>NW_028259161.1:15067771-15701243 GCF_977971745.1 Zootermopsis nevadensis
ACAGTGAAACATCACCTAAAGATAGATGGGTACTCTGAATACCAGAATTATCAAAGAGGAATGACTTCTGTTCTCTTTAGATAACAGAACAAACACCAAATGGTATACAATAATATACTACCAACCACTAAAAGAATGATTAATTCAATCATCATATTCAAATATAATTCATCCTATCTGTCAGTCATTTTATTTAGTGTTTCATCTACTGCCAGTGAACTTGAACTGGTTTGCCTACAGTGCTATTTATGTACCACATATACGAGGTGCGATCAGAAAGTTTCTAGACTGCGCCTATAAAAACCCGTACACTTATCTCAGGTATTAAATTCATCCATCACCCTCGAAGTAGTTCCCCTGGGAGTGAACACAACGATCCCAGCGCCGCTGCCAAGCCTGGAAGCATCCCCGGAAATCTTTCTTTGTCAACCTGTCAAGCACCATCTGCGATTCTGCCTGAATCTCTTCTATCGTCTCAAATCTCCTTCCCTTTAGCTGAATTTTCATCTTTGGGAAGAGGAAAAAGTCACACGGAGCTAAGGAGGGTGCGGGATGACGGCCATGGTGTTTGAGGCCAAAAACTGCCGAACTTTGAGGGCGGTGTGCGCTGGCGCGTTGTCATGATGCGTCGCATGTGGAGTTCTTCCTTTAGAATCAGCTGACAGGTCCCATAGCCTATCCCAACAATGTCGCACAAGTCGTTGATGGTACGACGTCGATCTTCGTGAATGGCCTGCCGAATCTTCGTAACATTTTCGGGTGTTGTGCTCGAAGATGGTCGTCCAGAATGCTCGTCATCATCGACAGAGGTTCGGCCATTTTTAAAACGTGAATGCCACACAAAAGTTTGTGCACGACCCATTGCGGACTCCCCAAATGCTTACTTTAGCATTTCATAGGTTTCCGTAGCCGTTTTGGCGAGTCTTTGGCAAAATTTGATGCACACACCATTCCAAAATCGCAGGAGGGTCGGTGTAAGGCACTACCAAAACGCCCGTAACTAAGAAACAAATGCTAATTCGATGATGCCGGCTGGCACACTGATTCACTATGAATGTAGGCCGTACCCCCTAAAGGCAGAAGCTCGTACTACATCCGGTTCGCCTGCTATTGACACAGTCTGGAAACTTTCCGATCGCACCTCGTATATTCAACTCAGTGTTTTCAGGCCCACTGTACTAATCAATGAAAGGATAAGACAATAAAATTCTAATTTACAATGCAAGTAATAATATTAAATTACATATCTAGAAAAGACAGTTATATTAGAAATCTGGAGGTAAAAAAACACAGCAGTGAAAATAAATAGAAAGGAGACAAAAGACCAAAAACACTGTTTACATGGTAGAGGAAAACAGCAAGATCCAAAATGAGATAAATGTAAGAACAGAAAATGCTTCAACATTCCATCATGTAACTAAGAGTTTGTTATGGAATATACAGATAGAAAATGTAATAACACATATTTTAAAAAGATACTATTACATGGGGCAGAGACATAGACATATACTAAGCAAGAGAATAGTAAACTACAAGCAGCTGAGAGGGAATAGTGGAAAAAAATCTAGATAGATAAATAGGAAATAAGTACATCAGGGGAGAGCTAAAGATGGAGGTACACAGACCCAAATGGACAGAAGATGATTGGGATGGTATGGGCATATTAAAAGAATGGATGAGCATAGAATACTGACAAAAGTATTGTAAATGAAAAGGAGTGGAAGAAGATCCAGGGACATAACACATACATGATGGGACAGGCCAAGACTGGAATGCTGGAATAGGCAGATATAGGTAGCTGGAGACTCCTTTAAAACCAGATACAGAAACAGTTGGAAGTAAAATCATATCAAATTTACCCTTTCTGTTCTTAGCACCTTTACTGTAAATAAAAATGTTTTTATCAAAAAACTGTGTGCCAGTTACAGCATTGTTACATTTAAAATTAAAATGCAGGAGACCATGACTGCCATCTGTTATGACCAATCTGAACTACATAAATATTTTAAATGACAAATAAGAACGATGAATGATAAATATTACAGAACTCTGTGCCTATGTGGAACTTTTTACTCACAATGCACAGTGTGCTCTTCCACACAGCAGAACTGTTCTGTAGGTAGTGATAAGATTAAAGCCATATGCCCATCTGGACTGTAAACTGGCTAATGAGATGATCTTGTAGACTCATAATCAGCCTTCAAGACCACAAATTAACAACTGTCAATTTTGTCCTCTGAGAAAATGTTGCTGCTTTTGATTTAATTAATTATAATGCATGATGTAAACTGTTAATCAAGAAACTCCAATAAAATGTCATATTCAATAATGTAGGCCACACAAATAAAAGAGCTCACACCAAACTGACACATGCTAGTGTCATATACTTACAAAACACAAAAATGATTTGATCTCCTGTTTGTGTTAAGGGTTGTAACTACATGAAGATGTAACTACATCTATGACAGCATTACACAATTATAGAAGTTACAAAATTTTAAGACTGAATACATGCTTAGGTTTCAACACTGAGCTATGAAGTCATTAATTCTGTTCTTGATAACTTCACCCAGAAGTCACTACTTACTTGACAAAAGTGTCAAAGTGTTTCCTTACATGAGCAAACAAACCTGAAAGACCCACTAACTGATTATACTTCAAAACCTCAACAGAACTTTGGACACAAACACAATAAATAAATACAGAATGTGATAAAATAACAATTATGAATAAGGATATTGATGACTGATTCGTAGGTTAGTGAATAACAATGTTACAACTACAGATGTTATACAGCATTAAATGAGATGTGTAGACAACTGTGAATGACAGGATGGAAGTACAGGCAACCCTCGATTTGCACCGATTCAGAATAACGCTGCTTTTGAAACCAGCAAGTCAAAAAGTGAAAAAGATATATTTTACTCTTATTTATAACGTTCTACATTTCTCGTACTGATTCTTATATTAAATCATAATTCTTACATCGCTGATTTTGAATAAAAATTATAAATACAGTCACCTCTGCAATTACGTACGTTTCGTTAACGCAAATTTGCTCCGATGAGATCGATGAATCGGTAAAAGCTGTTTGTGAAATGCAAACTTTTGCATATGCGAGTTTGCTCTTATGCAATTTCATTCCTGGCGCATTAAACTTTCAAAGGGCTAATTTAATCTCTGTGGAGGTACCGGGGTTATTTTTACTATGCAATTTTCTATAGGTCGGCGTCTTACATGAATACAACTATCGCATAACAGCAGAGATGACTGCACACATCAATCACATGAAAGAATCGCAGGGACCAACGAATTGCCGATTGTAAGTGTATAAAATATATTTTTTAAATATCCATTATTTTATTTACGTTATTTCAGAACTTTAAATGTAATGCCATTATATTACTCGTCAATGTTTGGGTGCCGGGAACTCATGTCATTGACTTCCCACTGATTTACATTATAAAAACAGTTTCAATTTACGCTGATTCCATTTACACCAGTTCTTCCAGGAACGCATCCCCGGCTTAAATCGAGGGCTACCTGTATATGGAAGTACACAAATACTCTCCAGAACAACCACAGGATTTCCTATCTAATGGGTATCACAGACCCTTTTCCAGAGGGCAAAGTGCAGTTGAGTCATGATGCTGATCACTTGCCGCCAAGGTCAAGAATGGAGTAGGAGCTATATCTCCCTCCTCCACAAAGTACTTCCAAAAGTGTGTGGATTGGATGAAAGTGGCTCAGGATAGGGACCACAGGCAGACTCTTGTGAACCCAATAACAAACTTTCGGCTTCTATAAAAGACTGGAATTCCTTGACTAGCTGAGCATATTATCAGCTCAAGATCTTTGCTGCATGCAGTGCAACACCTTTGTTTAGACATTTCTCCCTTCTACATTCCCCTCTCCTCTTGCTTTCTCTCTTTTCCTTCCCCTCTCTTTAGTTTGTTCAATGGTGCACTTATGCCTTATGGCATCTGCCTACAGCTCTTGGTGTGGTCGGTCCCATCTCTTTTGGCAAAAATTCTTGGTTTGCGTTTTTAGCAGTTTTGAAATTATTGTTGTCCAACCGATGGTACTTTGATTTACAGTTGTTATTCTGACTGTTTAATGGTCCCTTTGACCTAGGTTTGGAAGCAAACTTTCTTTCCAGTACTTGCCACATTCAGCAGTTTCAATTTAGCTAGAGTGTGTATGCTCAATGAATAAAATCTTCTCGGGCAATCAGCTGCGTCAACTGGTTACCGTAGTAAACCGACGTTTCGGGAACCAACTCTGTCCCCATCATCAGAGTTCTGATGTGACTGGATACCTCGAACATTGCCTGTGTTTGTATACTGTATTATTTCTCTGTCTTATTGTTTACATTACTCTCATCAGACAGACACATTGGTACTTGTTCAGATTTAATACTATGTTTCATGTTGAGCTTTTACTGATTTATGACTGTCTTCCACTCAGGGCATGTCAATTTCATTATTGTTTGTTATGGGTTGAACCAGTCATTGTAAACACAATTGAGTGTACTCCTATAGTCTGTCTTTACAAATGTTGTTGTTATCCTTAATGATTTACTTTCCACCTGGTCCCCACCTCTAAGGTAGCCCAGTTCACTTCCCATTTGATCACACCATCCCCTGCCCTTCACAAAACTAGTATTTATTAAGGGGATTCAGTACTTAAACCCCAGTCAGAATGGCTGGTTTTTGAGTGAATGTTACAAACAAGGATCTCTTGAATATGAAGCAATATACTGTAACATTCATTGAAAACACTGTGATAAAGAAAATAAAAAAGCACTCCCATACCTTTATCCAACAGGAAGGCAGCATTACTTTGGGCCACCTCATAACCCAGCTCTGCTAGAAGTGTGTATGTCACAAATGCTTCATCTAAGCGACCTTCCCGATAGTGAATGTGAGCTTCCATCATCTTTTCACCCCACTTGCCACGTTCTGCTACATTCTTGAATAACTGTTTTACAAAATTAATATTTTAAAATAAAATCATACCTCATTAAATAATGGGAACACGTGCTGTGAAATAAAATCATGTACTGAATCAGCATTAAGTGGGGTAATTTTAGTATGGTACATATGAAAATGCATTCCTATAATTGTAATTTATCAACCACTTTCAAATCTTCCAGGGTTTCATCTGGTTACTTGAACAATATTTCAGATAACCAACAAGATTTTAGACAACAAATAAAATTTCCAAATATAGCTACAATTATTTTTTTAAAAATTGCATACAAAATACATCTACTATTAAGATTTACACATTAACATGAGCCTGTGAACAATGCTTGATGGCTGTGAAAATAAATATGACAGCATATAATGCAATAAAACAGAAAAACTAGTCTGAGGAAAATCAGTGTTATAAGGGTATTAATGCACCCTCAGATAGCACAAAGACTCAATGAAAAACACATTTTGAATGCTAGAAGTAATAGCTAAATGTGTTAACTGTATTAAAAACTTCATCAACACATCACAGAACAAACCACCATAAATTCTGAAAGTTTGTGACGATGGTGCATTGTTGAAGCAAACTGTTTTCTGGACATTATCCTTCGTCCAAGACTAAATAAAACCAATAAAACATGACGTTTTGGAGATTGGGACTAGCTCTATCAATTGGGCCCTACAGAGTAGGTTTTACCTGAAGATGGAGATAGATTTCAATCTCCAAAATGTGTTTTAATGGTTTTATTCAGTCTTGGACTATGGATAATGTACAGAAAACAGTTTGATTGAAACCACCATCAGCTGAAAAAATTAAGAGCATAAAGCACTATGAATACTGAAGTATTTCTGTCATGATACAATAAAGTCTCTTCCTGATAAAGTCTTTCATATTATGTTGATAACTGGAAAGTAAAACTGTACATGATCTCTGCTGTTGCTATAAATATTATGCACAAATAAAACAGAACATACTGCATTCTGAAGAAGACAGGGTAGGTGTAATCTACACTGGATTACAGTTTTGACATGCATTCTGAGCTTTCTGAATGTTACCTCATACCATGCAAGCAGTACCATAAGTACTGGCCATGAAATGTAGAAACAGACTGCAGGAGATGTAAAAACATAAGCATTATGTTTTCAAACACAAAAATCAAGCAAATTTCAATCCAATTTCTGTACTTTCCACTATATCATTATCATCATTAGAAACAAAAATATATAATTATATGTTTTAAAATTTGTTTTCATTCCTCTCTGCTGATTCATTTGTATATCAGAAGCTGATTGTTGACAGAACAGCACAGTTTCAAATAAAGGGCCTTGACCTTGTTTATATATTACAAACTAATCAATATATGCAGGTATAGCTTACATAATATGCTGATATTGCTCGTAACCTCTTAATTTTAAAAAATCATAAAATAAAAATGTTTGTTATCATATTTAACACTTCAAAGCCCAGTGATACAAATGTACTATCTGCTTTAACCTTTTAAGTGCAGCATTTAAATTCCTGTGGTCTATGTACATGTATGGATTTAATTGGAGTTTAAACCATCTCAGAGTGCTGTATGTTACAAAATATAGCATATTTATTGCATTTTTAAGGAAAAAACTCAAAATAAAAATTATTATTGAGAATGTACATAAGTTTCATAATAATCAGCCTTTATACACACCTACTTTGTTTACTTTCAGTGTTTTAAATTTTTTCCATGTCTTAATTAATTATTCTTCAAATTTAACCTCATACTACATATTTAGTGATAGAAAGTCTTGGAGTCAATTGTACTTGGCTTAGAACTGCTACAGGCATGCTTGTTTGGTATGCCAAGAGTCTTAATGAAATACAATCTTCCTGAGAGTTATTTGTGATGGTGTGATTACAGAAAAGTTCATCAACAATCAGCAGTTTCAAATGGAAAGTAAATATGGCCTAAGGCATATAGGTTCATATTTGAAATAAACCCCTTTAGCAGACATACGAGGTGCGATCGGAAAGTTTCAAGACTGTGTCAATAGAGGGCGAACCGGCTGTAGTACGAGCTTCTGCCGCTAGGGGGTGCGGCCTACAGTCATAGTGAATCAGTGTGCCAGCCGGCATCATCGAATTAGCATTTGTTTCTTAGTTACGGGCGTTTTGGTAGTGCATTACACTGACCCTCCTGCGATTTCGGAATGGCGTGTGCATCAAATTTTGCCAAAGACTCGCCAAAACGGCTACGGAAACCTATGAAATGCTAAAGCAAACATTTGGGGAGTCCGCAATGGGTCGTGCACAAACTTTTGTGTGGCATTCACGTTTTAAAAATGGCCGAACCTCTGTCGATGATGACGAGCGTTCTGGACGACCATCTTCGAGCACAACGCCCGAAAATGTTACGAAGATTCGGCAGGCCATTCACGAAGATCGATGTCGTACCATCAACGACTTGTGCGACATTGTTGGGATAGGCTATGGGACCTGTCAGCTGATTCTAAAGGAAGAACTCCACATGCGACACATCGCAGCCAAGTTTGTGCCAAGGCTCCTGTCTGAGGACCAGAAGCAGAATCGACTTCTCGTTTGTCAGGAGCACAAAGATCTTGCAAGAACCGACCCCAACTTCCTTTCTAAGCTCCGTGTGACTTCTTCCTCTTCCCAAAGATGAAAATTCAGCTAAAGGGAAGGAGATTTGAGACGATAGAAGAGATTCAGGCAGAATCGCAGATGGTGCTTGACAGGCTGACAAAGAAAGATTTCCAGGGATGCTTACAGGCTTGGCAGCGGCGCTGGGATCGTTGTGTTCACTCCCAGGGGAACTACTTCGAGGGTGATGGATGAATTTAATACCTGAGATAAGTGTACGGGTGTTTTTTTTTTAATAGGCGCAGTCTTGAAACTTTCCGATCGCACCTCGTATCACATGAATGAGTAAGCAGTGTCAAAAGATTATTTCAGCTGTAACTCAGTCTGCTCCAGCTGGTGTCAGAGAACAGAGTAATATATTTCATATGAATCAAAGTCTTTGTTTCTATCAAAGAAAATAAATTTCATTCCACTCCCTCAAATAGGACAGAGTTTATTTTGGTACTTTAAATCAGTTTGGAATGTGTGCTATGTGCAGTGTGAGTCTGCAGGAAAAGATTATAACTAATTCATACAGATAAGCAGTCAGTCTAAAATTAACTTTATACTAGGTGTGTTGAGGCAAGAACAGTTTGGCTGTACAACAGCTGAGGGGTCCATACTAATAAAACAGACCTCAAGGAAGTTGACCTGATAAACAAATCTGCCAACCACCCCAAGCAGTGTTTACAAAGGGCAGTGTGAGAGGCCAAGCAGGGTAAACATGGTAGGATTTGAGGTTTTCACAGCTGAAGGTAGCTGCCTTCTGGGTTGTGATGCTGTCTGAACATATCCCACATGAAAAATGTGATCAGGATGATAAAATGATACCACCTCCACCTGCATTTGAAGGGGTATCCAAGTTGGGACAACTGACAGACAGTCCAAACAAGGGTATCCATCAGTTCACTGGTAACATACTGACAGAATTTGGCACCCCATACCAACAAGCACTCAACACCATAAAATGTTTTCATGTGTTCCTAAACTTTTCAAACAATCACAGTGCTACTGACTAAAGAGACCCAAACTATGACGAACTATATAAACTCAGTAATGTTTTTGGCTTCTTGAATGACACCTGCACAAAATGTTACACTCCTACTGAATGTCTGGCTGTGAATGAAGGTTAGAACTTTTCAAAACAGGGGTTAACATTACCATACCCCACAAATCTGTGACTAGGATGATGGTGAAATGATATTACCCCCACTTGCATTTGAAGGGGAGTCCAAGCTGGGATAACTGACAGTCCAAACAAAGGTATCCATCAATTCACTGGTGTCAAGTCTGGCAAAAGACACAATATGGCACCCCACATCTACAATGACTCAAATTGATATAGAATTTTCATGTATTCTTATACTTTTAAAACAATGGCAATGCTAATGACTGAGATCTGAACTATGATGGACTTTGGCATCATGTGATACCAAAATGGAACACATATATTTCTGAATATCTCTTGAGCAAAACGTGATTGAAATTGCTGGCAGACTGGCTGTCACAGAGAGAAAACTTAGTTGATTTGAGGTAATTTCAGCATACAATGGCTCCACACAGAAGAGAGTGCAAGTAAAATGTAAGGAGAGTTATGTAGGGCTGTATATTGGTGTTTCAAAGAGTATCACAATGTGATGTAATGAGGAGTGTCAGTAGCTTTCAAAGCTACAGAAAAATCTAACCAAACATGTATGTAAAAGAAAATTTAATGCATTTTGCAATGTGTTCTGCTAAGCCAAATGCATCAGTAACAAAATGCATGAAGCCCAGTGTATGGTTCTCTCATATGATGGGACATTAGGACTTAATAGCCCTACATATGGGATGCTCATAAAATAAAGGTTAACAATCAATAACGCTGTATCGTGTATTTATGGGTTTCATACAATTCTCACAGTAAATAGAGATTATTTACTTAAATGGCATTAACAAGTTGATATTTGTAATGATGAAGTGTTGTTTTCTTCATGGCATGGACTGAATTATTAAATAATATTCACATGAGCTTTGGCTTCATAGGGTTAAATAACTTCTATTTCTGACTTATTTTAATGTCTTCTTTAAATAATGTAAACCCATAACAATATAATAAGCAGCATATTAGCTATGTGGTAGTATACTGGATTCACACACACATGGCCATGTTCACGCAATCAAATCTTGATTGAGTCAAAAGGATTTCATCATTTCATACAGCCAACATGTTACCATTTTACTGCCAGTGGCAGATGTTATTTATCATATGACTTCTATTTTCACCAAAATAAAATGTTGTATGATTTGGTGAAAATGAAGAAAATGGAAAGAACATATAAAAACATCTAACTGAATCTCCCCCCTTACAAAAAATAAAGAGGAAGAAGATTCTTAGGGTGGCCATACACGCTACGACTTACCGGAAGGACTGTCTTCCAAGATTAAAGTCGGAAGGTAAGCCTCAAACCTCTGAGCGCCCACACACATACAGACTTTGTCGCAGTTTTGTCCTCAGTCTTTTATTCTTCAGTCGATGCTACATGTTCAGTGAAGACGATGCTATTTTAATTGGTCTTGCTGTTACTTTAATGTCCAAAAACTAAATCATTCTAAGTGGGTCAGAAGTTTGTTAGATAGACAAAAACATTCTCACATAAATTTGTTGAATGAAATTTAGTTAGAGCCAACAGACTGGCATAAATACCTGGTCATACAGAAAATCAAACATGTGGAAATACCATAAAAATGGATCGCATACTTCTCCGCTCGCGCCGCTTCTCTTACATTGTGATACTTTCTTCAACTCTTTTCTGTAAGAACTGCTCATATTGTTGATCCTCTTTACTACGGTATCCTTTGTTGCAGTACGATTCACTTCTTGCATTTTTTCAACAAGCTTCAAATACGCAGAGTTTCTCAAGTGTTTGTTGGAATACTGCAGAGACCTGTACAACTCAATGAATTTGGAGATACATTCATGAGGCCAGGATCTCGTGTCAGCCAACACTCCAATAATGGTAATATAAAAACTGACGAAACAGAGAGGACTGTATAGTGCTGTGTTAACTGATTGAGATGACTAAAGCCTTGCCTTTACCCTCCTCTCTCCCCACACACACACATGACTAGTAAACATCCAGTAAACCTTGAGGTAAATAATCAAGCGACTGCAGATTTATGAGAGGCTCGATTTCCAGCCAAACCTTCTGGCCATATTCAATGCACACGCTCCGGTTTGCAGGAAGGTTGGCCTTCACAGACATAAGCCTTCTGGTACGTCGTAGCTTGTATGGCCACCCTTACACAGAACTCTTAATAGACATTTGTAATCTTGTGAAATACCAAAAAAGCCTAACTGGAAAGAAATCTTACCTCAACAGCAGTGGGGCAGGAACGCATCATTCCTGTACCTGTTGCATGCATCTGGGCCAAATTGTAGAATGCAAGAATATGGCCTGACTGAGAAGCAAGGCTAAAATATTTGTTAGCCAACTTGTAGTCCCGTCGCACTCCTAACCCACCTGCAGGTGTAAATGGAAAATAGTACAAAACTTAATGAAACACCACCTACAAATATACACAATCTGATAAGGAAATGAGAATAATCTAACATTTACCAAGATGACTGTCTGCTGGGTTGTTGGACCACGTAGTCCGGCAAAAGTTTATGTTTGGATGGAGGCAGAAAGAACCTCTGATATGTGGTGCAACAAAAAGGAAGACAGTCATCATACTTGCTATCATAAAAACCTCAAATCTATTTTAATATATCCTTCCAAAAATAATCACTCTGAAGCAGTGTTCCCATTTCTGTATGATGCAGTTTCAAAAGGATCCAAATTTCAAACTTCCACTGCAATATGTTTGCACTAGTATCATGTGGTTATTTGTAGATACGTTCTACAGAAAATGCTTCAGTATTTGTTTAGATACAGTACTCCTTAAGGACAGAGGCCCTACTGCCCACTGGACATGATGTTTAGTGGGCCTTAGAGAAGTTCTGGACTTGGTAATGAAAAGACAAATCCAACAGGATTCAACCTCGTCCAAGGAGTCCTACCGAATGTCTATAGATCGAGCCAGCGAAAAGTTGGGACCTGCAGTACTCAGGCACTTGAAGAATGGGTCGTCCAAGTATCCAAGTAACAGGATTCAAATCCCAGGCATTCCAACAGCTACTGCCATTAACTATACTGGCTATCCTGACTCCAGGAGTACAGCATATCAAGTCTTCTTAGTTCTTAGAGATTTCATTTCAGTGGCTATATGGATAAGTTTATACTCACTAAAGTACATGTTGCCCAACTGCAGCTGTCCATCCACCCAGCCCTGATCAGCTGCCTGTGAGAAATATTTGTGGGCTTTGCCATAGTCTTTTTCTACACCTTTGCCATACAGGTACATGAGACCCAGTCCACTTTGCCCCACTGGATTTCCCAAGTCAGCAGCTTTCTTGAAGTATTTGTATGCAGTATCGTTGTCTTGCTTCACAATGTCACTGCCTTCCAGATAAATCTGTGTATCAACAATATAATTCTGTACCAAAAATGTCAAAAGAAAAGCATCCTAATTGAGGGACAGGAGATGGAATAGATAAATGGAGAGGGGCTGGCCAATCAGTTACAGGATCTGGGGAGATTGAATCATATCCAGCCAATAGGAAAGAATGCTTTTCAGGATACCACAGATGAGGCTGGTACAAGACAGAGAGAAAGGGGACAAAGTGGCCATCTGAGGGGACCAAAGGGATGGTGTCAGATGTGGCAGAAATACCTCAAGCGGTCAAGGAATAGTGAGGAAAGGGGTGAATCAAGCTACAGGATTGATGCTGCTGTTATTGGCCCCAAAAGGGTCTGTGGCTTCATAATATAAATTAATGTGTGAGAATATAAAACTGAATAAAAATTGAACTTTCTTCAAAGTGGAAAAAAATTGTTTCAAAAAACTGAAAACTCAAGTAACTCTGTTCACAAGACAATTAGGAAAATTGATATATTTATCACACACTTTGTAAATGTAACTTGTGTAAGTGAAGGGAAATCCACATTTGTTTAAGAACATTTCATATTCTTTATCACAATTACTATAAATAAGTTTCCAACTTTCATTTGGCTCAATATTTTATTCATCCTGGTCCTCTTCCATGTTAGAATATATGAGTAAAAATCACAGGACCATTATCAATATATTTAATGACCTGTTTGATGCCATCCATCTTTTTTTGGTATTTGTTGAAATGTGTCATTATAGAAGGTTTTCTGTCTGGGATAGGAAAAAGTTAGACAATGTTCGAGATAAAGACAACAATAAAATCTCTTGTGATGACTTCTGGTCTTTGTGACCTGTACTGGCACATGCAGTACTGTGAAATGGAAAAATTAACTTTCTGGACCTTAGTGTGACTTTTTGTAAAAATCTGGCCACCACTGTACAAACTCTATGCAGAAGTTGTTGCTTCACTGTACCCATTTCAGTAACCCTAAAATTAATTCAAAAAGTTACACCATGTGACAAATTAAGAAGAAAATTTTATTCAAAATTATTAAACAATCAAATATAAAATGCTAGATTAGAACAAGATAGAATGGTAAAAGACTGCAAATATGTTATGACATTCAGGGAAAAACATCTAAGCATGAGAAGGACATGACACAAGAGAAGAGTTACAGACATAATTATTAACTGGGAATATGCATAATAAACTCATACAAAAAATGTAAGCTCAAACCACAATAAGAAAATATACAGTATTATTATAGTATGAAGGTCACTCAAAACATTCTGCCCCACATTCCCTATCTCAGCTAAAAATGATCAACAAGAGGCAAAATTTGGAGTAGCAATAGCTGCTTACAAGCACTATTTTTCTATGTAATATTTTGTACAACTTTCTCAACTTAATTCCATGGGCTTGTATTCCTTGTTGGTCCTCTGGGATCTGTTGGAGTCACATCTTCACCTCCTCAATAACTTCACCATCCCTGAACTTCCATCCACGAATGACATTCTTCTTTGGACCAAACAGATGGAAGTCTGATGGAGCCAAATCCAAGCCATATGGACGATGGGGTAATGCAGTTTTTTGATGGCTCCGTCATATGCAAACTTGTGTCCAGTCTTTTGTTACCATGCATGAGAAGGACATCATTTGCATTTCCTGCTCTTGTTAAAGTCACTTTATGTGCATCTGGAGTCTTTTCAGGGTAGTGACATATGCCTAGGAATTTACTGTTTTCTTTTCTCCAGAGTGTCGACCAAAATCATCCCCTTTCATTTTCCAGAAACAGTTTCCACCACTTTGCCTACCGAGAAAACTGTCTTAACTACTTCTTGAGTGGCAAAGTTGTGTGATGCCATGCCATGCATTGCTCTTTCTTTTGTGGTTGAAAGTGGTGAATTGACATCTCATCTCCAGTCACAATTCATGGAAGTCAATCCTGTCACATATTGAGCTCACTGTCTGTAACACACTTCACTATCAGATGCCATTTTGAAAATTTATAACATCCATACCATCTGGCAAAATTGGTTAATTCATTACCAGAGACAAGAAAGTTGCAAATTCATGCACACAAACTATCAGCAATTTCCATTCTTTTTGTTCAAGATAAAAAGTGTGGGGCAAAACTTTCTGAGTAACCCTCATAGTAACTAACAGAGCAGTGGAAAATTCTATGGTCCTGGCCTAATGGACGCTGTATTTGTGCAGCTTTCTACCAAGTCGCATTTTGAAGCAACTTTATTTAACATTGTATAACAAAGACACTTCCTCAGATACACTAACCTTCCCCAAGAAAGCCATGGCTATTGGATTTCCAGCATCTGCCGCCTGAAGAAAGTAATGCAGAGCTCTCTGGTGATCTTGCTGTACACCACGGCCACCCTGATAGTGAAGCTGGCCCAGACCAACCTGCAAACACCACCACTACAAGTACAAAAATTTGGTCTGCAAATAACCAGCCTGTAAACTCTAATTCTGTCTGCAAATGCAGGGTACATTCCAATCTTGGAAATAAAGATGACAAACAATGGACACTGGAGGACAAACAGAAACCAATTAATTGTAATAGAGCAACCTGTTGCAGTTTTTTCAAAATAATTTTAGGTGGCAATGAGCATGAAGATGGTTGTCCTGTGGGATGCAGCACCATGTAGTCTGCCGTACACTAACTGAGGTTTCAGAGGACCTTACTGCCTCCATTATCAGGGTGATGAAACATTGATCAATATCTACCATGTTACAGGATGCTACATCCCTAAAGACAGAACCTTCAGTTTATATAACCATCACAAAAGGTCTTCTCCAAATAAGACAGAGTTCCATTTAAACAATGTATGAAAAACTCAAGAATAGATGTTACACATGAAGATGGTTGTCATGGCGTTGCTGATGAAAGTAGCAAGAACCTCTGAAACACAGGTAAACTCCTACCACACTACAAGAAACTATAATGAAAAAGACAGCCATCGTAATACTCGCCACTGTGAGAACCTCAAATCCTAAAGATGTTTCACATTTCCATATCATAATTACAAGACATGATATTCTGTTACCCAGAGAGCTGCAATGGACTGTGACATTGAAGTTTTACCAAAGTACTGCATCTATAACGTCAAAATCAAATGCTCAGTCAAGTTCCTTTTAAATGTCCTTCACTGTCACAGGGTAAAGTGAATGTCTTCATTCAATAACAAAGTAGTAAGATGAAAATGCTTAATTGAAAAAAATAGTATTGTTAAGCACATGAAGACACCATCACAGCGAATCTCATTCGTTAACTAAAACCTAATTGAATTACACTGAACTCAATTCTACTTTCTTAGTAACTGAAACTCAGTTAGTCTGTGTGTAGCATTTTTGTACTTAGTGTAATGTCAACAAAACTAGAAAGACCATTTGCATTGCATTGACAAAAAAGGTTTCCAAATTTGGCATTGTTACCAAGAGGACATAAAAACTTAGGTTGACTGAAGCATCAATGGAAGGATCAGAAACATCTTGGGATTCATAGGAACAGGATATACAACCTAAACCCTAAATAGTTAATGATGATGACGATAATATGAGAAATTACTTAAATAAATAACATGGTCTAATGTGTAATTTTTTTAGTACTTATCACATGTAAACAAACTCCTGTTACATATAATAATTATAAATACATTCTGTTCTACTGAAAGAGATTCTTATTGCAATAATGGATGGGCAAGGATGAACCAGAACATATAAATACTAAAGAGATTAGCACGGCATACACAAAAATATCTGTTAACACACTTGAGCCTGCACATCTCCTTTCTCAGCCAGCAGCTGGTAGTATTCTATAAGGTCATTGTCCAAGATTCCAGAGTTGTAGCCAGGATTCTCTAGTTCTTCCAACAGACGAACTCTCTGAACAGCCTGGCCTCCAGACAAGGAAACTTCCTCTGCAACTGTGAACACCAACAAATATAGGGTTGAAAGATCTAAGATTCGTAAGGCAGCAAGTATGAAGATGGCAGTCTTCAGGGATGCGTGGTCTGGCAGAAGTTTACTGATGCTGTCATTGCTCCCATGATGGGGGCTGCAAGCAACTGTGAAATGCTGGTAAACTTCTTCCAGACCACACAAAATATACTCAGTGTAATGTAATAAAACACACCACCATATATCACAAAAATTGTCAACCAATAATGGGACATAATTGCATCAGAATATATGAGTGACTGAATTCTAACTGGTCATAACACTGCATACATAATCTTAACATATGTTCTACATTACAAGATACTTTTAACATTTATTTTAATGCAATCCTAATTTATACATTTATCCAAACATAGCATGTGGTAACATACAGCGAAAATATTACATAATTTTACAAGGTTTTTGACATGTTTTATGCTCATGTATTATTATAAACGCATAGTAGCGTAAACAACTTATGCCTGATGACGGACTATCTGTCTGAAACATGTAGCTAATAAAATATTAAATACGGATATATAATGTAATGCTAAAGCTTGTAATACTGATCTGTTGGGTGAAGACATATGAAGATGATGATGACAACAACAATAACAATAATAATAAAGTGGGGGTAAAGTTAGAGATGACACATCGGTATGAACACATACAGAAGGCAGTTGAGACAAGTCAAGATAACCAAATAACCTTTTTGTGGAATCAACAAGACAAAACAGATAGAAACATTCCAAATAACAAACCTGATATTATAATTGGAAACAAAAATGGAACTTGTCTCTTAATTGATATAGCAATACCAACTGAGAGAAATGTAATTAAGAAGGAAGTTATGAAGATCTTGAAATACAAGGAATGTGGAAAGTGAAAGCAAAGGTAATCCCAATAATTATAGGAGCAACTGGAACTGTCTCCAAGCCACTGAAAAAATATTCTGCCAACATCCCAGGTGAGCACGACATTAGGAACTTCAGAAAACCACCATTCTAGGAACATCATACATAATTCGAAAGATACTCATGTAAAATATATAATGCCTCACGCGAAATCTGTTTAATGCATGTAACACTTACTAAAAAACGAAATGTATTTCAGAAATAGCTGCTGCACTATGTACCTCAGCGGCAAGGTTTGCCTCATGTACATAGAAGTAAATACCTTGTAAAATGGTGAATAAACAAACTAACTAGATGGCTTACAGAACTTGAAGGTTCATCACCAAATTCACCAATGCCCTCAACCGGACCCTGTCCTGGGCCAACAAATTCCAGTCTCCTTCAACTCCTACCTCCCACAGATCCCGCCCGAGATTATCCTCCCATATACATCTAGGACTCCCCAGTGGTCTCTTTCCCTCAGGTTTCCCAACCAATACCCAGTGCACACCTCTTGCCCCATCCATGCGCACCACATGCCTGCCCATCTCATTCTTCTCGACTTAATCACCTTGACAATATTGGGGAAGGAGTACAAATTTTTAAGTTCATCATTATGCAGTTTTCTCCATACCACACCGTCTTCTTTCCCAGGCCCAAATAGCCTCCTCAACACCTTATTCTCAAACACCTGCAATATGTGTTCCTCCCTCAGAGTGAGAGACCATTTTTTCACACCCATACAAAACAACAGGCAAAATTATTGTTTTGTACACTTTAATCTTTAGGTTCTTAGAAATCAGATGGGAAGACAAATTATTTTGAACTGAGAAGTAGCAAGCATTTCCAGAATTTAGTCTCCTAACTTCCTCATAAATATCATTTTGATTTCTTATTGTTCTTCCCAAGTATCTGGACTTTCAAACGATTTATTAGCCACTCTAAGACATTTCTGTCTACCTGTCTGCTGTCGGGATACCAACATGTACTTAGTTTTTTCTGAATTTACTTCAAGCCCCACCTGTCTACTAGCCTCTAGTAAAACTTGTGTTCATCTTTATTGTATTTATATCATCACCCAGTATATTAACATCATCAGCATATGCCAGTAGCTGATGTGTTCCATTCAACAGCAAACCTCTTGCCTACCTTGGACTTTCCTGATGGTGTATTTGAGCGTACAGTTAAAGAGCAATGGAGACAAAGCATCTCCTTGTTTCAGACAGTTCTTGATGGATAATGACTCAGATAGACAAATTTTGCTACAGGTTTCATTTAAGAGCATTTTTATTAGTTTCACTAGCTTCTTTGGTATACCAAATTTAATAAGAATATTGTATAGCACTTATCTCTTCACATAGTGGTGAATAAATGGAATAATAATAATGTTATTTAATTCAACAACATGATACTTCATCATAAAGAAAATGTACATACCTGTATTGTACTTTTAGTATTCTTTTAGACTTCAAAGTTTCTTCTTCTTTTCCAATTCACGGATTAGGCCAACAGCCTGTTCCGATTTCTATGAAACCCACCTTTGGCATGGTCTTCCAGGATCTTTCCTTCCTTTGGGTCTATACCAAAGGGCCCTCCCATGGGGCACCATCTTCTCATGGTGGGGGGGATTGCATGTTCCAAGGATGCTGGGGGCTATGCCAGCAGGTGTATAGACTCCTGGCAGGGTCACTGTAGTTGGAGGGGCCCTGGCAGAGGAGCGAGACGAAGTGTGCCCCACAACAATAGGGCAGGGAGAGCTCTTTAGGCATGGTAAAGCCAACCCACCTAAGGGAGTAAACCCTGACAGAAAATCCTGGCCCTCCAGGTTTGGAGGTTGTGCCCTCCCACAGAAAACTTTACTTACTTGTAAGCTTCAAAGAAATCAGCTGGACAGTCTTGGTAACAAACTTTAAAGTTTAATACAATATAAAAAGGCTGTATTAAACTTTATATATAAACTACATATAATTATATAGTATAATATTGTATTTCAAAAGTTGTTTGTACAGTATTTTATAATCATTTTAATATTACATGTACTGTCTTTTAGAATGATTTTGGCCTTAAATCTACACTCATGGCTACAAGTCATTAGTGGACATTTTCAGTTTTAACTGACAAATATCCCATGTCCAGAAAAGTTCTGGAAATATCAGATGGTGTCTATTAAATCTGAAATCCATCAAAATGATGTCTGTTAAATATAGATTATATTGTATTTGAATCATTAATACAGTCAAGAAAGACTGGATTCAAAGTACGTAGTTATTTTTACCACTGTATCAACCTTTCCAAATTAAATGTAATAAACCATCTAATACAACATTAATTATTACATTTAACAGAGAATGATGGACAAAATTGTAAAAATAACGCAGTTAAAATTACGTAAAACTAACCAATCTAAAACTGTACATCATTTTAAATCAAATTAAATGTTATCTTAAGATGTCTATTGCATTTTTAATTGGGTAAAGAAGATTGAACTTACCTTTGTTTGCAACTTTTCTATAGAAGTCCAAGGCTCTCTCACAGCTTGTAGCAACAGTCACTCCCGACCAGTAGCGATAACCCAAAGCCATCTGTGCCCACAAACTACCTCCAATAGCTCCAAATGTGTAATGAACAATGGCTCTTGCTTGGCTTGCATTTACAGCAATGCCAGTGGCATAAAGAAATCCCAAACCCTGCATCAATATACATAATTACAGTAAAAGGTCTACATCACAAACCTATTAGCAAGTATTGGGTTGAACGGAAAGGTTTTGCATTTTCTAACCCAACAAAACCATCAATTCAGACGTTTACTATCAACAATTGGACCGAGTAAACGAATGCATTAAAGAAAAACATCCACATCTTATCAACAGAAAAGTTGTTGTTTTTCACCAGGACAACGCCCATCCCCATGTTAGCTCAATGACACAGCAAAAAATAAAGGAACTGAATTGGCAAGTTTTGGACCACCCACCATACTCATCAGACTTGGAACCATCCAATTATCATTTATTCAGATCACTGTAAAACCATTTAAAAAGCAAGAAATTTGAAAGATTCAATGAGGTCAACGATGGTATCCTATGGCATATTGTGAATCAAAACCAGTAAGTTTTTACAAGGCCGGAACCGAAAGGCTTGTGACATGTTCGGAGGTGGTAATCAATGGAAATTATATAACTGACTGAATATTTTAAATATATTTTGCAAAAAAACGATCATGACTTTTCATCTGAAAAACACAAAAAAACTTTCCATTCAACCCAATAAAACTGTGGATCTAAGTGATAACACAAGGTCATATATTCATACAAAATCTACAACATGCATACAATTCAAATAATTGCAGCAAACCTTTTATTTGTTTGGATTATTAAAGGATTAAAGGAATAATTCCATTTCTGTGTAAGATTTGAGGTTTTCACAGCAGTGAGTATGAAGCTTTCTGTCTTCTGGGTTGTTGCGCTGTGTAGTCTGGTCGATGGTCATCAAGGCGATGAATATTCATCGCCCTGATGATGGAGGCAATATGACCTCTGAAACGGTAACCATCGACCAGACTACACAGCGCAACAACCCAGAAGACAGAAAGCGTCAATTCCATTTCTACTTGCATGCTCAGCTGTTAAAAATGTTTAAACATATTCCTCAAAAATTATCTGCCATGTTATTTACCGGTATCTGATTTAGGACCAAGAATTCATACAAACACTTGTCACAAATTATTGGGCTTAAAGAGCAAGAAACTAGTGTGAAACCAATGATTTCAGTATCATAACAAGCCAGAAGCCTTGGGCTTCTAACTTCAAACGCTGATTATAAGTGCTGAACTTACCATGTGCGCATCTGGAACACCCAATTCAACCAATTCTTGAAATGCCTGTTTAGCTGTTTCAATATCCTGTGGCATGGGGGAACCCAAGAGCTGTGCCCAAGCAACTAAGACTCTTGCCTGGCTGTGACCCAGCTCACCTGCTCGCTGCAGCATCTGATATGCCTCAAGCTTATTTGGACGTGTCACATTCAACATTGCAAGTCCACTTTCATACAGTTTCAGAGCTGTAACATAATAAAAATGAATACCTGAACTAGTTCCATTGAACTAAGAGAACATTTCATAATAATCCACATATGATGATTCTTGGTTTTCTCTTGTTCAACAATTTTCACACTCTCATACCACATATGTATTACATTTATAAATACTCTTAACAGAACTTAATTCTATATTATGTTTATATGTTTTCATCTATGTATATGAATAACTGACTGAATCGAGCAGAGTCCTTCAGAAATTTCTGAGACTAGTTACAAAAATCCCCACCTTTTGTGGAATGCAAAGATTCATTATTGTGTTCAAAAGAGCCAGTCACCAATCCCTATCTTGACCCTAATGTACCCTCCCACCCATTTATCTACAAGTCTGCCAAACCTTTTTGTTGTGTGGGCAACTTCGGCAAAATGTGGTCTGCATGCGGGCAACATGAAGTTCAATACATAAAATGTGGGCTGTATACATATAATAATATTCATATTTTTATCTGTGTATTTTTCTATTCATTACATACCATAAAAATATACTGATGATAATGGGAAAAATTTGTAAAAAATGCAATTCACAACCTAGACTAGGGTGTGTGTATTTGAAGCACATTTCTACAAAATGAATTAGTAACATATGTCTCCAAAAATAAAATGCTCATAACCTTTCTACAATATTATTGCATGGATTTTAACTTAAGAAAATATCAGAAAGAAGCCGCTGCTGGTGCCTGCACATCAGCAAGTCGTTAACTAGAAAACATCCCCATAACAATACATGTCAGCAATCATTGCCAAAGTTATTTTAATCCTCGCAAAGAACAACCGCTAACAATAAGGATTTATGATAGGGTCACTTGGGAACATGGAATTGGTGGTAACTTTTCTTTCATAATTTGACAGCAAATGGGTGGAACTGCTTCACCATCCTACAGCACTGTTGTCAGGGATAAGGTTAAAAGATGTTTTCTTATTTCAAATGTCTCCACGGGCAATATAACACCATGTCGCTGGCAACATGTTGCCCACGAGCTACAGGTTAGGCGGGCCTTATCTACAATCTATTTTAATACAGTCCTCCCATTTATGCCTCTCTTTCCTTCAGGCTTTGACAATTGTCAATTCTTAAGCTGTAGGTATATCTATATGTGAAATAAGTTCTGTACTTTTATTATGACATTTCCTACATATATCCTTTCGTTTAGCCCAAAGATCAAAGGGATGTAAATAAACTCTAACTTTAACAATAAGAATGGTATTCTCCATTTTTAATATACAGGATTCAAGAAGAGTGGTCGATCTGACTGCTACAGTATTTTGTTTGAGCAACTGATGACAGTCAGTGATCAGCATAGTGAGTCATGCAATAAATACAGTCTTCCGCAAAGCATTTTTGCTTTTGTAACATGTCAACTATGAGCATTTTTATGTGACTACCAAACTGAGATACAGTAATGACAAAAACACATTTCCTGTTAAGATATAGAATTATGCATATTTTCAGCAGGCCTGTGTACCATCACACTTCAGAAAACCCAATTTGAACTCAATGAATAAGTATGATTTTTATCTCTGGAAAACTTGAAATACAAATACTGTAGAAATAATCCATACTCTTTTGCAGCATTACAGTTTGAAATTTGGAAGGTAAACTTCAATATCTGTCATAGAATTTGTAATGTCAGTGTAATAAGTGACAGAGCATTAGAGGACATCACATTCAGCAGCTATTGTAATATCACGTAAGCAAAGGAATTTTGTTATATGAATGAAACCTCTAACACCCACCCACCCACCACCAATCAGCACTTTGTTGCATAAACTGGAAGCAGGAAATAAGGCTGGAAGTGATGGAATAAACCATTATGTACATTTTTCACATTTCTGATAATGAACACCTGACAATCATATTCAGCTGTTCAGAACTTCTAGGTTGAGGAATTTCTAATGTTTACAAATAACTCATAAATCTGTTAGGTTTTGTCTTTATATAACTCTATATAACTCACACAACTTATCTACTGTATACATATTAATTTAATACAACACTAGTAAACTATATGCAAAACCTCTATTTCAGGTGAAATATTAATATTATTTAGAAAATGAATTTGTTTTGAATATCTTTGACTCATTCCACATCATAATGTAATTCTGATTAACTTGTGGATCAATGGACTGCATGTTTATGTTTGTGCGTGTGCACACATATGTATGCATTTAAGCATGCATGCATGTTAACAAAAACACAACACTGCACATGTACTCAATAGTCCACTCAATTAATCTTAAAGCACAACTTTATAACTAGACTGGTAAGTAACTTACGGCACATTTAATATTTATGCTCTACCGGGTAGCACAAAATGGCATAATTTCCTAGTCAAACAACATGCATTAAAGTTTATAATTATGCTACTTAAAGAAGGTTATAACTATCTCTTTCACATTCATGAGAAGATATTATTAATTAGGGGAATTTCCTAAAAATTAATAACATTAACACTCAAACACAGAAATCCTTCCTATACTTTAACTCTGAGGACAATCATCTTAAGATTGGAAGGTAGCTGAAGTTTTCAACTTGAGCTACAGTTACAAGTTACAAAGGCAATTTCATTCAGTGTTCAGGTAGGTTAGTAAAGGTTACTTCACACTGGTGTTTGATGACATCTGTAGATTTACTAGTTTTATATATATATTGGCCCATAAACAACTGTATTATTCAATAATGTAAAATAGATTCTTCTGCTACATACACTATAAACATTTCTGAATTATTACTGGATTTCAGCCTATCTGTATTCAGTTGCAATATGCTTAGAATTGAGATATTAAAAGTGACAAGGCATAAGGACGGTGAAAGATGTAAAATGTTGCAAATGTTAAATGAATTATATCATAACCTAAGACATCACATCATCAGACCAATTTTCTTGGCCCAATAAACTGTTATCTGAGAACAGCTGATGAAAGATGTTAAATAATTTTCTGACCTTGCTTTTCCAGAGGTGTAAGCTCTCTTGGTGGGTGTACTGTTGTCAAATCCTCTATTTCATCTTCTCTAACATCAACTGTTTCCTCATCTCCTTCATCCAATAACTCGGTTCCTACCCCTTCTACTTCGGCAATCATCCTTTGGATCCATTTGGCTTGTTCAGATAGTAACTCCACTTCCACATCTCCAGCTTCACTATCATCATCACCTTTCCATTTTTCTTCTGACTTTGATAAGTCAGGAGCAGGAACAATCCTCACAGCATTAGAACGAATACTGTCAATACGATTCAAATATACATTTTGATCATTTTTGGTGTCAGACTCTTCTTTGCTTTCTTGTTTCTCATCACGTCTTGATTTTATACCATCTTGATTACTTCCATCAACCTCCACCCACACCAACAGCATCAAAAGCAATAATAGTTGTGCCTTGTGTCGCATTTCGCCTGTAAAGGTACATACGCCAAACCAACGAAAACAGTATGCATTTAGGCCCTATGTCTCACACCAATTCAATGGCCAAGATACATTCATGTGAATTGTTGCAGACAGCAATAAACAATCCCCTAAGACCTAGGAAACAAGTCCGTAAAAGTCTAATAATGTGCCTAACCTTATGTAATGATCCACATATACGTGTTCTACAAAACATTAATGAGTACTGTTAACAACACTTTGTTACTATATTCTGTTTATAAGGTTTCATCCATGTACACGAATACAATTTTAACCATCACACATAACCCCAGACATGGCCTACGTAATCACTGTTCAACTGCCATTTCAACTACATGCTCGGATTATTCATGACCACCTATATTCTGCTTGAAGACCACACGACATTGAACGGAATAGACCGCTGTTGTAATTCATTTAACTGTAACATAAGGTGTCTCTACGATATGAGTCACATTAGGCGCTACTTACATGAAAAACCAAACACAGAACACAAAATATGCTTTTAATTGTAAAATACATTCGTTTTACCAACATACCCTGGCGTAGTAATGCGCTTCGGGCAGTGGATTCACTCCCACGATATGCACCGCGGCGTGTTAGGATTGGTCCACGTTTTGTATTCGCCTGGTATTGGCCGTAGATGTATCGAAATAAATGTTATCATGCACATGTAGATAATTCGTGTCATACAGGTAATCCATCCAGCTGACGCAAGAGAATAATAATATGTTAGCAGAAAACTGTTGCGCCAAGGAGAAGAAGAAAACATATCGCTTTTCATATAGACAATTCATAGACAGTACACGTTTTGAGTGACAACTCGTTATGGAGCAGCACCGTATCATTGTTTAGGTTGAGGCAGTGCTAAAAGATACTTTGGAAAACGAATAGGTATATGGCAAAGTCCATGGTTGTAATGCATATGCGAACACGTTTGCATAGTTTTATTTAAACACCTATCTACCATCAAATCTCACAAGTCTAGTAAATAAAAAGGCACAATTTAAACTAGCATTAAAAAGATACTTAATTACACACTCCTTTTACTTTGTCGATGAATTTCTAATGTTTACAAGTAATTCATAATTTATCTATTGTATATAATGGGTGGATTTATTTGTAACTTATCTCTACTTTATGTGAACCCTTTGTTTGTATTTTGTGACATTTATATAATAGTATGACTTGTATTTGTATAACATGTATCATTATGACTTGTTCTACATCCTATTGTGATCTGACTAACTTATGGATCCATGGAATGTAATAAAGATGTATGTATCTAAGTGAACTCACTCTATACTTTCATAAGGAAAACCCTTTTGTAATTAAGTTAGAAACCATTATAAATTATCTTTATAAACCTACAGCAGAATTAGTCATTTGTGGTGACATTAATATTATCTTACTGAAAGTTACTACAAACAATATCTGAACTACCGTCTTTTAATCCCATGTCAATAGCCAATTCCCCCACAAAAATTCAGAATTACCCCAGTATTGCTATTGACAAAGTTTCTGTCAACAGTAAACAAATTTAAAAATATAATGAATTCTCTCAATTCAAACAGTTAATGTGGTTACTCAAAAGCTGTGAGATGTTAATGATTCTTTAAATTATCTTTGCAATTAATAAATGGCAGTAGTAATTTTTCCAGAATGACTTGAATTTTCAAAAGTTAAACCTCTGAAAAAAAAGAAGGGTGAAAAATCATGCATTTCTAACAACAGATAAATTTTATTACTAACAGCATTCTGTAAAATATTTGAGAAAGTCATGTATGTATAAGAGAATAACTTTTTAAACAGTGTCCTTGCAAGTGAACAGTTTGGATTTAGGAAAAGTCTCTCAGCCAATAAAGCCCTTTTCAGTTTTACAAATGAAATATTAAGTGCTCTTAATAATAAAATGAATGTTAGTGGAATATCTTGTGATCTTTCTAAAGCATTTTGTTGTTTAAATCATGAATTATTATTGTCAAAATTACATTTTTATGGAATTTGAAATATAGCTGGTCAGTGGTTTAAATCATACCTTCATTACAGAAGACAAAAAGAAGAAATAAAATCATCAGATTCAGATAACACCTATTCAAATTTGGGCATTATATAACATGGAGTTCCCCAGTGGTCCTTGGTTCTCTGCTTTTCCTTATAAATAGCAATGATTTACCACCAACCATTAAATCTCAGTCAAAACCCATACTTTTTGCAGATACTTATTTCACATCCAGAAATTGACTGTTTCCATATTTGCATGAATGATGTCTTTGCTAGCTTGAGCAAATGGATTAAAGCTAATAAACTCACATTAAGTTTTTGGAGGGCTGTTTCAAGCAGCAGCCAGTAGAGCTCAAATCGCTATGCTGATCGCCAACATCTGGAACGGATAGGCACTTTAAGAAGAAGAAGTTTTGAAAAAACAAATTTCATTAAATTTCGTACTACCAACAAAATTTTTGTTAATCTAGGCATGGGTATGAGGATAAACCAATTGAATAAGTAGAAACAATAAAATGTCTTGCTCTACAAATTGAAAATAACGTAAATTAGAAAATATATTCAATACATTATGGTTAAACTAAGCTCAGCATACTTCGCTATGAGGAATGTCACATCACTTATGAAAACAGAAACTTTAAAATTAGTCTGCTTTGTTTCCTTCCATTTGATCATGTCACAAAGAATTATTTACTAGGGAAACTCAACAGGCAACAACAAAGTATTTTATATTCAAAAGAAAATCATTATAATTATGGCAGGCACTAAAAGGAAAGCCTCACATATGGAATTGTATAAGAAATTTAATATTCTTCCACTAGCCAGTGAATTCTTGCTGTCATTATTATCATTTGTAATGGACAACACAAATATTTCAAACAAACTCAGATATCCACAATATAAACCTTCATATGTCAACACAAACCTCGGTAAATGTCAAAAACGAGTTTGCTACACTGGAATTACAGTAATCTAACCCCACTATAAAAAGTCTGAATCACGATATAAAGAAATCCTAAAAGAGTTATTGCCTATATCACACCTCCATAGAAGAATTTACCTCAACCAAAATTTCACAGCTATTACAAGTATGTACATGGAAGCAATAGTAGTGATTCTTTCTTGTATATTTTTGTGATAATACTGTAGTTGACTGTAAATCACTGTCACAACTATATAATTTATATTTGCATTAGAAACAAATATCGTTATTTGTGCTATGACTTTTTCTTCATCCTTGGCCCATGAAGGTTCTATGGAGCTTAAACAAATTCTACTCTTTTGTTTCCAGTGATCCTAAGAAGTTGTGACAATTCATTACAACACTATGATGGACATTGCCCAGCCTGAGGTATATTTCTTGTATGATTCAAAAGTTGGTTCTACACCTGCCTTCAGGTGATTATTTTACTACAGATTTGTTTAGGTTAGTGGTGATGGTCAGGATTGAACCCAGGATTTATTAATACTAGGCTAGTATACTGAATTATGACCATTCAGGTGGCCCAGAATGGTTATTGCTGAAATTATGTTGTACATATGGTACTCATGGCTTGTTTTGATGAATACTGACTCCTTTAGTTTAAATATGATTCTTTTTTCTTCTTTGTGGATTTCTGCTTTATAGCATTGTATTTGGTAGGTTCTGCCATTTTGGTTTTTGATATTTTTACACTTTTGTATGACATTTATATCTGGTGATTTTGGTTGAAGTGGTTGTCTTGCTTTCCTAGGCTGTATGTTTTGTTTGTTTTTATCTTTACAATGTCTGAGCTTGCTTAAATGAAATATCCACCTTTTACAAATTTGTAGTGTTCTGTAGCAATACATACATGCAGTGTGTGTGTAATCCCAGTGTCTGAATGATCTAAAACTGTTGCAATGAGATCATGCATCCACTGTACGAAAATTATGATAAATGAGGAAATACATGATCTGAAGCTTTTGCAGTAACTAAACTTAGTAAAATATTATCAGGCAATCAGCCATGTCAATTGGTTACATCAAGCAACCAATGATTTGGGAATTGTCTCCATCCCCATCATCAGGGTTTGGATGACAAAGTGATGTGGCTGATTGCCCAAAATGATTTTATAGGGATAAAAAGAGGGAAGTTTGCTATGTTTTTTTGTACATACTGTACCTCAACCTAAGAGCTGTAACCAAAAAGCATTCACAACTGCAGAACTGATTCCTGTTGTATCATGAAATTTAATTTAGAACCAAGATTTACTTGTGATTCAGTCATGTGGAATGAATGGAAGGAAACATTACCCAAAGTGGCAATGAAATGTGGACTATAAGGAAAAAGACCACTGGAAAAGATCAAGAATGTGATGGAAAGAAACATACCTCAAACTTTACCCTGTAAAAGCAACAAAGAGTAATAGGCATTGATGGGGGATCAGTATTCTGGGGTAGCTCAATTAGTACAGTCTGACTACAGATTGGATGATGGGTTTGATCCCTGGCAAGGGCAAAGGATTTTTCTTCTAGTTTCTGCATCCATACTGGCTCTGGGAGTCTACCCAAATTCTTATCCAATGGGTACCAATGGTTCTTTCCCCTGGGATACCATTCACCCTCAACTAATTGTGAGGCCCCAAATGTATCCATGGCTTGTAGTGGAACTACTTTACTTCACCATTGGAAATGATTATGATGAGAATTAAATGGCTCATACATTACATATATTCAAAACCAGGCCATTATGAATTCACTTTTGAGGTGGAAAATATACTGGATATATTAAATTTGTCCCACTTTGTTAATATTCAAGATGTTAAAAATTCTATATAGATCTAATTTGCTCAGACTGTCACTGAGCATGTTCAAATAGTAAATACTTCAAGTATACAGTATTAAATGTCCTCTAAAATATTAAGCACTTTTAAGAAATTAAACCAGTTGACATAATTTATTTCATGCATTACTTGGATATGAAACAGTAATTCAGTTTTCTTTATGTAAAATTGGAATGCAGCATTTTCAGTTGAGAAATTACTAACAAAAATGAACTTAATAAATTAAATATGAAAGAGGATAAAAGTTCACACACACACTGATTTTATTTTCCACTGTACTTGCGAGCCTTTAAAATTTGGTTTCACTTTGTGTCTGAAACTGATACTTTATTAAGACACAATGTACAAAAGACTACCGTGAACATGTATCCATTAGAAAGCAGGAAGAATCCACTTCATATTTGCACTGAAGCAAATCCTTTTGCTTTTCTGTGCAATGCATATGGAACTTGGTTTGAATTCAACATTCCTACTGCTGTTCTCTAGACATGCTGTTAGTAGTAACGGATTATAATCAGTAATTATTCTTTAAGAACAGAATCATATGGTACAAGAGAAACTACCCCTTTACACAACACTACAAACATTTATGGGAAGAATATAGTAAGATTCTATATTAGTATTTTGTACTCCTTTCCTGTAACAAATAAATAGTATTTATCTTTTGCTCTTGTACAACAGTATGTCACATAGAATAAAGAACAGTTACTTTTCTTCATCTGGCAATCCATTGTATCACCACCTTCTTTCATAAAATATGAAATAACCTCATTAAACTTGTCCTACAAAAATTTAGTTACATTCACTACCCTGCACAACACCTATCAAACCTGCTCATTTGTCAGTATGCATGAAATAACTCACAAATGACAATCCTGATGAAATTTGATACCTGAGAATCTTATAAGCTATTTATCTTTACTATCCATATGCTTATGTGCCTGGCTGTATCACAGAATCACACTGTTAACCCTGAGTTAAATTCTGGCCAGCAGCCCCACAACATGGACATTTAAATCCCCTATTTCCATATACTCAAGGTTAAGTTCTATGTTAAACCTGATGATAACATTAAAAAAACCCTGATTTTTCTGTTTCATACATGTTTCCATTTAACCTTGGTACCAACTGCTAGATAAAACAAACAATATGTATCCCATGTTCATGCAGCACCTAATCAGAAAAGAAAAGAAAAAAATAACTATGATACATTTATTATAAGCTATACTTTTACTGCAGTTCCTACCAAAATTTCTCTCTTTATCTATATGCATGAACAACTTGAGAATGGATGAACTGATTTTGATTCAATATGAAACTGCACTATTCTATGAAAAACTGCCAAACATCTCAACATCCATTTAGATCAGACAGTTTTAAAGACAACTTTACATAACAGCACATATACTTATTAAGCATATCTGCCAGATGCACCTGTTAAAAGTACACTGTATTTGTTTACAATCTTGTTTAATACATTATTCACGTTCTTAAGATGATTTGTTGTTTTTGATAAGATGATTTACATTTTGTCAAACTTTAAGGAGTATGGTCCCATCTTTGTCATATCTAAGTACTGACATCTTTTTTATAAAAGGAAGCACCGATGGAAAATAATTTCTCATCATCATTTACAAGATAGAATGCTGACTCATTCTGACTTAGAAGGAATCTTTACACTTTTTCTGGTATATTTCACATATTATGGGTACTCAGCTAAAATTCCTTTCACAATCATGATAAGGCATATTTACTAAAAAAATAGCCGTTTTCCCAATATTATTGCCTCATTTCAAATTTCAGTAAAATCACGGCAGGAAAGTAGTGTCTTGCATTTTCTAGTAAAATACATCAGTCAGGGATGGGTAAACTGTCATGTGTTGACACATCAATTCTCTGGGCTAATTGTGTGCTGAATCATAACAGGTTGCCTTAGAAGTTTTCTGAACTGGAATATGAACACCAGTTTTACAGATTTAGATTACAGAAAGCTGGGGAAGAGGAACCAAAATACTTTAAAAAATAGTGTTAGATTAACATATTAAAAAGTTACTTATAACTTAACTGACAGATGGTAATGTATACTGTTTTATGGACTGATTTGAGGTGTGCAGACAGCTGTGGAACTGTGAACAACGTAGCAATGTGAGTCACAAACAAAAAAGGAATGACTCCAACTTACACTGAAGTTGCATTGCTCACAGTCTGCTCCATACCAGTTGTACAGTACATTACTTAAGTGCTTTGTATGAAACTGTATTTCACCAACAATTTATTTTCTTCACTACTCTTATTTAAGCAGACAATACTTAAAATCACCCATAAATTAAAATCACATCTGGTTTGTTATTTATCATAATATTAATTAATATTGAACTACTATTAATATCTATAAAATCTTCAAAATTCTACAGTTTTTAATACTTGGCTATCAAAAGACAATTCACCCCATGAGGATAACACCCAGCAGCATATTCCACACAGAGTGTCTGCAGCTGAGCAGCTATGGAGCTACATGGGGCTAAGGAACTATGAAATGAGTCTCTGTGAATGACTTCTTTCCTGGAGTGAGCTTGAGTGAACTAGGCAGACCCATCACTATTGATTTGGCATCTCTTTATTACAAATATCAGTCCGATGACCTTATGCATCTGCAACATGAAAGTAGTGTCTAAGTTCTAACATGGTTCAAAACTCAATTCACTGTCACAAGATGGGTAACAACAACAATATTTTTATAACCTTCCATTTATTTATGAAGGTAAAGAACTTACACAAGGAAAAATTATACATGTATACATAACATGCTATTCTTAAACATGCCATTTGTGTCAATAGTTGCCAATGTATCAGATTTACTAATAGTATATGATTTCCAACAAAAGTATTTGCTGTTGTGGAAGAAACTACAGACCATTTGTCCAAGTATTTTTAGAAGTTTTTCCTTTTTTTAAGTATACAAGGTATGTATATCTGAATTTGAGTACTATAAATATGTAAGTTATCTCAATTTTTAAAAGGGAAATATAATGTACCTCTCTTTCATAACTACCATAAGATACCACAAACAAAGAAGTAACATAGTGAAATTCATAACCACGTTCAAATCCATAAATGAGCAGTACAACACAAAATAATACTGTATACATCACAACATACAAATACATCTTACTATGTGTATACAATTTATTGAAAATTATGATTATACCAGTCCTGCCTTGTAAATTTAAATGCTGTTTCTTTATTGGAAAACACAATCCTGTTAAAATTTAAAGGTCTTTAAATCTACTACACTATCTGTATTGAATGTGTGACAAAAGGAAAAGCACTCATCATAATTTATCACAATAGCAGCCAACAAAGATAAGAACAGAAGCTAGACTCTACAATTCCTATTAATTTTCTCAGTGGAATGATAACAGACTAAAGAGGCTATAAAATTTAGGAAAAGACAAGTATTTAGAAATATCTAACTGCAGTAGACATTCATACAGTTCTTTGAGATGTCAGTTTGCAAAATATTTTTAGTAGGTTCAACTGAAGAAGGAAAACAGGTCAGGACAGCAATGGCTGATGTTTCTTTGAAAACAAGTCTGGAATATTAAGATCCAGTAGAGATCAAACATGGAAGATTATTGGTTTGTTGTAGAGTAGCGCTGTTCAAAACAATGTTAGTGGTACTGTAGACAGAGAAACACAGGTCAGGTTCTGGGACAAACTGAGTAATTGGTGGCATTGCTGGTACAGGGAGGCAGGCCTTAAAAACAAACTTTGCATTGGGTTTATTGCAATGTCAGGAAATGGACTTAATTGTAGGAGAATGAAGAGATTCTGCAGACAAGAAGTGAAGTCAATAGAAAGGAAATGAAAAGTGTTATGTTCTTTGTGGGATAATCTTACATACCTAAAACGATTAATTTTCAGATAAGCACAACAGTAACTGTATTAATATGTATGCCACATGCACCCCATTTTATTAATGCAAAAACTTCAAAAGAAATTATCACTTAATACTCAATACAGCCTTATTCTCTTACACATGCTTACACAATACCCCATCTGCATATTCATATTTTCATCAGTATCCATAACTATTCTGCAATTTTCTGTAATAGAAAACATCCAGCTGTATGTTTTAAATGTATATGCATATGATATAACCAAACAAAATACAGTTTACTAAACTATATATTTAGGTATATTTCATTATAAGTTAATACAGAAATTTACACAAACTTGATTTGCAGTTTTCAACCTGCAACTGAACACAAATTTGTTCATAAGCCCATATAAGTAGCTTTGTTTTATGCTAACCTAAATTTTTAGTACCAATATAAGTACAACTTCTGCAAGCTTTCAGAAACATGCATACCACATATTATTAGTTTGACTTATAAGAATTGAAAATGCATGGGTTTTAAGTGGATTTCCTAATTAGACCAACTGTGCCACCAATATACTGGTTCTGGAAAAGACTGAACTTCAACATGATATAAAAAAAATAGTTTCTTTTTGGGGTAGGGTAGGAGAGGGGATGCATGTGATCTCTGAGTAAGTATGGTGCTTCCAGTGCCAGTTTACTACAAAATACTTATCTTCCTTCACCAATCTACCAATACCTCAATTATAAAGCTTCTTAATGAGTTTATTTTTTAGTAAATTTATAAATTTCAATAATTACATGTCTGGACTTTATTCTACAAAGTTACAAATAACTTTGAACAATATGGCTGTCTTTTGGGATTATGCACTGTGTAGTCTGGTAAAAGTTTATCAATGTTTCTGAGGTGATTTCTGCCTTCAACACCATGATGTTGGAGGCAGCAAGCACCTCTACAATGTCAGTAAACTTTTACCACACTACATGGTGCAACAGCCCAGAATATAGCCATCTTCATATTCACTGATGCAAAAACCTGAAATCTCACACACAACTCTCTTCATAAATTCTATCGGCAAACTTAATTTTAAACACATGAAAATCATATTAACAATTTTTAACCTTAATGTTAAAGTCACCTTTGATAAAGATAATTTAACTTTACCATTTTTATCCATACAAAACAAACCTTAGAAACATACTCCCATCACTACACAAGTCATTTGAGTCATTACAAATAATAAAATTTATGATTGTTACTCAAACAGAAATGAGCAGGTAATAAAAGTCACTCATCACAACACACATGAACCTACAATTTATTTAAGCATGAAACTATGGAGATCATCACCACTACAGTTGGTGAACAAACTGAAAACAAGGTAAATCACAGGAAATAAGTGCTGTAAGATGAAACTCCATACAGTAATAATATTCTTTTGTGTATACTACAGGTACAAAACATACGCATGTTTATTTTCTCACAATTCTATGGACTTCAATGTAGCTGAAATGTGCAGTTCATTCACACAGTTTTGACAGCCCAACTATAACCTATCTGATGTTTTGATGTTTTCTTCACCACAATAACAGCAATGTAAAAATAAAACAAAACACCACTTTTATTGTGCAATACAAAAGCATAATGATACTGTTAAATAATTAGAATGTAATACTGATTTATTCTGTCTCTTTGCAACTGTTGGATGCTTAACACAATCACAAATAGGGTTTGTAATGTTTTATCAATCATTGAAAATGTTTTGCTTATGCTATTACCTCAAGATGAAAGAAGCTACTAGCTTGACTTAGTCTGATATAACATAGTTATCTCAACATACAGACTCACCAAAACAGAATGAAACTTCAAAACTGATGATACTATCTGCTTCCATTGACAGTGTCTGATTGATGAACGACCCAAAATATTTATACCACGTAGCCTGTTGCATAGAGTCTCTCCTGTAATCTTACCTATTTCTTTTCACCCTAGGATTTTATAATCTGTCTCCATAAGTCAAATTTTTATTCCAACTAATATGGAAGATCACTATAGAATCTTACTGCATTTAGTTGCTGTTAGTACCATAAAATTTATTTTACAGCTACATACCAAGGGAAAAGGATATACTATCCACCCAACAGCCCAGAAATCTGAAGTCCAAGTTTCTTGAATGATTGTACAAAAATACTGGTTTGTAGATTCTACAACACAAAATTTCACCAATTATGATATTACCATACATTTCATGTGCCAGTAATCTTAACATTCAAGTCACAACAAACTTCAAAGTGCAGTTCCAGGAGACACACGTAGCAGCAGCTCTTTCTTGGTATGAAATAAGTTACCCTCTCCTTCAGACAAATATGACTTTCAGGGACCTTTTTTTCTCAATGTACTACACTAAACAAACATCGCTGAACTCTTTCAGTGGCATGCCCAGATTCAACACAATATCAGTAACATTTATGTTCATACCAATTATATATCAACCATTCATAGTACGAAAAGGTTCTTGATTAAGCAGCATTTCAAAATATTTTCATTTTATGGGAAATATTCTGGACCTGTTCTATGTAGGTGTAAATGAAACCTGCCACTAACATAACTAACTCAATTTATATATTATGATTTTATAAAACGGTTTTTCACCTTAGCAAGAATATCTGGTGTACTATAGACTCAGCACCAACAGTTCACAGTAGTTCAAGTTCAGCTGTCTGTGGTATGTGCAATCAGCTAACACACTGGGGAAAAAGTGTCACTTTCTGACTTATTTCAAACAAATATAAGGTCTTTTCCATAAGTGCTGCAAGGTTTGTGGGCCCATGATTTAAATATTTGTTACCAAAGTGATGTTATAGCTGGTAGGCTATCTTGGGAAGAGAAATGCAGACATCTCCATGTGGCAAACTGGACGTGCAGTGTTTTTCTGAACAGTCTTCCCTTCTTCCAGAAAGGAAAGAGTTGCCTCTTTCATGGTGTTACCAAACTGTGTAGGTACAAGGCTGCTCACATTCAACTATAATGACAAAATATCCATATCATTTATTGAGTCCTTCACTTGATGCTTGTGCGTGCGCATGCACACACACACAGAGCAGCCATTCAATAAGAAAGTTCTGAGAATGTGCTACATCCAAATTTATTACTTTTGACATAATAGATGTACAAATGAATAAGGAATAATGTACAAAACACTCTATTATTCTACACAATGACCATAGTTATTGAAACATGTCCCTGTGATACACCATCTGTTTCATTCCAGCTGAGAAGAAATCAGATTTCAGTGTTTACATTCACTGACACACCCTGCCAGTCTGAATGCAGAGGGTAAGAGAAAACTATTTTGCTCCTGCTGGGAATCAAACTGTGGTTGTCCAGCTCATAATCAGTCACTATACTGACAAAGTTATCTTGGCTCCTACTACTAATCAAACAAAATAAGTCTCTTCTAAAAAAATTACTCATGGTACAGACATAAACACATATCACAGACCTATAGTTCCTTATGAAATACAAAAAGTAGGCTGAACGATGTATCTGATATTTAATGACTGAAAACTCACCAGTCCATTGCTAAGTGGAAACTGCTCCAGTGGGAAACAGGGATCTGTCTCCTGACGATGTACGATTAGACCAGCTGCATTTTTGGACTGCAGTGGGAAGGTGTGTAACATGACTACATGTATATCACAGCCTGGTTCTTGAGTCACAGGTGCATAATGTGACTCTAAATTATCTGAAGTCTTACCCAACCAAAGTAGGTGGAACAATGGGTGTAAAAGAGACAGTGATGCTACATGAGCTGCAATAGTTGACAAGCCTGCTGGATGGTCAGTTGCAGTTCCCTGCAATGATTTATATTTAGTTTATTGAGTTGTTACGACTGTTATACACAGTCACCCCTCTCCCCCCACCAATTTTTCACAGGGCCACTCTACGGCAATGGTGGGCTCTGGACAACATATGAATTTTGTGGCTCCCATACTTTTCTTAAAAAGGAGAAGACCTTACAATTTGATACTAGTACAAAATTCGAAAATGGCTGTCTTGTGGTCATAACACCATGTAGTCTGGCAGAAGTATACAGATGTTTCAGAGGTACTTGCTGCCTCTGTCATTGTCCTGATGATGGAGTCAGCTAATACCTCTGAACCACTCGTAAACTTCTACCAGATTACACAACCCAGAAGACAGCCATCTTCAGACTCACTGCTATGAAAGCCTCAAATCCTACTTAAGCACATGACACTGACACTTGCACAGGTGGGACCACTAACATGAGAGGGCCCTCAGTAGTTGCTCACTCTTCCAATGGATAAAGTGGCTATGCTTCTCCCTTGTAATTACCAACAATCCAATCAGTTTACCAGAAGTATGTAGAATAATTTTAAGGGCTTGTTATTAGAATTTCACTTCAAAACTGTGCTGTAACAGCAACATGTGATAAACATACATATAAGTTTATATGGAAAATAAATTATACAAACACAGTAAATAAATAAATGAAAAAAATATCATTTCTTCCTGTTTTGGACTTCCTACAGTGGAAACAAGTCCTGTACCTTCTGGGAATTTAACTGCACAAATATACAGGCATACTAACTTTGTCAGTGGTCTTTTAAAGTCAACATATTTCCTTTGCTGCTGAAGCTTTTGTAATCAGCAAATCTTCTGCACCTTTTCCACACAAAACAATCTACAGAATTTACAGTAAGTGCAGATATACCACAGAAATAAATTATTTGAACAGCAACATTTGTTTCCAATTACAGGTAATGAAACACACTGCAGCAGCATGCTGCACTCACAACAGAACAGTAAGTCCTGTTGATGGAATCATATCCTCATCAATGTCTTTATGTGTTTATTTCTTAGAAATATAGGAAGTACAACCTAATATTCAGCACATGGTCAGAATAACAGAATGAATGCTACATGCTCTTTAGTGTGGCAATAAGCCAAAAAGGGAAAAATAATTATGGAAAGTAGTAAAGGAAGTTTAAAAACGTCAAGGGGGAAAAAGTCTTCTGAGATGTTGGGCTGTGAGGTATAGTGTGGTACAAAATAACCATTCTTTCAGATGTGCTTAATGCCTCCATCATCAGCATAATGAGTAAGCCACACATGGGAAAGCTGGGTTAGATATAGAAACAGGTCAGATAAGGCACAGTCTTGGCTAGATCAATGGAGCAGAGGGCAAGGGAGGCAGTCAAGTGGACCACAGATTGGCTGGAGTGGGGAGGAGGAGTTAGAAACATGGAAGCAGACAGGAAATATAATATGCAGAATGACATAATGAGGTAAAGAAAGGACAAGAAGAAAAGGACATGAAATAAGGAAAATATACAATAAATAAAAATTAAATTAAATGAATTTAAATAAATTAATGATGTGTGAACAGAGTTCTTTAAGTTGAGTTGAGTTCAAACCGAACAGTATTAAAATTCTTGAGTTTCGAGTCAAAGTTTGAGTTTAAGTAAGAAATCACCTTTTATTAGGCCTATTTTGTTATACACTAAGCAATACAATAAAATCTTCTCAGGCAATCAGCTGAGTTAACTGGTTACCGTAGTGAACCAACATTTCGGGAATCAACTCTGTCCCCATCATCAGGGTTCTGATGAGACTGGATACCTCGGAAGTCGCCTGTGTAAGTACTAAACAACACACTTCACTAGATATGCGCTATATAGTAGGTTCTCAAAAATTAGATGTTTCTGCTACCAGCTAGGCCTACTTTAGTTAGTAGAACAAGTCTTAAAAACAATAATCTTACCTTTTTCTGCGACAGTATATCACTTTTATTTTCACAACCACATTCATATAAACAATTTAATGACTGGCATCACTTTTTAGGAACAATTAAGAATTAAAATTCATTTAAAGAAACTAGCCACATAAGTGTCTTGTTTAAAAACTCGTACTACATGTTGTGTTGAAGAAACACCAGTTGCTCCATGTTTGGAGTTCAGATTTCCTCTACGTACAGTCACAGTGGATCCTCTCACTAGCAAATTGCCCTTTCTCTCTCTCTCTCTCTCTGTCATCAGTCTTCCGACTGGTTTGATGCGGTCCTCCATTTCTGTCTATCTTGCCCCAGTCTCTTCATTTCCACATATTTTTTACAGCCCACATCCTCAAAAATCTAGGTAACATATTCCAATCTTTGTCTCCCCTTACAATTTGTTCTTCTAGTTAGATTTTTCCATAGACTTCTTCCTTCACCTATCCTATTTAAAAGCTGCTCCTTTGTGTATGGGTAAATAATGTTGAGCCAGAGGTTAAAGATAGTGGTACTGCCAGGCATTACTTTTCCTCCATACTCAAGGGTCTTCATGCCTACGAAGAACAGGCTCCATTAAGTATTTGCTGATCAGATCCTTGACATGTTTATTTTCAGTAGGTTTGTTTGTTTTAGCAAGTTTGTCAAAAGAACTCAATAGTGAGCAAGACGGTTCAGAGCTTTCTTGTACTTCTTCCTCTTGTGACTGTGGATCTGGAATAGGTTCATTGATTTCTTTCTTAATTAAATTTATTGCCAACTTGACCTCATCTTCTGACAACTGTATGGCTTTAAATCTAGGATCCATAAACATGGCTAGAACGTTTGGTTTCATCTTCCTGTAATTGGGAAAATGAGCTTTGAAAGCTTTTAGCAACTGTTTTGTACATGCCAAGCCATTCCCTTTTCCTGTAGTTTTTATGTAATTTTCCAGCAGCGTTTGTATGCTGATTATTAGAGGAATTACCATGGAGAGGGCTGGATATGATTCTCCACTGAATTTTGTGCATGCTTGGTCAATAGGTTGTAAAATGTTGACCATTTCACATACCATCTTGCCAACTTGCCACTCACAGCTAACTCAACAGAAACTGGTCCTGTCTGTTCATCAAGTCTACTAAACATGTGATACTCACTGTTCCACCGAGTATCAACATCCTGAATAAGACTGTGTTCAGGTTTTCCCATCTTCCTTTGCATACGACCAAGTCTTTCTTGTGCTTAAACACTATGACGATAATATCCAACAATTGATCTTCCTTCTTGGTACACTTCATCAAAGTCAGGTGTCAATTTTTTTTGCATCATTTATAGCCAGTTGCATTGTGTACGCATGACAAGGTACAGAAATCCATTCTGTTGCAGGGAGTGTCAATACCATGTTTCTGGCATTATCAGTAATAATGTATATGCTTCTAAGTTCCGTTATTTTCAGTTTTTCATACACTGCAGATCTTGTGTGCTGTCCAGGAAAGTATAAATTAGCTAGAATGTATTGTTTCATTACAAAATCATAAGACATAATGACAAGTAAGAGAAACATAGCTGGCTGTCTTCTGCTCAGGATGTCTAAATAACTGTAGTGAGTGATAGTGATGAAGCGAAATCTAAATCTTCAGTCAAATTTTGTTTGATTTCTGACTTGCTGATGGAATATATTTCAGGTATAACACTTCTAGAGAATACAATTCTTGAAGGTACTTGATATCAAGGTTCCATTGCATGCAGCAACTCTTGGAATCCTCTGCCTTCCACAACTGAATACAGCTGATAATCTAACACCATCATTTTTCCAATGGCCGAGGTAACTGCTTTTGCTCTAGGCTCAGAAGGACTCATTTTCACTGCTTTCACAAAGTCACTGTCTACAGTCAGCTGTTTTGAAGTTTGTTTAGGTGTTCCCTTTTTACTGGCCATTTTCTTTTGCTTCCAGTATTCTCTATTCTGATATGGATGCTTGGCCAAATGTCAAATCAATGTGCTTCCAGTAGGTATTCTGAGCAAAAGTTTGCACATATTGCACTGTGCATCACTGTTTGATGTTTTGGTAAAAAAATTCCATACAAGAGCACCTTCTTAAATTTATTCAATCACTGAATATTTAGACATTTTTGATTTTGTTAATTAATGGTGTAACAATATTATTGAAATAAAGTTATTCACAGATTACTAAGCTTGTTACACTGCAAAGCAACTAATAATAATTGCTAGGAACAAATGTAACAGTTCTCAACTTCCTTAACAATAAGAATGACACACACACTTCACATAACATTTAAGGAGGGAAAATTTACATGAACTTTGCAACAGTAAAAAAATAAGTGGAATTCAAACAATGCCTCACTTTCAGTGCTCGTTAGCAGCAATAAATAGTCCTGTTTTAGTTTTAAGGCATGTTTGGATTATTATTTCTACAAAGTAATTTAATGTTTTTGATTACATACATTTTTGTTTTGCTTAAAGAGTTTAATTTTAGAGATGACAAACCATAAACATGAGAGTGGCTGAAATTGGTTTTTGTCAGTTAAGCGCACTGCATGTTATGAGCCGATACACCAAAGACAAAACAGTCCCGCCTAATCAGTAGTCCCACCTCCCGCGAGAGCATATATCCAACCGAAATACATGTAGAGTGAGAGATTGATGCTCACTATGCACTATCAATAACACTACAAGCTGGAAGTAGATGGTACAGTACTGTGCAAATTAGTTGGGACAATAGGAAAATACAGTAACAGAGACACAACTAAAATATTTATTTGTGTAATAGTGTAGTTAATAGTGAATGTGACCCCCCTTAGCTTTAATTATTTCTTTCGCCCTCTCAACCATTGATGCCACTAGCTTTCCACACATTTCCGTCACTTCAGGGTCGTGGTACCACACTTTCATGACACTTTCTATCATTTTGGTTTCCGTCGTGCAATCCATCTTAGATATGCGCGCTTTAATAATGGCCCACAAATTTTCAATGGGGTTTAGATCGGGTGAATTTCCTGGCCACTCCAATACCTTCAAATGTTGCTGGGTAAAGAAGCTCTTAGCAAGCTTAGAATTGTGGCATGGAGCCAGATCCTGTTGAAATACCCCATTACCGTTAGGAAACAGCTTCCGCAGTGTTGGGACCATTTTTGCCTCCAGAATGCCTATGTACTTTTTGCTGTCCATCATTCCTTCAATGGGGTGAAGCGTCTGTGGTCCGGAAGCTGTGAAACATCCCCAAAACATGACCTTGGGTGGGTGTTTGGGGGATTGCTTGTCTATTGCAGGGCTTGGACTTAGCGTTCCTTCGCTTGTCCCAACTAATTTGCACAGTACTGTAGCTGTATCGATTACAAAGAAAATGCATCCCATATACGATATTGGAAATGACAAAATAAGCGTTGAAACTCAATTTCTTCGAACAGTTTTATTAGTTCGAGTCAAGCCAAGGTTTTTAAAATCAACTCAAAATTTCTAATAGTTCGCACATCACTAAAATATATGAATACCAGGGAAATAAGGGTGAAGGTCTGACAGGCAAGGAAGGAAGCAACGACCCTTGATATGAAAGATACAATAAACAGGAAAAATTTAAATGGATGTGTAAGAAGTGGTAAGAATGTAAAACATAGAAACATGAAAGTACATAAATGAATACCACAGAAATAAAGATAAAGGCCCAACATGAAAAAAGAAATAAACAGCCCCTATAATGGCTGACAAGGGACCAACAGTGAAGATAACAGAAATAAATGAAATGGAGCTAAAATAAGTAGGGGGAATTCATTATTTCTGGTATTTCCTGTCCTCATTCCATATATTGTATTTCCTGTCTGCTTCCATGATTCTAGCTTTACATTCTCTTTTCTGCCACATTGTGGTCCCACCCTCTATTTCTCCCATTCACTGTGTACCCTTACTCCAATTCCCTCCCACTGGTCCAGCCAAGGCTCTGCCATGTCTGACTTGCTCCTTTATCCTAATCGAGCTATTCCATGCATGGCTTACACAACATTCTGATTATGGAGGCAGTAAGCACCTCTGAAACATCAGTCAGCTTCTACCAATCTACACAGTACATTATCCCAGATGACAGCCGTTTCAAAGACCCTGCAAATCTGCATAATGTTAATATAGAAGAAAGGGCATCAAGGATAGAATTGGTCATACAATATGTAGAGGAAGCAGAACTCATCATTGAAGACAGTGGCTATTCGTCTGACAAACGTGATTCCACTAGCAGATTAATACGAGGATTCAATTTCAATGCACTTCAAATTTATAGCTTCACATGAATGGAAGAGGTATTCCTGATTTATAGAATTTAAGGCAAAAATAAAGCTGTCCCACTATATGCCATGTAGGCACTTGGGGGGGGTTTACATCTACTCATTCTTAACCTCAGCACTAGATAGGGGTGAGTGCTCAACATCATACCCTAACTGCTCTTCACCCCCGGGAAAATACTCCAGTACCCAAGGAGGCTAGCTTGGCCCCAGAGCCAGTCTGGACGCAGAAGGTAGATGAAAAATCCTCTGCCCCCGTCAGGGATTGAACCTTGGTCGTCCAGTCCTTAGTCAGTCACTATACTGACTGAGCTACCCAGCTCATAGATTTATAAAATTTAGATTTATGAAATATATTTCAGGAATGCTTCCCTTTTGTAAAATGACTTTTGTTAGCACATTACAATACAACTATTATATGTTACACACCTGACAACTTGGCTGACGTTGTTCAAGGATCAATCTGAATGTGGCAGGAAGAGGTTTGTTGTCTGTCACACCCTGTCCCAGTCCTCTGTTGTCATCCTGATTTAGCCTGCGATCCTGCATCACCTGAATGCAACACACATACAGAATATTGGTAAAAGAAGTACTTGAACAAAATTTTTTCAGATTTACAAAAAGTTTTCAACCACTGCTGCTATACACAAAAATATATTAACTGATGTGTTAAGAATCTCATTCATTAAAATTTAAATTGAAGAAATACAAGAGATTAATCCCTTTCATTCTATGCTGCTTTGTGTATAATTATTTTATTCAGATATCTACAGCTGTTATTACACTTATGTCAGTATTCCATGACTACTGACAAACACATTATGGTCTAAAATACACCATTCTCAGTATATGCTTTATCCATGCACCTACATTTGGCTTAAAATTATGACCATATCTATTAAAAAATTACCTTCTAAATAGCTGTATAATATTGCACATACTAATTAAAAAAATTATTACTTACTCCATAGCTCTACAGTCCTTGAAGGACCTTGTCTGCCTCATATGGGAGGTTACTTGAGCTATTTTACACAGACAAATATCTATGAGTGTGATCTGAACCCATGAAGACAGCAAACATCACCTTGACACCACAAGAACCTGAATTATCACCTGAACGTTTTTTTAGTGTCTCTTTGGTGTCAATCCAAAGTAATTTTTTCTCAGTAACTCACCTCAATCTGGCCCTCCTTTAGTGAACCTACACCAAGCGGTTGAGCAGTAACAATGGTGAATCTAAATTTTTGATCCTGAATGAAGGCCATGGTTGGAAGAGGATAATAGTTGGCCTGTAAAGGCAACTTAGAAAAACGTTTCCGTCGAATGATCTGCAACATAATTCCAAATCATAATAAACATGACATGCACTGCACAGTCTGGATGTTTGCTTACCAACAGACAAGACAAAATGACAAAAAACTTTGCTATCTGCTATAGTGAATTTGTTATGATATGAGTCATTCCACTTCAATTAAAAAAAAATCAGAAAAATAAGTTGTATTCACTACCACAAAATTCTATACAACGTTGTAAGCAAAGATTGCACTACCTTCAGATTTAGCATGTACATTTTGAGAGTGTTTTGTAAATTAGCTTTGATGGTACACTTATTTCCTGATATCAATGTGTTGCACAGAAACAGCCACTATGTAATTTTTCCCCAGGATTGGACTGCCATAACACTAATACTTAGGTGCATGGACATGTTTTTCTCAAACTGTGGATATATGAGTACTTGTAGGGCATATTTGCTTTATTGCTTTTCAGAGTCAATTTGATGGTGTACTTAGGGCCAAAACATAACACAGAATTTCATGGCTTTTAAGCCAGCAAAAAATTGAGATTTATCATGTCACATATCTCATTACTGTTAATGGATGCAAGTACAAAACTTTGTACACATTACCACCTAAATAAGGGAGCTCAAGAGTATGTACAGGTAGCCCTCGATTTACGCCGGGGATACTTTCCTGGACAAACCGGCGTAAATTGAAACTTTTATAATGAAAATCAATGGGAGGTCAATGACATGCGTTCCCAGCACCCAAACATTGAAGAGTAATATAATGGCATTACATTTAAAGCTCTGAAACAACGTAAATAAAATAAAGTGAATTTAAATAAATATATTTTATACACCTACAATCGGCAATTCGTTGGTCCCCAAGATTGACTGTGATTCTTTCATGTGATTGATGTGTACAGTCATCTCTGCTGTTATGCGATAGTTGCATTCATGTAAGACGCTGACCTATAGAAAATTGCGTAGTAAAAATAACCCCGGTATCTCCGCAGAGATTAAATTAGTCCTTTGTAGGTTTAAAGCGCCAGGAATGAAACTGCATAAAAGCAAACTCGCATATGTAAAAGTTTTCATTTCAGAAACAGCTTTTACCGATTCATTGATCTCATTGGAGCAAATTCGCGTAAACGAAACATACGTAATTGCAGAGATGACTGTAGTTATAATTTTTATTGAAAATCAGTGATGTAAGAATTACGATTTAGTATAAGAAGCAGTATGAGAAACATTGTAAAACGTTATTTTATTTATTTATTTACAAGTTCCAAGAATCCAATAGTGGATATAGAACACGTCACAAATTCAAGTATAAGAACATAAAATACATACATTAAAAAATTACATCTAGACAAGCAGCGTAATAAATTCAAGACAATATAATTAGTATTTTTATTACAATAGTTATCCAATTAAGTACTCATCCACAGTGTAAAACGAGTGAGTAACTAAGAAATGCCTTAATGCAACCTTGAACTTTTTAAAATTATTTGAGGTATTCTTAACCTCTGTGGGTAATTTATTAAATATCTTTATACCCGCATAGTGAACTCCTTTCTGATAAATAGTTAAATTGGCTTGAGGTAGATACACATTTTCTCTCTGTCTAGTATCAATAGTATGAGAGTCAATGTTATACAAACAATAATAAAGAAAATATATATTGTGATGCCAACGGTAAGATATCTAATTCTTTGAATATATTTCTACACGATACTCTATTGCTACATCCCATCATTGTTCTAATTGCCTTTTTCTGAAGGAGAAAAATAGTGTGACTACTAGATGAATTTCCCCAGAAAATGATGCCATAGCTCATTAAGGAATGAAAGAAAGCATAATAAATTGTCTTTAGTACTGAAATAGACATATATGGTTTCATATTTCTAATTACATAGCAAGCCTTGCTCAATTTTTTAATAAGTAGATCAATATGATTCTTCCAAGTTAATGCACCATCAATCATAATTCCCAAGAATTTAGTACAGAAGATATTATTAATGAATTTATTATTATAACTTATTGTAACAGTATCTGACATTTTTCTCTTAATTTTAAAATTAATATAATGTGTCTTATTAAAGTTTAGTGATAATCTGTTCATTCTAAACCATCTATTTATATTTTAAAATATTGCATGAATGTGTTTATTAAAGTCGTTTGTATTAGAATGAGAAAATAGGATGCTAGTATCATCAGCAAAAATTATAGGTATAGCAAATTTAGTTATTATACTGGGTAAATCATTTATGTATAAAAGAAACAACAAAGGTCCCAATATAGACCCTTGTGGAACTCCATATCTAACTTTAAGCCAATCCGAGGCTGTATTGCTACTGTCATTAGTATGTAATACTGTTCTAATGTATCTGTTATTTAAGTAACATTCATAAAGTGCGTGATCTTTCCCATTGATACCATAAAATTTAAGCTTAAATAACAAAATTTCATGATCAACACAATCAAAAGCTTTTTCCAAATCACAGAAGATGCCTCCCACTATTTGTTTGTTATTCATGGCATTTAAAATCTCTGTAGTCAATTTATAGATTGCATTATCTGTTTTTAATCCTTTCCTAAATCCATATTGTTCAGTACTTAAAATATTGTATTTATTGAGATGATCCAAAATTCTTGAGTACATTATAGTTTCAAATATTTTTGAAAAAGATGTTAAAAGTGATATAGGTCTATAATTAGACACATCACATATATCACCATTCTTATATAATGGTTTTATTAATGCATATTTTAATCTATCTGGAAATACTCCTCTCCTTAACATTTTATTGCATATATAATTTATAGGTGAACTTATAAATGACGAGCTTATTTTTAAAATCATAGGTGGTATCTCATCATATCCATGCAAATTTTTTAATTTAAGGGATTTTATTATTTCTTTTATTTCTTTGTTCGTACAACATTTGGAATTCATATTTGGGTATGGATTAGAAAAAGCTTGGTTCATGAAATGAATATAATTTTCATCATCATTAATATCATTTGCAATTACGGGATTATTAATATCTTGTAGTTTTATTTTCTCTGCAATGTTAACAAAATAATTATTAAATTTTTCAGCAATAGTTTGTTGGTTATTGAACTTCTTACCATCAATTTTTAGTGTTTTTATTTCAACTCTATTTGTATTTCTACCTGCTTCTTTATTTATAATACCCCAAGTAGTTTTAATTTTATTATCAGAATTTAGAATGCATTTATCATACTCCATTCTTTTTGCCTCTTTTATAACTATGGTCAATATTTTAGAGTAATTTCTGTAATAAGTTTTAAGAGTAGGATCCTTATTATTCCTTAATTTATTACAAAGTTCTCGTTTATGTTTACAGGACATTAATATTCCTGGTGTAATCCAAGAATTTTTTTTCTGTTTACATTTTATCTGTGTCAAAGGGAAGCTGGAATAGTAAATTTTTAAGAAAATATTTAAAAATGTGTTAAAACTATTATTAATATCATTTTCATCAAAAACTAATTCCCATGTTTCCTGACTTAGTTTCAATTGAAAATCTGTTATAGTATCGTTATTTATTAACCGTTTTATATAAGTATGATATCCTTTTCCCTGTTCCTGTGCCTTATGAAGTATTAATACTTGGGCATCATGATCTGATAGACCATTTATGGAGGGGTATATCTCATATTTTCCAATACTGTTTATATCAATGAAAAAATTATCAATTACAGTGCATGAGGAGATGCCAACTCTAGTGGGGAATGTTACAATACTAGTAAGATTATATGATTGTAGGACAGCATCAAGTTGCTTCTTTCTGTTATCATCATTTAAATAATTTACATTTATATCACCACATATAATTATATTGTATCTCTCATGATATAATTTCTGTAGAATCATATCTAATCTTTCCAGGAAATTTGTAAAATTACCCATAGGAGATCTGTAAATAGTTAGTATACAATTTTTTTTTGTTCCTGGTAAGTTCTTAGTCAGCTGAATTGCACACGCTTCGATGTCCTTGTCTACAGTAAATTCTTCTAAATTTATGGTCTTAAATTTTAAATTTCTATATACAAATATACTTACACCTCCTTTTTGAAAAAAATTCCTACAATATTTAGCACCTAATGAGTAGTCATTTAAATGTATCAGTTGGAGTTCTGAATCTAATATAATGAATTTAATATAAATAAAATTAGAAAAATGAACTGTATTAAAATAAATTAAATCTGCCTTCATTTACGTACATCAAAGTCCAAAACAAATTGGGTCTCCCAAATTATGTTATAAATAATAGCAAAATATTTTTTTTTCACTTTTTGACTTGCTGGTTTAAAAATCGGCATTATTCTGAATCGGCGTAAATCGAGGGCTACCTGTACGTACAGTGAAGTTGAAGCTTCAGGCAGTCCTCAAATAATAGAGGTGAAATAAAATGCAAGTTTGTTATACTGCAAAAAATGTCAATTTGCATATCTCATTTACTCAGGCTAGACAGATCACACACACTTGTCAGTTACAACAAAGATGTACTGACACATGGTAAATAATATACTCAAAATTCAGCATGGAACTTCGTAGGATTACAGAATGTGGTCTTGAATGTCGAAAATAAGTACCAGCACCAAAGTTTCCAGATGAGAACCAGCACTGTACACAAAGTCCTTGCCCACTTAGTATCACTGCTTCCCACACCATCACATCTATGATCTTATAATTACACTTGTGGACAAAGACAGACCCAGCTTTTAAAATATTATGTTCTTTTATAGTATCAGATGATAGACAAAATTAAGAATCTTAGTAATTCAGACAGTATAATTTAGTCCCCCCTCCAGTACTTTCTAAAAATATATCAGAACTTTTCAGACATTCTGTATACACCACACATCAGTAATGACACAGTAATTGACATGCTCTCTGAGAATGAGTAACCTCAAAGAAGCCTTATAAAATTCAAAAGGAACACTCAGATACTGCAATAAGCTTTTCAGAGTTTTCTGAACAAAGTGCAATGTTCTACCTGGTGTTCACAGCACACGCATCACGTGTGCACAGTTCATCAGAACATGAAATTTATGATGCAGGTAAATACACAGAAAATACAAAATATGTGTGTGAAAATGAGAAATGTATGTGTGGTGCATGCACTTCATGTTCTTCATGCACAGTCAACTTCATGATATGACAGTAGAGTACAAACAGGGGATAATGGACAGCAACAATTGTGACTGTAACAAAGTAGCTTGGTGAACAAATTGAAAATCTTGTATCTAAGATACTTGAAGTGACTCTTCATCATTATACTGCCAAACAACAGGCCAGATAATTGAGAGAGTTAAAAAAATACTACAATCAGACCAATGCATAATTTTGGCAAACTTTTCAGAGAATTTTTCATTTATACTCCAAGATGCTGTACAGGGTTTTCATTGGGCAAATAATCAAGCAATTTTTCACCCTTCCAATATTAATATCAGAGCACAGCACCTGCAAATTTTGTCTTTCTGTGTAATAGTAACTGCTCTGATCAAAACACACAATAATTTTTTGCATTTCAAAGGACATTAGTACAATATCTACGTATTAAATTTCCTAAACTAAAGAGGATTGTGTATTTTAGTGAAGATACTGCAGTTCGGTAAAAGAACAGAAGAAAATTTATCATCAGCTACCATGAACAAGACTTTCATCTTTCTGCTGAATGGCAGAGAAAAGTCTGGCTGCAAAGACAAGTCTACAGAAAGTGATCAATAATAAAATACAAACATTTCATAAACTATTCAATCACTACAGCAGCAACATACATAACATTACATTCTTTTATGTCCAAGAAGAACAAATTATTAACTATAAGGAAGCTGAAAACTGATTTGACATTAAAGTTGCAATATCAGGAACTTAAGCTTGTTACTGTTTCAAGCTAATGAACTCCAGGGCTATCACTACAGCTGTTACTTCTCTGTCCACATCCTTCACAAGACATCAAATAAAAAAACTCAAGTCAAACAAACAGCATAGACAAAGTATCTCAAATGATTATGATCTCTTTATATGATGGCCAGTGGTGTCTGGGTATTGTTCAAGAAAGAAGAGACCAGAAGTTTTACATAATATTCATACAGCTTCACAGATCACATTCTAATTTATTTTGGCCTTAGAGAGATGACTACTGCTAAACTGAGGATAACAATATTCAGCTTGTCACACACACACACCTAGCACTGAGATAGGTCAAATACACAAAATTTCATAATTATTATCCCAAATTGATAGTAAAAAAAGGAGTAGGTGTTCTCATTAATTAGATATTAACCACGCACATAAATGCACCTGGAGTGGAACATACATACGCTTTAGGTAAGGAGACAGATGTGCTTATATATACATAAAATTTAGAGACAGGGTTATTTCAGAGTACAGTAGGAGTGTAATGCTGAATTTTGAGTACACTGTTTACCATACATCTTTGATACAAATGACGTGTGTGATCTGTCAGACCTGAGTAAACAAAGTATATAAATGGACATTTTTCGCAACATAACAAAATTTAATCTTATTTCGCCTTAATTATCTGAGCACTGCCTGAAGCAGCAATTTCTATTTTAATACTGCTGATAGTCCCCTTTAGGGGGAAATATGTACAGAGTTTCATAAATGTTGTTTTTCTATGATCCAACAATTTAAAATTCATAAACTTCCTCTATTATGGAACAGTTCTGAGATACATGATATCACAGATGCTTATTTTTGGCTACCTCAAGAAAATTATGCAATTTTGATAAGCATAAACTAAAATACATACTGATATTGGCTAACAACAACAATCAAGTAAATATGCCTTAAAACTATTCTGATAGACCTACTACTTTAAGGTAAAATAATGTGAATATAATCAAAAATTACTGAGTAACTGACATATTAACTTTGAGAAAATAGCACATGCAACATTTTTCTGTCATATAAACTTCCCCAAAAACTCATATCTGTAAAATGCTGATACCAGGGAGGCTCAATGCTTGTGCACGACTTCATAAGGAGTCACACATTATGACTGACATACGTCATTAAATTCTGTGAGAATGATGCCACATCTACTCAATGAATTATCATGTAATGACTAGTATTTCATAAATTTAGTTTTCTTATAAGGCTAATAACACTTGCGATCGGAAAGTTTCAAGATTGTGTCAATAGAGGGCGAACCGGATGTAGTACGAGCTTCTGCCGCTAGGGGGTGAGGCCTACATTCATAGTGAATCAGTGTGCCAGCCGGCATCATCGAATTACCATTTGTTTCTTAGTTACGGGCGTTTTGGTAGTGCATTACACCGACCCTCCTGCGATTTCGGAATGGCGTGTGCATCAAATTTTGCCAAAGACTCGCCAAAACGGCTACGGAAACCTATGAAATGCTAAAGCAAGCATTTGGGGAGTCCGCAATGGGTCGTGCACAAACTTTTGTGTGGCATTCACGTTTTAAAAATGGCCGAACCTCTGTCGATGATGACGAGCGTTCTGGACGACCATCTTCGAGCACAACGCCCGAAAATGTTACGAAGATTCGGCAGGCCATTCACGAAGATCGACGTCGTACCATCAACGACTTGTGCGACATTGTTGGGATAGGCTATGGGACCTGTCAGCTGATTCTAAAGGAAGAACTCCACATGCGACGCATCATGACAACGCACCAGCGCACACCGCCCTCAAAGTTCGGCAGTTTTTGGCCTCAAACACCATGGCCGTCATCCCGCACCCTCCTTATTCGCCGGATTTAGCTCCGTGTGATGAAAAGATGAAAATTCAGCTAAAGGGAAGGAGATTTGAGACGATAGAAGCGATTCAAGCAGAATCGCAGATGGTGCTTGACAGGCTGACAAAGAAAGATTTCCAGGGATGCTTCCAGGCTTGGCAGCGGCGCTGGGATCGTTGTGTTCACTCCCAGGGGAACTAATTCGAGGGTGATGGATGAATTTAATACCTGAGATAAGTGTCCGGGTTTTTATAGGTGCAGTCTAGAAACTTTCCGATCGCACCTCGTACATTAATAAAATTTCCATAACTAACACTTTAAAATGTAATTTATCAAATTCAATATACGATATACATTGGAAATTAAATTAATGAACTGGATCTTAAATTATAAATATTTTTAAATTAAAAACTAATTAGCAGACACATGGGGCTCAAAGACACAAGTCAGTGCAATTTTAGTTTTATAAAGATATCACTGCTTTGAGCAGGCATTTCCAGAATTTAATCTACTCCTAACTTCCTCATGAGTATCATTTTGATTTGTTATTGTTGGTCCCAGATATTTGAACTTTGTAACCCTTTCAAAGGACTTAGCTACCCTAAGATAATTTTGCCCGCCTATCTGCTGATGACGAGATACCAACATGTACTTAGTTTTTTCTGAATTCACTTCTAGCCCCACCTGTCTACTAGCCTCTAGTAAAACTTCTGCATTCCTCTTTATTGTATTCATATCGTCCCCCAATAAATTAACATCATCAGCATATGCCAATAGCTGATGTGTCCCATTCAATTGCAAACCCTCCTGCCTATCTTGGACTTTCCTAATGGCATATTCTAGCACAAAGTTAAAGAGCAAGGGAGACAAAGCATCTCCTTGTTTTAGACCGTTCTTGATTAATAATGTCTCAGATACATATTTACCTATTCGAATTTTGCTACAGGTTTCATTTAAGCACATTCCTATTAGACTCACTAGCTTCTTTGGTATACCAAATTCAATAAGAATACTACCACTGTGATGAAATACATTTCATTCTGATGCTGCCCCCATCATTAAAAAAAATAAATAAAGCTAAATACTACACACCTGCAAACCATTTAAGTCTGTATAGAAGTCATCTCCATTTTTGATGCTGCTTGATATACGCATAGTCAGCTCACAGTTTACTTGGTCTGAGATGTCCACCACATTCTGCACTTGTAGCCCCAGACTGTCTGCTCCTGAATAAACAAACATGCACCTTATTTCCTATACACATAGCTGCTCCTATTAATTACGGACACAATGTAGTAACATACAAAAACACACCTCTACATTTTAGGTCTGACTTTCTGGCATGAGCTGTGTTAACCATATTTACCTAAGGTCTTCTTACTTTTGTTTTGAATCAAAGAGCAGTGTCTTGTATTTGTAAATTATGAGAATTTTAAAGAATGATAAAATGTGATTCAAATGGTGTATCTCAAGTTATACATCCAAAGACCAATGCATAAGAACAAAAACGTTTTAAAAGCAGTAACTGAACATACATCATAATTTATATGAATATCATATGAAGCCAATTTTAAATAGACAATGAAAAGGCTATGATTTTAAATTAATCAGGGACCAATATGTGTTAATAACGGAAAAACAGACAATAATTTCTAGATGAAAGCGTGGATCATAAATGTGCCATCATGAAGCATGGGAAGAAAAGTTAATTTTGAGTAAAACAACTGCACATGAATAGGTACAAATTTCCATCTTCAGGTCTGCAGTTGAAGTACATAATTGATTGGGAACTTGGTCAGGGACAGACACCATGACCAATCACATATGTACTTGTGTATTAATAATAATGGTTGGTTAGAAGTGTTTCCATTTTTATCCATACTTCTAAAATGACATGCTAATATATTTAAAATCAAATTAACAGAGCATATATAAAGTATGAATATTCATGAACCATAAATCTTCTTGCACTTTGTAGGGACAAGTGTGTAACTATAGCATTGCATGCTTTAATTTTCTTGTCTGAATGAAATATGTAAGTAATAAGTTTAATGAATATGTTTCAATATGTCCAGAACACAGTGTACATACCTTCTGTATTAACCAATGTTACAGTATGCTGTACACCTGGTAGATGCATATGAACCTGGGAAAACAATGGTCCCTCCAATATTCGCACTGGGGAAGAGTCCCATGCAACTGTCTCTGCTTCTCTGTCTGGCAGGAACAAGTATGCACCACTGCGTTCTTGTCCTTGTCGTGCTTGGTACCTAACAGAACACATATATACTGAAGTAGTAAAATACAAATCATACTTATGAGAAAACGGACTGAGTGACAGATCATATCACTGTAGCCTTCTTGAAGGTATCACCAACTTGTCGAAGGCAATCTGCCGGGTGAGGAGGCTTGCGTGCTCAAATGACCCTTAGGGTTATGCCGGCCGGAGCTTCGGCTCATGGTAGGGTCACCCAAGCCGGACACGTCTAAGGCGATGTGCTAGACTAAGAGTGATACCCTGGTCCTCCGGGTTGGGTGTAAGGCTAATAACTTTTCACCTTTAAAAAAAAGCATTGTTACGAAAAAATCAACCAAGCCTCGGATCACGATGGACTCTTTGGCATGACCATGGCAATTGAAAAGGGATATGAGATTTGGTACTTGGAACATTAGGAGCCTCTATAGGGCTGGGGCACTGAAATCAGTGAGTAGGGAATAAGAGAATTATAAGTTAGACTTAGTGGCAGTGCAGGAAGTGCGATGGGAGGGGGAGGGCACGATCCCAGTGGACAATTTTACATTTTCCTAGGGAAAGGGGAATGACAATCATCAGTTAGGGACGGGTTTTTTTGTTCATAGCAGAATTAGGGCAGCAATTAAGAATTTGTTAGTGACAGGTTGTCTTATGTAATTTTGGAAGGACGTTGGTGTGACATCATTGTCCTTAATGTTCATGCCCCAACTGAGGACAAAAGCGATATCAAGGATAGCTTTTATGAAGAATTGGAATCAGTATTTGATACATTTGGCAAGCATCACATGAAAATTCTGCTAGGAGATTTCAATGCAAAAATTGGGAAGGAGTTTATCTTCAAACCCACAATAGGCAGCAAGAGTCTCCATGCACTTAGTAATGATAACGGTGTTAGAGCAGTAACCTTTGCTACGTCAAAAGATTTAATTGTAAAAAGTACAAAATTTCCACACCGTGATATTCATAAATACACTTGGACTTCTCCAGATTGGAGCACACACAATAAAATAGATCATGTTTTAGTAGATAATAGAAGGCAGACAAATGTAATTGATGTGAGGTCATTCAGAGAAGCAGATTGTGACACTGATCATTATCTGGTGGTAGCAAAAGTGAGGGAGCCGCTTTCAGTAAGTAGACGAACTAAACAAAATTTTGACACAGAAAGATTTGATTTGAAGAAAATTAAGTGAGGGAGAGGCGAAGTAAAAATATCAAGTTGAAATTTCGAATAGGTTTCAAATTTTAGAGACAAATGAAGATAATGAAAGTGTATACATCAACAAGGGAGTGGGAAAATGTCAGAAACTGCATCAAAATTTCAGCCAAAGACAAACTAGGATACTACAGGAGAAAGCAATATAAACCGTGGTTTGATGAAGAATGTTCCAAATTGATAGATCAAAGGAAGCAAACAAAACAAATGCAGATAAACTAAGTAACGTGAGATGTGAAGCTAGCAGAACCTTTAGGAATAAGAAAAGGGAATGCCTGAAGGGCAAAATTGCTGAAGTTGAGACAAATAATAAGGAAAAAAATATCAGAGACCTGTACAGAGGCATTAATAACTTTAAGAAAGGATATCAACCCCAGACCAATTTGGTAAAGGATGATAATGGCAATTTGCTTGCAGATCCAATAAAAATTGTGAATAGGTAGAAAACTTCTTTAGCGAGCTCTTAAATGTTCATGAGACTGGTGATATTAGACAGATTAAAATTCATACAGCTGAACTGTTGGTGCCAGAACCTAGTTTAGATGAAGTTGAAATAGCCGTTTGGAAGTTGAAAAGATATAAATCTCCAGGTATTGATCAGATTCCAGCAGAATTAATTAAAGCAGGTGGCAAAGGGTTGCATATGAGGATCCATAAGCTTATTCAGTTAATTTGGGATAAGGAAGCGATGCCACAACAATGGAAGGAATTCATAATTATTCCTATTCATAAGAAGGGGGACAAGACTGAGTGTGGTAATTACCGAGGAATTTCTCTGCTATCAAAATCATATAAAATTCTATCAAACATTCTTTTGGCAAGATTAACCCCATATGCGAATGAAATTATTGGGGATCATCAGTGTGAGTTCAAACGAAACAGATTAACGATTGATAAGATCTTTTGCATTCGTCAGATACTAGAGAAAAATGGGAGTTCGGTGGGACTGTACATCAATTATTTATAGATTTCAGAAAAGCCTATGACTCTGTCAATAGAGAAGTGTTATATAATATTCTTATTGAATTGGGTATGCCAAAGAAGCTAGTGAGTCTAATAAAAATGCGCTTAAATGAAACCTGTAGCAAAATTCGAGTAGGTAAATATGTATCTGAGACATTCTTAATCAAGAATGGTCTAAAACAAGGAGATGCTTTGTCTCCCTTGCTCTTTAACTTTGTGCTAGAATATGCCATTAGGAAAGTCCAAGATAGGCAGGAGGGTTTGCAATTGAATGGGATACATCAGCTATTGGCATATGCTGATGATGTTAATTTATTGGGGGACGATATGAATACAATAAAGAGGAATGCAGAAGTTTTACTAGAGGCTAGTAGACAGGTGGGGCTAGAAGTGAATTCAGAAAAAAACTAAGTACATGTTGGTATCTCGTCGTCAGCAGATAGGCGGGCAAAATTATCTTAGGGTAGCTAAGAAGTCCTTTGAAAGGGTTACAAAGTTCAAATATCTGGGACCAACAATAACAAATCAAAATGATACTCATGAGGAAGTTAGGAGGAGATTAAATTCTGGAAATGCTTGCTACTTCTCAGTTCAAAATATTTTGTCTTCCCGTCTGATTTCTAAGAACCTGAAAATTAAAGTATACAAAACAATAATCTTGCCTGTTGTTTTGTATGGGTGTGAAACATGGTCTCTCACTCAGAGGGAGGAACACAGATTGCAGGTGTTTGAGAACAGGGTGTTGAGGAGGATATTTGGGCCTAAGAGAGAAGATGATGGGGCATGGAGAAAACTGCATAATGATGAGCTTAAAAATCTGTACTGCTCCCCCAGTATTGTCAGGGTGATTAAGTCGAGAAGAATGAAATGGGCGGGGCATGTAGCGCGCATGGATGGGACAAGAGGTGTGCACCGGGTACTGGTTGGGAAGCCTGAGGGGAAGAGAGCGCTGGGGAGACGTAGATGGGAGGATAATCTCAGGCGGGATCTATGGGAGGTAGGAGTTGAAGCAACTGGATTTTGTTGGCCCAGGACAGGATCCGGTGGAGGGCTTTTGTTAATTCAGTGATGAACCTTCGGGTTTGGTAAGCCATCTAGTTAGTTAGTTGGTAGTATTTCATAATAAACTAAATTACTTGAGAAAATTTAATGTCTGTGATTTTGTATAAATCTGTATGTTAGAAATAAACTGATGTTCCACAAAAGGATTTTACTTTCAGCAGTCATTTACAGGTTAGTAGAAAAAGTTCTCAAAGCAGTGATATCTTTATAAAACTAAAATTGCACTGACTTGTGTCTTTGAGCCCCATGTGTCTGAAAATTAGTTTTTAATTTAAAAATATTTATAATTTAAGATCCAGTTCATTAATTTAATTTCCAATGTATATCATATATTGAATTTGATAAATTACATTTTAAAGTGTTAGTTATGGAAATTTTATTAATGTATGTTATTGTAAGTGTAATTAGCCTTATAAGAAAACTAAATCTATCAACGTAGATGGGAGGATAATCTCAGGCGGGATCTATGGGAGATAGGAGTCGAAGGAGACTGGATTTTGTTGGCCCAGGACAGGGTCCGGTGGAGGGCTTGGGTTAATTCGATGATGAACCTTCGGGTTCGGTAAGCCATCTAGTTAGTTAGTTAGTTAGTAGCTGTGGTTATGACAGTGCTGGTAACTATAGTTGTATACAGTAAAGTTTTCGGGGCGACTCAAGTTGATGAAAGACTCTCAGTTACAAGCCGTATCAGGTGGTTGAATGGTGAATAAACCATATCTTCTGCCAATGTTTTGAGATCAATCTTGTCTCCCGAAACGCTGGCAGAAGATATGGTTTATTCACCATTTAGCCGCCTGACGCAGCTTGTAACCTGGGAGTCTTTCATCAACTATAGTTGCATACATTTAAAATGTAATAAAATCTTACTGGGCTATCAGCTTATTAAAAATCCACATTTCAGGGACAAGATTTGTCCTCTTCATCAAATGCTGATGATGATGGAGGTGGTCCCTGAAATGTGGATTTTTAACCAACTGACATGAATGATAGCCCAAGAAGATTTTATTAATGTTAACAGCTGTAAAAACTCAGATATTACATTTCAAATTTAGTTTTGAAAATAAGATGAGAATAGATTATGAACTAAAGGTAGCATGCTTTCATGAGTTTCCACTGCTCTTAATTTTATTATAAATTTCACTGATATTGTAATTCTTACATATATATTATATAGTATTAATAAATCACACTGTGATTTTTCCTTTATTTCAGTCAACGTTTCTCATCAACAAAATTAAAGGTCATTAAGACATTTTCTGCTTCATGTTTCATTTTCATCAATATCAGCTGGTATGAACAACTGGTTTATTTAATTTAGGTCTGATCCTTCATAATACTTTTGGACTTTCCTAACAGCATGTGACAGCAACTCTTGAGAAGCTAAAGGGAGGAAACATTTTTCTATTTTACACCACTGTAGATTTGGCAATATATTAGTCAAGTGTTAATTTACTGTAGATTTTGTTCATACACATCTTTTTTCCCCACTTGATTTTGTCAAATAAAATCACATTCACATTTCCACATTGTATTATCAGATGAAGACTGATTTATTTTCCATCAGCATTTTAACACATGCTGTTCTACAACAGGTACACTTCAGACACCATATGATGATACTATATCAAGACATGTTTTGTCATTACCAGTACAATTACAACAAGTTTTCTGTCTTACATTGATAATACAAATGAATATTAAAATTGAATTTCGTTAAAACATTGTTTGTGTTGAAGGCAAATAAATAAGTACATCTTAATTTAATACTTTTAATACTGTATAATACTTCTCTTGTAGTTGAATCCTGACTTACTCAGTCTGCACAAAATGGATGTACTTTACAATTTTATTCTTATTTTGATATAATACCTGCAACATCTTACCTGTGCTTTTCTAAAACAACAGATTCCATACTGCTAATTAAAATTTCATAAAGTTTGAAGTTAACTTTGTCAGAAGAACTGGGGGAACAAATTTTAATGTCAGTAATAGTAGGGTTCTGCAGAAATTATTACAGTTACTTTCATCCCCATTTTCATGATCAGTAAAAACATTTGTCAAAGCTAGTCTTCCGGGTTGTAACGCTGTGTGTACTTGCAGGAAGATACCAGTGTTACTCCAAAATGCTGGTACTTACCAACATGTCCACATAGCATCAAAATCCAGAAGACTGATAACATCTTCACCATCATATGAGCCTCAAATCTCATACATTTCTTTCGTTTTCTTTATTACAAACAAAAGGTTTGTTGAACTTCAGAACGCAATGCATTTCATCCTGCTTGGAGCAAATCTGGTAGAATTTGATCAATACCAGATACATCATACAGCAATTCTACTTTGTCTAAATTAGGATCAGGCACTTATGGCTCAGCATCGAGTATTTTGATCTTCCTAATAACGTATGGTACTAAGGTCTTAAAAATTGAGTCTCATTAACCTAGCAAGGGCATTTAAATGCCTAAAAGGATATGACTACTTGGAACAAAAAATGAGTCATAATCATGGGTTAGTTCTTTTAGCTTCCAATGCAGCTTCAAATCAGGTTTATATTAATACAAAAGCTGTTTTAGTTTTGCCAGTCTTTGCTCTATGCAATATATCTTCCATACCTACTAATGCAGGAGCTGGGATAGCTCAGTAAGCATAATGACTAGACTATGGACTGGATGACTGGAGTTATATTCCCAACAGGATTTTTTCTCTTCATCATTGTTTCCAGAATGTCTCGAAGGCCCACCTAGCCTATAAAATGGGTAGCAAGGGCCCTATTCCCTGGGGTAAAGTGTCTAGGCTTGAAGCTGATCACTGGCCTCCATCCAATCCTCCAGGCATCTTTATGGCATGATGCTTACTTATTCACATGGACAACTTTACGTTTTTTACCTATCAAAATATAAAACTGAACTACAGAAATAACCAAACCAAAAATACTTCATAGTATTAACATTTATTCCCCAGACAAGCTTAAAATTCCAATTATATTAATAATTCAATTTTATTCTAAAGCCAGAAACAATCTTACCTCACACTGGAAAGAGACAGACCAAAAGTTTAAGAACTCCATACAGGTTTACTTTGCTTCAAACTTCCTAAAAACCATCTACTGTTCTTGGAAATGTAGTGTAGATAACACAGTCCAAATAACATTCTACAAAAATTGTTTGAAACATTTTTATCTGGTGAATAATTAACAAGATAAAGTTGTTGCAATCTTATGTGGAAACACACATTCAAAACTAGTCAAAGAAAAATATGCAATGCCAGGTTTAATTTGGAAAAAATACTATTCTGAAAATAATATAAATTTAGTCACATTTATTTTACCTTAATAGCTTTATTTCATTTCAGCTTTTAGAAGAATGGATAAATTAATGTTTTGAAAACACCCACACAACAATAGAAAAACTTCATTTATCATTTCTCTTTGTTAAGCTTTCATATTCATAGCATACTAAATTACGTGACATGCAAAGATTTGTGTTATTAAATATATAACTAACTCCCTGGTAGCAGAATCTGCAGGTCCAACACCAGCAACATGAAAGCCTGCCACCAGACAGGATCCTGAGCCAACTCCATCCATTTTCCATCCTCACAGCTTACCTACCTAAGATCCATCTTGATATCCTCCCACCTCCTTCTTGGTTTGCTGAGTGGACCTTTTCCAAAAGGATTTCCCACCAAAATTCTGTATGTACAATTTGAATCCCCCATGCATGCTACATGTCCAGCCCAACGCAGCCTCCTAGATTTCACTATCCTTACTATGATAGGTGACCTGTACAATTAATGTAGCTTCTCGTTATGTAATATTCTAAATTCCCCACTTATTTCAACCTTCTAGGTCCAACTATCCTCCTGAGCACCTTGTTTTCAAACACCTGTAATCTACATTCTTCTTCAAAGGTAAGAGGCCATGATTCACAACTATACAAGACAACTGTCAAAATTACTGTTTCAGTGTTTTAGATAGCAAACAGGATGATAACAGTTTCTGAATTGAATAAAAACAAGCATTTCCCAAATGTATTCTACTCTCAATTTCATCATGGACTTCATTTCTATTTGTTATTGTTCTTCCCAGATATTTAAAATTTTTAAACATTTCAAATAATGTTACTTATAATTATGTTTCGCCACTGTTGCTGATGTTGGTCTCATATTATACCCATGTATTTAGTTTTGTCTACATTTACTTCTAGGCCTATTTCCTTGCTAGCCTGTAGGAGAGTTTCTGCATTCTTGGTTATGGTACCCATGCCATCCCCCAGTGAATTGGCATCAGCATAGGCAAGTACCTGGTGCAGATCATTCAATTCAAGCCCTTCCTGATTCCCTCTGACTGACATGTTATAGAGCAAAGTTAAAAAGCATTGGGAATAAAGCATCCCCCTGTTTGAGGCCATTGTGCACTGGGAAGGGATTCAACAGAAGTTTATCTACACAAACTCTACTAGATACCCTATCCAAACATATCTTAATTAACCAACAAGTTTATTTGGTATTCCAAACTCAATCAAAATGCCATAAAGTACTTCTCTTCTAACCGAGTTATATGCCTTCCTAAAGTCTACAAATAGTTGGTGTACTGACCCATTATACTCCTACTTTTTCTATAATATTTGTCGAATGCAAAATATCTGATCAACAGTTGACCTGTTACAGCAGAATCCACATTGATTGTTCCATTCGTTTTATTCATAAATGGCATTACCCGTGCCAGAAGAATATTGGATAAAATTTTGTGTGATGTTGACAAAAGAGAAAAACCTCAGGAGCTACTGCACTCAGTTTTGTCACCTGTTGTGTGAACTTATTAAATATATTAACCCTATAAAACCGAAGCTCATCTAAATAACTGTAAGGAATTCAATCTGTACCACAAAGAAAACAAAACACTTCACTATTAGAAAGATCAACTGGTTAATGATGTTTTAGGAAAGAATGCCCACTTACAGTGAGAATTGTATATATATATTGAAGGGTTAAATAGGGTATGTACTGAAAACACACACAACATAACATTTATTTATAACTGAGATTAAATTGGTAAATAATTAATGAGTATGTTTATATCTTCCACTAATGTAGCATTTCTGGTTTGCAGAAGTGCTCCAAAGTTTTGGGTTTCTGGCATAACAGGTGTTATTAAGATAAAATGTCATAACAAATTTTGCTACCAACAGTTCTACTATATTTGGTCATAAATGAGTGGATAACACAAGCACATAAAGTGTTTTATGCTATGCCCTGACCAGTAAAATGTAGCATATCTTTCTAAAAGGACAAGAGAACAATTTTCCTTTACCTTGCAAAGTCCAGGTGTAGAGGAACAGTCACACCACTGTCTTTTAGTGTGACAGCCTTCAAGAGCCCTTGCTCACTGAATGCTACAGACAGATGATCATTATGGATTGAAAACTCCTTTGCTTCATCCGCCACTTCAATGTATTCAAAGCCTTCAACTCTTGGTACATAGCCCACAAAGTTCAGCAACTTGATGCGTGACATAACATTCTCTCTGCAATATATTGTCACACTAAGTTCAGATCTTCATATTCAATGAAAAATATGAGGGGCAATCAACAAAGGGGTATGCCAGTATACTGACTGAGCTACACCAGCTCATGAACTAAAGATATGGCATGCTTTTATTAGTGTTTAATTGTATTGTATGTCAGCAATCTGTCACCAACTTCACCATGTTTGTAGATACTCTTATGATAACGTGTCTAAGTCTAAACACTGGAGTTAGTTGTGTCACAAAATTCATATCTTCAAGAGAAAGTAATTATATTCTTTTGGAACCATAACAAAATGTTGCAGCCAAACTAAGGGAGGCAAGTGCTGAACCACCTTACTCAATCCTGATTGACTGAAATGTATAAATTCCACTGCAAAGTACTTGGCTTCTAAAGTAAGCATTAAATAAAATTCTATTTTAACACCTCCCCGCAAATACTGAAGTCTTTGCTTCTGTAGAAAAACATACCATAAGATGTTACACAAAATAGGGAATAAAAAGCTAGATCAATTTGAAGTGAATCAGGTTCTTTGGAATAATATGATAATACAAAAACAAATGTGTACAGACCATCAAACTAAAGTACAAGGAGCTTTAGACAAATATTTACAGTGCCAAAATACTTGCATTTGTAACAAGATGGATGTTAGCTACATTGAAGTATATAAAAATACACCAAAAATGGAAGAAAAACATAATCTTCAAAACAGTACTTCTATCATATTTCATGAATAGTCCTCACACTCAAAGACTGAAAATCTATTGTTAAACTTTGATTTAAAGGGCAATACAAAGCACTCACATTTTCTGGGCAGGACGCACAGCATGTAGGAAGTACGTGGTCAATCCCAGAGGAGGCACATCTGCCATGAAAGTGATGTCATAACGAGAATCTGCAATAACATCAGATAACTCCTGGAACACAGGACTTATCTGACTGGTAACAGCAGTGCCAGCAGTGTTTGTCACCTATAAAAGATTGGTGCAAGCATTGTGCTCTTCAATTTTATAAAAGTTTTAGTAACTTTAGCATCCATCTCACATTTATCATTCACTTCTGGATGACTAAATGAAAATGTGAAACATGATATATACAGGTAGGATGTAAGGTTTTCATGACGGTGAGTCTGCAGAAGACAGCCATCTTCATGATATACACAGCACTACATAAAAAACATACACTTAAATAAAAAAGAGGATAAACTTAAAATTAAAAAACTACAGTCTTTGGTGAAAATAAATTAAATGATTTTTCAGATGGTTCACTATCAGCCTGTAGGCACAGTTTAAAAGACAGTAATCAACAAGGCTAGACAACTGAAAGAAATTAATGAAACTGACTCTTAAGTTTGTTATACTGTAAATACCTTAATCATGTGCATTCTAAAAACTTCTTTCCATAAACAACTTTTACATCTGACACCTTGAAAGAACTACAGTGTGTCCAAAAAGTCCCTCCGGGATTTTGAAAAATTGTGGCGCTCAAAACAAATTGAGCTAGCCACATGTGGTTTGCGGCAGATTACAGTGAAACTCTGGAAGTTTTTTACTGACCTCAGTAGACCTCAATGTGGAAACATGAACACCTACCTGGACATGCTGGAACTGTACGCAGTACCACAAATTGTGCAATTACAGCCACACATCATTCTGCAACAAGATGGTGCTCCACCTCATTGGGGTCTGCAGGTACGCGCGTACCTAGACAGGACATTTCCAGGAAGATGGATCGGCAGAGACAGTCCAATGCCTTGGCCTCCACGTTCACCAGACATAACACCACTGGATTTTTTCCTGTGGGGTTACGTCTAGAGCAATGTGTTCCGAACACCAGTTAACAGACTTAATGACCTGATGACCCGTATCAGGAATGCGATCTCGGCTATTCCAGCGGACATGCTCCACAGAACATGGCAAGAGCTCGAATATCATCTGGACGTTCTCCGTGCTACCAAGGGAGCCCACATCGAGGTCTACTGAGGTCAATAAAAAACTTCCAGAGTTTCACTATAATCTGCTGCAAACCGCATGTGGCTACCTCAATTTGTTTGGACGCCACAATTTTTCAAAACCCCGAAGGGACTTTGTGGACACACTGTATTAACGTATGAGTAAGATCCACTGTCAGACTGTCAGGGCTCTTGTGAACAGTGTGAACTTCCAGCAGTCATTAAAACAAGGAATTTGTTCACCTACCAATTAACTAACAGCTGTGGAAGGAAGGCATTGTAACAGGGAATTGGTTTCATTAGTTAATGATTCAGTTACTACATGTAGTAATTATGGTTGTATTAGGATAATAAAGGTCCTCACAGTAAATTACACATTATCTAGGCTAATGAAGAGGAGAACATGCACAAGTAACAAAAAACACGGATAATCCAAATATTCTGTTTAGTGCATTCAAAGAAATTAATAAACTGCATTTCATTTCTTTACATGACATATTTATTTTGAGAAATAGTCTGTAATTACTTGTTTTTGTGAACTGTATAGACTCCTTCTCATGGCAGTAAAAATTTTGCTTCATTCCCTCACCATCATCTTCTCCCCTTCATTTTGTGGCAGCAATGAAAATGTCTCTCTGCCATGTGTTGGAAACTCATATCATATGCATCACTCTGTAGCCATTATCAAACCTCACAGCACATACAATTTCAAGAATTTTGGACTTGATTTATTCATCAGGAACACCTTGCAAACCTTCTTCTTCTATATCTGGAAGAAGTTTTCTCCATGACCAAATCAGCATTAATTGATTCATGCAAGACCATACACTACATGTAACATCTGACACCACCATTTCTTTACATTTTGCCATTATTTTGTAATCTTCATTGGTAAGAGTTGTAAGATTAGCCTGGTAGCATTGTTTCATAGATGTAATCACTTAATCCCTACTACTTAATCTTTGGCTAATTCTGTTGTTTCTCTGTTTTCAAATCTTTCAAGTGATTCAAGCTTTTGTTTTACTACAGTACAATTTTCTTATAATTTTCAGCCATTTTATTTAGGATCCACACATGTTTACTCACATTTTGATCTAACTGATGCACAATACAACATAATGGGATTGACTGTAGGACAACATTGAAAAAAGGTATTGTTGAACTATACTGTCTGTAGACCCTCCCAAAATCACATACATCCCTTCCCCAAAGCAAGCACAGAAAGATGTTGATAGCCTAGTTCATATGCATCCAAATGTATGTAAAAACATTAACTGTGTGAGCATAATCCAAAAATAGGACAAGCTGCACACTGATAATCAGGAGTTTACAACATACAGAATGTCCAAAATGATCTTTATGATTTCAATCTTTTACTATTCATAGCAAGTATAAGGTGTAGTTAAAACTATTGCAGTCAGAATGACCAACTCAAGAAGTCTGAGTCTGGTGCTCAGGTTGCTACCTACTGCACATTTTCACAACTAGATACAGAGCTATATTCATCAGTACTACAAAATGGTGTTGTACTGTAATGACAGATTTTGTTTCTTGAAAAGCCAACATGCAAAATGCATTTTCTGGCCTGTACCCCATTTGTGATACTGACAAATACAGCACTACAAAGTAGCCAGAATGCATAGTAGGCTAAGTTTATCTTTCAGATGATTCATATTTCTTAATTGTACCTTAAAAATGCTCTGAGTAATAAAAGATTATAAGTATCGATTTTGACACCTTGTATACTGTCTTGAAGCCAGGGTTCCACTGTAACATTAAACACCACTAACAAAATAACCTAAGATGACCTCATATTCACAAACTCAAATGACATTCTAGAGTCAACATGTGTTATTATTAATTATTCAGGCAGGCAATCTTACAGTTTGGTGGCAGAAATCTAAGTTACCTATAAATATTCAATAAAGTTTAAACAACCAAGTGTATTATCAAACTCTCCTTAGCAAAACAGCTTTATATTGACAATTTTATAGAACTATAACAGCAAAGAGATTTTACAATAGAAATGCATCTGGTCAACATCAGCATAAGCTCACCTTAACATTAGGAGTAGATACCCTGAGAGTGACCAATTCCTGTCGTCTCCATGTCAAAGAGTTATATAGTACAATTCTTTGGGACTCCAAACCTTCACCAACAAACACAACAGTCTTCTCTGGAATGCTATAGTGGTGCTTCCGAATATCATCCAGGTCAAAGTACACAAATTCTGAGTTAGGTTGGTACGGTACCTGGCATATGTAAAGAACCAAGTTGTTAACAGTTCAGCTTCAGAACACTCAATGCTGTGTTGTTTGATTTCAAAATTTATGAATTATACACTTACCCGTGGTGAAGATAACAAGAAGTGAGCAGCTTGTTGCATCACATGCTGCATTCCATTGATGGCCTCCAGCATCCTGCAAGAGCAATGGAAATGTAGTGAGAAATACTGTGGTCCTGAGAGTAAAGTAAGTTGTTTAGGTTAACAGGGCTGTTGAAAATATATTACTTAGTCAATTAATCTGTTACAGTGCACAACCTTATGCTGCTACTCTTTAAAATTACGTACAAAACTCATATTGAAGTAGTGCATACATTTAGTCTTCACTGTATTATGTTTTTATGGTCACTTGTTACAAATCTTGATCCCACAGCATAACTTGCTTGGTTTCTCTAACTTAGGGTGACCTACACCAGCATTATCTGAATTCAGATTTCAAATGGTATATTTACTGCTATATTTTTCAAAGTAAAATATATGTAACTCATTAATCAGTTAATTAAGTGATTAACAGCTGGTTATTGATGCAGTGGGGTGAAACTATCAAACTGCAGCGACTAACAGGCCCACTGTCTATCCCACAGATAATCCATGAATGGATATGGTAAAGAAGATATGATATTGACAGAGGAAAACTGAAGATGTCAGAGCAAAACCTGTTCCAGTGCCCCTTCATCCACTACAAATTCCAATGGACTAACTTGGGCATGAACCCAGGCTGATGCAGTAAGAAGTCAGTGATTAACCTGGTGCTTAAATAAGATTCATTGTGAAAGGTATTAGAAAGTGGAGGTTTATCTCCATTGTAGCCAGAAATTTTTTGAAGGAAGTCAGTTTAAAAACTTGAATTTTTCAAAGAACCATGGACTGGCGGCCAGGCCTGGTGGGGATTTCCATTGGAGGCGTTTTGGTTTGCTCCACCCCACGCCATAAACCATTGGCATCACTAACGGTTAATTCCTGGTCAAGAGCAGTCACATTTCAGTGCTGCTGTGTATTACTAAAAGTTTCAATAAGTTTTAGAAGTAACTTTTTCCAAAAAAGTGTCACGTTGAATGCATCTCGGTATCCCAAGAAAAGATCTCGTGATTCTGCTGACCGATAGATAGCTGATAAGAAGATTAATGAAGGTGTACAGGCAAACTATGTATTCTTAACCTCAGCACTAGATAAAGGTGAAGTAAAGGTAAAGTAAAGCAAGTCAGAACTCTTCAAGAAAGATCAAAAATCATAGAAGAAGTGGAGAAGAATCAATTTGAAAATAGAATCGACATTGCTAAACACCTTGGATGAGCACCATCTACTTTAAATTCAATAGTTGCAAAGAAGAAAGAAATCCGAAAACAAACTGACAAGTGTGGCAATTCATGCAAAAAAAGGAAAACCAGAAGAAAATCAACTTTCAGTGAGCTAGAAAGTGTCCTCTTCACTTGGTACCAGCAATCGCGGGCCTCAGGAATTCCTGTTGATGGCAATATCTTGCGGGAAAAAGCCAAGACGATAGCCGCAAGACTGAATATTGAAAATTTTGCAGCGTCGAATGGATGGATTACTAGATTTAAAGAACGACACAATATGGTTTACAAGAAGTTAGCCGGCGAAAGTGCTGCTGTGGATATGGAAAGAACGGAGCTGTGGCTCGAGAGACTGCCAACACTGGTGGAGGGATATGAGCCGCGGGACATTTATAATGTGGATGAGACCGGACTTTTCTACAACGCCCTCACGGCAGTAGACAGCGAGCTTGCCACATGTGGAGTCGACACCATTGATGAGTTGTGTGAAGAACGCGAAGGGGGTGGGAGCGGTGAGGAAGAGGAAGACGACGAATGCGAGTCCGAAGCTGTGTCGAGTTCTGCCGAAGCACATGCTGCATTGGAAAAAGTGAAGTCGTTCTTTTATGCGCTTAATATTAGTGAACGTGTCGAGGAAAACATTTTGAACGTGGAGAGGGCTCGGTTTGGCCTAGAATGTAAAGTTTCGACAAACCAGTTGTCCATAAAAGACTTTTTTGGTAAAAAGAAGTAACTTTGAAAGAGAAACATTCAGTTTTTTAAAATTTTTAATGCTTTCCCACAACTATCGTTTTCCCGTATTCATCGTTTTTATTTCCCACCCCCGCCAAAACCGATGCATCGAGGATTCACTGCATAAGGTTGCAGTTATTAAAAATGAACATGTTCATAATCACTTAATAAGAAATAGATTAGACTATCACCAGCTGTCTCAGAACCTTGAAATCTGTAACAACAGACTAGTAACTGTATAAATGAATGAATAAGTATACATTATAAATATGGAAAGTTCTGTTTTAGAGCATGTTTTTAGAAAGCAATAGAGAAAAACAAAGGAAAATAATTAATACCAGATATATGGTAATGTCCTCCAAATGTACATGTGGTATGCTAGTACCTTGAATTAAATATATTCATAAAAGATCATAGCATTAAAAAAAGCATGGAGACAAGGGACCTAAAACAAATTCAGTGAGAATAACACCTAAATCTTTAGCTAAAACTGATACATCAGTAGCCACATTCAGGATAAAGAGGACAGTTATAAACACAATGAAATAAGTGTTTCTAACACACAATGTCTGTGGTAAAATGGTACCACAACCAATTACTTAATGAAATATAGCAAAATAAGAGCCACAGTATTAGCCTTTACTTTAACTGTAAAGTTTAAATGCCGAGCGTGTGGCAGAGGTTAACCTTTCATAGGCACCAGTTAAATTATAGTTGCTAGGTTTTCACAGCGGTGAGTATGAAGATTTCTGTCTTCTGGGTTGTTGCGCTGTGTAGTCTGGTCGATGTTAACCAATGTTTCAGAGGTCATACTGCCTCCGACATCAGGGTGATGACCCTCGCCCTGTTGATGGAGGCAGTATGACCTCTGAAACGTTGGTTAACATCGACCAGACTACACAGCGCAACAACCCAGAAGACAGAAATCTTCAATTTAAAAGATGCTCATGTGGCTGTGTACACATGTAAAGGTTGAAGAAAATTATACTACCAGTAAGGTCTACTTTAATAGCTGTGATGAACAATATTGGCTCCTCATTTGATGTAATGTATTTAAATGCATTCTAAGTGAGATTTCATATTCTCATGGTGACAAATATGAAGATGACAGTCTTTTGGGACACTAGGCCATGTAGTCTCATACACAATACAATCTCTCATAAGGTCATCAAGTTCAAAATGTATTCTGCTTGTTTCCAAATTTATACACATAATATCAAATAAGTAACAAACAACTATTAACACTATAAAAAAGACACTATTGCCATATGCGTTTCAACCTCAAGAGGTCATCATCAGTGGCATCTTATTTGATATTCTAATACACTACACAATATGCAAGTTTTAACACATAATATATTTAAAATATTATACTGATACTCAATTTCCTACCACATAAAATTAAAAAAAATTGATGGTATAATGATAATTTATCAAATGCCTGCCTTCATAGAGTATGTTACATGGTTTCAGATGAAAAGAATAATGCAAATTGTTGCTGCCTTACTTCTTGGCATAATCTTCTACAACATGATCTTTGGCAGTTCCAGTAATAGCATCATGATGTTGAAACAAACTCAGACTTCTTCGTGCATCACTCAACAGTTTTGTAAGACCAGATTCTGGTGCCAACAGCCAATCAGATGAGCTCTGCTTTGTGCTCCAACCCAATGAAAACAACAGCTCAGTAGCCCTGAAATTATAATAATGAATTTGGGTTGATCAATTATGGGAAAATAAAGTTAAATATCAAACTAAACTGAGGAAAATATTATAACTAATTTCTGGAAACAGACCTTCCTTACAGGATAGCAGTACATTCAGCTAGTCCAGCAATTTCCAGCATTTTATGAAATTATGTGAATTACTGTGCTCATGAGAGCCTGGCACCAGTCCCAATCCTGAACCAAATTACTCTTATCCACAAATCCAAACCTTATTTCCCAAATATCCATTTTAATATTAACTTCCAAGTGGCCTCTTCCCTTCAGCATTTCTAACCAAAATTTTGTATACATTTCTAATCTTCCTCATGCATGTTTTAAGCCCCATCCATCTCATCCTTCATTATAATATCCTTATGATCTCATTATATATCTTTATTTTTATGAACAATATAATGTTTACTATATGACAATTCTCCTCTGATTTCTGGTAACTGTCATGTTAATAAATATTAGAACCATAAACATACATAAAATACTAACTTTATGAAAGCAAGAGAATTATTGAAGTGTACATTTCTTATATTGTAATAAATTATTAACTAACTAACTAGATGGCTTACCGAACCCGAAGGTTCATCACCGAATTAACCAAAGCCCTCCACCGGACCCTGTCCTGGGCCAACAAAATCCAGTTTCCTTCAACTCCTATCTCCCATAGATCCCGCCTGAGATTATCCTCCCATCTACGTCTAGGTCTCCCCAGCGGTCTCTTCCCTTCAGGTTTCCCAACCAGTACCCGGTGCACACCTCTTGTCCCATCCATGCGCGCTACATGTCCCGCCCATCTCACTCTTCTCGACTTAATCACCCTCACAATACTGGGGGAGCAGTACAGATTTTTAAGCTCGTCATTGTGCAGTTTTCTCCACGCCCCATCGTCTTCCCTCTTAGGCCCAAATATCCTCCTCAACACCCGATTCTCAAACACCTGCAATCTGTGTTCCTCCCTCTGAGTGAGAGACCATGTTTCGCACCCATACAAAACAACAGGCAAGATTATTGTTTTGTATACTTTAATTTTCAGGTTCTTAGAAATCAGACGGGAAGACAAAATATTTTGGACTGAGAAGTAGCAAGCATTTCCGGAATTTAGTCTCCTCCTAACTTCCTCACAAGTATCATTTTGATTTGTTATTGTTGTTCCCAAATATTTGAACTTTGTAACCCTTTCAAAGGATTTATTAGCTACCCTAAGATAATTTTGCCCGCCTGTCTTCTGATGACGAGATACTAACATGTACTTAGTTTTTTCTGAATTTACTTCCAGCCCCACTTGTCTACCAGCCTCTAGTAAAACTTCTGCGTTCCTCTTTATTGTATTTATATCGTCCCCCAATAAATTAACATCATCAGCATATGCCAATAGCTGATGTGTCCCGTTCAATTGCAAACCCTCCTGCCTACCTTGGACCTTCCTGATGGCGTATTCTAGCGCAAAGTTAAAGAGCAAGGGAGACAAAGCATCTCCTTGTTTTAGACCGTTCTTGATGAGGAATGTCTCAGATACATATTTACCTACTCGAATTTTGCTGCAGGTTTCATTTAAGCACATTTTTATTAGACCCACTAGCTTCTTTGGTATACCAAATTCAATAAGAATATTATATAGCACTTCTCTCTTCACAGAGTCATAGGCTTTTTTGAAATCTATAAATAACTGATGTACAGTCCCACCGAACTCCCATTTTTTCTCTAGTATCTGACGAATGCAAAAGATCTGATCAATCGTTGATCTGTTTCGTCTGAACCCACACTGATGATCCCCAATAGTTTCATTCGCATATGGGGTTAATCTTGCCAAAAGAATGTTGGATAGAATTTTGTATGAGGTTGATAGCAGCGATATTCCTCGGTAATTACCACACTCAGTCTTGTCCCCCTTCTTATAAATAGGAATAATTATGGATTCCTTCCATTGATGTGGCATCTCTTCCTTATCCCAAATTAACTGAATAAGCTTATGGATCCTCATATGCAACCCTTTGCCACCTGCTTTAATTAATTCGGCCGGAATCTGATCAATTCCTGGAGATTTATAACTTTTCAACTTCCCAATGGCTAGTTCCACTTCATCTAAGCTAGGTTCTGGCACCAACAGTTCAGCTGTATGCATTTTAATCTGTCTAATATCACCAGTATTATGAACATTTAAGAGCTCGCTAAAGAAATTTTTCCACCTATTCACAATTTTTATTGGATCTGCAAGCAAATTGCCACTATCATCCTTTACCAAATTAGTCTGGGGTTGATATCCTTTCTTAAAGTTATTAATGCCTCTGTACAGGTCTCTGATGTTTTTTTCCTTATTATTTGTCTCAAGTTCAGCAATTTTGCCCTTCAGGTATTCCCTTTTCTTAGTCCTAAAGGTTCTACTAGCCTCACGTCTCACGTTACATAGATTATCCGCATTTGTTTTGTTTGGGTTCTGCAACCATTGAAATTTTGTTTGCTTCCTTCGATCTATTAATTTTGAACATTCTTCATCAAACCACGGTTTATTTTGCTTTCTCCTGTAGTATCCTAGTTTCTCTTTTGCTGAAATTTTGATGCAGTTTCTGACATTTTCCCACTCCCTGTTGATGTCCACACTTTCATTATCCTCATTTGTCTCTAAAATTTGAAACCTATTCGAAATTTCAACTTGATATTGTTCCTTTGCCTCTCCCTCACTTAATTTTTTCAAATCAAATCTTTCTGTGTCAAAATTTTGTTTAGTTCGTCTACTTACTGAAAGCCGCTCCCTCACTTTTGCTACCACCAGATAATGATCAGTGTCGCAATCTGCTCCTCTGAATGATCTCACATCAATTACATTTGTCTGCCTTCTCTTATCTACTAAAACATGATCTATTTGATTGTGTGTTCTGCCATCTGGGGAAGTCCAAGTGTATTTATGAACATCACGGTGTGGAAATTTTGTACTTTTTACAATTAAATCTTTTGACGTAGCGAAGGTCACTGCTCTGACGCCATTATCATTACTAAGTGCATGGAGACTCTCGCTGCCTATTGTGGGTTTGAAGACATCCTCCCTCCCAATTTTTGCATTGAAATCTCCTAGCAGAATTTTCATGTGATACTTGCCAAATGTATCAAATACTGATTCCTTACATAGTCTTAATATTTAATGAGTCAATCATATATTCTGAATGCATCTAAAATTAAATACACTTCAAATAATTTAATTTAAGACCGTATCATGGTCACTTATCTTTTTAATGACTTACTGAATTCAAAAATTAACAAAACAACAAACTTGTACACATGTTCCTAAATTGTATTTGTGTTATTAGCATTTTTTATCATATTTCCCTGGAGGTTGGAAGGTGGAAGTAAGTAAAAGACAAATTATAAAGCTCCATGCAACACATAACTGAGACAGACAACATGCTAACCTGATGTAAGTTAAAAGCACACGATCCATGCGCTTATAGAATGGACGAGATGTGTAATAACCACTCCAGTAGTGATCATCACGATCTGCATAAGTGAAGAAATCTCCTGACAGGGATGGAAACCTCTCTGGCTTTCTCTCTTCCCTCACTGCATTAAAATAGTCGTTTAATGTTCCAAACTGTGCCTGTGGGGTAGTCCATATGTTATTACTAAAAACTGTAAGCATGAGAAACATGTCCTTCAACATATACCAAAATATGATGCACAAAATAACTACAGGGTATCCACTGTAACAAATGGCTGGAATGGTAAACTTCAACAGAATACATAATTTCCAAATTTCATTGACTATGACTGTTCACTTATTGCCAACAAAAACCTCTTATTACATACATAAACCTCCCACTGGACACTAAATCACATTACAGGCACACTGAATTCAGTTATATACTCACTGTATAAAAGAAATATTACAAACAAAAAATACATACAGTCAAACTCGGTTATAACGAGATCCAAGGGACAGTTGAAAAGTGCCCATTATAACTATTACTTGTGAAATCCAAAATTGTTTCTATATATTGCTTTTGCTGTTACTCACCACTTTTATCACACACAAGCATGCACACACACACACACACACACACACACACACAGATATATACTTATGGAAAAGGGATAAAACAATAATAAATAAACATAGCTTATGATTACACGATTAACAATTTATTTCGACTGAATTTGAAAGCTGAATGATTCATACCGATACGGAACAATTTAATTGGTTAGTTTGCCAGGTAGTTTCTCTCCCTAGGTCCTCTGAGAATCCATAACATTAGGAAAGAGATAAAAGAGAGGATTAAGAGATTGGGGAAAAAACAAAAAGCTCAATGGCATGTGCACCTGCAATATAGGACATGTTCTATTCAAACAAGGCAGCAGTATAGCGAAATCATTCTGCCCTCCCCCACCATGGGAAACCATTTAGATCACTAAACATTTGCCCTCATGAGCTGGCATAGCTCAGTCAGTATAGTGACTGGCTACGTACTGGACTACCAGGGTTTGATTCCCGATGGAGGCAGAGGATTTTTCCTCCAGCCTCTGCATCCAGACTGGTTCTGGGGCCCACCCAGCCTCCTATCCAATGGTTATGGGGTCTTTTCTGGGGGTAAAGCGCAGCCAGTGCATGATGCTGACCACTCATCATATCTAGTGCTGAGGTCAAGCACGAGTAGGAGCTATACCTCCTCTTCCTGCAAGTGCCTACATGGCGTATAGTGGGATAGCTTTACTTTTCTTTACTTTACTTTTACATAAATTTGCCCTGATACTTTTGAGGAATTTTCTGTATAAAAAAGATGTAAATGGCAGCGTAAAATTAGGAATTTAGAATTGGAATTGGTAGGGAAGGTACAGTAGTAATAAGGAATAGGTATAGTAAATCAGTAGTGTAATGAGTTTGAGTGTATCTTAATAAGATCTATAGGTTTTTTATTTGCATAGAAATTTTGCATATAATTAGTCATTATGAGAAGATACACGCAATTTGCTTTGAACTTCGTGTTATGTAGGTGCTATCTTGGACAGATACAAACGGAAACCAAATATGGCCAACTTTTAATAAAGATCCCAATATATAGAACTTAATTAAAATTCAATCAGTGGTTTCAGGTCCTTCCAGGGAAGCTACTAATCACTAAGCTGGTAAGAAAAGTCCACTTTTATGTAGCCCAAGGACTCATTATCATGCTCATAACAACCCACAAATGGGACCTATCTTCAACCAGCTAAATCCAGACCACACACTCACATACTATTTCCTTAAGATCCATCTACATACTATCCTCCCATCTATGCTCAAGTCTCACGTGGTCTCTTCCCATCAGATTTTCTGATTAAATGTCTGTATATCCCAACTATTAAGTGTTTGTCTGTCAATTTCAACATAAATAAAACTCAGCTCCACAAAGCAAACAATTATTGCACCTTTTTCCACAAGTAACATTTATAAGAAACAGCTTTTTGCCAAGAAATAAGTCATAAATTAGGTAATAATTCATGTGCCTGTCCTTATTACAATATAAAAATTGGAAGTCTGCAAAGAATTATTAGAGAGGCCAACATAAAAATTTGTATTTCAGACTCTTTCTATGCACCACCTGTCTTTGTTCCTGCATACCACTTTAATCCTAATAGGTCTAAACATATCTATGGGACATGTTGGCACTTCCGGTGAGCAAATATTAGTGGCACTTGATTTGGCTGAGAAGAGACAGTGCTGAGTGAACTACTGCACTGACACTCTGAAAATATTTTGAGTTCTAACCTCTCTCAAAATCTGGCATGCTAGCATGTGCTTACTGTCTGAAGTAACTGAATACTTTATATACCAATCAGCATGTGTGCAGTGATTGAAGCTGACTGGCTGTCAAGGGTATGTGACAGTAGAGATAAAGAAATGTCAAAAACTCAGCCACCAACATTCCTGTTGGTCAGTACAGTACCTTGGTAACCAATAAAACTTCAAGTTATAATACAATATTAATTTTATTAAATATTTCAGATAATTTTCTTAACCATAAATGAAGAATAGAACAGAACTCTTGTGCATTGCATCTAGATTAAACAAAGGACAACTGACCCAAGTCTGCACAGAGTACACTCTGCAGTATACATACATCATTATTACATTCCATGGATTCATAAGATAGTCACAAGACAACAGGATGTGGAAAAAGTCATAATAATAATACAATACATACCAGGTGATTCAAAAAGGACTTTACAACTTTAAAAGTGTATAGAAATTCATTCAGAAGGCTTACAGAATCGGTTGAGGTGTCATTTTGTAGCAAAACAAATCAAGTTTGACTCACGTTGTGCTGTAGTACCGAATTCCGTCACCACGAGCGCAAGCGGCAGTGCATTTGAAAATGGCTCGAAAATTTTCTCATACCACAGTTAGACGAAGATGACCAAAAAGGACGCATTCACTTCCAGCAAGACAGCGCACCACCTCACAGAAGTCCGGGATTTCCTCAATAACCGTTTCCCAGGTCGGTGGATTGGTCGAACAGGGTTGATAGCATGGCCACCTCGTTCTCCAGATTTGACACCTCTCAATTTTTTCTTATGGGGTTTCATTAAAGATCGTGTGTATGTTCCACCCTTACCTGCCAATCTCACTGAGCTCAAAGCTCGAATCACCGCCGCAGTTGCAGAAGCGACACCGGATATGCTGGATCGTGTTTGGCAAGAAATTGATTTCAGGTGGGATGTCTGCAGTATCACCAATGACAATCACATCGAACCAAAATGACTGTTTGAGGTAAAACTTGATTAGTTTTGCTACAAAATGACACCTCAACCGGTTTACTATTTTAATATATATTTATACGATTATTTATTTATTTATTTCCTATGTCAATTCATACTCATTCCAAGAAAATAATTAAACATTAATTCCACAGATAAATATAACGTCTGACTACAATAAGCAACTTACCATGAAAATGGAAAACTACAAACAGAACTACGGATCATTATAATATATTGCATTAAATATCTAATAGTTTTTAAAATATTTTAAATTGATAAAAACCTGAAGACGACGGTATTACCCGTCGAAACATGTCGTTTTAATAAAAAGCGCTAAAAAATATAATGTAAAATCGTATTTACGATTAAGAGCGCTAATATAATATTTTACACAATAAAATGTTTTAATATTATATAATTTTTTACAACACCAATAAACTTCAAACGTTTGTGTATAGACTGTACAAAATAAATATATTTAATCAAACACAAACATGACACATATAAGATACAAAAAGAAAATAATTTATCACTTATTTGTAAACAACAGAAATTCATCGACAGAGTAAAAGGAGTGTGTGATTAAGTATCTTTTTAATGCTACATTAAATTGTGCCTTTTTATTTACAAGACTTGTGAGACTTAATGGTAGACTGTTCAAAATTTTGATCCCTGCATAATATGCACTCTTTTGAAAGCATGAGAGGTTCGCAGCTGATATACGAGGGGCGTCCCAAAAGTAAGTTTCCCACTCGTCCCACAGCTAGCAAACCTTATATTGAGCGAAGCGACTGTGTGTACGTGATAGAGCAATGACGTAGCATGGCGCATGCACTAACGGCACTTCCCGCGTTCTCACAGTAGCATCGTTACAGCTGTTGAAGATGGAGGTTCTTATTCCAGCTCCCGCCGACTGTGAAGTGCGGTCAGTGATAACGCTAGGCCGCGCACGGCTCGACGGACAGCAAGTCTCCTGCAGGAGTTCAGCTGGGAGATGTTTAATCATTCACCCTACAGCCCGGACCTCGCTCCCAGTGATTTCCATCTTTTCCTACACCTCAAGAAATTCCTGTCCGGTCAGCGTCAGCGTTTTGAGAATGACAGAGAGGCGGAGATGGTTGTCACACAGTGGTTCCAATCCCAGGCGGCAGACTTCTACGACACAGGTATTCAAAAGTTGGTCCCACGGTATGACCAATGTCTCAATTCCGGTGGCGAATATGTTGAAAAATAGCTGGACACTTGCTGTATCTGTTGCAATAAATATTTCCATGAAATTGTGTTTTGTTTCTGTAAACGGCCCCAGGGAAACTTACTTTTGGGACGCGCCTCGTATGAAGCTGATTTTGATTCCTTGTGTTGACACTGTGTACAATATAACACTTCTCATATCAGGAAGCAAAAAGATGTGTTCTACCCAAATCAGCTAACACCAAACAATCTCTTATTCTGAGATTCCTGTCATGATTCTATCTGTTCTCAAGCCCACCAAATCTGATTTGGCTACTGCCCATGTTTTTTCTCCACTTTCTGCTGACCTTGAACACCAGTATTGGAAATTGGTGTCAACTGCTCTCACAAAACCACAGAATTATCACTGCATAAATACTCAATTTGTTTCTATCTGGTAATACAGCAGACCCATCTCATCCATGGATTTTCACACTGAGTTTTGCTTATTTGTGTAGAAATTATAGTGGTACTATTCGTGTATCACAGCACAAGTCTCCTGCTCTTTCACAGTCACTCTTATGCATGTGGGGAGTAATACATAACAACCTGCATCTGCCCACTTGTCTCAGTAGCTATGCAGATATTGTGCCACACCAAGTAAACTTTTATGTACTTTTTGCAATTTTTAGAAATGTTTGTTGTTCTTGTGTTCAACCACCCTGCCAACTTTCAGCCAGAAATTCTGTCATCCCAATAAACACTTTTTTTTACAGAAAATTGTTTTCTGGACATTATCCATCATCCAAGATTATATAAAATCAATAAAAACTATGACATTTCGGAGATGAGAGTCTATTATGACATTCCTCATCATGCAATTTTCTTCATGTTTTTGTTGCTTCTTCTCTCTCAGGTTGAAGTACTGTTGTTAGAATACTGTTCTCAAATCCTCACTTCTGTTACAACAATGCAGTGTTATCCCACAAAATCCCCCTTATGCAAACAATACAAAGCCACATACAGATAAACCTCGATTTACGCTGGGGATGCATTCCTGGACGAACTGGCGTAAATTGAAACTCTTTTTATAATGTAAATCAATGGGAAGTCAATGACATGCGTTTCCGGCACCCAAATATTGACGACTTAAGTTCCTCAAAAATTAACTTCGCCTTATCCGTGATAGCAATTTCAGTCAAGGGAATGTTTTTTCGATTCATGTCATCCACCCATAGCGACAGTAATTTCTCCATTCTTTCTAAAAATTTACTTCTGTTATAACTCACTTGCATTGCACTTACTCTCGTAGCCTGTTGCATTGACTGTTTTATTTTATATGAATTTTTCATTATAGTAGTCACAGTGGAAGGAGGCAACTTCATACTTCTGCACACATTACGACGGGTATCACCACCTTCTATTCTACACATTACGTCCATCTTATCTTCTAACGCAATAGACCTACGCAACTTTTTAGCAACACATTCACTTCTTTTACCAGACATGGTGGCTCTTCTACAATTTATAAATATAAAACAGTTGCTACTGCAGAATAGTGGTCGAACAACAACACAAACACGTTTAGCACACAGTTTTCATCATATTCATTGTGTCAACAAGAAGCAAACTGAGCGCATATTTCCTTACTCCCGTATCAGGCTGAACGCAAATGACCCACCCTGAAGAGTGACTAACGCTCATGTGACTTGTGCAATGTTGGAGGATTTTTAGGAGATTATCTCACAACTACTTAGCAATGAGTGCATGTATTTATAATTTTTATTCAAAATCAGCGATGTAAGAATTACCATTTAGTATAAGAATCAATATGAGTAACATTGTAAAACGTTATAAATAATAGTAAAATATATTTTTTCATTTTCTGACTTGCTGGTTTTAAAAGCGGTTATTCCGAATCGGCGCAAATCGAGGTTTACCTGTACAGCAACATAACAAGTAAAGCACTCACATACCTCAACGTACAGATGAGGCTTGCTGTTCCAGTAATCAAATATCTTTTGGTAGTTATTGTACTGAGCATCCCATTCTGATGCATGGTCATATCGGAAGTCATCACCAAGTGGTGCAAGAATGACATTAGTTCGGTATAGCTGTGCTTTCTTGCGATACTGTTCTAGCAGCATCCCAGCTCTGAAAGAAATTAATTGCACTTTTTAAGATCAACATAAATAATAGTGTTCAGGGGAGTTTGAGTGAAAAGTTGTCAAAAGTCCATAAATTTCTTGTTATAAGAGCCATGTAAAAATAGTCAATAGTAAAGACAATGGAAACTACAGATCAAGTGATTAAAGTAGCCTCATTATGTGCAGGAAAACATGTCTCACAGCACATAACCTCAGCTCTGGATGCATGTCTATCATGTTTGTAACTGATAAAACTACCTGATTTTAAAGAGGACAAGTCTGGATGCCGTAAACAGTAGTGTGGGATTTCAATATGCATAAAATCTGACAGTATGCAAGGGGAAATAAATTTTGCATAACATGGGAATAACAGTATTTATTCAGTATAATTATAATAAAGGTAAACTGATCTGTCATATGTAAACAAATTTATAATAAAAACAACAGAATTTAAGCCAATTAAACTTTACTGTCTTTCAGTACAAAAATGTAGCACAGAGAAAAACCTTTAAGCAAACATTCTGTATAAGCTATGTCTGCACTGCATCCAACTACATTCAGCAATATTTTAGTCACAATAGATTGTCTGGATGCACAAATACTGAATGTTAAAATAAATAATAACAAAAACAATGATAACTAAACATATAATTGTTTTCTATACCTACAAACACAATTTTTTACATTACTTTGACAATTTTAATTTTAGTATACACAAAACACACAATGTAACACAAATGTGTTTAACACACTCATAACAGGAATCATAATATTATGTTTTACATAATCATGTCCCACAGCCCAGAATTGTAACATAAGTCCTGATGCATTTCATATTTCTGCTTTTTTTATATTGACACATGCAATCAATAGCATGATGATTAGCTGCACCATGTTCCAGATATCAAATAGATGCTTCTACATTTTGTTTCTACCAAAGGAGGAATTGAAATTTAATTCTGAACTTACATATCTAACAAAGTAGTCTTTGAAAAATGGACATGTCATATTTTTCTCCTTTGTTGTAATTTTTTTTCCAGTACTTTGTTTTCAACTCCATGATAGTATTTCCAAGAATATCTATGCAGCTGAATGCTACCAGATGGTGCTAAAACCCAAACAACCATCTAAAATTATATGCATGGTATCCTCAGAAATGTCAATAGGAATTACAAACACCATGAAAAAGTCACTCAAAACATGAGGCCCTTGTGAACTTTTAAATATGAATGCATGTGATATACAGAAAAACATGTTTATGGCATGGTTTATAAAATGCCATACTTAATGCAACAATTTAGCTTACCTGTGAGCCACATTCTGTTCTTTGATGACCTGTGGTGGAACTTTCCATGGACATGAGATGCCAAAACCTGGTAACCGTCGGAAGTCAAACTGACAGCAAATTTTGGGGTCTGGCCCACATGTATGTGGTATATCATAACTGTAGAATGGCATCATGTGTGTAAAGAGATCCGTAGAACCATTACCATCTGGAATACAGTCAACAGTTCATATTCTCTAACAAAGTACTACTAAGTTCTAATCAAAGAGTTAATATTCATAGGAAGTAGGATTGCTGGCACTTTTTACCAGATGAGGCTCTAAAAACCACAGTAAATCTTTTAACTCTGTAGTGTAGTGTCCTCATCAAGAAATTTCCTGCTTTTATGGAAATGAATGTTCATCAGAGTGGTCATGGAAGCCTAGTAATGGACCCTATTTATCCAGATGAATTCATGTAATACCTTCATCCACTTTAATATTATCCTCTTATTTATATCTAGGTCTCCCAAGTGCTCCCGCCTCTTAGGTCTTCTTCACCAAAACTTTGTACTCATATATACTTGTTATTTCCACAATTTGTGGATATGGCCCTCCCATTCTATTCTTACTGAGATAACCACCTTAAACAGGAAGTAGACAAAGAACAAACATTGTAATGCTCCTGTTTATTCAATTCAGTCCACAGTGTTTTGCATAAGGCTGAACTGTTAAAATGTAAACAAACAAAACTGTAACAACATCATCATAACTTTTTAATACAATTACAACTTACCAGCATTGGGTCACATGACTTTTCATTCATCCCACAGCTGTACAGAAAATTTCACGTAAGGGTGTTATGTGGAAAAGAGGCAGGGAAATTAAATAGGGAAAAATTGTATTCATATATTCATTCCTCATACCCATCCTTCCTTGCTTTTAATGCATTTTGTACCTTTATATACTTTAGAAATACTTCTAAAAATGCATTCACAAAACAGAACATTCTGCCATCTAATGCCATTACTGAGAACTTGGTCAGTTATGCAATTCATATACACATAATCAGTGTCCTATTAGAACACAGATATTTCAATTTGAATCATCTTACCCCACAGCTGTCTCCATCGGAATTCAAGGTTCTTGTTGTGTGCAAGGTACTTCTTCACAGAATAGTGGACTCGCTGAATAAGCAGATTCTCAAGGCCCATTCTCTTTAACAGATATGCCATTGTGGGTGACTGTCCAAATGGATCTATGGACCAACTATTTCTGCAATGAATAACCACAACTGTTTTGCAGACTACAACAAAAAACACAGTCATCAGGACTGAAAGTTTTAAATTTCATAACAATGAATTTGAAATTCATGTCCATCAAACAGGTCAATTTATTTCCTCTATCAGATAATGTTAAATAAAGAGCAACTATACACCTTAAACAGGACTAAAATGTCACACAGTGACAGACTTTTAAAAGTAGTAAAACAAAGAGACTGAATTCATTTCAAGTACTGTACCAAATTCACGCAAGCCACGGGAGTATGGGGTGGGGGGTTTAAAGCAAAAGAATTCAATTTTTCTCTTTCTTTGATAATGTGAATCAAATGTGAGTTAGTGGAATAAATTTCTACTTCTTTACTGGTTTCTGGCCAAACTTCATCTTACAGCTAACATATTAGTTTATAATCCAAACTCACAACTTTGCCAGTAGGTGATGACCTTCAATTAATTTTGCAGATTAAGAATCAGGAAACTATAACTGTTAGAGACAGCATTCCACACTATGCAATATATTATATAATATATTATTATATCTACTCCTTATGAGTCACTGTTATGTCTACGCTGTGAGACCCTCAGTGCCAGCATGCCCCATGTCTGCCTTGAGCCAATCACCCTTTACAGACCTACTTTAGCCAGATTTGTACACTATGTGCATGAACTATGTTTGGTACATAGCACTTGCACTTACATGCAGTTTTATATTACCATTTTCTTCTGTTTATAAAAATAGTCCATTTTATACAGAATGTCATATATTGTATTTCTATCATTATATATGAACACAAACTGTACAGTTATTATGAAACACATTAAATTAATGACTTTTTCTTAAACCCTGACTAGAATGATACAGTTTATTACTTTACAATATATAATCAAAACTACTAAAGATAAGAAATGATTAACCATTAGATAACCAATAAAAACATTATAAACTTAAAATTCCTTGGTTGTCATCTTTTGACTATGCTTCTTAATGGCCTATTCAGGTGATCCACATGGACTTAGCACTCCTTGATTAGCCATACTGGAGAGCCCACTTTCTTCTGACCTTGTCTCATAGCTACAGAGTGGCACCCTCCTGGTTACTGCCCTAATATAACTTGCCAAACCTTGATGAAGATGAGTACAATGATGGATCTGATTGAAGACTATGAAACTGGTCAGACTGCTTTGTGTAAAGAGGACTGGGAGAAATGCCAGATGTACCCATTCCAGTATATGCATAAGATGGACCAGAAATCTCTTCCTCACTTAGTGTAGACCACCCACTCAGATATGTCCAAGTGCACTAAGTACTTTACATTTATACCCAGCAGGCACTTGACCCTTGCCTTCTTATGATACCAGCCATGTATTCCCCATCTCAAAACTTTTTAAGGGTCCAATTAATGCCATTCTCGTGACTCCATCCCCCAGTAATAGTATCAACAGTTTAATGAAGGGGGAATATTTTAAAATTACTTCAGATGGGAAAATTAAGTTACTAATGTGGAAATAAATCTATATTAAGTCTTAAATAAGGTCTTTTACATGCAGTACCTGCAAATTTTGTCACTTTATGTAATGAGCCTTTAAATATCTGCACAGTCCTATCAGCCACCTACTGCTCTCTGGATAACAAGCTAGTGAGTACAAAAGCTGTAAATCATTGGACATATACCAGGTAACTAACTGAGCCAAATTAAAGGGTGAACTACTGTCTCACAGAACTATATTTGGGGTCCCAAATGTTCCTATAAGATTATTTAACCACACATTCACTACTGCAGAACCTTACCTTGACATTACCCATACTTCAGTTATTAATAAGTGTCTACAAAGATAAAAATCTTATGTCCTTGGGATTCCATAAAGTCTATCTGTATTCTCTGTCAAGGTTTTTTGTTGTCTCAATTCCTTACATCTGCTATCATTAGACAGTGACTGGCATCGTACACACTCTCTGATCAGACAAACTATACTGTTACCACTGCCTGGCCACTAAACATAAAACCAGGCTAGCAAACTTGGTATGAACTATTCCTGCATGACCTTGGCACAATAGATCCTATGCCTCTGCTCCCATAGTATGCAGAATAACAGTTTGGTAGTCTTTTAACACACAACCAACTATCAACTCATTACATACCACATAATATTGAACACAGCTGCATCACTTTCAACTTAGAGGCCAGACTGACTTAATGCATCCCTTAATTTCCTGTAGTTCTTCAGCTAAGTTTGCATACTCTTAAACTGACAGGAATACAGGTGCTTCTTTACAGAAGGCCCTATCATATACTGGACTTTCTTCGGGGCATGAAGTTTGTAATGGTAACCAAGAAACCGCATCGGCATTAGCTATTTCACACACTTTTCTGCAGAATATTAAAAAATTAAACAAATGTCAGATTTTTTTCAGAATTTAAAATAAGATGTAACAGCCACTCACCCGATATTAAAACAAATTCATGAACAAACAAACACTTCTAGAATGTTTCAATTACAAAAATTAGGTCATAAACACTTTTTATTTTAACCTACTCAAATGCATTTAGTTTTCAATCCTATGCCCTTCCATTCATGAGCAATGTGCAGTATATATTTCAAGTGCACAGCCTGTGTGTTAGGAACACAACCCCCCTGTTGGTGAAGTACTACTACACAGCCTTTATAAATGGATGTATGAGGTGCGATCAGAGAGTTTCCAGACTGCGCCTATAAAAACCTGTACACTTATCTCAGGTATTAAATTCATCCATCACCCTCGAAGTAGTTCCCCTGGGAGTGAAAACAACGATCCCAGCGCCGCTGCCAAGCCTGGAAGCATCCCTGGAAATCTTTCTTTGTCAGCCTGTCAAGCACCATCTGTGATTCTGCCTGAATCGCTTCTATCGTCTCAAATCTCCTTCCCTTTAGCTGAATTTTCATCTTTGGGAAGAGGAAGAAGTCACACGGAGCTAAATCCGGCGAATAAGGAGGGTGCAGGATGACGGCCATGGTGTTTGAGGCCAAAAACTGCCGAACTTTGAGGGCGGTGTGCGCTGACGCGTTGTCATGATGCGTCGCATGTGGAGTTCTTCCTTTAGAATCAGCTGACAGGTCCCATAGCCTATCCCAACAATGTCGCACAAGTCGTTGATGGTACAACGTCGATCTTCGTGAATGGCCTGCCGAATCTTCGTAACATTTTCGGGCGTTGTGCTCGAAGATGGTCGTCCAGAACGCTCGTCATCATCGACAGAGGTTCAGCCATTTTTAAAACGTGAATGCCACACAAAAGTTTGTGCACGACCCATTGCGGACTCCCCAAATGCTTGCTTTAGCATTTCATAGGTTTCCGTAGCTGTTTTGGCGAGTCTTTGGCAAAATTTGATTTGTTCATGAAAATCCGCCATTCCGAAATTGCAGGAGGGTCGGTGTAATGCACTACCAAAACGCCCGTAACTAAGAAACAAATGCTAATTCGATGATGCCGGCTGGCACACTGATTCATTATGAATGTAGGCCGCACCCCCTAGCGGCAGAAGCTCGTACTACATCCGGTTCGCCCTCTATTGACACAGTCTTGAAACTTTCCGATCGCACCTCGTATATATATATATTTATATATATTTGAATCAATCTCTCACTGGATTAATTTAAATACCACATAAAATAAAAAAACTGAGAACTACTATCAATATACCTGGGTTTAAACTCAAGTTGGCTCAATAACCACTGATGGCCCTCCATCATTTGTAGCAGCATTGAGAAGTAATGTGTATTTGCTTCATCGTTCATTACCCAACCACCTGTTACTATCTCCAACTGCCCATCAGATACAAGCCTGTAAATCAATACAAAGGTAATTTTAAATATTTTCTTGTATAAGGAATCTAGTACACTTATATTCTGCACAAATACTTTCTCACTGTCGTCCTTCATCTCATAAAAATTATGTGCACACATGCAGTAACACTGCCATACTGTAAAACTTATGGTGCTTTACAGGAGCAATGACAACTGACATATTAGTAGACAATATTATTACATGAACTTGTAAGAAGAGGGGTAAAATTGTCTGAGGAGTTGTAACAAAGTTATATGTACATTCCATATTTTTTAATACAGTGAAACCTCTATCCATCGTTCCCGGAACTATCGTTTTCCCGGATGCATCGTCCGTTTTGTTCGGTCCCGAATACATCCCATATAAAATAATGTTACATTTTCCCGCTTCTATCGTTCCTCGAACTATCGTTTTATCGCATCGATCGTTCAAAAATCTTAGTCCCGGCCCACAATTTTCCCGCAATGATCGTTTCTGAGAATTTAAAATGCTGGGTTTTGAGATAAATTAATACCGAAAGACGCACAATGTTTTTGGAATACACAGTAGTGGTAACCTGTTATGTCGCCCAACCAGCACATTCTTTTGGAATGAGGGTCAGCGGTGCAGGGGTGATAGTTGGAGTGAATGGCGGTGCTCATTGTCAGAAATTTTACGATTTTAATTAGGGTGCACTCATATTTCGTTCCAGCGATGCCAGATGGCATGTGCAGTGTGAATTTCTTCACAAATGCTTTTATTACAAGTACAAAGGAAAGGCTGGCGGCACTTTTCATTCTTCTGGTTCATCTCGTTTCCAGCGGTTCAGGGTCTTCTACAGCTACGTTTCGTTGAGTTCGGCAGTAATAGTATTTCCATTCTTCCTGTTATTGTCCGCAAAGGGGGTTGGAGTGGTGAGGAAGACAAAGACGACGAATGCGAGCCCGAAGCTTTGCCGAGTTTTGCCGAAGCACACGCTGCATTGGCGAAAGTGAAGTCGTTCTTTTATGCGCTTAATATTAGTGAACGTGACGAGGAAAACATTTTGAACGTGGAAAGTGCTCTGTTTGGTCTAAAACGTAAAGTTTCGACAAACCAGTTGTCCATTAAAGACTTTTTTGGTAAAAAGAAGTAACTTTGAAAGAGAAACATTGTTTTTTTTAAATTTTTAATGCTTTCCCGCATCTATCGTTTTCCCGCATTCATCGTTTTTATTTCCCACCCCCGCTGAAAACGATGCATCGAGGTTTCACTGTATTCTCAATTTCCTGCTGATTTCAATAGACCATTCTCACATAACCTATTATTTCTATAATCTGATGGGCTGATATATATTTGGATATGTAGAATGTAGTTAGAAATTGTCTTCAAGTGTAAATTTGTAGAGTTATAATCTGTAATCAGATTTTAGGCGTCCATTGTTAACCACTGGACTGTATAATTTCTTACCATTATTCATGTTTTATGCCCCACTGTCTAAAATGGGCCATTCCCTTATTATTAATCATAATTCTGGATGAAACATTTGTACATACATACAATTTATGGAGCAGGGAAAGCAGGCTACTACTCACTTCTTCACCTGCTCCTTTGTCTCTATGGGAATCTCATCCCACCACAGAGAGAAGAAGGATATCTCTGCCCAGATGAACTTGCGTCGTGGATCTTCAGAGAGTTTGTTAACCATGTTGTTTAGAATGTTACGTGTCTGACTGTGATAATAGTCTTCAAATGTTTTTATCCAGCCTGATGGATCATAATCAAAGCAATGTTAAATGTGCAACACATTACTGTATTTCATACTTGGCAAGTACAAAGTATAACTTAAAGGCCTAGCACAAATGTAAGCATGAGTTCAGACACCAGAAAATAAAAGGAATATTAACATAAAAAAGGGCCCAAAGAAATAACCTTGCTAGATAAAAACTTTTTATTTCTGAAATTCCTGATGTGTGCCATATTTTCATGCTTCCCCTCCATGCACAGAGCAACACTAAAGGGTTTTGATGATGGTAGTTTACACTTAAAATTATTCATTGTCAGGAATTTTTCCATCGTCTGTTCTTTAAAACCACGACATTTCGGAGGCTGGTTCTGTCTTCGAAACATCATAGTTTTAAAGAACAGACGATGGAAAAAGTCCTGACAATGAATACATTTTAACAATGAGCTGCAGACACAAGACAGGAAGAGGATGGCATGCTTGCCAAGAACACAGCACAGTGAGATAAGCTTCTGGCAATGCACATAAGTTTTAACAGCACTAATATTAACAGTGATTCAATTTACAATGTCCAAAATTTGTGCCTCTGGATTTTCAATGCCATTCATTTTATTAATGCTATCCAAATGGCAAAAAAAAGGCTGATTATAAAAAGTGCTTTAACAGTGTGGCTGTATCAGTGCTGAAAATGATAATAATTCATGCAAATGGCAACATCTAGAGCACTTGCTATGAAACTTCTGCTCCAGGTACAGAGAAGAACCATCCAAAGTAAATGCCATGTAGAAATTCAAAAAGATATTGAATACAAACATACACAAGAGATGGACATAAACAGGGAAGAACTGAGGAGCATTCGGGGGAAAAAGTAGTTCTATAATAGGCTTCAGCCAGAGCATGACATACAGCATTTTCAATAAAACTTTCCTTTAAAAGAACTTCTGAATCAAATACAAAGCCACGGTTCACAAAAAGTTTTTTTGTCTTTTTTTGGTTTTGTGTTTCTTTTTTGTCTGTTCCTTATCTTATTAGATTCCAACTTAATTTTTAAGCTCTACAGTCATGGCTATGAATGCACACTAATTAAAAATGGCCTTCATCTTATAAAAAACTACCTATCTAATTTTTATCTAGTATACAATTAAGGTTGAGACTTGTGTCACTAAAACCATTATATAGGCTGCAGTTAAAAATGATAAGACTCACTACCATACAGGGATCCAGTAACCTTTATCAATAGGTTTACATGCTACAATCAAGATCATGACTACAAACATGGCCATCTTCTGGTTTTAGCAGTGTTTAGTCTGGTTGAAGTTTAGCAACATTTCAACAAACTCAGAAGACTGCCATCTTTGTATTCACCACCATGGGAACCTCAAATACTACCAAGATCATGACTGAATTTAATGTAACAAGCATCTGTTATTGAGAGCACAGATGTGTGATACCTGGATCATTGTGAGAGTGTGGAACTACAAACACTTTCAGCTTGTTGTGCTTGTCCCATTCCTGCCCACTGATTTCCACATTCCAGCCCTGTTTCCAAGCTCCACCATCAATGTTGTCAAACTTGAGTTCCTTATACACATCCAGCATCTATTACAAAAAGCAATGCAGTCATTACATAAATTACACAAAACCACACGGCATAGTACTGGAAAGCAAAACTTTCGATATTATGGGTACAGTCAAGGTCTCACATTTACTGTCTGTGTCAATTACCTTGGTGATTTTACAGAAGGGAGGCTAAGAGGGAGAGATCTCAAAGACCCTCAATCTATGTTCCTCTCTCAAACTGAGAGACCAAGTTTCATACCCATGCAGCACAAATGGGAAAATTGCGCTTTTGTATATTTTAATCTTCAGTTTTTTTTAAATGAGGCCAAAAGATTTTTGACTGGATGACAGCAAGCATTCTCTGAATTTAATCTGCTCTTGATTTCACCATGAATGTCTTGTTAGTGTCATCTCCAAGTACTTCAATTCTGTTACATTTTTGAGCAATTCATTAGCTAACCTTATTTTCTGGTTCTGTCCTGAATTCTGATGTGGAGACATGATCATATACTTTGTCTTTTCTGAATTTATTTCTAAACCAACATCCCTACTAGCCCTCAAGAGTGTTTGTGTGTTTGCTTTTATAGTATTTATATTATCACCCAACAGATTATTATTATCAGCACAGACAAAAAGGCGATGTGTCATATTCAATTCCAAATCCTAATGGCATATTTTAAGGAAAAACTGAAAAGCAGCAGTAACAGATCATCTCCCTGTTCCATGCCATTCTGAATAGGATCTGTATCAGTCCACATTTTGATTAGTCTGACTACCTTCTTAGATATGCCAAATTCAAATAAAATACTGTAAAGAGCTTCTCTTTTAACTGAGACATATGCTTTCTTGAAGTCTATAAATAGTGGATGGACTGTCCCATTGTACTCCCACTTCTTCTCTAGTATCTGGAAAATGTAAAAAATTTGATCAGTTGTAGATCTGTTATGACAGAACCCATACTGTTGATCCCCAATAATTTAATTTGAATATGCATTCAGCCTTACCAGAAAAATAAAAATTTAGTAGGCAGATGCTAAGAGGGAGATTCCTCAATAATTATTACAATCAGTCATCACCCTTCTTATGAACTGGTACAACAATAGATTCCTTCCACTACAGTGGCATTTTGTCTTTATTCCATATACAGCAAATAAGTTTGTGTATCTTGGAATGCAACATTTTGCTTCCTGCATCGATCAATTTGGCCAGAATCTGATGAGCACACAGGGATTTATACCCTTTCAACTTCTCAATAGCAGTCTCCACTTTGATAAGGCTAGGTTCTGGCTCAGTCATATGTATATCTATCTGTGTAATACCATAAACCCAGTGGAAATTTAACACCTGGTTAAAGACATTTTTCTACCTATTCCAAATGCTGTGGGGATCTGCGAGCAGATAAAAAATTGTCATCTTAAATGACTAGGTTGGTAACCTTACATAAGTTCATTTATAACTCTGTATAAAGTTCTAATATTTTGTTTCTGTAATTAGTTTCAAGTTCATTAATTTTGTTTTTCAGGTATTCCCTTTAGAAGCCAGGATAGCTCAGTCAGTATAGAAACTACAGTATAGTAGCTACTGGCTGGAGTTCGATCCCAACAGGGGCAGAGGATTTTTCTTCTAGCCTCTGCATCCAGACCAGCTCCGGGGCCCACCCTGCCTCCTATAAATGGGTACCAGTGTCAATTCCTGGGGGTAAAGCATAACAAGGGTGTGATGCTGACCACTCACCCCCACCTAGTGCCAAGAGATCTACATGGTATGTAGTGGGACTGCTTTACTTTACTTTAGGTATTACCTTTCTTTCTTCCTAAATGTTCTACTGGTTTCATGTCATAAATTTTGCAGATTATCTCCACTAATTTGGCTTGAGTTTTTCAACCATTATAATTTAACCTGCTCCTGTTTGTCTATTAATTTTGGGCACCCATCATCAAAGCATAATGTGAGCAAACACTGAATTGCAAAATATTTCTGTAGAATAATGTTGCTGCACAAACCAAACCATAAGCTGAGACAAAATCACTAATGTGAAGTGTTGATGCAAAGTAAACTGATGCAGATAACAGAAACACAAAGATCAAGAATTCTCTTAGGTACAGGCACAAAAAATAATCTCTATAAGCTCAGTCTCCTAAATGTTATTCATGAAACTCATCAGACAGCAAAATAATTCTACTTAGCTTAAATATACAGAACACTATGGTAGTGTATCAGAAGTAACAAATGTAGTTGCTGCATACCTAATCAGCATGTATGTAAACATTAATACAGACTGATATTGCACCCATAAATCAATTACAAACCAAATCACAAACTTTTCAATGAGCTTCATACACCATTATTAGATTATAACTCTACAGAAATAATACAAAATCTTTCAAATTTCACATATATAAGAAAGACAACACCAAATTTTAAACCCACATTTTTCAACTTTTAGCGATTATCATGTATTTCAATTTGCAAGTCAATGACTAATGTAAATACTTTCACATTATCAGTACTAGTCCACCACTGTATTTTATTTCTAATAAATTAACAAAGAACCAGTACCACTTGGTAACTACCAAAAATTTTATGATTAATTACTTACTTGAATGTCTGCCCTAGGAACACTTTTGAACTGAATGCTACAGGAAACATCTGCACCAGCCTCAGGAGTGGTAGCTGAAGTGGTAACAACAGTGTGATTTGAGTGCTGCTGATAATCATATGGTGCTGGTGAATTACTGATTAACTGCTTGATGGTGTGTTTCAATTTTCCAACAGTTTCATGGTGTCGATGTAGATCAACCTCTAACTGCTTTAAGCGGCCTTCAAACTGCACCCATTTGTTCTGCACCAAATATGATAATGTTGGTTTATGATACAGATATTAGAATAATTTTGCATACTTTGGAATAACATTCCTATTTTTACCATAGATTTTCTAAAATAACAGCTAAAATATTGCAGTTTTCCCTACATAATGTGCTGCATCATTACATCATCATTTATTATACAAGTAGACTAGAAATTTCCTTTTGAATGAAGAGAGTAATGACACAGTTATTTGTAGTTAGACCATGGGTTCTTTCTTGCTAAAATATGGATTTATTACACTCATTATTATTACAACCGTTTTCTTGCTTGCAGTTGTTATAATCTTGATCATTCTGACACTGGTAATAGCTGTTCCCTTCACACTGGTGTCTAAGTCTGCTACCACTCTCTTCATCACAATCAGTTACCATGCACTTCCATATTTCTTGGTTAAGAGTTAATTGCCCCATGCAACTTTCACCTCACAACGGGCTTGTACATGACTGACTGTCCAACCCAGCTTGCTCTGTTTATATAGGGGTTACGATGACCAGAAAATGGTCGTGGTCAGTAGAGAAAGTACAAACTTTCTATGCATTCCTCAAGATTCACAGAACATCAATTGATAAAGTAATATACAACTGAACAGCTGCCAGAAGGGACTAGAAGCCCTGTGGTGACATCATCACAGCCAGCCAAGTATATGCACAACAGAGGATTACTATTCCATATTGCACACATATAAATCCAGATCACCCTCTTTCTGCATACCTTTCCATCATGTTTCACAGTTCTGCAAGATCCTATTTCTCTAGTTACAAGAAAATGGCAAAATCAAAAGCTTGTGCACCAACTCTTAATATAGATCACATGCCTCTTGTCAGCACCACTACATACAATAAAATCTAAAACAAATCCAAATTTCACATCATATGGGGAAACATTTTTGAAGTCAAATCTGTCTCTCAGAAGGATATATCAAAAACTGACATGTCCTTTCAGGATAAAGCACTTTCATCAGTACATAGATCCTCAAAATGCTGAATTATGGCACTGAATTTGCTCCTCAGCATCTCAACAATCGTCGCCCTCGGTGGACTAGTGGTTAGCATGCTCGCCACTGGACCCAAGGTTCACAGGTTCAAACCCGGCTGAGGTCGATGGATTTTTAAGGGTGATAAAAATCCATAGCACAACCTCCTTTGGAGGGAAAGTAAAGCTGGCAGTCGCATGTCGTAGATTCATGGAATGTAAAATGTAAGCAAGATTCAGGGGCCATTTCTTGCCCAAGTCTCTCCTGATTCACTACTAGATTGCTCTAGCAGAGAAATCAGGATTGAGTAGAAATTGTGCAAAGACAGTGGGATTGACACTCACTACTCATAAATGCACATTTCAAAGACAAATAAACTTCCCACATGGAGGAGGCTAAGGCAATGTCCTACGTAAGCGATAACAAGCAGGCTGTGCGAGCTGCGTAAGCAGCATGGGGTGTCATATGACATAAGGGAATCACTTGTTGTATCCTACGTGAGAGAAACACACGGCCTTCCTGTGCATGCCCCTTCCGTGTACTGCATGGTCAGAGCTTTCTTGCGCATGCGCATTACTGGCCAGCACAGCAACTCGCACGGAAATATCAAAATATTTGATCTCGGACTTTGGCCGCTGACTGCTTCGCTGTAACATAGGACAGCGCCAGACAAACAGCCAGTTTGATATTTCCGCTTCACCCACGCAACTCGCACCGCTCGCATTCAGTCGCTCACGTAGGACACCGGGTAAGGCTCGGTTTGGGCTGTTGCACCATAGAAAAGAAAAATGCCAACAATTGGTCTGATTTTCTATAGCTTGTCACTTTCATGCTTCTCACTGCTGTCTCAGAAGTGTAAAATTCTTAATAATAAAAGAAACGAGACCTGTGACATCAATTTATTAAAGTATGGCAATTATATCAGAGTCAGCAGTAACATTCTCTTTCATTTCATTCTTTTCTGTTGGCTGTTGTTTCATTATGATAGTTACAATATCCACGTCCAGGCCTGCACTAAAACATTCCAATTCCTTAGGGTCTTTAGATAAAATCCTGTCACTTATGCCACAATATAAAATAATTTAGGATTTCATATAGAATTTCACTTCTAAAATCACTGATATTTCTCCACCTCGTTTTTGCACCTTTACTGTAGAATTTGTTGCAAGTGGTTCAGATCCACTTGTAACACTCTCATGTTCAAGTTTAGAATCCATTCTAGTATTACTGTGATCAAAGTCTGGGATGTCAGATTCTAATGTTCTTAAAACATATATATCCTTTACACAAAGCCAGCTAGCCTATTTCCTACAAGCCATAGCTCACTAGCCTGGTTTAAGATCTGTCATAATTCATAATATTCACACAAAAGAAATATAACAGAGGGATAAAGAGAAAAAACAAACTGAAAACTTCGTGCAATCATTCCTAACAGAAGCTACTAGTCATCAGGAAAGCAAAGATTTACCATGAAGGTCATAAATCATACTACCTATTCAAATATCTCTAGAACCTTCTTTCATTTTGTCTACGTTTCTTGTACCTTCTTAACCAAAGAAACATAAAACAGTGCATGCTATCTTGACAGATAAAACACAATTACTAAATACATATGACAACAATTTTAACAGTTATAAAAACAAATATAGTTCATCCAAAAACACAACTAAATCATTATTTGTAATAATATGGCAGAAACAAAAGAGGATTGAATTTGCCTTAATCATCACTCAAAACACAGAGTGCACAAGAAGTGTTTCAACACAAAACACTCACAGTTCCAATCTGACATTTTACAGGGTAAAAAAATCTATTTTAGGCATAACAATTACAAAAGAAATGGAAAGGCACATTCAAATTTGGAGTACAGATGGTTCTAAATGCATTGTGTAAATATTCAGTCCTCACTGTTATTATTTTAATTTATTTTGAATACAAAGCATAGATGCATACATTTATTTTCCTTGTATTCAACAAAATATATATACTACATAAAGATATTTTCAAATAAAACAGAAGTATAGATTACAATGGAATCTAAATTTGTAACATGTACTTTCTTTTTGCACAACTGGCTGTTTCCAAGATATACATTAAAGTTTTATTTAACCTTCATATAAAAGGATTACAGTAGAGGATATGGGAACATAACAGCTTTTAGTTTTGATCCCCAAACTAAATTATCTTCAGATCTGTTAAGTGGTTTTGGGCATGAAATATATGAATGGACATGACTGCTCCTTACCTGACTATTTTATGCACTTGAGTCAAATAATAATAAATCAACATCTCCTCCTTCTCCCAGCATAAGAAAGACCTTTCAAGTAATTCTGCAATATCACTTGATCTACCTACATCATGAATATCAGATGGAAAGACTGCAAGATCCATCATCAAGTACAGTATAAGACAGCAACCCAGGATAAGTGCTGCCCCCACCAATGCTGACATCTTACGCACCCGCATTGGGACTCTTTATGCTTGACACTCACATGAGTACAATCTGAAATTGAATGATATAAACATTTCAGAACACACAGATTTGCTACACTTTGTACATTTCTGATAATTTAATTGCTGCATAATGAATATATGAAATATCTTATCAAAAGTATGAAAGAAAGAGCAAAAAGGTCACACAGACAAAATAATTTGTCATCTCAACTTAATGTCACAGGTGCAAAAACAAAAGTTTACGATGTACTGTCACAAGTGGCACATGGCCAAGGGCAATATTATATCAGTTACATATAACATAATCACAAATTCACACATGATTAGGGTTGTGTTTAGAGTTATTGGTGCTGTGCAACAGTAAGCATAATAGATTATTCTGAAGGATATTGATGATAGTGTATTGTAAAATTTTGGACATTATCCATTGTCTGTTGTTTCTCATAACATGATGTTTCAGGGACTGGATCTGTCTCTGTCACAGGTAAAATAAGGGGGACAAAATGGCTCCTACTATGTGGGGTCCCTTAGAAGGAGTTAGTTATCAGGTAAAATAAAGGGAACAAAATAGTTCCTAAGAGACCCCATATAATAGGAACCCTTCTGTCCCCCTTATTTTACCCGATGACAAAAGACACATTCACTCCCCAAAATGTCAAGTTATGAGAAACAACAGATGATGGACAACACAAGGAATAAAAATCAGCTTCATAGACTAATTGCCAACCTCTCATGTTTTCAGAAGAGTGCATATTATGCAGGGATCAAAATTTTCAACAGTCTACCATCAAATCTCACAAGTCTTGTAAATAAAAAGGCACAATTTAAACCAGCATTGAAAAGATACTTAATTACACACTCCTTTTACTCTGTCGATGAATTTCTAATGTTTACAAGTAAGTCGTAATGTATCTATTGTATATAATGGGTGGATTTATTTGTAACTTATCTCTACTTCATGTGAATCCTTTGTTTGTATTTTTGTGACATTTATATGACTTGTATTTGTATAACATGTATTGTATTATTATGACTTATTCTACATCCTATTGTTATCTGACTAACTTATGGATCCATGGAATGTAATAAAGATGTATGTATGTGCAAAATTTTTGCCAAAATCAGTAAGCAGTTTGCAGTGTGTAAGATCCAATGTATATACAATATGACTAATCACCTCACCCTAAAAATACTGTCACTTCATCATCGCAGAAGGGTAGAAGCAGAATTATCTAAATAAGCAAAAATGAATGCAGTGCTCTGACAAATTAAAAGGGTTTTAGATCTATTGGGCACACAAAACAATCACCATACTATGTACATTCTGAGCTATAATATGGACAAGACATATCATTTTGTGTGTTACCTTCAGAGATGGTAGTATGCAATTAGTGAAGGTGCTAGCATATGTTAATGGACACTTATTTTTAAAATTTAATACACTGCTCTAAGTCCAAAACCTTGGAGAACAAACAATAATGAATTTCACTGGTAACATATAAGCATAAACTTGTACAATACCTTAAACCAAGCCAAATGAAAGCTAAGGACTAGACAACAGCCAGATAATGTGTAAATTTTGTCACTACATTAATCTCTGCGTGTCAGGAAGCATTTTAATTTATTATTAATTATGTACGCAAACTTGTTAAAATTTTAAATGAACAATTAAAGAAGCATTTGTTCATGCAGTATTTGTTCCCAGTGCTGCATCCTGTATAGTAATATTTCTGCATTGTACAACATGTTTAACATGCAAAGGGTTATTTGTGACAGAACCCCTGAAAATAAGTAATTTACTTTGGGGAGGAAAGAGTTGGCAGCATAAAAACTGGTAGTAACATACACTGCTGGCTGAATGATGACCAACACATATCAACAGCAACATGAAACACAAAGTATATGCAATATCACACATCAGCATACAAACATAGTGTCTAGCCCATTAAGGCCCAATGGTAACTATATGTCCCACCTGCTTCAACTATCAATAACTCTTCATTTTGTATTTATGGGTTTCGTATGATTTTCCGCATAAACAGGGCTTATTTGTTTAAACAGAATTAACCAGATGATTTTTTGTAACAGTAAAGTATTGTGTTTTCTTTAATGGACTGAATTCTTAATTATTAGTTATACAAGCTTCAGCTTCAAAGGGTCAATGTACTGATGTTTCAGAGGTATATGCTGCCTCCACTGACAGGGCAATGATGGAGGCAGGATATATCTCTGAAATGTACGTAAAATTCTTCAGACTAAACAGCACTACAACTCAGGTGACACCCATCCTCATACTTGCTGCTGTGAGAACCTGAAAATCATCATCACATACCTCATTGCAACAAACTGCCCATCACGCTGAAGCCAACATCTTCCAACATACTTTTTCATTCACAACTGTTTGCCCAAAACCAAAAGGTTATCATCAATTTCAACATTTTACGCAGGCAGTCTTTATAGACAACACTGAATGTTACCAAGAAATTTAATTCTCTCAGCTCTAAGTTACCTAAAGTCAATAATATTTATTTTGAAGTCACTGCTTCAGAGCATCTAAATTCAAGTATAGAAATGTAAAACTCTTTGGACAATAGCAGTGAACTTAAATATGCAACTCTAGTCCTTTATGGTGCCCTGACAAGATCAACTTACTAGTTTTGATGCCTAGCAGGCTGACGAAGGTTTGCAGCAATACCCATGAATCCCTAAGAGAAATAAACAAACTGAGTTCTCATGCAATACAAAACATAATACATGCAACAACATACAATGTGCCCACAAAATTTGATATAAAATTGTTCCAATATACTTGTAATAACCTGTCTCGGTAATACATAATAACAAGTACATGTCAGAGAGTTGGAAAACAAACTACATATAACCATATTTCTAAGAACCAATCAATTAAAAATTCAGAATTAAAATAGATGGGACAGATACACAAGTACAATGTACCGTGACAAACAATGATCTATTGTGCATCCCCATCACTTACCCCACCAGCAATCAGCAACCATGAACATGAAGTGCAATAATTTGCTGAGTGATACCTTATAATAAACACTACAATTGAAGAAATGAGCTCCTAAATGACATAACCTAAGATCTGCAACAGCACAACACATGCTAGACCATTTCATTACGATCAACTAATCCAAATTTCTATAAGTATCCTGAGAGATAGTAACCTGTAAAGGTCATGTTGTAAATTTTAATTGGCTCCTATTCTGCAGCACAATTTCAAAGTTCTGTTTAGTGTTGGTACTATTAGAATAAGGGGCTTTGCATGTCCAACATTCCAAGTTCCTTCTATTCTTCCAGTCCCTTACAGCTATATCTGAAGGTCGAAAGCAGGCTCATATTCTACATACAAAGTTTCAGATCCCTGTTTTGTCAATATAAGTTGGCCTATAATACCCCGTGTTCAAGCACCCAGACTAATTTCGAGTTAATCTGGAAGGAGTCAAATGCTCTTACTGCAAATGTTCCTATTCGTATAGTTTCTGAGGCTGACCTAATGTCAATAAACTCTTGCACACCTCATTACAAAACGGTTACTTACAAAGTAGATAATACTACTATAATTGTATTGACAAACTAATGGCACGCAGACTACACACGAAAAAGTTACAGACCAATTTAGCCAAAACATTAGTCTCTTTGACTTTATAATTGAATCTGAATTACTGCAAGTTTTATACACTACAAAACTGTACTTCCACTTCGACTTACAGACCTGAAATCAAGTCAATTTGTCAAGGCATCAAGTACTTGTATTTGTCACATACTTAATTCAGCTCCATTGTGGCAAAGGTACATACATCCTTACAGCTGACGGTTGGACACGACGATCTTAGCAATTCATAACCCATGGTAGGTTATGTGTGAACCATAGCCAAGGCCGTGTGGCAAGAAATAATTTGAAGAAATATATATTGAACTAAAATCGGAAGAAGTGGGGCACTTATTTCAAAGCAGTTGCTTAAATGAAGTATTAGTATGGCCATTAGAGTAGTGATATTGAAAATGTGCTCGGAACGCTATTCGCGGCACAAGTACTGTTAACTAGGCACAGGAATAGGTTATGACTATGTGTAATTTCTGGGTTCCGTATGAGCATATTGTTTAATAATTCACACTGCTTTACAATTAAATTTTTGTTCCCGATTTGGTGAGGTAATTTGCTCGGTTCGGAGAAATAATTATTTTTGCTCAGGATTTCCATAGGACATGAAAATATTGTTTTTAACCATAGCAGATTTGTTAGATATAAGTATGTGTACAAGTTTCGCAGATCTCGGTAATGAACTAAATACAAGACCGCAAAGATAATGCACACAGATTTTCGTATCACACCACAAATTGAAAAGTTTGATTGCACATCATGGTGCAGACAGTAGTTGGTTTGTTACATTGTCGCTCAGTTCTGTCCAGAACTTTGCTCCAACAGGCAAGGCGAGCAGCACCTCTTAATTTACCTCACCTTCGATGGTTGTCTTCAAAAGGTAATTGTAACTGGAACACTTGACGGTGTAGTGACAGTCTACCTCATTTGAGTGCATGTTTGCATGACACCCTGTACTGTTAAATTTGTTATGCATTGTATTTTATTTATGCTTCTATACAGTAAACTTCAGTTATTGATTTGACGATAATTTTAGAAATAAGATTACAAAAGTATATCAGAATATGAAGAGAAATATAACTTTCTTGTTACAATTACAATAGCTGGTAAGCAAGCAGTGCAGCTCTGTCAAAACTTCAAACAAGCAAAGGCATACATAACTGGGCACAATATTTAAAGATACACCTTAATTTTGCACAATTTTACCTCATAGTCTTGAAGACAGTTGAAAATTGCAGCTTAATAAACATATGAATTATTTTCAGTGTATATTTAGTAAATAATACCATCAGGAAAGTCAAAGAAAATCAGGGTGGTTTGGAATTGAATGGCATAGCAGCTATACTGATGATATAAATACTATAAAAGCAAACACAGAAACACTTTTAACAGGTAATAGGGATGTTAGTCTAAAAATAATGCAGAAAAGTCAAATTATGTGATCATGTTCAGCATCAGAATTCAAGACAGAACTAGAATATAAGGTTAGCTAATGAAGATATTTGGACCTAAAAGGGAGGCAGACATCATGGAGAAAATTTCATAGCCTGTGTTCCCCATGTGATATTGTTTGGGTGATTAAATCAAGGAGGATATGTTGGGTGGGACATGCATAAGGAATGAGGGAGGGAGGGTAGGTTGGAAGATAATGTTAAGATAGACCTTAGGGAGATAGCAATCAATGGAGTGAACTGGATGCAGCTGGCTTCAGGATAGACTCCAGTGGTGGGCTTATGTAAGCACAGTGATGAACATTCAGGTTCCATTAAGAAAGTGGGCTATTCTTTGATGAGTTGAGTATACAATGTAATTTTCAAGGAATTTCCTGCACCATATAATGAGTGTGAGTGAGTGAGTATATTTAGTAAACACAAAAGACAGTGGTTATTTATTCTATACAGTTCTTTTTAAATAAACATCTGGACTATGATCTGTTAGCTTTTGCCATGTAGTTTTTTGTAGTCGTTACAACTACCAACATTTTGGAGAAATTTTCCAAAAAGTTGATAACCATCTGCAAAAATACATAGAGTCTCTATTTTCACCAATGTTAAAACCTCAAATCTCATTTAAATAAACATGTTACCATACTAATTAGAAAATATAAATTTTAAAATTATATGTATGAAGTAGTAATTTACTACAGTATGTAAATTTTTAATATTGATTTGTGTAATATTTTTCAGAGATTATGCAGCCCTCGGCAGTAGACACTCAAGATTTCTTGTTACATGATATAAAATCCTCCACAGACACTACAAGAGTTATGCAGATTATAGGGGCCCATTACACAATCATGAACAACAGACATATTATGCAGTCACTGAAGAGCCTCTTTGATTTAAAAAAGTCAGGAAAGTTAGTATTGAATTTGTTGTGTTAAGAACAGTTGCTGAAAAGACATTGTATAGACATAGATATCTGTAACATATGCTGTTCTGTAGGAGATAAATGGATTGAATGATATTATTATTACACATTGTTGTGCTAGTCATGCAGCAGACTGGGCAGGCCAAGCTAAATATAGGTTATGTAAATATTCTTCTATTCTACCCAAATAAGGATTTGTATGCTTTATATTCTTAAGGTGTTCTGTTACACAGAAACATCATTTTATATGTTTTATGTGGCTGTGAAACATTGTTTCTTTGTAGGAATGAAAATTTAAAACCCTATGAAAAAACATTATAAGAAAATATTTGAACCTGCAAGAGATTAAGTGGGAATGTTACAGCACAAGGAATTATTTTGTTTGCAAAACTTTTGCATTTCATTTGAAGTGCAGGAGTGCTAAAGGCTAAACACAAAAGAATAAGAAGCATAATAGATCATAAATGGATGTGGTGCTAGGAATGCTAGCAGTACTTGTAAAATACAACATTTTGCCACCTAACATAATTACTAAGGACTTTTTATATAAGCTGTGTCATGTCAATATTTTTCCCAAGGTCTGTACCCATTTAAATATCAACTCCGTGAGTGCTAGCAAACACACCCCTACAAACATGAAACTATTTTTTATATAATGCATATGCACAAGTTATACAGCATCAAATGACAGGACTAATGATGAATTGAATGTATGCAGAAGGAAGTGGTCATGATATATTTTGAGGTACTGTCCTTACGTGTCTGAATGAACTGAGGAAAACCATAAAAATCCTGAATCTGAGACTTTCATAATATGAAGTGAGAATGCTAACCACTTGATGATATTTATTGTTATTTGTTAACTAGTATTACTGGGATCATTATTTAATAGTCTGTGTTGACACTGTAGCTTCTTTGTTTCTGTGTTTCAGCTGTAGTATGACAAAGCAGCAGATTATTAACAGTCCTGACTTCATCAAACTTTGTAAACGTCTGAAATCACAAGCTAGAGGTATCAGTCTTAATGATACAATAGAAGCATTGAAAGTTGTGTCATATGTTGGTGTTCCTGCAAATAGTACCATTGTTCAGATTTTGCTGCAGCTTGTTCGTCATCGGATCAATGATCTGTCACTACATCAAATCATCTTTCTAGAATTCATGATGAGAAACTTTGAGAGAAGTCCTCTAGTGGATGCATTACGAATTGCTTTTCCTTTAGTGTTTGAAGCCCAGCTAAGTCTAAAAATGGCTTATGATGATGTCACAAGTTTGGCTGAGCTTCTTCAGTATGCCTGTAAGAAACGCCTTTCAGACTCCTCCCTCAACAGTATAATTGAGTCTCTTGAAAAACTTTCAGAGGATATAAATGTGAAAACAGCTAAAAGTGTAGTGTGGTCATTATGTGAACTAAAGACACCATTACCATCACACCAGGCACTCTTAACCAAGTGTTGGGATGTTTTAGCTCAGAACATAGAGGAGTGTTCATATGTAGAAATTGAGGATCTTCTGACCTGGATGATGAAGAAAATTTCAGGGAAACATACACATTTTTATCATGAAGGTTTTGCTGATAGTTGCGCAAGATATGTGGTGGCTAAAGACTGTGGCTTTGAAGAAGGAACCTGGGTTCTAAGAAAATTAACAAGAATAGTAAGGAAATTACAAAGTCCAGTTTTTATTTATACATATGACATAAATAGATGAATAAGTACAATTATTGTGCACATAATATATTTTTCTATTGAAGCTTTTGAGTTCAAGACATATTGCATGTGGAGTGGTCATTAAGTTTAGAGTGTGTTTTTAAGACATGGAAAAGAATGCGTTTGTAGAAAACTTATTAAATTCAAGAAGAAGGTGTATGATAACTAAACAGGAACATATTGTACATAAATTTTTAGCATAAATATGCTTGTAACATTATTGCACACAGCACAGTAGCATTACATACCCACATTAGGGTTGGGGGATGTTAGAAGGGGACTGTAAAGATCTAGTCAGAAACATGGAATGTTGGCTACACAGTAACATAGTGCCTTACATTACTAAAGACATATCATTGATTTAGAACAACATATTTTAAACTGGGGTGTATTGGACTGACCATAGTTCCGTATTATGTCACTCTACAATTTTCTCCTAGCCTTCACTTCCTCTGATTAAGGACTGAGCTCAGCTCCTCAGTAAGCTACAGTAATTATTGATATTTAATTCTTGCAAAATGCATTAACAAGAATTTCTCTGAAATACTTATATTGGGAGGATAAAATAAATTATAAAATTCTGTGCATAATTTGCACTGGTGTAGATTCTCAATACCTTAATGTTGTCAAAAGTAATTTAAACATTTTGCACTGTTTATAGTTTACAAAAGTCCCTGTACATTTTTTCTGCTAGCTTTTGCCATTAAATATGTTTTTGTTTCAAAATTCTTTCTTTTTCTTTGTGATAAACCATTCAGGGATGTCATTTTATTAGTTTAATTTTTTTCTAGTCTTGGGACCCTAACACCCATATATTTGTATTACTGTCCCTGAGTGTTTCTACTGATAGAAGCATGTTCTGTGTTAGAAAGACATCAGCAGTATATTAGATTGTCTTAGTAACATGCAAATGTGGTGTGTACCTGCTAAAAAGGAAGCTTTATTTATATTTTATGGTTCTTCTCATTCCCCTTGTCAAAAATTATAATGAACTTTTGTTCTCGATTCTTTCCTCACTGATGTGTCCCCACTTGAAAAAAATTACGAATCTTGGAATTTCATTGGTGGTGTACTCTATTCTTGGGGATCATCAGTGTGGGTTCAGATGTAACAGATCAACAGTTGATCAGAGCTACATTTGTCAGATACTAGAGAAAAAATGGGAGTACAATGGGACTGTACATCTATTGTTTATAAATTTCAAAAAAACCTATGACTCTGTTAAGAGAGAAGTGTTATACAATATTCTCATTGAATTTGGTATACTAAAGAAGCTAGTGATTCTAATAAAAATGTGCTTAAATTAAACCTGTAGCAAAATTTGTGTAGGCAATTATTAATCTGACTCCTCTCTCATCAAAAATGGTCTAAAACAAGGAGATGCTTTGTCTCCCTTGCTCTTTAACTTTGTGTTAGAATATGCCATCAGGAAAGTCCAAGATAGGCAGGAGGGTTTGCAATTGAATGGGACACATCAGCTATTGGCATATGCTGATGATGTTAATTTATTGGGGGACGATATAAATACAATAAAGAGGAACACAGAAGTTTTACTACAGGCTAGTAGACAGGTGGGGCCAGAAGTAATAAGTAGAAGTTAGTATCCCATCAGCAGACATGCGGGCAAAACCATATTAGGGTGGCTAATAAATGCTTTGAAAGTGTTTCAAAGTTCAAATATTTGGGAACAACAATAACAAGTCAAAATGATACTCATGAGGAAGTTAGGAGGAGATTAAATTCTGGAAATGCTTCCTACTTCTCAATTCAAAATATTTTGTCTTCCCGTCTGATTTATAAGAACCTGAAAGTTAAAGTATACAAAATGATAATTTTGCCTGTTTTGTATGCATGTGAAACATGGTCTCTTGCTTTGAGGGAGGAACATAGATTGCAGGTGTTTGAGAATAGACTGTTGAGTAGGATATTTGAGCCAAGGAGAGAAGAGGATGGGGTATAGATAAAACTGCATAGTGATGAACTTAAAAATTTGTACTTCTCCCTCAGTATTGTCAGAGTGATTAAGTTATAAGCTGGGCAGGCTGTGGCATGCATGGATGGGACAAGAGGTGTGCACCAGATATTGGTGGGAAAGCCTATGGAGACCTCGACATTGATCATAGATGGGAGGATAATGTCGGGCGGGATTTATGGGAGATAGGAGTTGAAGAAGACTGGATTTTGTTGGCCCAGGACAGGGTCCGGTGGAGGGCTTTGCTTAATTCGGTGATGAACCTTTGGGTTCGGTGAGCCATCTAGTTAGTTATTATAGTTATTATGAGGAGTATCAATATCCTGTTCGTGCCAAATTTTAAAGCCTTTGTTGAACCTTTTCTAGGCTTATCAGGGAATTTTATGCAGATAATAAGCTCAGCATCAGAGAATTCTGGTACCAGTTTAATATCAAAGTGTTGATTGTTACATGTTCCATATTTTATACATGGTAACTCATAGGAATGAAACTGCTGTGTATAATAATAATCTCCTGTACATATTCACTTTTCTGTTATCCACAGGGTCATATAAATATTAGTCTTATTGACTATATAGCAGAGAAAATTGTAAACAACCCTCAGATCTTGGAAGAGTGCAGGACTTCATCTTTTTTTAGTGTTGTATCAGGAATGGCTAATGCAGGATACAAACCAATGGGCTGGAACTGCATACAGGAAGCTCTCATGAAGAACAAGACTTTGATTAGAAAGGTGTGAGATGCTATTGTGATAATGTGTGGAATTAATTGTACAGTCTGTGAGAGGTAAGTAAAGTCTGTGATATATGCAGCCTGGGATGTCACTTGCTGTGCTACTAGCATACTGAATAAACATTGTACTTGCGATTTTCTGTAAACTTACAAGACTTGTAACACTAGAATTATTATAAAATAATATGAATAACACAAATAATGATACTACCAGCAGTGGGGCAGCAGAAAGTAATGAACCTGTGTGAGAAGTATCTATGTACCAAAGACCATTATTCTCTACTCAGGAATATCAGGATTTTGCATGTGCACATCACTTGCCAACCAGACCACTTACATCACAGATATTTACTTAACTCTTGTGGACTGTAGTTATATAGTAAGTAGGTAGTGGGTACAAAGATAGCTGTATTTTGGGTTGTAGCACTATGTAGTCTTGTTGAAATTTACCAGCATTTTTTGGAAATGGTAAACTTTTACGAGACTACAAAATGCTACAAACCAGAAGACAACTATCTTAGTTTTATTATAATTCACATTTGGTTGTAACCATTATCTTTATCTGAATTGGAGTTTTGTGCTATTTTTATCCATTGTTCAATTTTTATTATGAAGCCTCTGAACTGAACTGCATAAGTGTGTTCCCTATGTTGACACCTGGAATTTTTTAGCAAAGGTGTTGCACATTTTTAATCAGATAATTATGTACATGGTGCAGGACTGCTTGTTAACACTTTACCACCATCTGTAATGTTTACAAAGATCTACAATAAAACTGTTTTGTATGAGTTTTTCTAAGGTTGAAGAATTCTGAATGCTATCAGCCTGAAAATGTGATTAGGTTAGGGCATGCATGTACAGGGAATGGTCTGCTAGGAAATGCCAGTAGAATATGTATGTGTGAATAGGTTGTGTAACCTTGAATGTTAGGATGATTGTGTATGATAAATTGACAAGTATGAAAAAAATCAATTGTGTCCTGCTCTTATGTATTATCCAAGTATTTGTATAGAGAGACTGAGGACAACCTTAAAAAATCTTAGGCTGGATAGCTGGTTACATGGCCAAGGTTTAGACCCATCTCCTTCCAGATACAAACTAGGAGTGTTAAGTATCATAATATTATACCTTTACATGTGGCTTGTTGTACAGGATAAAATGGAATTGCCATGGATCAGACTGGCTCTGGACTTTGCAGTCTTGGATATATTTTGTCCAGATCTTCTTCAGTATATCTTTGAGAAGGAATTCTTACAACAGTTTCTTTCTAGAGGTAATGCTTGTTACATCCTTCTGAAACATTTCCTTATTGTGAAGGGTGGCATATAGGAAGGGCTTAAATTTAGAGAAGTCTGCCCTTTTGGGTACATGTGGCATGTTGAACTGAACCAAGAACTGAGTATTGGAGAAAAATTCCTTTGTGAGTTCAAAATTGACTACAATACCATATTTCCCCAATTTTAAAACTTTTTTTGCATTTCAAAATTTCTGAAATCAGGGTGCATCTTACTTTTGATGGTGTCTAAGAATCAGTGTTGAAAAATTATGTCGTATGTCTAAAGTGCAAGTTTCCAAAATACTAGTCGTGGGGTAGTAAACACAAAGATAGCAACAAAGAGGTTTCCAAAAATACTGATTCAAAGAAGTTTTATGTTTGAATATTCACATTTCCTATTGCAATATATGTATTGTTGAAAACCTGTTACTAAGTCAAGGGTGCATCTTACAATCATTTGTGTCTTTTTTCCTGAAAACCTATTACTATGTCAAGAGTGTGTCTTTCTTAATTATGATTCATGTTAGCTGTTGATATAATGAGATTAGATAGGTGCAATTCATACTGTAGCAGAATTTCCATGTATGTTCTTTGCATTGTAGCATTCCAAGTGCTCCTAGCTGTTGCGAATAGCTTTGATAAAGACATCACGTCTTATTCACAGAATAACTGGAGTACATTGCAATCCAGTTTACGTATTTTCCATTGTAATTGTTATTGTAACTTTTAAACATTCATTTTGATCTTTCTGCTTTACTGATGATGTTATTCTGACACCATGTAGATACATAGGTATATACCAGTTTTTCTGAGGAATATACTGAAATGGCAATGCTGGGAAGTTAAGAGGTTTTTTGAGGGTCAGAAGAAGTTTCCTTCCTGGGCCAGTTAGAATTGAGGAAGGAGGATAAGTTATCTATGCCAATAGGGTGTTTCATATAAATCTCTCCACTTCCCAGCATCAACAATTAAGCCCTGAAGATGGAGACAGTATGTTTCTCCAAAACATTGCTATAAACCTATGAATCTACATGGCATCACAACTCAGAACAACAACACTGTCATCCTCACCATAAAACCTGAAATCTCATTTTTAGCTATATTGCTCTACTTGCCAGATATTGATTGTTAAGAAGATAGCATATTTTCAAATTGGGAGCCCTTGATTTTATATTACAGTCTATTCGGTGCATGCAGTATATGTCAAGAGTTTTCTTAACCTGTTAATTTTAGGGAGAAATATTCCTAAAGTGAAAATATTTATTATTTTAATTTGGCTTTATAAATTTTATGTTGTTAATATCGTGTTTAGACAATGAAAATAACAAAATGCTCTGGCATGTTGGACTCAGATGTAGATGGTCATTCTGTCAAATTTATTTATTAATGGACTTGCTGTCAACTCCAGTACCAGCACCTTATTCACAAGAACATGACACATCATATGAAAGAACTTGGCACAGGCTTGGCTTGTACCCCACAGAATTGAATTATATGTACTATAACAGGATTGTTATTTCAGAACAGTTTTTTTTTAATTTTTCAGAGTACAGTTTGTTAGATCATCTACAGTTATTGTTACTGTATCAGGCTGTAGTAACATTGTATCCTACATATTCAGGGGTACTTCCACCACAGAACATTATTGATATGGTGATAGCACACAATGGGGACCACATGCAGAACTTCCCACTTCAGGCTGCTATGGAGAAAGGAATGGGAGGCACATCATATGTTTGGACTAGACTTCTTACCAAACTTGGACACTTCATAGGTAATCATTAATATAGTAAGAATTATCAGATGAACATTCACTAGGATCTTCTTGGTCACTTGCACATACAAGTTCTCAGTTAGTTGCTGTTTGATACCTAAGCTAATACCTGCCTGAAGCTCAGGCTATTATTTTTGTCCTGCGTTACATTGAATTTCTGTGGTGTGGTACATATGATGGTCAAAATACTAGTATTTTTATCTGTAGGACAGTTTATATAATTTGAATAAGAGACAGTTAACAAAAATGGGCAAATTCGCCCTTTGAGATGGCATTAAAAATGTGAACCTGTATATCCTTTACTAATATACGAGGGTTAGTCAAATGAAAACCGTAAAACTGAGATAAAAATTCGAAATATTGCGCCATTGTCCTATAAGTTGGCAGACATGTTACCAAAGCTATAAAGAGTATCCTATAGGTGACAGTATAGTGCAGACAAACAGAACGCCATCACAGTGCCAGTTTGAAGATGGCTGCTCCACTAGTTACATGCACGAAAGAAGAACAACGTTCTGTAATTCGTTTTTTGATCAGTGAAGAATCTTGAAGAATCATCTTCGACCTGCAGTCAGATCAAAGCGACGTGGACTTTTGACTAGAGGTGTCCTTTTGCAACATGACAATGCTTGGACCCACACTGCCGGTGCAACAGTTGCAACAATCCAAGAGTTGCACTTTGAGTGTCTTCCACATCCGTCATACTCACCAGACCTAGCCCCAAGTGATTACCACATGTTTGGGTCACTCAAAGAGGCGATGGGAGGAAAGAAGTTCCGTTCTGATGAAGAGGTACAGCAGGCGGAGGATGAGTGATTGCGCAGACAACCACAGAACTTTTTTCTAGAGGAATCCATACACTTCATAAAGGCTGGAGGGCCTGTATTGAACGAAATGGAGACTATGTAGAAAAACGGTGTAGTTGTGTATCGCTTTCACTCAATAAATTAAATTTAAAAAAAATTACGGTTTTCATTTGACACACCCTCGTACAATGTGTTTTAAATCGAGTAGACATCATCAAGGTAGCAGGGCTATCACAGGAACTTGGAAAATGGTTTAAATTTTGCATACTTAATAAGTATAATTTTACTAGTAATATTAATTAAATCAATTATATTTTTAAAATAGGGTGACCAGATTTTAAAAACTAAATAACTGGATATCTTTACCAATGATGTCTAATTTACAATGGATGATTTTGCCGATACTGTTTTAACTAAATTTATATTTTAATTAATTTGTTCATTAATACTTACAGAATTTTGTTTGAAGTTAATTTCCAGTCAGTGTTAAAGGAGTTGTTCATTCCTTTTGGGCAGATGCTGTGTACTTCCTAGATGAACAAATTTCTTGAAGTCATTTGGGTTTGTTTGAAAGAAGTTGTTGCACAAATGTTCCACTAAATCTGTTTTTGTTCCTATCACTGGTTTGATGATTTTAACAAGGAAACAGTTCTTTTCATCAGTCCACAGAGCATTTGTGATAAAAAAAATACTCTCTCTATAGCTGCACTAGAACCAGGAATGGCAAAAGGGAATTCCAAAATGAGTTGTATGTTTTTTAATGAAATCCATTCACTTCACTCAAACTCAAATATTTCAGACATCTTTCAAAAGTTGTAAGTGATTTTGTATTCCATTCAACCATTCTCGTTTTACTTATGAATACATTAATCAAAAAGTCTATCTTCATCTAAAATCGTTGTTATATTTTTGTCAACAGCAATATGCTTTACACTGTGTAGGATTTTCTCCAAAGTAGGACTATTCTTAAGTAGTGTCCAGTGAAACATATGCAGTGGGAGAACATTTTTACTCCATTTTTATAAATACAACATAAGAGTGTTGTAAAATGAGTTGGCTACTTCAGCAAATTGTTCATTACTGTAAACATCTTCAACATCTGATAATAGTGATATAAGTTTTGTGGAAATTTTCATCTCCCCTGCTTTTCATTTTGTTTGACAAAATATGTAGTTCTATGGTTACTTCATTGCCTGAAATACTGTCACTTTGTATTTTCTTCATGGATATAAACCCAAACAAGGGATACTGAATCATTAAACATTTTTCTCAGCATCGTCAGATATTATTCATGGGAAAGGAAATATTACTTCAATGTGGGAAACCTGGAAATAACTCTGGTTATTGCAGATTGAAGTGGGAGCCACCTGGTTTTTACACTTCCAAGAATATGTTTGTATTCAACATCAACAAAGTCACAAAAGTCCTTCAGTTCCTCCACCCGTACTGTATGTATATATATATGTGAAAGTACTGGAATATTTTATTCGCTATGGCCTCAATGTCAATTGTGGAATGTCAACGCTTGTCTGAAGTGCATTATGCAAAATATAGGCAGCACATCCTATACCCTGAATGTTTATTTTTAAATTGCTGATCTTTATCTTGGCATAAACATGGACTGTTTCTCTCCTTGCAGCACCTCCAAAATTTGTATTACACTTGTCCCCACAAAAGGCAATAATTTTATCTCATAGCTTGTATTTATGCAGTACATTTGTTGTGTATGTCGTTAACACATCAGCCATTTCACCTTTTCAGTTATGAAATTCAATCACTTTAGTTTGAACTCTCATCTCTGGAGTAAAGTGTGGAACTAGAACAGGCACTAACTTCAGATTTTTGTGATCTGATATAAAATTTTCCAGTTCTTCTAAAATCTGTTGCATGGTGAAAGGGGCCAAGACATTTACTACAGTGGATTCACATTTTGTTTGACCACATGAAAACGTTTCCTCGTGCAATCTTATCACTGAGGTTGTACAAAATCCATATATTGAAAGGAATGGTTGTGTTTTACTGTGTGGAATGCAAACAGTCGTTTTTCAGTTGCAAAATGTTTACACTCATCGCTTATAGTTTCTATGGTAAAATAAGACGTTACTTTGTTACTGCAACTCGTAGTTTCTATAGCAATTGCATGTTTTCTTTTCTTGATATATTACAGTATATCGGAACGACCTCCATGCTCTATTGAAAATTGTGATTTGCATGAGGAGCACAGCACTTTTCCCACTTGTTGATTTTCCTTTAAAAACGGGTACTCTGCTTTTAAACTCTCAGTAAAAAACACATCATCTTTTCAGCATATTGATGATTTTCTACCCTTAACAATACAATTATATTTAGATTTTCTTGTTCTTACACACCACAACCGAACCACTCAATAGCATATCACATACTAAAATAAAAATATTATTTCAACTACAAGTGCAGATTTACTCTCTAACAAAGAAAGTTGTCAGTAACCTGTTTAGTGAGTAGTGTTGCCAATAATTCCCTAAAAATGGAATTCAAATCATAATTTAAACAGTGATACCGTGCACCATAATAATATAATATGGTGTAAAACACAAGTTTACATTATATTTAACTTTATTTATGCAGTTTTTATGTTGATAATTTCATTTTCATGCTTCTGCTGAGATTATCTCATTGTTTAAACTTATTTGTTACTCAGCTCCGATACATTTAAATTGAATAATTTAATTGCGTCTAGTTGCAGGCGTTCTCTCACAGCTGACATATAAAATGATCTGTTATTGCTCAGATTTAATTTCACAAAACAAAGTAAAGCCGACAACAATACATGCATTGGTTTATTAAGGTATGAAGGTGATTTTTATTCTAAGCATCTAAGCTCCAACTGCTGCTTGTATGCCATTATGAAAAATCTGTATCAGTTTTAACAAATGGTACTGTTGAAAAATGGGACTATTTGGCATCCCATTTTATACTTGCCAGGACACATCCCTTAAAAATGGGACATCTGGTCACCCTGTTACAGAAATATTATATAAGGTGTGATTTTATGGATACCTACAAATTTGGTATTTAATTTATCTGGACCTTAAATGAATGAAACTTTCATGTTGTAATAGTTGTGTAGTGGAACTGTCCTGTTTCAGTTTTCATTAAAATCTGTCATGAGATTCAAAAAAATACACAAAGTTTATTGGAGCTTTTAAGTAAAGCATCCCTAAAGATGATTGAAGTAAATCACACATGAGTAACAGAAATGTCTCTCATAAAAGAAATATATTAATGGACTCTCATACTTTACCTGATGGATGAGACAAAGAATGAATAATCTTAATCTAATAGAACAGTTCTAAATCCTTTCATAATTTAGTGTAGGTTTATGTGTAATTTTTCTGTACATTTCAGATCATCTTGTAGTGATGCGGAAAGGAGGGTATCCAGTGGCTTTGAATCAAATTGCCAGCAACTCTGCTTTAAAAACATACGTGGAAGATCTGTTGGTTCCTTCAGACAGTCAAATGTATGATCATTAGTATTTTGTTTCCAATTCAAGTAGAGTAGGCATTATTTTAATTAACCCTTTTCCCACTCAATTGAAAACACTTGTATGTGGGCTGTTGGCCCAGTTTTATCTGGATATGTGTATTCTAAATTAAATTTTTCTTTGATTTCCTATTTTAAAAGGAGCAGGGCCTTTTTAATTCTAATACACTTTAAAAGCTTCTTTGTTGATTCAAATGTGTTTGTAACAGAATACAAGATAATTTAATAATGTTTAATAAGGAAAATTTATGGTCTCTGAAAATTGCATCTGTAACTTGGCATACCATTAAGAAATAGCTGTACATGAACTAATACATTTTTTTAGTTGAAGAGCATTTTAATCCTGCCATCCTAATTGTGTGTACACATAGGAAACCATATAACTCAAAGACAATACACAAAACATGTCATCTAAAAATGTGGGGAAAACAGTTGGGTCCTATTATAAGTGTAATGTGACTGACACTGAAGAGGCTATTTTCTGAATCGATCTAATGCATTTTGATCTTGTTTGTTTTTCTGTCAATGACAGACGAATTCAGAACTCCATTGGAAAACCTAAAGAGTCCATTTAGGAAACCTAGGGCATAGATGGGAGAATAATATTGAAATAGATATTACAGAAAAATTATGTGAATAAATGACCTGAATTTATCTGACTGTAGATGAGGCCCTGTGGCAGACTCTAGTGAACTCAATAATGAGCACTTGGGTTTCATAAAATCAGGAATTTCTTGAGCCACAAATAGATTCTCAAGAATGGCTGTGCACCATGGTGTTAGTTCTTCCTCTGTCTATGTATATGTTGGCAATGTAATTCTTTATATAGGCCTTCTTGTAGTGATTTTTAATATTTATAAAGTATTAATATAAGTGCACTACAGTGCCTGGTGCAGAACAGAAAACCCAAAAATCACCAAAATAATAGTTAATAATTCAGTCCATACAGAAAAAAACTTTACCAGTCAAAGGTGATTTGATTCATACTTTATCATACTTAGTGAGAAAAGCAAACACTTATATTAAAAATTTATTACTGCTTTTACTCATAGCTATAGAAAGCTGAGAAATGTGTAGTCCTATGCTGGCTAGATAGGAATATATATTTCAGATTGCTAATCCACATTGAAATACATGGTTTGCAGTATTTATTCCATTAGAATAGTTTGCCAAGAACGTATTAACCAAGGTGAGTGTTATGATGTTAATAAGGTATGTTGTGTCAGCTGTTAAAAATTTCAAGATTGTGTGTACAATATGAACTTCAACATTTTATTTATATTATTGGCTATTTGATGACACTTTCAGTTTTTTAGATTCTGTAGTGTTATATGATAAGATTAGTGAGTAATGAATTGAAAAAGGATGTGGAAGGAATTGGCCATGGTCTGATAAAGGGTACCGTCACAGTATTTGCCTGAAAACACTGAGGAAAGCTCCAAAAGTCCACAGTCAGAATAGTCAGGCTGAGATTTGAACCTTGGACCTCCCATCCATGATTGCTGATCAAGCTTGACTGCTGTTTGGTAAATTCAGAGATAAATGTTGCAGATTGTTTTATTAAGTACTGAGCATGTTAGCTCACTGTAGCATATTTGAGTTTTATTTGGGAGGTATTTGGTTCAGATCTCAGTCTGGATATTTACAAACTTTTTTAGAGGTTTGTCATAATTTTATTTGTTCTTCCAGTCAGATGCCAGAACAGTACCATGAACTCAGTCACACTTTCATGTCTTTGTGATTCAACTGTTCTTTAAAAACCTTTCTCATCTCATTTGATTCTGCATGACCAGTGCAGCTCATGTGATGTTAATTCATCATCAATCATTTATGTACATTTGTCTAGGTTCCACATCAAGCTACTAAGAAACTGGCCATTGTTTGTAGTATGAGATTCATTTCTGCCTATTCACATGTTCTAATTTATGTTGATACTTTGACCCTATTGTATTTTTAAAAACAAATAGTTTTCAGGATTCACAGTTTCCCTTTTTAATTCAACTGTTCCCTTACATTCCCAAGTTCCTTTGGGTTAGTCATTTTCTTCAAAATTTATTAGCTTCATTTAATTTTATAAAGATATATTCTTATGTCTATTAATTATTAACTCAGTTCATTTGTTCCATGTACAAAGATTACTGTAGCCAGATTGCAGCATGATTCAAAGCTGGAATTAGTGTTTCTATGTTTGTACCTGCTGTGGAGCCCATATATAGAGTCTTATCCAGTAGGTACTGGTGCTCTTTTTTCAGAGATAAAGTGGCCAGACAGAGTATGTAGCCGATAGTTACCTCTGTCTAGTGTGTGTATCTGTATTGCAGTTCCCCCATATACATGTATATCATCATGGCATGGTGCTTAGCCACAAGGAAAACAATCTCTCTGCAGTTCTATTATCACATTTTTGGAGACAGTAGTCTCTAATATCTGCACGTTATTGCTTTATATGATTCTGAGTCTGTATTTATTATCCACATTTCCAGCAATGTCTTGTCTGCTTTCATTTTTTTTCTTTCTTTCCTGAGAGGTCATTAATAATATTATGTTGCAGAATCCTGGTACTTTGTATGCCTGCGAGTTGCTATGCTATCAACTGCCAAAGATTGCGATCAGTGCCATCTCTAACACTGCGCACTTTGGAAGCCCTTGGCCACTCTGTGGTTCCTGTATCTGTGCAACATTGGATGAATCTGCCAGACTATGAGAAAATACCATATTTAATGCAAAATATTAAGGTCAAGTGTGAATCTTTGGATAGTAATGAAGCCATTGTGCATTAGACATTCAGTAAACCAGTAATTATTTAGCAGCCCAAGATTTTTTATGAGCTTTGAAACACTTGATTGTAAATGCCACTGTTCATTTGCTACAAGATCCTAAATTACAAATTAAGTACATGTGAATCAAAGGATATGTGAATGATACTGTGTGTGGTGTTTCTGTAAAATATTACCAACAAATAAATTACAGTTTCAGCTAGAAATCTTTTCATTCTATACAGTGAAAATATACTGCACAGATTTGTGAGGATTACTTTCATTGGCAAAGAAAAGATTTATCACGATTCTCTTATACATTGGAAGGGTTGCACAAAACCAGAATAGAAACTTTTTCAGTAATGTATGAGTTGTTCTTAATACCAGACAGTATTACTTAAATATGAAGTTCTGCTTTTTAGCAGTATTGCCTGAGGCATTGCAATATTTGTTATAACATTCCTTCTAAAGATCAGATTTAGTTCAGGTATGAAGGATGTGGTGTCTGAAGATAGAAAATACCGCATTATGAAAAAATGGAATGCTGTGAGTTAAATCGTTTTAAGCAGCTATTTTCTATTAATTTATTTAAAACTGATTAATAGTTTAACAGAAACCAGTTTTTTTAAAAAAAAGAAAGGTAGTGAATGTATCTATTAATAGAAGAACAAGAAGCATAAACTTTGAAATCAGAAGGTAAAAACAGTTGGTTCAGACAGTTGGCAGTCATCAATATAAAGATAAGTTTTAAAGTTAGGATTGCAGAATTATATTAGCAACAGTAATTAAATTGTGGATGTGATTTAAATAAAAACAGTTGACACTGACAGCAGTAGCATGGAAAGTTTGATAATAGTCTATGCTACAGAAAATATTGTTATTGGCACTAATTAACATCTTACTTTGAATTGCAGAGAACTCAGCCTTTTGAACTGGATATTAACTTTATAATTGCTATGAAACAAATATAGCTGGTGAATAGGTATTCCCTTTCTGTCAAAAGGGACTACTCCCAGGTGGTGTTCTGCTATGCTGGTACCAAATACACAAATCTGAATCCTATTTATTCACCATGCTCCAAATCTAGTGTTCACAGAAAAAGTTAACCTTTTTTTAGAATACATCACAATAAATTAAATTTGGATACAACACATTTTTCTGCTCTGGAACTAGATTTTGTATAATGTGCCATTGTTGAACTGCAAATTCCTGTCTCTTGCTAGGCATTAACTCTTACACAAGATGCAGCAGTATTCATCTCAAGATGAGGTTCTGTCACTTTAAGGGCATTACAGATATTAATTGAGTATTATTATGCTGAATAAAGAAACAGTGGTTTGTTGTAATTGTAATATTTTATATGACGAGCATGTGTGAATGGGCTAGATGGGTAAATATAATATAATACCAATCCATTAAACTCAGTGAATAGTATTTACATATTAAATGAATCTATGGCATGTCTGAAAGAAGTTTCAAAAATGTGTCCTTTAGCTTTGCCCATGTCTGTGTAACAACTTAACCACTGAACATATTTTCATGAAATTTTTGCTGCCTCATCATCACTCATTGCCCTGATGATGGAGGCAGTAAGTACCTCTGAAACATCAGTAAACTTCTACCAGACTACACAGCACAACAATCCAGAAAACAGCCATCCTCAAGGTTATGTCTTGTTCACATTGTTTTGGGTATGTTACAGATTAGCTTCACAATGTCCCATTTGTTTCCCTATAACAATTTCAGAACTGATGAATGAATTTTCATTAAGTTTCATATTGAGTTTTACTAAAATTTGTCAGCTCATTTGAATTTTGGTTAAAATCAGGTAACAATGAAACTAGTTAGGCTTATTAAGATATGTTTAAACGAAACATATAGTAAAATCTGTGCAGGTAAACATTTGTCTGATATGTTTCCTATTCAAAATGGTCCAAAACAAGGAGATGCTTTATCACCAATGCTTTTAAACTTTGCTTTAGAATATGCAATCAGGAAGGTCCAAGGAAACCAGGTGGGACTAATATTGAATGGGACATCAGTTTTCGTCTATTTTGATGATGTAAGTCTATTGCAGGGTAACATAAATACCATAAAGAAAAAAACAGAAGCTCTAATTGATGCTAGTAAGGAGGTTGGTCTAGAAGTAAACACAGAGAAAACTAAGTATATGTTGATGCCTCTTCACCAGAATGGAGGGGAAAGTCATTAATAGAGATAGCAAATGGATCCTTTGAAAATGTGTCAAAGTTCAGATATTTGGGAGTGACAGAACCAGATCAAAATTTGATTCATGAGGAAATTAAGGGCAATAAATTCGGGTAATGCATGCTACTATTCAGTTCAAAAGGTTTTGTCTTTTGTCTGCTGCGTAAAAACGTAAAGATTAAAATATACAAGGAATGCATACATGGTTTTGGTGGGCAAACAATAAGGAAAGAGACCACTAGGAAGACCTTGATGTAGGTGGGAGGATAATATTAAAATAGATCTTAGAAAAATTGAATGGTGTGATGTGAACTGGATGCATCTCGCTCAGGATAGGGACTAGTGGCAGGCTCTTGTGAACATGATAATGAGCCTTCCTGTTCCATAAATTGTTGGTAAATTCTTGAGTGGCTGAGTGAATACATGCTTATAAGAAATTGTTGGACTGTATCATAACTCCAGAATCACTGGAATGATTTTTGATCAAATTTCATACTGAAGGTTCTTGTTTTATACTTTTTGTTGAGAACATCAGAATTTAACATTCACAAGTTGAAAAGCTACAAGAAATAGCAGAGTAAATGCACCGGAATTACGCTATGCATATGTGCTGTAGAATATACCATTAGGAAGTCCAGATGAATCAGAAATGGCTGGAATTGAATGTTCTGTGTCAGACAGTTGTTTGTGATGAAAATCTTACTTTAGAGGAGAAGATAAATACCTGCAGAGTTCAACAGGCCAATAAAGAACTTTATTTAAAAATAAATATATGAACATGGCAGTAAACTACCATGTATCATGGTCAAGCAGTTAGCACTCTTGTTTGTATTCTGGTATCTGGGATTTGAATGTCCGCCTGAATGAGGCTTTTTAGGTTTACCTCAGTCCCTCCAAACAAATGCCAAGATAGTATCTTATATTAGGTCACAGCCACATCCTTTCTAATGCATCCTAACATTATCCTAATACTATATAATGAACTTCTGAAAGAGTTATTAAATTATTCATGAATAAAAAGATGACATGAAACATAAATCAGCAAGTCATAATATATGTCGTGATTAACACTAACAAATGGCAGTGAGGTCATGATGCAAAAGTAAAAAAGAAAAATCTAGACATATCTGTTGCTATTTAGCTCTAAAACGTACATGATCCCATCTTCTTTCCAAAACACTGAAGACAAAGATATACAAGAATTTTGCATTTATTTTGTGCAGGTATGAAACATCTTTCTTACTTTGGAAGAAAAATTAAATTGCAATTCTTTGAAAGCAAACTACTTGGATCCAAGAAGGATGCAGTGAGGAATTTGTTGTATAATGGGGAATTTGTAGTGGTTTATATAATGTGATTACTTCCTTACTATTAAATGTTACTGGTGACATGACAAACATATTGATGAAACCTTAAAATAATGGGTCTGTAGCACAATATTGCCTGCTGTTTCTATATAGATGGCAAGCTGGCAGAGGAAATTATCGTACAGGTTGTCATAAGTTCACAATTGGCACCTTTCTGTTTCTGATATGAATGTTATGCAGGGATGTCAGAAATGTCTAATGGGTGATTATGCTATTAGGGAGTGTCAAGTGCACACATTGATGCCTGCATGCAGGGGTGAGCTACAAAAGACTCAGGAAAACCCTTTGTCAAGTCTGGCTAATTATCTGAGCTCTTTGTTATCAGCACAGAAAATACATTAGAGGTCAAACACCAGCATCAAAATATCGATACACATACATTCATTTTTCAATAAATCTTACCTCTCCCTACTTCCAAATGCTAAAACAAAAAATATTTTGCGAACCTTGTTAACAAATTTGCAGCATGCCAATATGCATATGGTTAGTGACCCCTTATGAGACAAACTTTGGGGACATTTACCCACAGACAACATGCTAAAAATGTGTTTTGTTTTTACTGGGTTTATTTATATTAACTGAATAAACATTGGCTACAGTGAAGGTTTTAAAACTAATGGGCACAGATTTTTACACTGTAAATCAATGTTCTTTCAATAAGTATTTTTAAAATTGTTTTTGTTGATAAATAAATTCTGCTGTCATACAGAGGTACATGCAATTTAAATGCCATCTGGGTTGCACTAAAGAGATTAAAATCTCCAGTCTATGCAAGATTAAAGTGTGTACAAAATATCACTTAGTTTCTTAAATAGAAGATGAAGATATAATTTGACATAGAATAAATTTAACTTGTGATGACTAACTTCCTTGAAGGAAACTTATTTTTTGAAAGTGATCTAACCATCACCACTGATCTCAAATGCCTTGAAAGTCAGTCATTATTCTGTTATTTTTTCCTTTCTCATACAAGCCTTTTTTATCAGCCGGTCAGTAGTTATCATGCCTACTATTGGGCACGTGGGGAATCTATTCTGTCTGATCCAGTCTCATTTTATTCGTTGGAAGTTTGCAGTTATTACATGCATCAGATAAGGACTGATTATGATCCAAAGATTAACATCTGCTGAAAGTAATGATTTAAGCTTTCATGTGCTAAGCTTCAGGCTGATAATTAAGAGATTGAGCATGTATTTGTTGGTAACCTCTCCTGAGCCTCTTCAGTTGACAAACTACGATTTCTGACCATATTATTAGAAGTGTACATATAATGGAAACTAAGTTTCAAAAGGCCTTGTATCTCAAGCTATTTCTATACCCATGGGTCTGTCAGAAAGAGTTAATCTCTATCACTGGACCACATGGACGATAGAAAAAGTCCAGATAGCGAATATTTTTAAGTTTTAATCTTTAACTACCTTCACCATCCCAGGTTTTATCACATTTTGCATTCAAGGCAAAAGGTCATGTGATGTATGCATGAAGCATGGTCAAGCCAAACTGAAATGTTGCAATGTTATCTCTTTTGTAGACTTACTTAAGTTTAATTAATTTGCTTTGGTGTCGCTCCATATCTAGCAGATCATGATGTAGTGCTTATGATTGTGCTGCAGGCATTGCAATCTTACATAGCCAATAATATCTAATGAAAAATGTTCTTTTAGATGTCATAAATATTGGATACAGGATTTAAATTTCTCCAATGTTGTCTCTTTTCTTTAGCCAAACTTGTAACCTAATTACCCTACAATATACCTTGCTCAGGATGACTGATCATTATACCAAAATACAATTTTATCAGAAGTTTGTGTTGAATAGTACAACTGGATAGGGACAAAGAACTTCATGGTGTGCCATTGCTGTATTCATGACCACATTGCTGCATGTATTCACTGTGTCTGGTATGTCTTATCACATTCACATTTGAAGACTAACAAAACGTCAAAATGTATTTACAGTATTAATTTTTCTTGGGACAACACTACACAAAATACTGTATGGTCCAAGAGAGTGGAAATTCATCTTGGCTCAATCAGGCACTTTTATACATTCCTTAACTCTTTGCTTTCACTAGTTAAAGGTTAAGTTTGGAAAATGTTTATGCTCTTTGCTTTTGACATAAGCAGATGTTGATGTTTTGTTAAATTTTCCTCTACAATTATAGCACTTCTTCTGATGTATAAGGAATAATTATCTCTCTCTCTCTCTCTCTCTCTCTGAAGTTTTCTGTTTTTTTCTATTTTTAATGCTCTTGGAGCATTTGCTGTACAATTCTTGATAACTGTCTTGCATCTCTCTGACCAGACGACTGGAAATACATTTGATTTCATATGCATATGTTTGCTATGCTTCAGTTTTTCATTAACATCTTCAAGCAATGTCTACCTACATTAGATCAATGTATCTCTGTCCAACAGTCTGTTTTTGCAGATGCTAATAATGGGCATAAAATCATGTGAAGTTGCCTTTATTTTACTCTAAAATTAATATATGAGCTCTCAAATTTCCTATCATAATCTGTTTATGTGTCAAATATATCTTCTCTGGAACAACTTTCATTGTATCTCAGACATGCTGATATTTGTCATTTTGACTGCAATACTCAGCACTACTCTTTGTTTTGGCTATGGCTTGTACCTTTTAATATAAACAAAATAATTATATATATAAATCTAAGTGAGTAATCACTTTCTCTAATTGTAGTTACTTCAATTGACTTAATATTCATAAATTATCCTCATGTATAAAAGAATGACACAATTTGTGGCACCAGACATTGACAATACAAGGACAAGTAACATATTACAAGGAAACTTTAAAGGCTGACAACATTCACACATAATTCTTAGAACATAAATAATCAGATTTGACAATGTATCTGAAGATCTTTATCACAGTGCTCTTCTGAAAACTTCCACATTTGAAGTTGATATAGGAAAAGTAAGCATGTAAATGTATAAAGTACTTAACCTCAAATGTTTGATTCATTACAATACTGCTGCCTTCTTATACAGTTTTTGAAGATTTGAACTTACCACTACATCTTCCATTTCCAATGAAAGTTTTTAAATCTAAAATTGCGTTTACTTATGGACAGGTCTAAAGTCATTCTAGACTACCATTCCCAATATGATGTACTTACTGTGCTTTTTAGTCTATGGAGTACCTGTATAGTTAACACAAATATTAAAATAAAATGTGAAGTCTTAGTTTGAGTGTTAAGATTTATTAACAGCAGGATTATGAGAATGTGTACAACCTTTATTAAAACAGAGAGAAAACATGTTTATATGCAGATTAACAATAACAAAAGCACATATTTACTGATTAAAATATTTATTAAGTGTATTAATTTTTATTAAATCAATCAGTGCAAATCTTCTGTTCATTAAGAGAAACTAAATTATGACTGAAAGCAAATTCTGTCAAGCAGCTAATAAAAAATAAATGATACATATTATTTAACAGGTACACATTAAAATGTATGCTGGTGCTCTGAAATTTGAGGTGGGCTGTTCAGAAACCACCTCGGAGGCGAAGAACCAAATGCAGGGTTGATTCTTTCTGGATGTTGTAATCTGATAAGGTACGGCCATCCTCCAATTGCTTGCCAGCAAAGATAAGTCGCTGCTGGCCAGGAGGGATACCTTCCTTGTCCTGGATCTTTGCTTTCACGTTCTCAATGGTATCAGCTGGCTCTACCTCCAGAGTGATGGTCTTCCCTGTCAGGGTCTTCACAAAAATCTGCATGCCACCACGCAGACGCAGTACCAAGTGGAGAGTGGATTCTATATACAAAACAAAACATGTCACTCTAATCCAGATGTGATATTCTATCAGTATAACAGAGATTATAAATCCTTTCACAAAGACACTTCAACAAAAAGCTACCAAACAAGTGGAAGACCTCCCAATCATAAAACATTTCAGAAAGATGTGAAGCAGAACGTTTGGAACAAAGAAAGAACAATAATTATACCAGTCTGGTCTACTTCCTTTCAATTTCCTATTCTGTCTTGAGGGGGGGAGGGGTGAGATCACTAATAGTATGCAGTCATTCAAGATAAATGTCACATCACAAACTGTTACAGGCACATTTTATTTAATTAACACCATTTTAAGGAATACCTTCTTCGTGCAGAGCAATACTGAATTCACTACATTAACAGAAGAAAGAATCATTACACTATAAATGTTAGTACTAGAATCTTAATGTAGGAATACAATAATGCCATCAGTCGCTAAAGTAGTCTTCCTCAATGGGACTTCATGCACCCTGCATGCTTTAGGGGTCTGCAAGTTAAACAGATTTTGCTCTTTTATTTTCTCATGTAGTGCTGTAAATTTTAATCTTCCTTTTATCACTTTTTTACTTCCACATTGGATTGAAAAAGGAATTACAAAAAAAATCTATATCTGCCATACAAATTTTAGTAGTATAAATTATAATTAAACAAAATATATGACAATGTTTTTGAGGGGTTCATAATACCAAATTTGTTGGTGAGGGAAGGGGTGGATTGAGAGCACCAGAAAGGTTGATAAGCACTGTGCTAAATGATCAAAACCAATGGACAGGATGGCCTCCAAGTAAAATGATGTCATGCAAGTTTTATGAAAATCAATGTCCATAATATTGATGTATATGACGGAATGCAGATGGAAACAAAGCAGCCAAGTGACAGAGTTGAAGAAACACGATTTCTTCAGAAATGTAAAATGCAATGCAAAGAGGTAAAGAAATTTCCCTGATATTTGAAACTGGTACTAAAATAATTCATGCTTGCACACTTTGACACAAGTAGTGAGAGTGGGGAATATTAGGTTCACTGCAAAGAAAGTCTCATTTTTGCATGCCCTTTAGTTCACTTGTGGTGGGGTCCACAAACCTGCATCTCTCAGCAGATCATGTCTTTTATACTTCTGCTTGATCTTCTTGTCACAGGTGGCAAGAGTGGGAAGATGCTAGGTAAACTGCAGAGGCTCATTTTCACATGCACATTTACTCAGCTGTGGTAGCAGACAAAAGTCATGTGTATCGCAAGAATTACGGATTAATTCTTTCCATGATGTCCCAGTGAAAAAATCACCATGAACAATGCTATAATTTGTATCACCACTCACTCACTCTATGTGCAGGATATTGCATACTAAGCTAGTCAAATAATAGCCAATTTTCTTAATGGAACCTGAAGGTTCATTATCACGTTCACAAAAGCCTGAAACTGGACTCTATCCTGAGCTAGCTGCATTCAGTTCCCTCCAATGATTCCTATCTTTGCAAGGTCTATCTTAATGTTATCCTCCCACCTACACCTAGGTCTTCCCAGCAGTCGACCCCCTTCTTTCCTCAAAACAATTACCTTGTAAACACAACTCCCCTCCTGCATGTCCTGCCCACCTTATCCTCTTCGATTTAATTGCCCAAATAATATCATGTGAGGAAGACAGGCCATGAAGCTCATCATCATGAAATTTTCTTCAAGATGTCTACCTGCCTCTTAGGTTCAAATATCTTCCTCAACACCCTCAAAGACCCGACCCTTAATCTATGTTCCGCCCTCAAAGTTAAAGACCAAGTTTCACAGCCATACAGCACAATTGGCAGAATAACATTTCTTTTATTTTAATCTTTAGTTTTTTATATGAGATTGGAGAAAAGAAGATTTTGGACTAATGATAGCAAGTATTCTCTTAATTTAATCTGATCTTAATTTTGTCATAAATGTCGTTCTGAATTGTGTCGCCCTCAAGTACGTACATTTTTTTTATCACATGACACACTCACTATAGCTTGATAATAACTTGCAGTCTTCCTGAATATTGTAGTTTGTTGCACACAAGAACTGGTGTCCATATTCTTTGCTCTCTGTGGATCATCCTCCACGAAATCCAACAATGATCCTGACTGCTACTGCACAAATGAGTGAATGTGCATGCAGGAATTTTGACACCAACTCTCCCAAGGAATGCAAAGAACAAGTGAGTAAATGGGCATGTGAAAACAATATCATCTGTGCAGTGAGCTTAACAATGCCCCTAAACTCTTAGCACCTATGTTCACCGGCACAGTAGTTGATTTTTACAGAAATTTCGAATTCTCAGAATTTGTTTACATTACTTCATTGGAAAATATCAAGTGACTTTTAAGGGGTGGAAACTTATGTAATGCATTCAAATGCTTCACATAGTAACCCTCTTTCACCTTTCTGTATATTGTAGTCAGAAAGTGTACGACCATCTTCCAACTGCTTTCCTGCAAAAATTAAACGTTGTTGATCAGGAGGAATTCCTTCCTTGTCCTGAATTTTTGCTTTAACGTTTTCAATGGTGTCAGACGTTTCCACTTCAAGAATAATGGTTTTTCCAGTGAGAGTCTTCACAAAGATTTGCATCCTGTCAATACAAAATTCAATACTTCACCAACTTCTCCAAATGTATAAAAGCACAAATGAAAGTACAGTAAACCCTTGTCCATCATCATGGACAGAACCCTCAAGAATGATCAGTATATAAATCTATGAAAGATAAACTAAACATGTACTCTAAGGTAATGTCCTACGTGAGCGATAAGAAGCGAGCTATGCGAGCTGTATAAGCAGCCTCGGGTGTCATATGAAGCGAGGTAATCGCTTGTTGTGTCCTGCGTGAGAGACGCGGGGGGCGGGGCGGCAAGACATTAGTATCCACGATGGCTTGGTCAGGTAAACGTGACCTTTTGCTCGCGGAAAGTGCGTTCTTGAAAAGGTTAATAGTTAGGAAAAGGAAGGCAGCCGAAAGGAAAAGATCACCAACAAACACCATTTACTTGGGGAGGGAAATGTATGGTGAATTTCACCACTTGTTTGAGCAACTCAGAAGCAATTCCAGAGAACCAAAACTGTTTTACGAGTATGCAAGAATGCTCCCTAGCACATTTGATTACATTGCAAATGCTATTAGGGATCACTTCGATTACCGTATGACAAATTTTCAACGACCTATATCATTGGAGGAGAGATTGATGTTGACTCTCAGGTAAGAAAATGAAACGGAGACTACTGTTTTCTGGGTTGTTATGCCGTACTGTCTGGTAGATGTCCATCAACGATTCAGAGATCCATCCGGGATCCATCATCAGGGCATGGCTTATTCATCGCCTTGATGATGGATCCCGGATGGATCTCTGAAACGTTGATGGACATCTACCAGACAGTACGGCATAACAACCCAGAAGGCAGAAATCTTCATACTCAACGCTTTGAAAACCTCAAATCCCACATCACAAAATGAAACACTCTTATTTGCAATAAGTCTGTTTTTATTAAAAAATACAAGTGAAAGAACTGCACATTCTTAACCCTTTGCGGTCCTATGTGGGACTGAGTCCGCCACGTCCATACATAATTTATACATGATCTGGAGTAAAGGTGAGGCTGGTAAACAGTGTGAGCATATTATTTAATCCTTATCTGTGTACTAGTGCTATCCAAGTATTCCTGGCAAAACTATGTGACTGTCGTTTTATTCTGACACGTGTCCATAGAAGCCAGGACTCCGCACCAAGTGTTTTGCCATAAATCATATAGCGAAGGAATACCAGTGAAGATTTCTGTCTTCTGGGTTGTTGCGCTGTGTAGTCTGGTCGATGTTTACCAACGTTTCAGAGGTCATACTGCCTCCATCATCAGGGCGATGAGTATGAAGATTTCTGTCTTCTGGGTTGTTGCGCTGTGTAGTCTGGTCGATGTTTACCAACGTTTCAGAGGTCATACTGCCTCCATCATCAGGGCGATGAGTATGAAGATTTCTGTCTTCTGGGTTGTTGCGCTGTGTAGTCTGGTCGATGTTTACCAACGTTTCAGAGGTCATACTGCCTCCGTCATCAGGGCATGGCTTATTCATCGCCCTGATGACGGAGGCAGTATGACCTCTGAAACGTCGGTTGACATCGACCAGACTACACAGCGCAACAACCTAGAAGACAGAAATCTTCATACTCACCGCTGTGAGTTGTTTTAATTATTTTTGACTCATTGAGCAATCTACCACTTCTTATCAAGCATTCTTTGTGTGTAGTGACGTCATCGTTTACACTTTGCATTCTGTTTAACTTTCCTGGTGTTGAATTTGGTCTTGACCTTTCGAAAACAATTAGAGGAATGGTAGCACAGCTCTGAGAATATGAAATCCAATGCTTATGCATCGTATATCTGCATGCATCTCACTACAGACAGTGTTACAGTCAGTGAAAAATATTTCACACGGTCAGTATTCAACCAAGAACTCAGAACATATTTTCACCATATTTAGCAAAGTCTCTTACGTTTTAGAAAAGTTATAAAATAAAATAAAACCAGTTTATAATAGTAATTCAACTTACACAGCTTAGTGGCATTTAAATAGACCAGTAGAAAGCCGTAGTGGTATTTAAAGTGGACTGCAAAGGGTTAATGAATTAGAGAAAAACAACGTTGCAGGACTAGGGAACTGCTGGTGAGAGCATAAAAGGTGACGACGAGGCAGATGAAGGACTTCGCTGACATGGAGTAGCTTGAGGATGCTGATTGCTCTCTATTGTAGACAGCTCATGGACCAATATATTTTGGACTTGGCTACGAAAGTTCAGCTTATTAATAGAAGGAAGTTGCTTGACGTGAGGCATAAGAGATTTGAAGAAGTTCATGTCCTCATCATCTTTACCAGACTTCCCTTGTAGCAACGACAGTTTCTTCGACTCTATATCTAACAATTCCTTCTCAAACTTTGCAGAAGTCGTGGTGGGCTGCCCTTTACGTTTTTTCGATCGAGGAGAGAAAGTTGCATTAATTGGCCCAGCAACATCGGTAAAGGAATTCTGAAGCTTTGACAGCATTCCTCTTGAATTTCGGTTATCAAACGTTTAATTTCTTTCGCAACTTGAGGCCTGGGCAGATTCACTGTCGCTTTCGTAGGCATCAGCTTCCTCTTGAAATTGAGCACCTGTGGCAAATATGTTGGAAAAATCGGGATCCTCAACATTGCCTTCGGTCGGTCTTGGTGTAATGACAGATCGCAGAAACAACATAGCATCGAAGTGAGGCCAAGTCCCTAGGTAGCGCGGGGCCTGTTCTGCACCATCCCCAGAGCGGCTTTTCGGTACCTTTTTGAACTCTCTGCGGAAAGTGTCTCGCAAGTTTTTCCATTTGGCCTTGACTACCTCCTCTGCATATGAAAAGACAGAGAAAAGAATTTACAAATAATTTTCTTGATTGTAGGTACTTGGCTACAGGGATACAGTTCAGGCAACTTGCTTATTCATTCAGAATTTCGAAAAGTGCCGTGGCTGTAATAGTTGTGCAAGTATGCAAAGCTATTTGGAAAACGTTACAGAAAGAGCACATGCCAGAACCAACAGTTGCACATTTAGAAAAAGTTGCAGAAGGCTTTTGGAACACGTGGCAATTTCCCAATTGTGTTGGGTGTATTGATGGTAAACACATAAGAATAAAACGCCCATCAAATTCCGGTTCCATGTATTACTGTTAAAAAAATTATTATTCCATCGGCTTACTTGCAGTCACAGATGCGAATTACAAGTTCATCACTGTGGATGTTGGCTCTTTTGGAAAAGACAGTGATGCTGGGGGTTTTGACAACTGCCCTCTACGTCGAGCACTTGCATCAGGAAGAATAAAGTTACCAGAAGAAAAATGCTTGCCAGGTTCAACAATCAAGGCACCATTTGTTTTCCTTGGCGATGAGGCCTTTCCTCTCACAGAGTACCTCATGAGACCTTTCCCACGAGGTCAATTGCAAGAAGGAGGAGAAAATGAGGAGTTTAATTACAGACTGTCGCGAACTAGGATGGTAGTGGAATGTTCTTTCGGAAGTATTGTCACAAAATTTCGTATATTAGGAAAGGCAATTGAAACTAATGCTGTACAGATTGTAAAAGCTGTAACATTACTACACAATGTTATTAAAGATTTTGAAAGCATCACTGAAATTGATGTTCAAAGATTTTCAGCTGTGAGAGCAGATCCAAGGGCATATATGACAACATCAAAGAGGAACAATGCGTCGTCACGAAGGGCTGCTCTTACAAGGCACGAATTTTGCAGGTTTTTCAAGCTCCACCCTTTCAAGCGAACATAATTCGCCTTCACCACTTCACGTTATGAACTTATTATTTCTAATGTAATCAGTTTTTTTTAAAAAAAAATTGAAAAAAATACTCACTTGTTTCTCGTACATTTTCTGCGATCTTGCTCCATTCCCTTTCCACAAGCATCCGATTATGATAACTGTTGTGTTTCATGTCCCAAAGAATGCGTCTGCTTTTCACTTCACTAATTATAACTTCCGCTAACGTTTCTGTCATTGTCATCAGATGCAGCGCACACAACTTTCCAACGCAAGAGCCTTCCCTGTACTGCACGGTCACAGCTTTCCTGCGCATGCGTCTTCCCGGCCAGCGCTGCGATTCGCGCGAAAATATCAAAATATTTGATCTCGGAATCCCGCCGCTTTACTCTCTTGACTGATTCGCTGTAACCTAGGACAGCGCCGCACAAACAGCCAGTTTGATATTTCCGCTTCACCCACGTAACTCGCACCGCTCGCATTTAATCGCTCACGTAGGACACCGGGTTATATTTGTTACATGCCATTGCCGAGGGTGAAAATTTTTCCGTTCGCGGAGTCATAGTTAGTGAAAGCGAAGGCAAGTGAAATAATAACTGTTGTTATGTGTTTCTTGCAGAAGCAAGGGAATAAGTTACATATTTTTTTCTCACAGTTTACCATTTTCTTGGCGAGTCACGTGATATCAACACTTTGGGTAAGATGCCCCACATTATTGCGGGTCATTTTCCCCGAACCTCCCTCTGTGTTAACTGTTAAGGAACTGCGAAAAGAATTAACGCCTTACCTGGAGGTCACGTCCCGTCTGTCTACTTCGTTACCATGTACTTTACATTCAGAGCTGCTTGGACTTGGACCTGTATACTGAAACCGGGCGTTATTTTTAAATAAGGGAAATTTGAATTGTAGTTTTCTTCACGTCCTTTCCGGTTATTTTTTTATTTCTTTCTTATAGGGAAAGTACTTAGTATTAATTATTGACTTCTTACATTTATAATTGAATCTAACCAAATTATAAGTTAGAGTAATTATCTTTGTATTTTTTGAATTACCAACATTGTGTAAATATGGTCCGACAATGGCCAGCTTTTATATTAACTCTTGCGGGCATAACAATGCAAAAAATATTATTGGAATATCTAACCCACAGTATTAGCTGAGCATGCCGTAAGGCACTTTTCTCATATATTATGCATGCAGTATAATAGCCCGAATGAACCGTATTGCACTCCATTCCTTTACCTAAGAAGCTAATTGTTACGTCATTCTTTACTCTGCATTGTTGTGTTACATTACTGCCGTCAACAATCCGCTTTGTTATTGCGGAAAGAACTGAGCAGTGAATCGCTTGTAGAAGAAGTGCGTCGTAGACTACAGAATTTTGTGCTGTTAGACACCTTTAGAATATCACAAGTACTTTCCTTATATACGAATTATTAAGAAATCTGTGATACTGCCCTCCACTCTCTCCATTTTAATTTTGATTCAATTTATGATTGCCGGTGGACATCGAGGTCTGTTACTATTGAACAACGTATGAGGTAAGGAATTCCTATACATTTTTATTGTTATAATTATTTGCAATTGCATTTGTAATTGTCTGTGGAATCGCGAGGGTTGGTGTGTAATTAAACATTCACATGCCAGCAACGCCATATGGAAGATCACGTTGAATCTGGAGGACTTTACGTTTGTAATGGTGGCTACCAGAGGAAATCTGTAGCCACCTTTGCCTTTAAGAAAGGATAGCAGATGGTTGTATTTATGTCGTGTCACTGCCATCACTCGATTGTCTGATTTAATTTGTGCCGTCACGAATTCTGAACAATTTGAGGTAGAATTGCAAATTAAACGGTTTTTTGCAGCACGAGGTTGTTGTACTTCAAATATTGTCTGCATTTATGGTAAATACTTTTACAGCAAAAAGAAAAAAGTATCGGGAATTAATTTCGTAATTGGTTTAATCCGAAGATGGTCTAAAAAATATTTAAGAATTCCAAATAATCAGTGCTTACAGTGTAACCCATAAATACAGAATGAAGCGTTAAAATTTTCTGACGCTGATGTTACATGCACGGACTACCGCTCTGTTCGAAGGGTCGTGAAAACTAAGGCGTTGTCCTTGAATTCAGTGCGTAATAGTATCCATAGTCGCTTGTTGCTTTTCAGTTCTAAACGATGATGAACCAACTGGCAAGTATGAAATATTCATATTAACTGCTGGCATTGTAGTGAAGGAAAATAAATTATGTTTGTGGGAATTAAAATCGTAGAAGGTAAATGTACGTGATCCTGCTTTGTTAAAGGACGCCGGAAAACTTTTTAATAGATTCGAGGCATAATATGTTTAGACTAGACATATTTGAAATTCAATTTAGTAACTACTATTTTGTTAAAGAAGATCACAGAAATTTACTTGACGCTAGTAGAAAGTTGGGAATGAGTGAGGTTTTCCGAGCTATTCCTCAGTTGTAACGCTCTGTTTAAAATTTCCGGCAATGTGTTCCTTACGCAGGAATGATGTTGTCAAGAAAGGTACGATGTCTTGCGCTTGCGCAGGACTCTGCAGTTTTTGTCCTTAGCTTTCTGGTACTGCTACGTCCACAGACAGGGACTAGCTCTATGGATTGGGCCCAACGGAGTCGGATTTTTACCTTGAGACGGAGAGAGACTCCAGTCTCCAAAACGCCATTTTTATTGCTTGTTTGCTTCAACATCTTAGGAGAGACTTGAACCAAGGACTGCTTTCGGGTCTGTGACCTTAGATCCTGCAATTTCTTCTCCGAAACGAAAGAATTTTGCCTCTACGGCGTTCTTTTATCGCGGTCGCGTTCCTGTCAAGAGAAACCTTTCTTCTTGTTAGGAGTCGAACCCAGTGTTGAGGCCTTTGTTTCCGTAATCTCCTCTTCGAGGCAGAAATCTCTGATCCTGGGGCCGTTGTCTGTCTCGCTTAGTTTCCGAGTTAAGGGAACCGCCCTTGCCGAAAATCGAACTCAGGACGATTTTTCCAGCGTTCAGACCTTCCTGTGTTCTCTGATTTGTCTTAAGGAATAATTACACTAGGTTTCATCTTCACGAGCCACAAGCAAACGAGTAAAGAAACGACAACCCCCAATCTCGAGTTTACACATGACCAGTAGACTCTGCGGTATTTACTAAGGGGAAATACGACAGTTTCTTACAAATTCATCTTCTGTATGTATGTATGTATGTATACAGTTTTCGGGCTTGTGACTTTAGTCAGTCAAATCATTTCCCAGGAAAAAACACATTTATGATTGAATGTAACCAAATTATAAGTCAGAATAATTCTCTTTGTGTGTTTTAACTGTTTGGACCAACAATGGTCAGCTTTTATATGAAGTCCTGCGTGAATAACAATGCAAGAAAAATTATTGGAGCTTCTAACCGACGCCTGCAACAATGAGGGTTGAGCGTGCCATAAGTCTCTTTTCTTGTTTCTTATACATGCAGTATAATAGCCTGAATGAACCGTATTGCACTCCATTCCTTTACTAATTATTACGTCATCTGTTTACTCGGAATTGTTGAGTTTCATTATTGCCGTCAATAATCTGCTTTTGTCGGTGTCGAAAGAACGTATCTGTGAATCGCTTGTAGAAGAAGTGCGTCGTAGACTAGATAATTTTGTGCTGTTAAAAACCGTTTAGAATATAACAAGTACTTTCCTTATATACGAATTATTAAGAAATCTGTGATACTGCCCTCCACTCTCTCCATTTTATTTTTAATTAAATTGGTAATTGCCGGTGGACATTGAGGTCTCTTACTATTGAACAAAGTTTGAGGTAAGGGATTCCTATTTACTATTATTATTATTATTATTATTCCTCACATTTACATGTTTTCTTATGCATTTGTAAATTTTTGTAAGAGAATTAGGCTTGTCGTCTTTCTAACACAATTTCAAGTAATATTAAATAGACTGCTGTTTTTGACGGCATCATTCACAGTAAAATAATATTCCATTAGGTAATTCACGTTTTACAATTTTAAAAGAATAAAACGTGTTTCGTAGCCCAGAATCTTAATAAAAATGTATGGATGTTAAGAAATGGGTTATATATTCTGAATAATAATTCTAACACTTTACATATCTTGATACATCGACATTATTAATGCGGTTTATGGAACTGTGGAGAATTTTTATTTCACTTTTGTAAGGCTAATTATCGATGACTCTTCTTTATATCCTGCAACAGCAGATTAAATCCAGGGAGTGCTTGCTATAATTCATTGCAAAATCTTTTGTCCCTCCGTCTCATATCAAAAGTAAATTAAGATGAAAATTAAGCATAGTATAATTTTGCCGGGGTCCGTAGTGGCCGCGCGGTCTAAGGCGTGGGCCTTGTGCCGATTGGTCGCTGGGACCGTGGATTCGAATCCCACACAAGCCACGGATGTTTGTCCGCGTTTTTCTGTGTGTTGTGCTGTCCTGTGTACAGGTAGAGGCCTTCCGACGGGCCGATCCCTCGTCCAAGGAGACCTACCGAATGTCTATAGATCAAACCAACGAAAAAAGTTGGGACCCGCAGTGCTCAGGCACTTGAAGAACGGGTCGTTCCCAGTATCCAGTATCTCAGCATAATTTTTTACCAGTTGTGATGTATGGGTGCGAAACATGGTCTCTCATTTTGAGGGAGGAACATAGATTGAGGGTCTTTAAGAGCAGAGTGTTGAGGAAGATATATGGACCTAAAAGGGATGGTGCCAGATTATTGAGAAAATTGTATAAAGATGAGCAACACGGCCTGTAATCCTAACCTGATATTGTAATATTTGAGGTTTTCACAGCGGTGAGTATGAAGATTTCTGTCTTCTGGGTTATTGCGCTGTGTAGTCTGGTCGATGTTTACCAACGTTTCAGAGGATGAATCGCCCTTATGACGGAGGCAGTATGACCTCTGAAACGTTGGTAAACATCGACCAGACTACACAGTCCAACAACCCAGAAGACAGAAATCTTCTAACCTGATATTGTTAGGATGATTAAATCGAAGGACAATAAGGTGGGCGAGGCATGTGACACGCATGGGAGAAGAGAAGCGTGTAACCTACCATTCTGTTTGTGTTGTACTGCGACCCTTTCCTCTTTAAGCCACACTCGATGCCAAGTATAAAGAAAAATGATGTTGGATTGTATTTATCAGATCTTATTCACATACAGGCTTTTAAAATCTCCTTTGTTATTCTGAGAAGTATCAAGGGCATTTTCTTCGGATTCATTTTGTGGTTTATTCTCAAGGATGACAACACAACTTGAGAAATTCATCAAGCAGGAAGAAGATCGTGATGGAGTACGATTTACATGGAATATTTGGCCATCAAGTCGACTAGAGACAACACATTTAGTTGTACCACTTGGCTGTTTGTATCTGCCATTAAAGGAGAGAACAGGTAAAAACATCACCACCACCACGATAACCTCAAATTTGAGGTAAAATGGTGTTCACTACATGGGGATTTATTTAAGTACAAGGCTTTGTGGTCATCTTGCATACAATAATATTTTTCTCATTTTCAAAGCAAAATAAAGGAAGAACTACAACACTATCTCAACCCCCCCCCCCTTTTTATAGGAGCAAAAAATTGTTCATGACACGTTGTGTTGATCAAATACCATTAGAAAAGTTTTAGAAGCTGCATGTTATGTCCTGCCCTCTTTATTCTGTACCCTCTCCTCTACTCTCTTAACTTATCTTCCCAGTGCCTTATTTTGCCTGAGTGTCACCATTCTAGTCTCACTCCCAACATGAAATGCTACTGACATGCAGATAGGAAATTACCTACATAATTATATCCTGCTAACACATTTATTTTAAAATTACTTTTACATAATAATAAAGTTTGCATTGAACTGTACAAACAAAAGGCAGTTGATCTAAGGACCTAACTGAACACATCCTCGTGTCACACATTTTTATACACTAGAGCAGAGCGCTCCTTTCGGAGCTCCTCGGGGGGGTTGGTTGCGTTTTAAAATCTTGTGTAAGAAACTAAACTAACACCCCCCCCCCCGAATGGAGGGTTAAAACACTTTACCAACCCCCCGGGGGGTTGGTCAAGTGTTTAAAAAGCAACCAATAAACAGGGGGGGGGGGTTGGTTGCGTTTTAAAATCTTGTATAAGAATCGGGAGGGGGGTTGGTTGGTTGCGTTTTAAAATCTTGAGTAAGAAAATAAATTAACCCCCCCCCCCCGAATGGAGGGTTAAAACACTTGACCAACAGGGTTGGTTGTGTTTTAAAATCTTGAGTAAGACACTAAACTAACCCTCCGAAGGGGGGTTAGTTTAGTGTCTCATTCAAGTGTTTTAACCCTTGAGTAAGAAACTAAACTAACCCCCCTTCGGGTTTTTTTTGCGTTTTAAAATCTTGAGCAAGAAACTAAACCAACCACCCGAATGGGGGGGTTAAAACACTTGACCTACCCCCCTTCGGGGGGGTTGGTTGCGTTTTAAAATCTTCAGTAAGAAACTATACCCCTTCGGGGGGGGGGGGGGGGTTAGTTTAGTGTCTTACTCAAGTCATTTGTCGAGTCATTTGTTTATTCGGCATTGTTGTGTTCGTACAACAATGCCGAGTAAACAAATATAGCGTAACATTGTTTGATGACGTCATTTTTTGATAGACGATAAATCACGAATTTTTATAGTAAAAAAAGAATACATAACCTAAGAAATGTGATATATGTAACTTCGGTCGTTGAAGTGATGGTGTAACTATATTTCAGATTTATCTCCAATTCAAAATGACCCAGTGTTGTGCAGGCAGAGGACATGTAGAGCAATTCTCAACCCTTTGTGTGGGGTGGACTATCATGCTAAATTCTGGGTGTGCAATTTTTGCTTACAAAGGAATCCTGTGAGTAGACACTGATTTATTATTTAATGAGTTTTCTGTCATTAAAACAGAAAGGCATTGTACACATATTCCATAATATTCAAATGTTCACTTAGTTGTTACTCTGTTGACCATGTTCAGTAAGGAAGGAAGTAATATGCTTCTAAAACACAGTAAAAAATGGGTTTTCTATATGTGCAGGCATGCTTATCCCAAAATATCAATATCATTGAGTTTTCAGTGTGAGTGAATTGTTAATGAACCCTTAGGTGACAGGAAATCTGAATATTTGCAGAAAATTCGCTTGTAAATAGCAGTTTTTATTGAGTAAGGATATTTGATAATTTGAGGTATTGTCGTATTTCAGTTTCCACCACAGTATGCTGCAATATCAGAACAGTATCGACCAACCGAACTCATTCCAAAGTTTTCTACCATTGAATATGTCAACACTGTAAGTACTGTCATGGCACCATTTTTCTTTCGTGGAATATAGTTGAACAGTGTTGCTAAAGCCACGTGTATTTGGTTACATAAAGGTTGAACTAAGAGTGATCTGATTCAGATAAAATGTTTGTGAATAATCATGGTGTGAAGGTCTCAAATCTTCACTGCTCTGAGGAGTTTTATTTTATTTTATTTTTTTAAGTTGCTCCAGTCAAGTATGATAGTGCTTAAAATATGCTCCATAATTCCTGCAGACTACAAATATTTAGTTTCATAATGCAAGTTAAAATCCTTTGTCAAATGCTGTCATAGATTTTGCACAGAATAGGCTATATATTTACTTGTTCTAGAACTAATCTGATATCTTCCATACTACACTTTATTATATGCCTCAAAAGGTCATTTATGAACAAATGAACATAAATAAGTGTCAGAAATTACAGAAAATGTAATGTATCTTCCCCACAAAAGTCTGTATGAAAGCCTGTCGTGTGTACAATTAGTAATAGTTGTTGACTTTTGTGAATAATATTCTTCTTTTCGTTTGCCAACATAAAAAAGAATGATTACCATTTGAAAACAGACTCCCACCTTCAAGTCTTTACATGGCTCTCCATGCTGCTTGTCAGTTAATGTTATATTACTAAAGACAGGCCCCCACCAACTTCTTTGTCTGTGGTAATGTCCATGTTAGTATGGCGCATGTTATTGAGAGAGTTAAGCTGGTTTTAAAAATAATGGAGTTTGAAATGGTCAGATGGCTCAAACAGTGATGTTAATGATAATGCTGTTATGTTATCTCTTTTTTAAATTACATGTTTTGATTAATGTTAATTTTCAATTTTTCAGCATGCACAACATTTACCACTCATTTTCCTCCTAGTGGTGGACACATGTATTGATGATGAAGATTTAAGTGCACTGAAAGATACTCTTCAAATGTCTCTTAGTTTACTTCCTCCTAATGCTCTTATTGGTCTCATCACATTTGGAAAAATAGTATACTTGCATGAGCTGGGCTGCAAAGGAATTTCAAAAAGCTATGCTTTTAGGGGCACTAAAGATTACACAGCAAAGCAGATTCAGGATATGCTAAGAATCTATAAATTCAGTGCACCTCAGCAGCAGCAAAATCGAAGTCCTGGAGGACAGGTGTTACCACCAGCTAACAGGTATATCATGCTCATTATATATGCTTACAGTGTTACGTAGCCACATATCTACAAGCAAGAAAGGACGTATATCACAAAGATATGATTCAAGTGAAGACAAACATAATTAATCGTGGCATGTGAAAACTGATAATGTAAGCAGATTTGTCTTTTGTATATGTTAGATATTTGTTATCAGGTTTCTGCAGCCAGTTTACGAATGTGACATGAGCCTTACTGATTTACTTGGAGAGCTACAGCGTGATCCTTGGCCAGTGGCCCAAGATAAACGGTCACTCCGATCTACAGGTGTTGCTCTGTCCATTGCTGTTGGATTACTGGAGGCAAGTAATATTAATTACATTGAGGTGGTCTAGTCATGAGGTGTTTATATTGCCACATTTCTCTTTTGATTGTATATAAATATTTTCTTCACTTTAATTTATTTTTTGTAGGTTTCTCTTGGTTTGACTCCTGTTTCTGAAATCACTACTGTCATGGTAAATCATTGCTTTCTTTTGTCAGGCTGCTTTTATTTTGTATTGATAAGACTCATCAAAGAATGTCAAGACATTTGAGTTTATTATGTCTTACAATGGTTACAGTTATCTAAATATTTGTGGCAATGGCTGATTCTGTGCATCACAGTTATGTTGGACATTGTCCCTTATTTGGGGAATATTAGCACGGTCTGAGGCACCATGCTTCGGACCGGCGATACGGAATGCGCGCTGGTTCAAATCTCGGGGGAAAAGAAATTTTCTCATGAGCTTTCGACCAGTGTATGGGACCGGTGCCAACCCAGCATTGTGAGGAAATTGGGGAGCTACAATGAGTAGCGTAATCTGGTCAGGAAAATTAGTAATGGCTGGTGGTTCGTCGTGCTGACCACACGTCAACCTATATCTGGTTGGGTGATCGTTCATCTCTGCTTAGGCATATGAAAGGGAGGCCAGCAGTCAAGCTAGTCGGCTTTGGCTCTCTGGAGCTGTTACGCTGTTAGTGGCAACAGTTGAGATATAAACCCGCCACCAAAGGCTTTTACTGGATCTCTAGTGCATCTCAGTAACGTTGCTGTAACTACTTAAAATTCTTTTAGATTTGTGTTAAATACTTTTTTGTAGCATGGCAGAAATGTATAACTTAGTTCATGAAGCACCATGAATATAAAAAAAATCTTATAAAATAGTCATTGTCCAACGTAGTTGTGACAGACTGGATGGATACCTACATGAACAGTCTTGTAGCAGATTTGTATTTTCTTACATGTGAGTTTATAACTTTGAAGTTTCAGTTATATTGGCTTTGTGATCTTTGGAACATATGGTCCTAAATGATTTCAGCTTGTTTGCGAGTTTGAATCACTTAGTGCATGGATTTATATCCATCTTCCTCTGTGTTGTGTTGTTCTGTGTAGGTAGAGGCCTTGCATTGTGCTGATCCCCTCTCCATTGAGCCCCGCCAAATGCCTTAAAGAATCTGTTGTTTCAGGACTAATTCTAAATTAGAAAAGATTACATCGCATATTAACAATTTTTTGTATCTTCTTCCTGGTTCTGTTTATACCTATGGTATACAGTTAGATAGTGTAACAAGCCAGCAACATTTTTCATTGCATGGCTGAAGAATGCTGTTATTAAAGGTCATTGAAGTAGAGGTTTTAGATTCTCGTAGCTTTCTGATAATTTTGATGAGATACACTTTTTGGTCTTTCACTTTGATAAAATTCTTTGTGGTGTAATGGTTATTCTCATAGGTTTTGCTATAATTATTTGAATCAGACTTTAAGACACCGTTTGTGATAATTAAATTTAATAACGTTTGTTTATTGTTTGTGCTCTGCTTTCAAATTTCTTTGGACCAGTTTAATAGTGCCAGGACAAAATGCTATGTGGTATGTATAGTGGATATCTGAGTAATTACATTTTTATTTCCTTCCAATTTGCTAAATAATTGTATGTTTGTTAATTAATTTTATTAAAATTTCAGTTTAAGAAATGGAAATTTAATTACTTTGAAACTTATTTTGAAATAATTTTAACAAAAATTAAATTCTAAATTTTAGAAAATATTAATAAATTCTCTTTAACCTTTAGAATTCTTCCAGATCATATATTGTAAGCTGCTGGTATATTAAACACAGTTGTGATTTAATTAGCAGCTGTAAAAGTTTAATAAACTCATACATTGTGTAAAATTGGCCACAGAGGTTCACATTGGCTTCAGACTTCAAAAAAGGTAGTACAGCACTATTTGAGTTGGAGGGTAAACACATTTTGTAGCATATATGTGATATTGACATGCAAGAAACTCTCTTGGTTCATTCCTCTGGATAACTGTTTGTTCTTTGCAGTGCACATGCCCAAATACAGGAGCAAGGATCATGTTATTTGTAGCAGGGCCTTGCTCTCAAGGACCTGGCCAAGTGGTGAATGATGATCTTCGCCAACCAATCAGGTCACATCATGACATCCATGGAGATAATGCGACGTACATGAAGAAGGCCATAAAACATTATGAGTCTCTGGCCATGCGTGCGGCAATAAATGGTCACGCTATAGATATTTATTCATGTGCTCTGGACCAAACAGGTCTGTTGGAAATGAAGCAGTGCTGTTACTCTACAGGGTGAGTTCCAAAATACTTTACTGTCGTAATACTGATCCTTGTAGTTGATGCATGGGGTTTACATAATTTTTTTAATGTCTGTGGTTGCAGCATGTAATCACTGCCAGATAGTAGCATGGAATTAAATGTATGTAATGATCAAATAGTTCTGCCAGAAGCTGACATGCAATCATATTAACAGTTCATTTAGAAAGTTTAAAATCTTTAAAGAAAAAATGTTGATTATGAACTGTATCTTGTTTTCTTCTTTTGTTATATTCAAAATGATTATGTACATGAAACTTCTTTTCACAATGTGAATTTTGTTCATAAGATAAATGTGTGTAATTCTGTAGCAGTGAAACTTTCAGGTTATTTAACTACACCAAAGTATTTCTAGGTAATGATGTCATATTTATCATGTACTTTAGTGTAAAACATTGCATTAGTAGTCATTTCATTTTTTCAGTGGCCACATGGTTATGGGTGATTGCTTCAACTCATCACTATTTAAACAAACATTTCAGAGAGTATTTTCTAGAGACCAGAAAGGTGAACTCAAAATGGCTTTTAATGGGACCCTAGAAGTGAAGACATCAAGAGAATTGAAAGGTACATTGGGGGGGAAGGAAGAATAACTCCAAATGAGTGAATTTCTGGAATAATTATAATGCTGAATAAAATATGTAACCAATGGTTATGCTAAACTAAAATCTGCATGTCAAAGGATTATGTATAAAAAAATGCTTTAATTGTGATTATGAGATCAGTAGTTATCAGAAACTTCCACTGTACTGTGGTTGTATATTGAATTTAAGAAGAAACTAAATTTCAAAGTGTGGCAGAGCAACGTATTAGGTTAATTTTTTTTCTGTAATTTCAGTGTCAGGAGCCATTGGTTCATGTGTGTCCCTTAATGTGAAAGGACCATGTGTATCAGACACAGAAATAGGAATGGGAAATACTTGCCGGTGGAAGTTCTGTACATTTAATCCAAATTCAACATGTGCACTTTTCTTTGAAGTTGTGAATCAGGTAATTGTGATTATAAAATGTTCACATGTCATTAGATACTACTGTCTGTATATAAGTAAAAGTGTAAAAAGTAAGGAACACATGTAACATTATCTTATCATCCTATATTGGTATCATAAGTGTAAAATTAATAACTGTAATCCATATTTTAACCCCACATGCACACACACAGTACATTTATCAGTATCATTTCAAACAGTTCACATGCTTGCCTTATTTGTTTGATAAATAGCCTTTCTGGCCATTTCAAAACTGTCATCTTTGGGCACCTCTTTTATTTTATTTATTTATTTATAATAATAGTGTCTAGGACAGTTCATCTCACTGTTGATTGACAGTCTTATGGTAAAATTATATGCAGACTTTACACTCAGTACTTGAGCATGTCAGTCATAAAACATACATTCTATATTATGTTTACAGTCAAAAGGAAAATAAGATCCAAACAAGTTTATTTGGTAAAACATGTACAGAAATCAAAACACATTCAAGTTTTGTATCCACAGAAAAGCTACTGCCATTGGCGCTATTACACATGCTAAACCCTGGAACATGGTTGTGTGTTATCAGATATATGACAAATTGTGTACACACTTGCCCCATCTCCAACAACAAAAACAACTGAACACCATTTTTTAAATGTATTATGAAATAAGTATAAGCCAACAGTAAAATGTACGGTTAATAGGAATATCAAAAATGAATTATGAACTTTTAAGTTACTAATGTTTATTTGTAACTTTCATATTTTAGAATTATGTTTTATGTCTCATTGCCAATTCCCACGTATGATACAGTATTGCCTGCATCAAGAATACTGCACAGCACCCATAAAATTGAATATAATATCATTGACTTCACAAGGGAATGTAGCATTGACCAGTAGTATAATGAATTGTGTCCTAAACACTGTATTCTTTTATATTATAAAAATTTGTGATTTGTCGTCGTCACCAACCAATTTGTAGCCATTTGTTTACTCGGCGTTGTTGTGTTGGTGAGCAAATGATGCTTCAGACCTATTTAAGGAATGAAGAAAAGTGAAAGAAGACGTTATCAGCTATTTGAAGTACCAACAACAAGAATGTAAACTGATACTAATAATACTACCCATTCAAGTTATAATACTCATTAGATATATTACGATTACGAAAACTGACTTTATGATCGATTTACATGTTTTGGGCTGGACGTAGAAAGTTGAGTGACCAATAACAGTTGGCCTCTGAACAGCGACGTAAAGAACTAAAACATCAGACCTATTTAACAGAAGAGAAAGAAACACTGAAAAACGAAGTATTAAATATCAACAGAAATTGATAGACTAAAGGAGCTTTGCGCTAATTCAGAGAAAATGTAGAAGATGACCTACTGAGATTGAATCATGTAACCAGAAAGGTTGTCATAAAGCAAATAATGTTACAGTATACGTCAAGTGAATCTGAAAATTGTCAAAGGGTTTCTTTTAACATGCCTTTATAATTATACGTTTTACTTCTTCATGTTCAGCATTCTGCACCGATACCTCAAGGAGGTAAAGGCTATATCCAAATGATCACACAGTATCAGCATTCCAGTGGACAGAGCCGCATACGAGTCACAACGATATCTAGAAAGTAAGCAATGTGCAACTTTAATATTGCTCTTTGCATTCTTAACTGTGAATTTTATTTTTCCTCTTCTGCTTTTTGTATGTGTAAATATTGGCTTTGTGTACAGAATAGTAGAGATTCTTGTCTTACTGTCCATTTACAAACTCTTCTTCATAGTTTCTAAGGCAAATACTTTTATGGTTTAGAATTGTTGGTTGGTTGGTTTGTAATGGTGCCAGGTATAACTAAAAATCTATAATGTTAATGTGGACACAAGGTTCATGCAAGTTACTCATATGTTTCCTTAAAAATTTCTGTGTCTACTGATAATGTTGTTGGATCAGTACACTGTTTTCCTCAGATTACTGAAACTCGTACAGTCAAATCGCTACCCACTAGTCTTCACCAACAATGCGTAGTCATACTGTAGGGAATCAATCAAAATTTGAAATTCTGAGGTGAAAATGGTGGTATAAATAACATTGTGCTATACGGGGAAACTGTTTCTTGTCTGTACAATTCAGTACGTTGTGAGCTCATTTGTTCTCAAGGTGGGAAGATGCTTCAACCAATTTACATCATATAAGCGCTGGATTCGACCAAGAAGCTGCAGCTGTGTTAATGGCCAGGATGGTTGTGTATATAGCAGAGACAAGTGCTGATCCAAATGTGTTAAAATGGGTAGATCGCACGCTCATCACACTTGTAAGTAAAATGTTGAGGAAAGTTGTCTGTGTTATATAATTTCAGGAATACAATAAATTATATGTATGTATGTGTGTGTATATATATATATATTTAAATGATATATAAATGTAATTCATAAATTGATTTTGTTTTCCATAGTGTAAGAAGTTTGGCCAATATGCAAAAGATGAACCAAACAGCTTCTGGCTACCAGAGAATTTTACTCTTTATCCACAATTTATGTTTCACCTACGGCGGTCACATTTTCTCCAAGTTTTCAATAATAGCCCTGATGAAACATCCTACTACAGGTAAGGAAAACAGAATGTTCAACTAGATTGGTTGTTGACTTCACTTTTACATTTTTATTCATTGTATTCATAGCAGAAGAGTTTGTGCATTATGTATCAATAGTATGTGATGTGGATGAAATGGAACACTCATTCAGTGGCAAAAGATACGAAGAATGTTCTTCTCATTCTTAATGAAACTTTAAAACAGTTGTGCATAAACAAATATTTGTAGTCTTGTAGAACAGTTCTTCATTGTGAGGCTTTGCTATGCAAGGTAAAAATGGTTTACCAATTTATTGTTCTAGATTTTAGGAAGTGCGTGGAATATTGTGTTTGGTTTCAAAGTCATCTGACTGTTCCTCATACTGGAGACCTATATTTAGAACTGACATAATTTGATTTCATTTGTCATGTTGTGTGGGTTCTCAAAATAATAATTCCTGGGCTGTAAAGAAATCTGGTAATGGTTAAGCAACTTTGTTCAGTTATAAAACAGTACAGTGTCTGGAGCATAGTTTCTGGAAGGCACAATTGTGGAACGGTCTCTTTTGATATTGCGATAACATCAGTCATTGTTTCAATTCTTGAACCATTCATGCTGTAATTTAATGAGGATGAACTGGTGCAACGATACTTTGAAGAATGTAATGCCAATGCACATTCATACCAAGAGTGTATGAACTACTGAACATCTTTTGGCTGAAATGAGGCAGTGGAGAAGAGTGTGTGATCGATAATCACATGGGCTCCTACAGGTGATCCATTGTCACGATTCTAATCTGAAGGTTAAGGCTCTTGTAGGAACTCACATGACATATGATCAAATGCGATCAAATTGAGGGCTTGTATTATATTACGAGATTTAATTTTTTGTTTGTTTGTTACCTATTTATTTAGATTAGGGACATGTAATTTTTAAAAGTAAGTCATTACATGTAGCTTTCATTGTTTAAGGAATTAATTTGAAGTATTTTTACAGACTTATGTTAATGAGAGAGGATGTGACCCAGTCTCTCCCTATGATCCAACCAATACTATACAGCTACAGCTTAAATAAGCCACCCGAGCCTGTACTTTTGGACACTAGCAGTATACAGCCTGACCGTATTCTCTTTATGGACACATTCTTTCTGATACTCATCTTCCATGGAAAGGTAGGGTTATTTACAGTTTTAAAATGTATATGCTGGATGCGAAGGGATAATACGGTAATATGTATGCTGTAAGGAATCAAATCCACTGCTGTAGTGGAATGTTTCAAACATGCTTACCTATCAAGTATAATAAAGTGTTATTAAAGTAACTAATTTTACCAGCAATATGGCAAATATCATAGAGTGTCATAGAGACCCCAAGGTCAGCACTCAAGGAAACCAATAGCTTGGCAGTATTGCATCAGCTTGTTGAATCCCCAAATACTGTTGTTTGTATGATTTTCTCACGTTTGCTCAATTTTGGCACTGCCAGAAGTAACATATAATAATAAAGGAATCTGAATTACACTTAGACCAAAAAATTCCTCTGACTGGAACCAAATATGAAGTTTTCTAGTAAACCAATTACAGAAAATTAACAATTACTTTGAAGAAATTTATTTCTTAATATAGCCATATTAGATGAATAATAATTGGATCATGAAATGCATCTGGATGAAAACAGGTAATTGTTGCTTAAATCAGTATAACCTATCCCTACTGTAGAAACAGATTTATTTGTTAATTAGTTGTATAGATGTCACTCAAGTCATTGTTATGAATTATATTTATAGGTTCCTGTAACAATTCTTATGTTGCCATCAAACCCAGCAACTACTCAGAAATTTATTTTCCTCTAATGACAGAACAGTTAAGAATTTTATATTAATTTTAACTTCCTCAGACCATAGCTCAGTGGCGATCTTCATATTACCAAGATATACCAGAATGTGAGAACTTCGTGAAGCTGCTCCAGGCACCTATAGAAAATGCACAAGAAATTCTTCAGACACGATTCCCATTGCCTTGCTATATTGATACAGTGCAGGGGAGCTCACAGGTCAGTATTACAGTTTCAGCAGCAGAAGTTTTTTAGCATGTATGTAAGTGCATGAGATGAGATGTTTGATCTTCAGAACTACTCAGAAGAGTTTATAATGTTTTTTAAAAAAACAGCCCAGTGCACAAAAGAAGTGGTACATAACATAAAGTATAGACTTAATCAAGATGCGTTTTTTTCTCTTTTTAAATACTTTATTATGTGTCTAACAGAATAGAAGGGAAAAATATTTTTTCTTAAAATGTAATAACTGGTATATTTGGTTGTGTATTATCAGTGTTAGATTTGTACTGGTAATAAATAAACATGAATAGAAATGCAGTAGGCACAGTCACAAAGAGTCAGCTTTCTATTTAAAATATTATAAAATATCACTGTTTAACACCTATACAGATGCAACGCTGAGATATCCGAGTTTTCCTTGAAGTACGTCAGGAGTAATAATTCCTTGAATAATTATAAAGTTTCTTATCAGACACACATCTGCTTGCAAATCTTACCCAGAGAATGTAAAGTATGTTTACCATGTAATTTGAATACTACGTTAGTCTTAGGATAGATTCTGTGTTTGCATTTTACAGGCCCGATTTCTGCTGTCAAAAGTCAATCCTTCACAAACTCATCAGAACGTGTTTGAATATGAAAGGGTAAGTATTATAATTTTGGTTTTGTATTTTTAGTGTGTTGCTATCATAGCATTACTCAATTTTATTTTTTTCATTCATCCAGTAGGGGATATTCACAGATTAGTATTTGGTAAAAGCATTATTTGAGACAATAAATCTAATTTTGGTTGATTTTTCAATTTTCCACACTTTTCATAGATTTCTTGTTTCTTTGCTTGCGGATGAGAAGTGGGAAGAAGTTCATAAAAAAGATAAATGTTTTTGACAGTCGTGCAAAATAATAATTATGTTCTTCTCCCTCCCACCCTCTACCCCCATTTATTTGCAGTTATTTGTATCAGCTTCTTTATATGAGTGTTCAGATTAGTATTGTCTGGTTTGAGCAGAAAGCTCAACTTTTTTGTGGCTAATAAAACTGTATAGAACGCGAAATATGATGTAAATGTGTTATCTTTTTAAAGTTCCTGAAATGCTTATACATGGGACACTTTTTAGCCAATTTAACATTCAAATGTCAGTTGTATTTCCCTTTATCTATAAGTATGTTTAATGAAGTTCCCATTTCCAACACTCACAAGTGAATTTATGGTAGACCCTCTAATGGAAACATTTAAGCATTGTGGTCTTATTTTGTTATGTGTTATTCCTGGCTAGTTTTTCAACAGTTTTTTTGACGTAAATACGTCTATAAGGAAGGGTCATTCGGCGAAAAAGTGGAACGAAAAAGGGAAACGAAAAAGTGTAACCTGGTTACCTAGGGAAAGTCCTGTTTACTCGGCATTGTTGTTACCTAGGAAACGTCAATTGTTTACTCGGCATTATTGTTACCTAGGTAACGTCATCTGTTTACTTAGCATTGTTATTACCTATAAAATATTACATTACATCCTGGGGGTCTCGGGTTCGATTCCCGGCGGTGCCCGAATTTATAACTTGTGTTGGGCAAGGCCGTGGTCTAGGCAACACGGAGTTTTCCTCCGGGGGCTTCCCCGGTTTCTCCGTGGCATCCCAACAATTACTCCATTCACACACAGAAGAAGGCAATGGCAAACCACTTCTGGGTCATCTGCCAAGAACGTATATGAACAGGTCCCAGTCCGAGAAAAGAATGGAAGGATCCTGTTCATATGGACCTGTCGTCAGACAGAACACTAAATAATAAAATATATTACCTTACCTTACATTACCTTACATTACATTACCTTACATTACATTATATTAGTTTACATTACATTCATCTACCATAGACCCATTTTAAGCGTAACTAATTGAAGTTGAATAAGTAATGTCTTAATCAAACTTATCTCAATTGTAAAGCATGTATAAAGGATATATTTAGAATAATGCCAATATTTAAACTTCCTTTCTGTATAGACGTATTTACGTCAAATTCTCCGGAACCGTGGTTCCACTATCACTTTTTTTCGTTTTGTTCTCAACAGGCGATGCCGATTCCAAATACGGTAGTGTTATTTTTATATTCTAACCTGTTGGTGGTGGGAGGCAGTTTTGAAATATTTCATGTTGTGTATTTAGATCATGTTCTCCAATTTGAGCACAGAAGTTGCAATAATATCTTCATGTTTCCTGCTGACACAATTAAATTGGTGAGAACTAAGTACTTGGCCATCACGAGGACCAGTTGGCCGATAATGCAATGAAAATACTGGATATTATAACATTTTCAACATCTGTCAATTCCGTCTTCATTTTGATCATACAGGTAGCCCTCGATTTACGCCGGGGATGCGTTCCTGGACGAACCGGCGTAAAGGCAATCGGCGTAAATTGAAACTATTTTATAATGTAAATCAATGGGAAGTCATTGATATGCGTTCCCAGCACCCAAACATTGACGAGTAATATAATGGCATTACATTTAAAGCTCTGAAATAACGTAAATAAAATAATGGGATTTTAAAAAATATATTTTGTACACTTACAATCGGCAATTCTTTGGTCCCCGCGATTGACTGCAAGTTTTTCATGTGATTGATGTGTGCAGTCATCTCTGCTCTTATGCGATAGTTGCATTCATGTAAGACGCCGACCTATAGAAAATCGCGTAGTTAAAAATAACCCGGTACCTCAGCAGAGATTAAATTAGTCCTTTGAAAGTTTAAAGCGCCAGGAATGAAATTGCATAAGAGCAAACTTGCATGTGCAAAAGTTTGCATTTCAGAAACAGCTTTTACCGATTCATCGATCTCATTGGAGCAAATTCGCGTTAACGAAACATACGTAATTTGCAGAGATGACTGTATTTATAATTTTTATTGAAAATCAGCGATGTAAGAATTACGATTTATTATAAGAATCAGTACGAGATACATTGTAAAACGTTACAAATAATAGTAAAATATATTTTTTCCACTTTTTGACTTACTGGTTTCAAAATCGGCGTTATTCTGAATCGCCGCAAATCGAGGCTTACCTGTACTTAAATTTACATTGCATGAAACAGCATGTAATAGAATTCTTGTTTTAAGAATTATTCATAATCTTTACAGTATCATTATGTTCCAAATTATTTATATGTAATTTTTTATGTAATGTTAACCTTTAAACATAAACCATTGTGATAAACTAAACCATGTCCATTAGTGGAAATGGATGATACTTAATGAGTTTTACCTACCTGATGAATTCTTAATTGTTATTCTCAGTCACTTTTACACACTCACACACACACTGTTCATTAGTTTCCGTTTGTTGAACTGTATGTTTCAGTCCAATATGGCTGTCATCAGGTTAAAATATAAGGGATGAAGTTACAAAACATTAAATTTTTCAAAGTATCTGAAACAGATGTCAGTTATTATGTAATTATCTACTAGATGTTCACTTACTGATACAATTTAACTGTCAGCTGCTCTTTTATAAATTAATGTGTAATACTCCATGTTTTTGCAGCTATGAACTCCATTTGGATAGCAGTGGTTTAAATGAATGACTGAAATAGATGTTGATTTATGTTGGAGACAGCACATGACTCCAATACAAGGCTTTTCTTTCTGTCATAAGTTTTCATATAGCCTGCTGTGTTTGCTTACAGGGTTGGCATTTGATTTCTTTAGTGGGGTAGTGAAATGAATGCGTAACTTGTCCTGTACATAAGTTTTGCTATATCTCATGTAGTATTGACACAATCTTCCCCTTGTTCTCATCAGTACTCATTCTTCATTTTCCTGTCCGCATTTATCACTTGTGCAGGTGATTCATTCTGTACATCTTGCCCCATGGATGCAGTTGGGACTTAGTTACAAGTAGATCTGTAGTTCTCAGCCCCATCTTAGCTGTGAATATTGTGTTGCTGTTTACTTTTCATGCTTGCTCGCATTTTTGAGTACTTAAAAGTATTTGTATAAATGAATCGGTGTATTTCAAAATATTCAGTAATCTTTAATAATCTTTATTAGCTATTTATTTTAAAAAGTCAGCACTATTTATGTGAGTTTTCCTTCTGACACCAGCCATGCTCTCGACATCAGTTAAGAGATGTAGTCATATAAAATGTCACAATTTACCCATTTTTCCTCATTTGTTATTTCTGTTACTCAGAATGTAATCCTGTGACTTCACAGATAAGGCATTGCATTTGCTTCTTGTGTATTTATGTGCCTGTTTCAGGCACCATTATTTTGCTTCATTAGTGTATAATTATGTTGAGTGAAGAAAAGGTACTGACTGTACAGCAAGGTTCCATTTAAATGTCATATGTTGCAGGGGATATGTAGCATAAATAACTGTAAACAACTTTAATGAAAAAAGTGTTATTTTCAGTTTGCACGTATTGCATCAGGGATTAATGTGGCTAGTGTGGGGTAATTTTAACTAATACTAGAGCGGAGCGCTCCTTTCGGAGCTCCTCGGGGAGTTGGTTGCGTTTTAAAATCTTGAATAAGAAACTAAACCAACCCCCCCATTCGGGGGGGTTGGTTGCGTTTTGAAATCTTGTGTAAGAAACTAAACGAATCCTCCCCCCTTCGGGGGGGGGGTTAGTTTAGTGTCTTACTCAAGTCATTTGTTTACTCGGCATTGTTGTGTTGGTACAACAATGCCGAGTAAACAAATATAACGTAACATTGTTTGATGACGTCATTTTTTGATAGACGACAAATCACGAATTTTTATAGTAGAAAATACTCTATTAGTGCAGCATAATCGCGAGAAGGTAGAGATTTGGTGTATATGAAGCCACATTAAATGAAAATTTTGTATAACAACTCCCTCTGTTGGTGAATGGAATATAAATGTTAGTCTTTTCTGTGAGATAGCTTTTCTTCTACCATATATCTTTAAGTGGATGATTACATCATATTAAATATTCCTTCTTAGTATTAGATATTCTTAACTTAAGCAAAGTATGTAACTACTTTTGTTTCAACATTTCAGGAAAGTGGCTGTCCTGTTTTAACAGATGATGTCAGCTTGCAAGTTTTCATGGAACATCTCAAGAAGCTGGCTGTTTCTTCTACTACATAGATTTTATGAACATGGTGTTGATATGCATACCTGTGTTAATTTAACTCCATGAAAAATGAGAACAGCATAAGTGTGTGACATCATATTGTGTGATTATTGTTGAGCAGTATTTCAGCTCTGCAGCAAGTACCTTCCAGTTTGATAAAACATGTGGACAGAATTGGTTCTTTTTTGTGACAGAATGTTTGGAACTATTTATTGTTCACAAAACCTGACACAGATTTTGACAAACGCATGTATGCCCAAAGATTACCTAATGAGAGGTGTTTGTATTAGTCTGTTGAGGATTATAACATAATTACTGTTCTTTATTACTTGTGTATGTGTATTCGTTAATTAAATATGACAGGATGGTTATGAATGATAGATCGCGAGAGAATATTCTCGACTTGTTTTAAAGTAACTGAGAAGGACCAGGAAACTAGGGATACCCTATACCAACATGTTAGTTTACTGCGGTTGGATGAAACCGATATTATGGGCGCATTTTAAGAGGAGAATATCGCTTAGATAACCTACAGTCCTTGGTTGGAGTTTCTCTTAAGATGTTGGTTTCTGGGGTATTTTACGGGCGTATTAAACGATACACATTTAATGATTAGGCCTATAAGCTACCAGATGTCTCAAAGTTATGGTACTGATTTTGTGTGGTTATAGTAGACCACGATTTATTTATTTATTCAAGGTTTATTTAGCTACTGAAAATGAAATTAAAATTTACAGATCCCTATTATATATTATGTTTTGTATAGTTAGATTTTTATTTTCTTATACATACATACATACATACATACATACATACATACATACATACATACATACATACATACATACATGTATGCATACATATAGGATGGCGCACGAAATGATACCCGATTGAAAGATTAAATAAAGGTTTTAATATTCATGTAATAGTGCATATGTACCTACAAACAAACAACAAATCATGGAAACTTAACCTTAATAGATTATATGCGCAATGTCCTGTTACTTCCGAAATATGAACGGCTACGGCACATATTTAAAACAAATAGGGTGTCATTTGTGTGCCACCCTGATTAGCCGTTACATGCACAGTGGTTCATGCAAGATTGGATCTATACCACACAGAGCACACTTTGTCTTGGACTTCACACACACTTTCTGCCCACGTGTGATTCCTTGCCGATACTCAGCTGCCATGAAAGTGGGCATAATTGACCCGGGCGTAAGCCTATGCGACTTCTTCCTCTGGAGTTACCTCAAGAATCAAACTGTTTCAGAGCAGAAGAAAACCATCTTCAGACTCACCGCCTTGAAAACCTCAAATTCTACACAGAAGAAACTGCTTCAATAATGCATCACAGGGTTTTGATTGTCCAAATATGTGGTAAAATTACAAAGGATATGGGCCGTCGAGTGATCGCGAAGTAGCCGTTTGGGTTTCAAATGTTACACGACTGAACGGTGGTAATATTGAGCATATAATCCATAAAAACATGAAATTTGAATCGGGTATCATTCCGTGCGCCATCTTGTATAAGCTTGCGAACATACATACGCACAAACATGTATTTACTACATTCCATTGCCGATTCTCTGAACAGGAGACGTACTTAATCACGAATAAGCAACCAAACAACAGTTCTTTCGGTTCCTTCGTCGGTCAGCCCCTCGGATGGTGGTTGTTTCTTGTTTAATTGGTCGGGCTGTTAGTCAGCTTTGTAATCGACTGGTTGTTCAGTCGACCAGTTGGACCATCGGCTGGTTGTTTTCTTTGTCGACTCTGACAAGCGATGAACGTCACTAGTCTAATCTAGTTTAACATAAGCGGCCTGACCTAACTAAACATAAACAAAAATTTCCCTTCTGTCTTTGGATATTGGTTATTAAAACCAGGACTGTAACAGGCGATCTTGGGAGACGAGCTAATCACGGCTGGTAGCGAGAATTGGCTGGGTTTCCTTGTGCTGGTTGAGAGGGTTGTATGCCTTCTTCGGTCATTGTCTGCCAAGTTGGATTCCTATTTATGGCTGGGCATAGCTGGTTTGTTTCTGCTCGTAGATACCAACAATTTCTATTGGACTGGGGCCAGTCTGGAGTCTGCACAATGAGATATGTAGTTTCTATCTGGAAATCTCTGCATAAAGAACATAAATTTAAAGTGTGGTAAGAAGTTCAATTGCAACTTGCCTATTTAACAAGACAAACGTTTTTAAGAACAAGTATCTCGGTCAAGAATTTTAAGCATATGCAAGGATCTAAGGACATGTTTGGTCACTTCGCACAAGTGAGTTAACGTATGTCATTGCTAGGTACAATTTTATGTCCAACTTCTTTAAGTAACTGAACAAGCAGCTTATTCGAAACGTTCAATTTCCATTGCAGTACTTATAGCATGTTCTTAGGTCTCTGTAAATGTGCCTCAAAATCTTGACCCGGTATACACTTAGGTATATAAAATCTGATACCATCATACTTAAAATACAGTTCATAGAAAAATGAATCCTGGCAGTCCTGAGAACAGGTTTGCTGTAATTTATTAAATAATCGCAAATCTTGTAGTCTGTGAAGATGAATAAAATATGAAACCTGTACATTCTGTTACTCAGCATCTCGATGCATTACTCTGCATATACTTGAGGTGGTAAAAATGTGAATGTGAATTTGGCAGTTACAACACACGTCAAGTATCTGAAACCTATAGGACTGTAAATAGAATAAATTTATTACCTTATATTCTACGCAGGTAACGAAATTGCTATTGGAGCCCTTCTTGCACTGTTGTTGCTGCTAGAAATGGATTGTATCTGCATTCTACCAGGTGATTCAAAAAGGACTTTACAACTTTGAAAGTGTATAGAAATTTAATCAGAAAGCTTACAGAATCGGTTGAGGTGTCATTTTGCAGCAAAACAAATCACGTTTGACTCACGTTGTGTTGTAGTACCGAATTCCGTCACCGCGAGCGCAAGCGGCAGTGCATTTGAAAATGGCTACTTTCACAGGTGCGGAGCGCGCTCGCTGTGTGCTGTGGTTTGAAGAAACGAAATCTGCGACAATGGTTCAACGAAATTTTCGCACCTAGTATGGCAAGGATCCTCCCAGTAGACCTACAATTTACTCTTGGCACAAGAATTTTGTTGAGACTGGTTGTTCTGTTCGCCATGACAAATCTCCAGGTCGCCCTCGTGTTTCTAGTGCTGTTGTGGAACACGTTCGTGACAGCCCAAAGGTGAATGTGTTTTGTGCCCTTAGCAAAGTTAAAGTGTACGGCCCGTTCTTTTTCCATGAGAGAACCATCAATGGTATCGTGTATCTGGATATGCTCGAAAATTTTCTCATACCACAGTTAGACGAAGATGACCAAAAAGGACGCAATCACTTCCAGCAAGACGGCGCACCACCTCAGTACCTCACAGAAGTCCGGGATTTCCTCAATAACCGTTTCCCAGGTCGGTGGATTGGTCGAACAGGGTCGATAGTATGGCCACCTCGTTCCCCAGATTTGACACCTCTCGATTTTTTCTTATGGGGTTTCATTAAATATCGTGTGTATGTTCCACCCTTATCTGCCAATCTCACTGAGCTCAAAGCTCGAATCACCGCCGCATTTGCAGAAGTGACACCGGATATGCTGGATCGTGTTTGGCAAGAAATTGATTTCAGGTGGGATGTCTGCAGTATCACCAATGGCAATCACATCGAACCAAAATGACTGTTTGAGGTAAAACGTGATTTGTTTTGCTACAAAATGACACATCATCTAATTCTGTAAGCTTTCTGATGAGGAGACGGTTTCGAATCCGTATCAGTACGATCTTCTTCTATGGCTGTGATACTATCTGTCAGTTCTTTAATTTGGTTTCCCATGTCTCTAACAATATTATCTTTCTCCAGATCTCTCTCCTTGGCATGATTAATGTCGCACTTCAACTTCTTTACATAATCCATGAGCTTCCCATTTTCGTTTTCCATGTCTGTAATCATCTCAGCTTCCTCCACCACCTGCTGTTTAGCTTTGTAATAATTATTATCATGCTTCAGAGATTTTATGCAATCTGATAGCTCTTTATTTTCGTTCTGCATGTCTTTCATAGCGTTCTCCTGCTCCAGAACATTTTCCTTAGCTTCAATAGCATCATACTCCAGCCTTCTTATATATTCAAACATATTTTTATTTTTTTTCTCCATACGTGTTATAAGGTCATTCTGTTCCACATCCGCCTGTTTATAGTCACTAATAACCCGTTCCAAGCTTCTGATACGTTGCAAGTGCCACTTATTTTGACTGTCAGTGTACTTAATAGTTTCTTCTAGCTCCCTCTCTCTCTGACTAATCTGAGTAATCTCTTCTTGCAAATTTCTTATACTTTCCTGCATAACCTCATTTTCGTACTGCATTTGTTTAATTATGTCGTTTTGTTCCAACTGCTTCTGTTTATAATCGGAAATCTGCTGTTCATGAAGTCGCAAAACGTTCTTCTTTGTAACCAAGTTCTGACTATCATCGACGATACGCTTCTCATGTTGTATCTACAAAACATTAAGACCAGTCGCAACAAATTGCCATATTAAAACATATTAAATAATTTGATATCACAAAAGAAGCTACCTTGTCGAAGGCAATTTGCCGGGTGAGGAGGCTTGCGTGCTAAAATGACCCTCAGGGCTATTCCGGCCGGGGCTTCCACAGCTAAATCTTACGGACAGGTCTAAGGCAATGCTCTAGACTAAGAGTGATACCCTGGTCCTCCAGTTTGCTAGTTGGGCGTAAGGCTAACAACCTTTCACCGTAAAAAAGCATTGTTACAAAAAAATTAACTAAGCCTTGAACCAGGACGGACTCTTTGGCACGATCATGGCAATTGAAAAAGGATATGAGATTTGATACTTAGAACATTAGGAGTCTCTGTAAGGCTGGGGCACTAAAATCAGTGAGTAGGGAATTAGAGAATTATAAGTTAGACTTAGTGGCAGTACAGGAAGTGCGATGGGACGGGGAGGGCACGATCCCAATGGCGAAGGAACAATATCAACTTGAAATTTCGAATAGGTTTCAAATTTTAGAGACAAATGAAGATAATGAAAGTGTGGACATCAGCAGGGATTGGGAGAATGTCAGAAACTGCATCAAAATTTCAGCCAAAGAGAAACTAGGATACTACAGGAGAAAGAAAAATAAACTGTGGTTTGATGAAGAATGTTCAAAATGAATAGATCGAAGGAAGGAAACAAAATTTCAATGGTTGCAGGACCCAAACAAAACAAATGCGGATATTCTATGTAACGTGAGACGTAAAGCTAGCAGAATCTTTAAGAATAAGAAAAGGGAATACCTGAAGGGCAAAATTTCTGAACTTCAGACAAATAATAAGGAAAAGGATATCAGAGACCTGTGCAGAGGCATTAATAACTTTAAGAAAGGATATCAACCTCAGACCAATTGGGTAAAGGATGATAATGGCAATTTGCTTTCAGATCAAATAATAATTGTGAATAGGAGGAAAAATTTCTTTAGTCAGCTCTTAAATGTTCATGAGACTGGTGACATTAGACATGTTAGTATCTCGTCGTCAGCAGACAGGCGGGCAGAATTATCTTAGGCTGGCTAATAAATCCTTTGAAAGTGTTACAAAGTTCAAATATTTGGGAGCAACAATAACAAATCAAAATGATACTCATGAGGAAGTTAGGAGGAGACTAAATTCCGGAAATGCTTGCTACTTCTCAGTTCAAAATATTTTGTCTTCACGTCTGATTTCTAAGAACCTGAAAATTAAAGTATACAAAACAATAATTTTGCCTGTTTTGTATGGGTGCGAAACATGGTCTCTCACTCAGAGGGAAGAACACAGATTGCAGTTGTTTGAGAACAGGGTGTTGAGGAGAATAATTAGGCCTAAGAGAGAAGACTTTTAGAGCAGTGGTATTCAACCATTTTTTGTTCGCGTAGCCCCAGATATAATTTCTCTTCCAACTTTATACGCCCCAAGTTGTTAGTGTATAATTCAAGTTATACATAGTATATAATCTACATCTAAAATATATTATATTACTGATTATTCAGTGTTTATCATAAAATAATGTATTTTTTTTTAAAATTTCACGTACCCCCTAAGATGTTTTCGCATACCCCCGGGAGTACGCGTACTCCAGGTTGAATACCACTGCTCTAGAGGATAGAAGGAAATAGCTTACCTGTGTCTCCTCAAACTCCGTTGACTGCGAGAGCACGGGTTCCTTCAGCCGCTCTACGGCCATAATCGTTTCCTCTCCTGCACCACGAAGGTCCTGCGCCTGCTGTCTAGCTATACAACTATCCACGTCAGTAACTTGTGCACACCTTGTCTTGAAGATGTCCCTTTCTGTTGACAAGATTTCTATCTGCTTGCGCATCCCAAGTAAAGTTTCTTCAATAGTTAAATCCTCACATAATTCAGCTTGTATTCTGTTACGTTCAGTTATCAATTCATCCATTTTAACTCTTATTGAATTGCACTCAATTCTTAATATATCAGCTTCAACTTCTCTGATAGAATACCTTTTAACTTCCTGTTTTAAGTCCTCGTTCTCAGATAACAGCGATTCTACGGTTTTGCTCAAAACGGTTACTCGGCTCTCCACACCATCTGCTTCGAGAATCTCCAACGGCTGTTGCTTCAGGCTACCATTTTCTTCAGCAATTACTTCATAACTTGTCTTCAAGGAGTCCCTCTCTGCTGATAACTTAGCCATTTCACTACACATCGCAAGCAATTGTTCTGCACTGACATGCGATTTATCGCGGAAGCTGATTTCCACTCTGTCATTTCCTATACTCAATTTATTTAATACACATTTTATTGCTGCATATTCAGTTCTTAATGCATCCGCTATCTCTTCAGAGTCACGAAGTCTTTCAATCTCACGCTTCTGTGCCTCATTTTCAGTTGACAGCCAGTCTATGGATTTGTTCAAGGGATTTAGTCGTTTTAACAAGACATCCCTCTCGGCTGATACCACGGCCAGATTGGCGGTTAACTCTTTTATACGCTGTTTAAATAGCGAGCAGAAACTGCACAGGTCGTTTCCATTGTACCCGTAGGTAGTCTTTTCTAGCTCAATGTCCATCGAAGTTTCTGAGACAGAAGCTTCTGTTAACAGAGCCCTGCATTAAAACAAGTTTTATCCCATTAATTTCTAATATTACAATAGCATCGATACTCTATGAAATTTAACAGGGAATAAAAAACATATCCAGTATAATTTCTTATTTATGCTTACATTTACAAATCTAAAACTGTTACGTATCTTGTATGGACTGATTATTTCGTTATTCCATGAAAAGGCATTTACTTTGTAATATTGCATGCCTTATATTATGAAACAATACACCATTTAAGAAAGAAATAACAGAATTAATTACATATTACAACGTCGTTAAACCAGCAACAGTTATAAGATATTGATATAGAATTAAAAACGTCAAGTATTTTACACATGAGCATTATTGAATGTACTGAAAGAAAATTTTAAAGCATCGAGTATGTTATAAATGCATGTTATCGAAAATAGGGATAGTGGTTCACAAAGGAAACGTTTATACTTCTTCTTATACCAATTTCTCTCCTATATGGAGCATAAGGGCTTCCTTTCGGAGTTTTCGAATCTAGTTTTAGACATTTAGTGGGGACTTATTGGAAAGAAATGGGCGCGGAATTTTGCGTACAAAACATCTCGTGCATACTCATAAGGTTCTTTAACATTTCGTAAATCTACGGCAAGGGACCGCCGGCTTTACTTCCCCTCTGAAGGAAGTCAGGCTAATTTTCATTACCCTTAACAATCCATCGACCTGGGTCGGGTTTGAACCCGCAACACTTGGTTCCAGTGGCAAACACGCTACCACTAGACTACCGAGGGCGACACGTTTCGTCTTCGACGCAACAATGTTGCTGGCAACTTTGTGCTTTATTTATTAAATAGGGAAGAATCTACGTGTTTTTCGGTGCTGACTTTCCAAAAGCAGAATATTTTTACGTATTCACCACTTTCACAACTGGTCGAATAACTTTCAGGAAGTACTTTTGTCTATATTTCGGGATATAAAAACGACAATAATTTTCCTAGAGTTATATATCCAAGTGAGATATATTTAGTTTTTTGACATGTTCTGGGAAGAGCTGATACACATATATTTGTTTGACAACCTTGTGCATAAATTTACAACAAATATCCTACGGTTTTACTTTTCAGGGGCAAATCTCAAGTGCTTACTATTTTGTACTACACGCCATTATCTTAGACACATCTATGACTAACCTTCCAAAAGTATGAATTCTATATTTTTTTGGAGTTCTGTCTCCAAGAGAAACTTTGTTCTTATTTGCCATTTGGTAGAAACATTCGATTAGGTAATTGTGAAATTCAGTACATATGAGCCATTAGCCTAATCAGATGATGCACTTCTTGTTTATAACCATGACTCTGGCATTTAGATTAGTGTAGTTCACATACCTGAGGTCGCTATCTTCATCTTCCTGTCTCTCATATGAAAAGCAGTTCTGCAAAAAGGAAAAAATCATAGGCGCATGAGACACTGAAATATCGCATGTGTAGTCATTACACTGACGATGTTTGAAGATTCTTATATAGCATTTTACGGTCTATAATATTATGTAAATATGTTTAACTAGTATTCTCTAACATTTATGTAAACACTGAATGATCACAGTGCACCAGAGATTGAAACACTGGTTTGTTAAGTACCACCGCATGCGAAATTGTTGTAATGTAACAATTCTCGTATAGGCAAAAGAGGCAAATTAAGACCGCCAACTTCGAGCCCTTCTATGTTCAAGGACATCCTAGAGAAGTTCCTAATGCAAGTACACAAGAAATGTGAAGTAACAAACTCAATCGATTACAGCCTTCCTTCGAAAGCTAGAAGTCGCTCAGCTCAAAAAATGCCATGCCTTTTATTAAACTAGCGCAAAGCGCTCCTTTCAGAGCTCCTTTCGTCTATCAATTTCTGTTGATATTTAATACTTCGTTTTTCAGTGTTTCTTTCTCTTCTGTTAAATAGGTCTGATGTTTTTGTTCTTTACGTCGCTGTTCAGATGCCAACTGTTATTGGTCAGTCAACTTTCTACGTCCAGCCCCACCCTTGCAAATAGATCATAAAGTCAGTTTTCGTAATAGTTTTTGTAATCTTAATATATTGAATGAGTATTTTAACTTGAATGAATAGCATTATTAGTATAAGCTTCCCTTGTTGGTTTTGGTACTTCAAATAGTTGATAACGTCTTCTTTCACTTTTCTTCATTTCTAAAATAGGTCTGAGCGTCATTTGTTTACTCGGCATTGTTTTGTTGGTATGCCAACACAACAATGCCGAGTAAACAAATGGCTACAAATTGGTTGGCGGCGACGACAAATCAAATTGTTGTGTTCTATTATAAATAGAATACAACAATAGTGAGTAAACAAATGTTTTTTTGATCATGTCATTTTTTGGCTACAAATTGGTTGACTACAAATTAGATGGCTAAAAATAGGTTGGCGACGACGACAAATCACAAATTTTTATAATAAATCCGCACGTTCATTAACAAACGTTCAGCACTGCTGTCTTCTGTCAGATAAATCCCGGCAAATCCACGTGTCTTGTCAGATCTATGTTAATCTTACCCTCTCATTATATATCACGTCTCACAAATAATCTCGACTGTCCTAAGAATTTCCAAACTCCCTCATATGTACTACATGTCCCATCCATCTTATTCTGCTTGATTCATAATTCTAATATTATCTGAACAAGAGTAAAAAGGATGCAGCTCCTCATAATACAACTCTCTCAGCTCCCCAACCCCACGCACTTCAAATATTCTCCTCACTAATGTGTTCTTACACGCGTTTTTAATTTAGTCTTATGAATTCTACCGGAGAGCTAAGTTGTTACTGGGCAGGGTTTAATGTCATTTCTGTTGTTGTTTCAGGTTAGAAAATGCGTGTTTCAGCACATTCTTTGAACATTTGCTTAATCTGGGAATGCTGCTTCGTTCACTTTTCTCTCGAGCTCTTTGATGATGGACAGCTCACTGCACTGCTACAACGTTAATGCAACTGATTTCGAAAGTTTCTTACTTAAACTGCACAATTGATGTTGTATACAATTTATGAGAGACTTTATGGCCAGAATACATGTCATAGATTCGAAACCACGAAAAAGAGATATTTAAGCCTGACACAGAGCGTATAAAGAACGTGAGAAAATAGGATCGCTGTGATGTATACACATTCTTTTTAGAAAGAAGTTAAAATAAATACATATCGATTGTTAGATTGTTTTTTGCCCGAACGTTCTATGAGGGTTTTATTATTTTTTTCCAATTTATGATGGACCATAATTTAGGCAACACTATAAATATGAACCTAAACTAAATCCACGCTATGTTCTATCTAAAATATCCCGCTACTGGTGTCCATTATATACCAGGCGAAACTAGTGCACATTCGCACACTCAGTCCAGTTAAGCTGTAATTTTAGTAGGTTCTGAATCCTTTGTGAACAACAAGGTCTTCCAAATTTGCTACACTTTCCATCCATTTTTGTAGTCTAACAATATTTGCTAAGCAGCCCAATTTATATAGATCATCGTTAATCATATTCCTCCAATATTGTTATTTCCTGGTCGGTGGACAGTCTGGTTAAGGAGCAAGCTGTTGCAGACGTAAAGAGAATATCAACCATTAAATTCGAACGTGTTATAAAAATCTGAACCTTTTAACATCTTGGACATTCATATAAACCGAAATGAGTGGAAGTATCAAAATTTAAGTCCCTTCTAGTTTAACAAATCCCAACATCAAGCTGCACATCATTAAAAACAGTTTTTAACATGTTTTACTTTGCTAAGTAAAACTGAAGGCTGCAAAATCATTAAGTACTCTTCGTGTCCCTTACAAACGGTTTGCAAGAAACATGGTGTGAATATTATGTCAGCTGCCTTCATCCTAAACGCTAGAAAGGGGGTTCTGAAATGGTAAAATTTCTAAAAATACGCAACGTTCGGAATATTATTTTGTAGATTTTGAAAGAATGGACAAATGAGGAAATATGGGACACAAAACGCACACTATCTAGAGCAGTGGTAAGAAGAAAGGAAATAGAGAGGCAAGGGTAGGCTTCATAGTGGACAAAAGATTTAAAGGAAATGTGATGGAATTCCAACCCATAGACGAAAGACTATGCAAAATAAGGATTGGAACCAAGTTGTGCAATCTGTCTATCATAAATACGTACGCACTTCCAGAGGATAAGGATGAAGCAATAAAAGAAAAGTTTTATAATAAACTGGAGCAGATAATAGTTAGCACACCATCTAATTATGCCAAAATGATAGTGGGCAATATAAATGCACAGATTGGTAAGGAAGAAATATACCAAGGGACAATAGGAAAACAAAGTCTACATGTCACGTCCAATGATAATAGCCCAAGACTCATTGATTCAGCCATTAGTAAAAGACATGATAATCAGCTCTACTTTCTTCCCTACGAAACAAATACATAAATATGCATGGAGATCACCAGATGGAATAACCAACAACCAAATCGATCATGTGTTAATAGACTAGAGATGAGGTACAAGTGTATTAAATGTCCGAACATATAGAGGAGCAAGTTGTGGGACTGACCACTGTTTAGTTAAAACAGTCTTCAGGGGAAGGACAATGAGACTTCCAAATAATGGTACAGAGACAGTGCAAAAAGTAAATATTAGTAAGCTAGAAGATAAGAAGATCAGGAAAACCTTCTTAACCAATTTAGAAGGAAAACTGGAAAGCGTGGGATTGCATCAACCACAAGATATATCAAATGACATGGGGAAGACCTAAAGTGAGTGTTGAAGAAACAGCAAAGGTCACACTCGGCACAGTACAATTTAATAAAAAGAAAGAATGGTTTGATGAAGAAAGCCGAGAAGACATTCAAGAAAGAGATAAAGCTTATCAAGCATATTTAGAACGCCGAACCAGGAAAAAGAAACAAGAATTAGAAGAACTGAATACGAAAGCTCAAAACACTTGTTGCAGGAAGAAAAGGAAACACATGACAGAGAAAATAAGTCATATTAATGAGGAATTTAGAATAGGTAACACATATATGACCTACAAAGAAATGAAGAATATAAAAGAAGTGTTTAAACCAAGAACTAATATCTGCAAAGGCAGGAAAGGAGAGCTGTTAGGAAATGGAAAAAAATTCCTATCCAGATGGACAGAATATTTTGAACAACTACTCAATAGTTCGGAAACGGGAGGAACTGAAACAGATACAGGTGAAGGATTAATAATCTATCAAGATATAGAAGATACAGAAGAACAGCATGCACCCACATTAACAGAAGTTAAGGAAACCATTCACAAATTAAAAAATAATAAAGCGCCAGGTATAGATTTTATACCAGCTGAAATCTGGAAAAATGGAGGAGGTATGTTAATAACAGTGGAATTTAGAACAAATGCCAGAAGACTGGGAGAAGAGCATAATATGTCCTATATACAAGAAAGGAGATAAATAGAAATGTGAAAACTACAGAGGGATATCGCTGTTATGTGTGGCATACAAAATGTTTACAAACATACTGAAATATAGGCAACAGCCATATGCCGAAGAGAATAACGGAGAATATCAGGCCGGATTTAGGAGAGGCAGGTCTACCATTGATCAAATATATACTGTTCAGCAAATACAAGAAAAATGCTGGGAAGATAATATAGAGATAACACAAATATTTATAGACTTCCAACAAGCATATGATTCCATAGATGGAACTAGAATCAACCTTATAATGCACTAATTCAAGATACCTGGGAAACTAATAAGACTTACAAATATGACGATGGAAGACACCAAAGCACATGTGAAGATACAAAATCAACTGGGAGACAGCCTTGCAATAAATCAAGGCCTCAAGCAAGGAGACGGTTTAGCACCACTTCTCTTTAATCTTGCCCTTGAGCATGTAATTAGAAAACTAGCAGTAGACACCAAACTCACTTTGGAATATAAAATGGTACAAATAGAATGGTATGCGGATGACATAAATATTTTGGGAAGATCATTAAGATCAGTCAAAGAAGTAGTTGAAGTGCTAGGCGAGAAAGGGAAAGAAAACAAAAACCTAGATACAAACAAGAAGGAGAAGATCATTAGACCATCTTATAAAGATCAAGGAACATGAAATAGAAGTGGTGCAAAGATTCACATACCTGGGAGTATGCATAACAAATAAAAATGAGCAAATGGTAGAAATACAAAGCAGAATTCAAGCGGCCAATGAAGCATATTTCTCGATATTACCACTGGTAAAATTCCATAGAATAAACAAGAAAGTGAAAATCACATTATATAAAACTCTCATCCGTAGCATAATATCATACCGGAGTGAAACATGGGCACTCAACCAGAATGTAGCAGATAAAGTGGATCTGTTTGAACGGAAAATCCTGAGGAAAATTTTCGGCCCAACACAAGAAGCAGGTGAATGGAGGATAAAGACTAATCATGAAATCTATAAATTATGTAAAGACATACCATTGTCACAATTTATAAAATTTCAAGAGACTACAATGGGCAGGTCACCTGATTCGGATGGAGGACATCCGAATTCCAAAGATGGTATTCAAAGGAAGTGTTGGAGGAAGAAGACCGGTTGGAAGACGCAGGAACAGATGGGAGGATGCAGTTCAAACGGATGCCACACTGCTCCTGAGGTTTAGAAATTGGAAGAAGGCAGCGGAGGATAGGACTGAATGGAAGAGGAGAATTGAGGAGGCCATGGACCGAATACGGACCGGATAGCCACAGAAGAAGAAAATTTTGAAAGAACAAATAGTGTCTGCGTAAAGTCTGTTCGATGTGAGTTTGTCGTGAGGATAAGTTTGAATATAAACATGCCAATAAATTCTACATGTAATAGTATGTCCCTGTAAATAATTGCTTCACGGATATGATGTTTACGTATGCAAAGTCCCATCTTTCTTTTGTGGCAGGCAGCTTACATAAATTGGGAATTCTAAATTTGCTAGTACCGCCGAAAACTGTTTGTCCATTGTTACTTACCCCAGTGATGAAGGATCGTCTGCACCATTTACACAGAAATTTCCGCATCCTGGATAAAAATTCATAAATGTTGAATCGTTTTATAAATCCATTTCTATTGTGAATGTTGTTCTTGCCTCGCTCCATTTTGTAGATAGAGTGTTGCTATGAAAACGAAGTTGTTGACTGACAACAGTTATGTTGGAGAAACAAACATGAATTCCATTGTTGAGTGACACGCTGTTTGTTTCGAAATTAGACGTAATGCTCGCGGTATCTGTCGGTGACGAGTAGAGTTACTTGAACAACATAACACCAAGTACCTTTTACTTCGTCGGAACCAATTACGAAGTCGCTGCATGTTTTGATTTTGAGGTTGGTATTGTCTGTGAATCGGGGTTCGATCCCCGACGTGGGCAGAGAATTTTTTCTCTAGCCTCTGCGTCCAGACCGGCTCTGGAGCCCACCCAGCCTCCTGTACAATGGTGTTGGGAATTGAGTATCTTCCCTTCTCGAGCTGTTTAGACGTATTGTGTGTGGCATTGTTGTGTGTGTTTATTGACATTGTTGCATCATTAATGGCGTCAACAATCCGCTTTCGTTATTGCGAAAAGAGCTAAGCTGTGAATCGCTTGTAGAAGAAGTGCGTCGTGGACTAGATAACTTTGTGCTGGTAGAAACGTTTCAGAATATCAGTGTGTGCGCAACATTTGGTGCCGAAACCCGGGAAGAAAGACTGGAAATCGCTGTGACGGTAGAAGAAGACGAGAGGTGAAGGATAAGGAAACATCACGTTGGTAGCTTCACGTCGCAGCGGCAACTTTAGCTGTTCACAAGAAAACATTCCTCACGCAACGCTAGGGAAGCAGTAATTGGTAATACAGTTCACTAACAACACGTATGGTATTTACACGTGCCGTGTGATACCAGGAGGACCGACGATACTTGCACTACCTCGAATTTTAAATTTAAAAGGAACATCCTAAAGAATGTCCAGTACATCAGATTCAGCTACGACCCTACATAACTTCAAGAGAAGACGTACCAGAGAGAGAGCCAACGCTACCCGATTTTCCACTATCATTAATGGACTTACTGAGGACAATTCCACAGACGACTTCGAACACTTCCGGGGTCGTCTCCAAGACACCTTGGATAAACTCACTGTCTTGGACGACGCCATTCACGATCTTCTGTCCGACGATCAATATGAAGCTGATGTGGAGAATTGTGAAGAATATGTTGACAAGAGAAAACGTGCCATTCAGAAGGCTACACGGATAGCAAGCTTGCAGCCTCAACATCCCAGTTAAGCGTCTCTCAGCCGCCACAAACCCACACATATCCAGCAGTCACTCACTCTGTGAAACTCCTTCCCATTAAGCTTGAGCCGTTCGTCGGGGACGTCGAGACCTGGTCCCGCTTTTGGGAACAATTGGAATCATCCATTGATAAAGATCCGTCCCTCTCTACCATAAACAAACACGTGTTCTTACGAGGGTACCTGGAAGACGAACCGAAGATGCTAGTGGACGGGATCGCCATAACTGCCAGTACATATGAGGAGACAAAGAAAATCCTTCACACTCGCTACGGTGACCGCAACCGCATTATACAAGCACATCTGGACTATCTAGAGCTATCTAGACCTATTCACTCTGCAACGCCCGAAGCACTGAACTATACATTCTTGGAATGTAACCGTCGTATTCAAGCGCTCCGTGCTCTGGGCGAGGATGTCGGCGGGTACGGTAGGGTTCTAACTCCAAAGATACTTCGTGCCTTCCCTCCAGATATGTGTCAAAGATGGATTGTCCATGTCAAAAGGCAGGAACTTTCGGAAGGAGATGTTATAAAACTGATGGCATTTCTGGGAGAGAAGGTGGATGGAATTCTTACTGCGCAGAAGATTCGCGGAGACTATCGATGCACTTCCAACTTCACACCCACTGCAGCGACGCCTCACATTAATTCCAAGCACATCAAATCCACACGAAAGGGTAAAGGAGAAATCAAACCATTTTGTGTCTTCTGCGAATCCCGTACTCATTGGGCCCAAGACTGTCAGACGGTGAGCGATGGTTATGATCGTATTGAGAGACTTAAGGCAGCTAACCGCTGTTTCCTATGCCTGAATCGAGGACATGGCGTTAGAAGGGCAAGGCCTCATGTTCAAGATGCAAGAGGAACCACCATAGAGCCATTTGTATTGAGACGGCGAGTACTGTTTCCCCGGTAAATCAGCTCGCCTCTACTTCAGTCGGCAAGATAGATGTTATCTCCCCAGACTTTACTTACTTACAAAATGCGCGAGTATGGGTTACTGGACACACACGACTAAGCAAACTTTCTCGCTGCGTGTTAGACAGTGGGAGCTAGTCCAGTTTTATCGCAAGGTCCGTTATAGACGACTTGAAACTAGACGTGATGGAGTGTCGCGACCTATGTGTCCTTTGACCTTTGACCTGCGACCTTTGAGACGTCATCTGCCACTTCAAGTCAACGCAGACGCGTCCGGTTTGATATGAAAGGGATCTTCCACCATTTCTCTTACTGCATTCGAGAGCTTCCACTCCTTGCTCCACACCCGACTGTACCACACGATGTGAGGATGCTGAGTCACACGCGTAAACTTCAGTTAGCTGACCCAAAGAATGACTCGGAAGACCTTCCCATCGAGATTATTATCGGCGGAGATAACTATTGGAAAATTGTCAAGGACGCTTCGCCAATCCGTCTCACGTCATCCGTCGTGCTAATTCCCTCTAAATTGGGTTGGGTACTTTGAGGAAACAGATCAGGCATCACAGTAAACACTCTAACGGTCAACTACGTGAAACTAAACACATCATCGCCCTCTGAAGATATCTTACGACGCTTCTGGGACTTGGAAACCATAGGCATCATGGAAAACCAAGGATTCGGCTTTACTTCAAGAGTTTGCTGCCTCATTCTGTCTCGAGGATCAGAGAAGAGTGGTTTCGTTTCCCAGGAAAGAAAATGTCACTGTACCCAACAACCGACAGGAGGCGGAGAAGAGATTCTTCTCACTACAGACGAAATTGGAAAGAAACGTTCATCTTAAACAAATTTACCAAACCCAGATGTTGAATCACATTAAAACTGATGTACATGATTTTGACAAGTATGTAATTCGAAGAACGATTAACGAATTTCACACTACACAAAGCGAGTGTCCTACTTTAAAATTGTTGTTGGCAGTAATTAAGAAAAAAAGATTAACTTCAGTGGTGGGAAGTGGGCTCTTTGGAAAATAATTAGAGATTTAGGCTTCATGTGGAGGAAATCGGAAAGTAATAGAAAAGTTCTCATCGAAAAGGATGATATTCGTGCAGCAAGACTCATATTTGAGAAATATAAGTCGTTACAGAAATGAGACGACAATGATACCAACAGTTGTAGCAGTAGTGAGGAAGAGGAGAGGGAGGAAGAAGTTGCAGAAGAAGATGATGGGGAATTAAGTGGAATTGAAGCTTTGTAAAAAGTTCATCAGCCGCTGTAAGTAATTCAATCTGCACTGATGTTTTTGTGTTCTGAACAGACAGTCAACCCGAGCAGACGTAGACACACCACACAACACGACTTATGAATAATCAAAACAAACATAAGATGCGTAAAACGGGAGGATCAACGGAACACATGCTACAATAATGAACAAAACGGACGAATATATTGAAAGACATGCATTATAATACAAAGTAGTTTTAAAAGACAACACCTGAAGATGATGCTTTACATCGAAACATGTAGTGAAGTGAATGAAGGCGCTCTATTGTAACATCGTTATAGTGATGAATGGCGCAAATTTAAATTTTAAATTTTAACATTTAAATTTTAAATTTTAACATTTAAATTTTAAATTTTAACATCTAAATAAAGTTTGTGTATTGACCTGAATTTTATTATATATTTTAATCTCCTTATATTTTTCTGTATAAAATCGAAATTGGGTTCTTCTTATAGCTCGAGAATGGATATACAGATTTGTACGAAACTTTGCATTCTTCTTTGAGACCAGAAAGACTTTTAGAAAGATCAGAAACCCGAAAAAATTGTCCAGAGTTCAAGTCCTGTGAGGATTGTTTCTGTATCTCGGAAATTAAGCACGAAAGAAGAATGGCGCCAAGTCTAAATTCTGATACCTCGCGCACGGCTCATTTATGGCCCTGATAATGGAAGCAACAAGTTCTTTTCAAAAGTCAGTTAAATTATACTAGACCACACGGCCCAACAACCTACAAATCAGAGATTACAGAAACAAAGGCCACAGCCCCCAGAAACTGTCCTGGATTTGAGTCCTGGTGGATTCGAACCCGATCCTCGTAAGATAAAATGAATACAGGACTACCCCTAACCGAAAACCGTTAGAGATCTACTGGCCTTTGTTGGATTATATAGTTATTATAGACGACACGTGCGAAATATTGCGGAGATTGCCAAACCTTTTTTAATTTAACTAGGAAAATGTACCATTTGAATGGAAGCTGGAGCATTAGCAGGCTTTTGACAAACTTAAACAAATATTAGGTACTGAACCGTTATTAATTTATCTAGATTTTTCACAACTTTTTATAGTCACATGCGATTCGTCAACCAAGGCCATTGGAGCCATTTTGTCCCAGATGCGTAATGGAGCAGAGAGATCCATTGCTTATTGCAGTAGGCAATTAAATCAGACTGAGTCAAGGTATAGTGTCACTGAATTGGAATTATTGGCTTTAATATTTGCAGCCGAACAGTTCCGATGTTATCTATACGGCCGCAAGTTTACGGTATACACGGATCACCGTGCATTAAAATGGTTATTGAGCTTGCAAGATCCTAGTTCTAGACTTATTCGATGGGAGAACAAATTATCCGAGTATGATTTTACAGTCGAGCATCGACCGAATTCGAAGATGTACCACGCCGTTGTCACGGCATGTTAATGTGGTGGAAAACTACTTGGTGAAAGAGGTAATTAAAAACGCTCAAGAAGGAGACGTATTGTGTCATAAGTATGTCACGCATGATAAAGGTTATAAAGATGATGGTGTCTTATACTATGAGGGGATGAAATGGCAACACCTTGTTGTGATCTCACGATCAATGCTTTCAGAAGTAGGGGAGCCGGGGGCAGGACGGGGCCACGGGTATCGGCTTTATTTCGTCTGGAATGCGCTGCGATCTATCGGGACCGGGTGAAATTTCAATAGCATACTGCACAGGATCACGTCATGTCAGTCAGCGCCATCTTGTGGTTAAAGTTTCTGAAATAATCACCCACGCTGGATTTTGCTCCTAGATTTTGTAAATTTCCGCAACTTCTAGTGAAGGTACGTTCTATTCATTATTCATATCCACTTTCTTAAATGATGCATTTTACAAGGTGTTTTCTTCAAAGTCTTAAACACAATGTTTTCATTTATTTTCATTATGTCATTTTTGGTGGGACAATCCTAACCTGTAAGGGTATACTCGGAGCACCACGTTTTGCCCAGAGTGTTTTTACTTCTGTTGTTTCCTCTAATTTTATTGTCTTATTTATTTTACTAGATGGTTCGCGATTATAAGAGAACGTTAGATCGACAACAATGGTCAGAACAGTCAATGAAAGAAGCTGTTTTGTCAGTAGTGAATGGTGAAATGGGATGTAAGAAAGCCGCCAATAAATTTGCTGTACCTCAGACAACCTTAGAGAGATATGTGAAGAAGGAAAGGGAGAATCCGGGCTGTGGTATCTCCAAAGAAATGGGGCGATTTAAGTGCGTTTTCGACAAAAATCAGGAAAAAGAACTGGTGGAATATTTAGTGAAAATGGAGCAGCAACTGTTTGGATTAACTGCTAAAGAATTACGATCCTTAGCATTTCAGCTCGCTTTGCGAAATGATCGAGACAATCCTTTTAATAAAGAAGAGGAAATGGCAGGCGAAGACTGGTTGAAAGGTTTTATGACTCGGCATCCAGAAATTTCACTCAGGAAGCCAGAATCAACATCGGCTGCCCGTGCCATGGGCTTTAACAAAGTGGCTGTCTCAAATTTCTTTTCTCTCTTAACAGACGTTGTGCAGAAATACCAATTTTCGCCAGGCAAAATGTACAATGTTGATGAAGTAGGAATCACTGTAAATCCAAAAGGCCATTCTCGCATTGTCGCTTTAAAAGGAAGGCGCCAGGTTGGTACGATCACATTAGCTGAGAGATGTGAAACAATCACTGCAGAAATATGCTTTTCTGCTGTTGGCGTCTACATGCCTCCTATGTTGATTTTCCCGAGAAAGCGCATGCGACAAGAGTTTCTCGTCGGACTACCCCCTGGATCCTGGGTCGAAGTGCACGAAACGGGGTGGATTCAGAAGGAATCATTTTTGTCTTGGTTCAGAAATTTTGTTGCCTTCTCAGGTGCATCGAAAGAGTCACCAGTGCTCCTACTGTTGGATGGCCATGCGTCACACACAAAGAGCATTGATTTGATTGATCTAGCGAGAGAGAAGGGTGTTGTTTTGCTTTGCTTTCCTCCGCACTGCACCCATAAACTACAGCCGTTAGACGTGGCTTTCACGAAACCGTTGAGTAAATATTATGAAGATGAAGTGAGGAAGTGGCTACGAAGTCATCCAGGGCGCGTTGTCCCACTTTTCCAGATAGCCTCTTTATTTGGAGCAGCATATTTGCAAGCAGCAACGATGTTGACTGCAATTAATGGCTTCCGTAGAACAGGTATATGGCCAGTGGATGTGAACGTCTTCACAGAAACAGATTTTCTTCCAGTAACCACAACTGATATTCAGCTTGGTGCTTCTAGCTCCCAGTTTCCTATCAATGATGGGTCTCAGCCCGAATGTTTGTCTGTACGAGATAATTCTGTGGCGTCCGAAAGGTCACTTGAAGCACTTAGAACACTTAATGAGGCAGCTGAACCGACAACAACAGTTATGGCACCACATGCAGCAACTGGGACATCAATTACAACAGCTGATTTATCAACTGCAACATCAAATATGGCGGCTGGAACACAAACTCCAACAGCTGCAACCACTTGCTTCCAAAAACTGTCTCCTGAATGTATTTTGCCAGTACCAAAAGTAGCGCAAGGTAATAAACGAAGCTCACGAAAGATAGGAACAACTGCAACCTTAACATTATCACCATACAAGGCAAAATCAAAGGAATCTCAACGAAAAGTTGCAAACAAATCAATAGAAAAAAACAGATTTTAGAAAAACCCTCTAAACCAAAAAAAACAAAACAAGACCAGCAGGCCTAAACGACCGCCATGACTCTCATCTTCAAGTAAAAGTCGAGAAGAGAATCAAGATGACTAGTGCCTGTAATGTGGCGACGTCCATTCGCAGTCTATTGAAGGGTGGATCCGGTATTCGTCTTGCTTGAGATGGACCATAACTCATGTCAAGGTGTTGATAGTCACGATGATGAAGATGTGCACATGTGTGCCGTCTGTGTTACGCCTAAGTAGATTTAAAATGTGTAAAGTTTCGACATTTTTGTAGCCTATTTTGAGAACTTACATTGCATACTTTATAATTTTTTCATCATATGTAATAATTATTCCATAATCTGTTTTCTTACAACTTTTTCAAACATGTATCAATCACACCCAGTCTTGCCCCAGGCACGGAGCAAAATGGGGCAAGTGACATTTAAAAAAAATTAAAAAACTGTAACTCTTACAACTTAACTAATAACTCGTTATAAATTTAGAATGTACAATAAATCCATGTGTTTGTTTTTGTTATCGTCCCTTCCACATACCAAAAAGATTAAGTTTCCCGTTCTGCCGTGGGCTCCCCTATTAAAGTGTTTTCATGATTTGCCGTTCACTGCTCACCAAGGGGTGGCAAGGAGGATCAACTTTATTAAACACAAGTATTGGTGGGAAGCTTTGGGTCGGGATGTCAGCATGTGATGCATGCGCAAAATGGAAAACAAGCCAGAGAACATACGCGCCTCTAGGAGAAAGCTTAAAGGCTAGTGAGTTTGTAGACGTTTTGTCTCTAGATGTGGTAGGACCACTTCCGGTAACAGATTAAGGAAATAAATATTTTCTGACATTTGTAGATCACTTTACGAGGGTTTGTGAGACCATTCTGATTCCTAGGATAAGGAAAGTATTGCACAAGTATTTGTGACAAAAATTATAACGCAGTTCGGAGTACCAAATAAATTACTAACGGACCAAGGAACTTCTTTCGTTTCAACATTAATGCAAGAGACATGTAGATTGCTCAAAATACAGAAATTGCAAACAAGTAGTTAACGACCTCAGGCTAATGGGAAGTGTGAACGAATGCATAAATTATTAGTAGATATGTTGTCGCATTTTGTGAATAAGGATGCCAGGAATTGGGGCAGGTATGTTCCGTATGCAGTGATGGCTTATACAGTCACTCCACATTGTTCAACAAAATATTCGCCATATTACTTAGTAGTATTAGGCAGGTATGGAGGCCATCATGTAGCCATTGTAATGCGCTAGTATGACGGCTCTACAGAATGCAATGGGAGGTCATGGAGGCAAATTAATTGTAATTGTAGTTGTAATCACAACTATGGTAGTGTGCAAGAGATCCGGCTTGAGTATGAACCCACAATGTGATCACTGATTAAGTCACAATATATTTTATCCCAGTCACTTCTCTTCCTTCTCTTCCTTGTCTTTATTTCTCTTTTCCCCTCCTCTCTTCTTGATTGACCGTGTAGGCCGATGCAAGACTACGTCATCTACCCATCTAATATGAGATATTTTTAGGTCCTTCGTTCTTTAATGATTTAAACAGTTTCTTGTAAACATCGTTTGTTACATTAAATGGAATAAGATTTCGCAAGCTGTTTACGATCAGTGAGCTGAAGACTGCTATTCCCTCTATTACCGCAATCGATCGACGGCTATCTAGGTGTTCGGCCACGAAAACTTTCTTCTCTGTCCTCTCCTGCTCACTGCAGTTGATACAGCTTCGTGAACATTCGTACGAACCAACCAAATTATGGCTTCCAGTCCGTAGCTGCGTAAGGACCCTTTTCCAGGTGCAATATGTCATTCTCACGCCAATGTGCACGCAGGCGAACTTATCCCTTTAAAACTTGATGCTGTTTGAACACAGGTGGCACTTGCTCTATTATTTTCTTCACTGAACTGTGTACATGCTATTATTATTTCCTAAATAAGTAGTCAGCTGCGAAATAGTGCCATCTGGCAAGTTCCAGGTTATTCACAGTATTAACAAATGAAGAGTGTCCGTGTGTTAAGTAAGCATGAAAACGAATGGCGAAGTGGAGGTAAAGATACGTACATTTTTAACCTTGGCGCCAGATGGAGATGAATTGTTAGCGTGACGTTCCGGACACTTAATCCCGAAGAAATGGCCCTCACTACTCACTAAACCCCATAGACTGGAAGTTTCGAATTAGGGGAAAATTCTCCAGTAAAATTGTTTATTTGTGGCCGGACTGGAAATTTCCCCTCTCTTTCTTTAATTTTGATTATAAAGTGGGTGATAGGACAGGATTTGGACACTTTCTCCAGATTACAATCAGCGGCAAAGCATATGGTTATATCAGGGTTGACGTAGAATTACTTGAAGACTGGTCGTTTTTTAACTGGAGGTAATATTTAATTTTTAATTAATATCAACAACAAAGTCGGGTGAACGAACAAGATTATAAATGGGTGAGCTCCAATAGCTGAGTACTATTTCACACCTGATTAAAAACGAACTTGCAGTCCAAGTTGGGAAAATTCGATAAGCTTTATTAACTGCAGTTTTAGTTATTTGCCAAATAATCTCATCTAAAGTTCCTGGCTGCCTGCTTAATGCATTATATTTTTCGATTATTTATATCATGTAATCCAGGTTGCCTCCAAATTGTTATACTTTCGTCTTCAGCAAAAATTTCAATATTATCTATGCCTGTTCCTCTCAATTGATCGCTTCAGATTCGCCAAGAAAAATTCTGAATAAATCTTTTATGTATCTCCATGCGTACTACACGCTATGCCCATCTTATTGTGGCACTTGTGATCACATTAGCACATTCATTCTCCCGACCTCATCTCCCCTTTGCCTAGGGTTTTGCCAATGACCGATGGTCTAGTAATTAGCGTCCTAGCCTAGTAATTAAAAGGTCCCGGTTTCGAATACAACCGGTCACACTAATATAAAAGGAAAAAAGGTTGTAATAAAATTATCAGTGTAATGAGAGAAGATTTCCTGTAAAGTAAACTCCCGAAGCGTCGTGTAGGGTCTTATATAAAATACATCTGAAACTGGACAATGCAAAACTAAATACTGTATTCATTCATCTTGTGCTCCACAGTTGGCATGCTGTTATGTGTATGCGTACCTTTCGTCACTTATGAAGCAGCTACGGGAAGGTAAGGCATTATGAGCCGAATTTCTTTCTCTCCTAAGCGACTGCCAGATTTTTCGACAAGTGCTCTGCACCTTAGGATTTGGCTAGTTAAAACAGGCTATTTGTTTCACACCCAAAAAGAATTCTTGGCCTGCTAATGCATTATTCTAACTCAGTTATTTTGCCTGAAAATAACAATTAAAGATCATTAACATTAGAAAGTTTATCTTTTATTGAGGCGTCAGTCTGCTACAACTGCGTCGTGACTAGTGAAGCACTGCTGATTATGTAACGTGTGAAGCAGTCGGCATTTGGGAGCTACTAATTTAAGCATGAAACATACATTTTCGTTCAGTAAGAACTAAGAGCCGCCATGACAATTAGGAGCACGAACTTTTAGTTTTGTTTTCTCACATTAATTGAAACTGGGAGAGTTTCACAGGAAGCCCAGCTTGTAGCGCATTTCACCTCGCAGATCCATCTTCAAGAGGCTGTCACTGTTGCGTACGTATTATCTGAGGGTGACGTTCTGGTTGATTTCTAAGTACCTCGTAAGTATTCCCGTTCGGGAAATTGGAAAGTCAAACCTTTCACTTCCGAAACACAGCAAACAAATTTTATCAAAGTTGATATTCCTGTTTTGCATTCGGGAGGTCTCGGGTTCAAATGATGGCAAGGATACAGGCAACGTTCACCGAGGTGCTTTGTGGGTTTTCTTAGTCCTTGCAGTCTATTAAATTAGTGCATGGCCACTTACTTCCTGATCTCTTCCAAGTCATTGCCCATTAATCATTCGAAAATACAAGTCCCGAGTTACTGATAGCTTCCTTAAATAAACTACATATGAATTCACTGAAAGAATTTTTTGCTGGTAGGACTGTTACTGAAAGAAAGTACTTTAATACCTAGTTTCAGAATATTAGTATTTATGTTTGTGACATGCAACTGCATCCCTCAATTTGTAAAATTTTGATGTCCCTTCTGTTTTGTATCGCTAGGGCCATGTTGCTTCTTGTTCTTGCGTCCGCTTTTATGGTATGCCCTGTTGCCGCGGACCTCGACACATTGTCCTTCATCATAGACTTCTTACGATTCCAAAGACCACCTGCTCTTGTGAGCGCTTTTGTGTGCTGGAAACAAGGTATAGGCGATTTATATCATATTTCTACGCATTCAGATGGTTCATCGCAGTGTCTGGACCAATTGAATGCGACCTGCTATTTTATAGCTCATTTCTCTTTCCCAGAATCTGAACGCCGGCTGACGCTACAGCTTTCACGCAATCACGTTTTTCTGTCGACACACTCGTTGGACCGCCTTCGGGTCACACCGACGACCGGCTACGTAACATTCATCTTGGACACACGCTGTGAGGGTGCGATTGGGATTTTACAACAGGTCATATTCACAAATCAACGTTTAAAACTCAGTTCCCACAGACAAAAAACATATTGTATTTCAGTCAGATTAATACAGTTCTTTCACTTCCTACACGTAACCTCAATTTGAATTAATCTTTATCAAACAAAGTTCAAATAACAATGCCTTATTATTTTGCGTTATAATTTGACCTGTAGTTTTGTATGGGTGTGAAATCGAATCACAAATATGAAGGAAAGAACACAGACTGAGGCAAAACTTGATGCTAATAATTAACAGTGAATTTGTTTTAAATCCAGTTCATGTAAGCAGATTGATGCATGTTTCGGCCACACAACTTCTGGCTACACAAAACGTACTATTGAAACTACGTATTTTAAGCCAAATATTATTAGAGTGAACAAAGCAAGGAAGATCAGATGGGCAAGACACGTAGAACGCTCGGGGACCTGAACAAATGAGACGCAGATAAAAGGATAATATTAAAATAAGTAGTTGGGAAACAGGGTTTGGAAATGGGAATCGAATTCGTCTGGCTCATTATAGGATCCTGTGGCGGACTCTTGGAAGTACGCTAATGAACATTCGGGATCATAAATATAAGGGAATTTCTTGACTACTCTATTATTAGCTTCATAAGAAAAATTCTGCTCCATGGAGTCAGTTATTTCCAAATGTTTCGTATTTGCATGTATGCAGGCAAATGAACTACAGATGCTTCGCAGACAGTACAGATGGCTTCTCCTGCAAAGTTCACATTTTGCAACATTAAGTAGCTACGAAAACAAGACATTTCCACAAGCAATGGCCAGGCCCAGAAGTGACGATATAACAGGTGAGAGGTTGCCCGTGAAGGGGTATAGGGGTTTAAAATAATGAATTTCGCTTTCTATAGCTGCAGACATTTTCAAGGCCCCTATTTTCAAAAGCACTTCTTATTACGCTGGCGCACATTTATTGATAACTACACTTCACGCATTACAAACATAAACGTTTAGAACAGTGTTGTTCGAATGCGAGAGTAACCCAATTCCTATGTCTTAATGCTTGAATATCAGATATTCATCGCCCTGATGACGGAGGCAGTATGACCTCTGAAACGTTGGTTAACATCGACCAGACTACACAGCGCAATAACCCAGAAGACAGAAATCTTCATATTCACCGCTGTGAGAACCTAAGTCTTACATGTTATATATGCATATTTTTTTCTTATTGCGTGCTATTCCTAGTCTCATTTCAAACCTTTGTTACTTCCTCAGTACAGTATTATGTAACATGGGATTTATCATACGTTTCATTAAGCATTTTCGTTCACTCACACCTTCGGTCTCTGTGGGGAACCGTATACAATTTTAAGCCTGAATGTAGATTAGTTATTGGCACGAGTGTTCCCATTTGCTTCGTGTGATTTTGCCTCGAGCTTCAAGTCATATACACATATACCTAATTATTACGACTTGGCAGTTCCATACTACGAGGGTCGCTCATTAAGTAATGCCCCACATTTTTTTCCTCAGAACATATTTATTCAAGATGGCTCAAATTTAGTGACAATATAAATCAATGTTTCCTTTACACATACTATTTTTCCACATAGTCCCCATCAACTTGTACGGTTTTACGCCAGCGTGGAACAAGTGCATGCATGCCTTGTCGGTACCAGCTCTTGTCTTGTGCACGTAGCCATGTCCTCACTACTTGAATCACGCTCTCGTCATCTTCAAATCTTGTTCCGCGGATAGCACTTTAAGTGGCCCAAAGAGATGGAAGTCGGAGGGTGCCAGATCTGGACTGTAGGGTGGATGGGGTAGCACCGTCCAACCCAATTTGGTGATTTCTTCCCGGGTTCTCAGACTTGTGTGAGGGCGTGCATTGTCGTGCAGGAGCAAAATTTCTGCTGGATGCTTGTGAGGCCGAACTCGTCGAAAACGCTTCTTGAGGGTTTTCAGGGTCCTGATGTACGCGTCTGAATTGATGGTCGCACCTCTTGGCATCACATCCACAAGAATGACCCCATCACTGTCCCAAAAGACAGTCATCATGACTTTTCCGGCGGAGGGAGTTGTCTTGAATTTCTTCTTTCTCGGTGATTGAGGATGATGCCACTCCATTGACTGCCTTTTTGTCTCTGGCTCAAAGTGGTGTATCCAGGTTTCGTCACCTGTAATGATCCGGGACAGAAAGACCTCTCCCTCAGCATCAAAACGCTCCAACAATTCAGAAGAAATCGTTTTCCTTTGAATCCTGTGGTCTGCTGTGAGACTTCGTGGAACCCATCTTGCGCACACCTTCGAATATGCGAGAGCCAGGATAATTGCAATCACACTTCCATTGCTGACTGAAAGCTGTTGGGCCAATTGTCGAGTTGTGATGCGCCGATCCTCACGAATAATGGCATCCGCGCGGTTCAACATGTCTGGAGTGGTGGCTGTGGCAGGACGCCCAGAGCGCGGCAGATCACGGAGCTCGGTTTCTTCACTTCCTGAAGCTTTAACTCTCTTAGCCCAGCGACCAACGGTGCTCCTATCGACTGCACAGCTTCCATACACAGCACACAAACGTTTATGAATGTTCACCACCGTTTCTTTTTCAGCAACAAGGAATTCAATTACAGCTCGTTGCTTGTAACGAGAGTCGTTCACAGACGCCATTTTAACAGTTCACTACAGCTCCGCTATCGGTTGGAATCATTTGAAACTCCGTACACGAACGCGGGAAACATCAAATCTCAAGCATGTAAAAGTACACTTTTCTATCTTCATTATTGGCTGAGAAAAAAAATGTGGGGCATTACTTAATGAGCGACCCTCGTATATGACTCCTTGGTCTTGACCATCCTAAAACTAAAACGCTTTATTAAAAAAAGAACAAAAACCGCAAAAAACCGCGTGCGAGAACGACAGCAAAGGCTCGCTTATGTAAATGTCTTTCTACAGTGACGGCCCGTCCATGAGAGCTGCAGAGCTGCAGCATCGCCCATAATTTTTCAAAGAATTAAAATAATATTTTGTGTGTTTATGTAATTTGTAACCCTTTATTTCCTCTATATCATTATTTTAATATTGCCCCTTATGTTGTCATTATCCACTAATCGGCTGAACTGACAATAAGTCCAAGGGTGAGGAATCCGAATCATAACGGGGCTATCATCCGGCTGCAAGGATTTCAGCGCGGCTAGCCTGTCAAAAGTAGTGAGCGCTGTGTGAGGTGGAGTGAGGGACAGTTCACTGGTACAGCACGTATCGGAGCTGCAGTCCCCGCAGCCGGCTTATAGTAAATACGCTTGCACGGTACCACGTGTTTTAGACTGGTTTCTGTATCACAATGTTTCGTTAATGAGTGTTCAATAATTCTGTGTGCTGACTGTTTTTTGTTCTGATAATGATAATGAGGAAACGAAGTGTATCATAGTTAGAGCAAATTAATTTTTCTAAATTATTTTTGAGTGAAAAAAGTGATGTATAAAATCATGGCAGCACTCTTCCGGACTTAGAAACGTCGAGCACGTATGGGTTTTCTCCTGATGTAAATTTACTTCTAATTTATTTAAAATGTTATGTGCTGAAAAACTATTCTGTTTTCCCCCCTTGCGCAGCACTACCACTGCCCTGACTCATGAGCCGCCACTGGCTTTCTAACTCATTGTTTGCTATTATTGGTCGGTTATCCGACTATCTGTTGTCATCCGCTACGGGAAATGATGAATAGTCAATTCCATTGACAGATGAACTGGAATCCATTCTGGAGCACTTGAACATCCTACTGGACAGTGACGTAATAATTGGAAAACGCGTCTCAGAGAAAGTTTTCCTTTTGCTGGAAGTCTACAAACCCAGAGCGTCAGGCGGTCTCGTGAAAAAGATCATTGGGGAGTGGAGCGAGGGACATGGGTTACGAGTGACCACTTCGGCTGTAGTAGCAGTAAGAAGAATGAATTTGCACAAGGCCTTGATCAGGGCTGTCATGGTGGTGAGCGCAGTTGTCAGAATATGAACTTCACTTAATGGCTTAGTTGCTTCCTTCTCTGACTGCGTTACTATTTGCCCCCAGGTGACCGACAACGGTACTTTGAACCACCTGGACGACGACGTTGACAAGCACGTCGACACCTACACGAAGACAAACTACGCGCAGTTCAAGTATGTGACAGAAATCCTCAATGCCAGGTAAACAACATCATAAATTTGTGTGGAGGAAACATGAAGATAAATGTATAAAAATAGAAGAATACACGGATGTTAGTTTCTTGGTACATCAGACCTTGTTCAACTGCAGTGGTTTTATGGAGTACACCGAGGGATAATTATTTGAGAAGCGGGTATGGCTTATCTTAAGGAAGCTTAACAAGTGTTGCCTTGAGGTTCTGAGGAACACATCGAATAACCTGTTTCGATATTCACTATAGAGAATATATTCGAATTGGGTGACTCTAGAGCGTGAAAATAAAGTGATAAAATACTATATCGCGTAGCATGATTTTTTAAATCAAACTAAAGAAAATGAGACATGAAGAGTGTAATGGCCCTACAGTTATGTAATAACAATGAATGCCGAATTTAGAGTTGCTCAACAACTGTCAGATGCGCTTGAACCAAGTGGATAACATTTATACATAAGAGAAGGACCCTGCCTGTCCATCTTCAGATTTAATGTCTGAAACTAATGGGCGGATGGAAGTCTGCACTAAATGTTGGCACAGCTTGAAAGTAAGCCCTGTTTTATACTAAACACACAGTTAACCTTATTGATTTTCTCAGAAACTGTTCACTGTGTTAAAAGTATAGGCCAGAGCTCATTGTGAGTCTCATTTTGAACACACAATCGAATTAATTTATAACGAGGCCTCGACTATTGCGAGCAGAGAAGAGCTGGATGGAAATTATGTACTTATGAGCAACATTTCACGGTTAAAGCGATCACAGTAGCTTAGAGCTTCACGGGTATAACGAGCAAATCTTTAAGCCATTATAACGAGCAGTGGCTGAATTGCCGTACGAGGTATTAAGATTTAATATTGCTTTGCTCGTTTATGATATTTTTCCCCCTATCCCTTTCCACATCCCTGCCGATAACAATATCAAACTTTTTTAACGATATTTACAGTCGACATTCATAGTGTGGTTGGTTCGATTTCCGTTCTCAGAATTTCATTTAGTACTACTCACGAAGCACATACGGGGTGCGATCGGAAAGTTTCAAGACTGTGTCAATAGAGGGCGAACCGGATGTAGTACGAGCTTCTGCCTTTAGGGGGTGCGGCCTACATTCATAGTGAATCAGTGTGCCAGCCGGCATCATCGAATTAGCATTTGTTTCTTAGTTACGGGCGTTTTGGTAGTGCCTTACACCGACCCTCCTGCGATTTCGGAATGGCGTGTGCATCAAATTTTGCCAAAGACTCGCCAAAACGGCTACGGAAACCTATGAAATGCTAAAGCAAGCATTTGGGGAGTCCGCAATGGGTCGTGCACAAACTTTTGTGTGGCATTCACGTTTTAAAAATGGCCGAACCTCTGTCGATGATGACGAGCGTTCTGGACGACCATCTTCGAGCACAACGCCCGAAAATGTTACGAAGATTCGGCAGGCCATTCACGAAGATCGACGTCGTACTATCAACGACCTGTGCGATATTGTTGGGATAGGCTATGGGACCTGTCAGCTGATTCTAAAGGAAGAACTCCACATGCGACGCATCATGACAACGCACCAGCGCACACCGCCCTCAAAGTTCGGCAGTTTTTGGCCTCAAACACCATGGCCGTCATCCCGCACCCTCCTTATTCGCCGGATTTATCTCCGTGTGACTTCTTCCTCTTCCCAAAGATGAAAATTCAGCTAAAGGGAAGGAGATTTTAGACGATAGAAGAGATTCAGGCAGAATCGCAGTTGGTGCTTGACAGGCTGACAAAGAAAGATTTCCAGGGATGCTTCCAGGCTTGGCAGCGGCGCTGGGATCGTTGTGTTCACTGCCAGGGTAACTACTTCAAGGGTGATGGATGAATTTAATACCTGAGATAAGTGTACGGGTTTTTATAGGCGCAGTCAGGAAACTTTCCGATCGCACCTCGTAGTCCTCGTTCCAGTGGTGTAGTGGAAATTTCCCCAGACCCTGCGAGGCGGTTGTGCCGAAGGCCCACTGGGGCTCTCAGGTATCAGGGCAAATATCCCTTTCCTATATTAAGTATGTCTGTGTGTGCGTGTGTGATAAAAGTAGTGAGTAACAGCGAAAGTAACATATGGGTTCAATAACCGAAAAAGAACGAATAACGGTTATAACAAGTTCTTTTCCTCTGTCCCTCTGTTGTAACCGAGTTTGGCTATATTTCGATACGAGACAATTTAAAGACATGCGAAGTAATTCGTTTGAATTGTTTTGATATTGATACGGAAAGAACTATCGGCGTTCATTTGCTATCTATTTCTCTCTATTAGTAGCTGCAGTTATGTGTTGAATAGTAATTGGTCTACATAATATGAATATTATTGAAAAATATATCCAATAGTCGTTAAAAGTAACGGAAAATAAAAGACTCTTTTTATGACAGACCATTGTTTGAAATGAGAATATTATGAATATTAATCAAAAATATATCCAATAGTCGTTAAAAGTAACGGAAAATAAAAGACTCTTTTTATGACAGACCATTGCTTGAAATGAGAATATTTGTAACGTGAAAATTGTTAATTTTTCCAAATTGGTAGAAGCCAATGATTGTTCCAACGTTGTGCCTCCAAGAGAAAGATTTTCTACAACGCGTTATTTGGGAGAGACGGGAGGGAGCGGACCGAAAGACATTGTATTATTTATTACATACATATATATCTCCATGCATGCGTATCACTACATACATAGTTTATTTAACTATATAGCGTCCTATAATGCACTGTAAAAAGTGACCTAATTTTGGGTGGTATCGTGGCTTTTACCTGGAGGGACTGAGGAAAACCAGGAGAAAACTTAGAATAACCGGTCTCCGAGTCGAGATTTAATTCACTTATCTACCGATACGAAGCAGAAGTGGTAACCATTTGGCTGCGATGCTCTGACGTTCAATTACAGCGTGGAAATGGCCATCACGAACACGTGGGGCTACTCTGCCAACGGCTCTTGGACGGGTCTGACAGGTTTCCTGCAGCGGGAAGAAGCGGATATAGGATCGACGGGCATGTTCGTGCTCAAGCAGCGTCTCTCCGTCGTTAACTTCATCGCTGCAACTACCCGCACCAGGTGCGATGCCAGAATAGACCTAGAATCACCGGGGCTGTCATATAATTTGCGTGATAAACTGATACCTGTTTATAGACTGGGTCAGAAAGTGCTTTATTGTACAGAGAACACAAAAATTGGAACTCATCCACGCATTTCGCCTCCTAAACTAATAAATGGATTTCGGCGAAATGTATAGCTGTGGGATGTCTACATTAAAAAACTGCCCAGAAAAAGTAATATTGGTTTAATCGCCAACTTTCTTGGTTGTAATTATGATTTGGCCTGTATTCTGGTCATGAGTCTTTTAAATAAATTTGTTTAGCATTTCCATTCTAATGATTGACAAAAAAGCTGTGAATGCAGCCCTGCTGTTTGATGTGGTACTGCAGTCATAAGCACGCAGTTTTCTTTCCAGGAGTGCTTTTCTGTTCCGTCCTCCACCCCTGTCCTTCGTGATGAACATTTTCACCCTGCCATTCAGTCGTGCAGTGTGGCTGGCTAGTGTGGCCCTTATTGCCGTAATATCCTTCCTACTGTACAGCGCCTTCAGATGGGAGTACCGTGAAAAAGGGGCCATGAACTGGACTGATGTTGTTCTGCTCTCCCTAGGAGCTGTATGCCAGCAAGGTGACTGCCTTCGCGTTATGCATTGTTCCAAGTGTCTTACTTGATATGCTGCATTCCTCAATGGTTCTTTATATTTCATCACAGGGTCGACGCTTGAGGCTCAGGGAATCACTGGTCGTACCGTCACCATCATGCTATATATAGTAGTCATATTCTTGTATACTTCCTACTCTGCCTGCATCGTTGCTTTGCTCCAGTCTACTACAGACTCCATCCAGACTCTTGAAGACCTGTATCACAGTGGTCTGACCCTAGGGGCTGTGGATGTAGTCTACAGTCGTCACTTTTTTTCGGTAAGAAAACTGTGTTGTTTTTGTATATCATGCATTCCGTACAAAACTTCAAAACTGATATTGGATCTGGTTATTGACACTATGGTTGGCTATGATCTTTCTGGACACATTTTCATGCAGTGATTCACATAGTGTAATGTTTCATCAGTAGGAAAAGTGAAGTCCTGAAAACATTGTCAAAAACTTGTATGTATGAAATTCGCTAGTATAACTCATTTACTCACCGCCTGATGAGTTCTGTTCGTTTCCAGACAGCCTCTGACCCCCTGCGGAATGCTATATACACTCAAAAGATCAATCCTTCAGGGAAACCCAGCAATTTCATGTCCCTGCACCAGGGTCTGGAGAGGGTTAGGAGGGGACTCTTTGCTTTCCACCATGAACTCGGACCGGGATACAAGATCATTTCTGACATATTCCTAGAGGAAGAGAAATGTGGTCTGCAGACAATCACCTGCTTTGTGGATTTTGTTGATCCCTGGATATCAGTTAGCAAACAGACTCCATTCAAAGAAATAATGTCCATCGCGTAAGTTTCACGTGCTGCTGTTGCATTTGTTAATTTTTTTATTATATTTTAGCTGATAGCTCAGATACAGACTCTTGTTATATGTACTAGCTTCCTCTTGCACCAAAAACGAAATTACTTGCACATCACTGATTCTTGCATTCACTTCATTAGCTTGATACCCTGCAGGTACCGAATCATTCATGAGCGAGGCCTGCAGGAGCGTGAGAATTTACGCTACTATCACAAGAAGCCTAAGTGTGAAGGTCTGGGATCGAGCTTTGTGAGTGTGGGCATAGTTGACTGCTACCCCGCATTGCTGGTGCTAGTTTATGGGCTGATGTGTTCAGTTACAGTGCTGCTACTGGAGATTCTGACATACAAAAGGTTGGACATTCAGGATTATTTTGTAACAAATTACAGCAAATTTCAAATAATTGTCCATTTTAGCAATTCAGCACTTCAGCAATTGTTTCAATACTATGGCAGAACGCTCCTTTCGGAGCTCCTCGGAGGGGTTGGTTGCTTTTTAAAATCTTGAGTAAGACACTAAACTCGGCATTGTTTTGTTCCACAACAATGCCGAGTTTGTTTATAGTTGACATTGTTGATGACGTAATTTATTGACGACGCCGAAATCACAAATTTTTATAGTAGAGATATCTTCCCATGCTCTTCTGGGTTTCCCGAGCAGCCATTTTCAAAGAGGTATAAAAACAAAAACTGCAATGAACTCATCTCCCTGGCAAAGCCCATCACAAACTATTCTAACCATTAAACAACCTCTATAAACTCTGAAGTTCATTATATACTAACAGTAACATAAATTACCTGCCTCAAGCCTACTCATCCCTTTTGGATTCAAATATTTGTCTGAAAACCTTATTTTTAGATACATGTAATGTATCTTCAAACTGCAGAGTTGATGATCGTGTTTCATGATCAGACAAAATGTCTGATAACATTACTGTTTTATATATCTTACATTGAATTATGCTATTTCTTCCAGGTTTCAGAATAATTTTGGATCGTGAATCTGAACTTCAGCAAGAGAGAGTTTTGCAAGGCATGTAAAATTTTTCACCATCAACTGTCTCAACTTATCAATTTTTCTAATGATACAGAGCAGTAAGAAGACACTTATTAAATTAATTATTTTACAATTTCATCAGCGTCCATAATAAAAATAACTTAGCATAAATTAATTGTAACAGTTATAATTAATTATAATGTCATGTAACTAAATTTTTAGAATTTTAATCCTTTCTCCTTGTGACAAGTAGATCGCTCGTCTAAAGAGTTGTAATACTCTTGGAAGTGCCTGAGGTAAAGTTGTTAATCGGCTTCCTTGGATGTTGTGTAATACGTTTGGGATTGTTCAGGATTCGCGGATAAGTTAAAATAACTAGGTATTCCAATTGTAGAAGATAGTCAGTTCGTATTTTCTAATAAGAAGAGTTTTATTCAAACTCAAGACAAGAACAAAGGTGTACAGAAAATATGAACAGCAGGTTACACGAAGTTGACGTTATGACTTCTTGACCACCTTCTGATGCTGTGCCTTGGGGTCACAAGCTTATATACATCAAACGAGATGGGTGAACAGTCAGGTCAAGAGGTATGTCATTCTACTCAAACGCAACAAAAAATGTACCACCCCTAAAGGCGAGCTGCAAGCTACATGGGTCAGACGCTCAATTGAAGGCGCCTCATTACGTCTGCTTAGACTCGCTGCGGGGGACCAGAACCTACCCCTGAAGACACAGCTGCAAGTTACACGGACCACACACTTGAACCCGCCTCACATTGTCCATGCTCAGTCTTAATGTGTGGAACGAGAACCTATGTTACAGAGTTATAAAAAATTGTCTGACATAGATCAAGTACCTCCCATACGGGATGAGGCCAAAGCTCATCAAGGACTGTATAATGACAGGTAATAATTCCTACGTTCCTTCCACTATTAGTGCAGTCCAGATCACAAAAATTCTAGTAATGCCATGTGTTTTGACCTGCATACCAGATCCCTTGCTGGCGAGGAAACCTCCACATATGGCTTGCTAGGGGTGGGGCGGGGGGGGGGGGGGGCTTCACCCATGATCTTCTGGCCAGTTCAAATTTCAAGACAAACAGTTACAGGGGTTCTGGACTGGTATAAACTCCCCGATAATGAAGTAAGGACAATTTTGATTTCAAATTCGTCTGAACTTATCTAATGAAGTAAGGACAATTTTGATTTCAAATTCGTCTGAACTTATCTAAGCTCTAAACATCCCAACGTGAAGCAAGGTCATTATGTTACCTTATAAGTAAATACTACGTTTATCATTCGCATGCAATTTACTCCACACCTGTGTGAGTCCCTATCTCCACATGCGTTGTTCCTGTATTTTTAACAGATTATAACTCACAGATCCTCTCAATTTGTCTCCTACCTCACTACTTTTATATATATCTGACTAAACTTACACTATAAACCAAGTACCTCTATCCCGCTCAAGATTATATGTAGTGATAATTATTCCCTAGAACAATTGGTACGTATACTCAAATGTGACATCTTATAACATAGAAACATATCAAATACAAATCAAATACAAGGCAAACATATGCCAACTGGATAAACTTTTTATAGTCTGACTGCTCTATATGCTCCTAATAGCTTTCTCTAATCTGCATTCTGTTTCAAACATTCCTTGCATTCTTACCATAACTTTCCATTATAGAGCTTTTTAAAGAAATGCATTATTATTATTATTATTATTATTTTTAAAGAAATGCTTTATTATTATTATTATTTAGCTCAAACCCTCATATTATGGGTTATGTAACCATGTTTTTTTTCTTAAACCTCAGGGCACTTTGTGGGTAATAACATTTTCGTGAAGGGTTTATATTAGATTATCTTCATCACTTTATCGCGGCTAATTCCCTTGCGGATACCTAGTAAAATACGGTGACGACATCGGTTTTTTTCAATCCCGCATTTGGGTTCAGCCAAGACATCGTTTTCCATGCGAAAAGGCTTCAACTCCCGCTTGTTAAACATGCCTTGTGGTTTTCCGTGCTTATCTTCCAGCTCGAACATGGCGGGCGATAGTGCTTTTGAGATGAGGTATGGGCCTTCAAACGGACGCATAAACTTCCCCGTAACTCCTTTGCCGGCATCAGAGACAGGCATTATTCTGACAAGCACTGGGTCTCGCAGCCTAGGTTCCCATTTGGCGACTTCTTTCTTACACCTCTCCTTTCGTATGGCGGCGCGCTCTTTCATTCGTGTGTAGGCTTTAATAGCCTTCTTCTCAACGGTTTCCTCGGTTAAGAGAGGCTCCGGCGCTGTCGGTAACAATTCTCTGAATAGTTTCGGTTTTGGACTGCCAAACATTAGTTCAGCGGAAGTAAAATTTGTGGCCTCTGAAACGGTGTTGTTACACCAAAACTCTATGCTACTAAGCAGTTGCGGCCAGCTCTTCTGCGTCGTATGGCAGTATATTCTAAAAAATTTAGATATTTCCCTCATAAACCTTTCTGATGTTTAGTTCTTCCAAAGACCGTCGCCATCCCTCGGAAGTGAATTGAGTCCCGTGGTCAGATAAGATGGCTTCTGGATGAATGACGGTGGGTACGTATTTCTGGGTAATGTTCCTCAGGCACGCCCGAGTCGTGGCCGATTTTAGAGGTTACAGCTTTACGTGTTTTGTGAATACGTCCAAGCATTCAAGTATATATTTATTCCCAAAACGTCCAGATGGTAGGGGCCCAAATAAATCAACGCTGACTTATTCTCCAGCTTTTGTGGGGAGATGTGATCTTATTTCAGCCTCGTACCTCCGGTTCGGGTGTTTTACCTTCTGGCAAACTTCACAATATGAGAGGGTCTTGCGTAATTTTCTGCCTAGTTTCCTCCGTCCGTTAAGGCTCTTAACGTTTTATTGGCTCCGGAATGGCCCAAATACTCATGCACGAACTTGATAAACCTGGTCTCCAGGCTGGTTGGCAAGTCTCCAGTCTGAACTGCAGTGAGGTTTCCTGCAGTACAGTACTCCTTGGTGAAGCAAGTACCTTCCTTTTATATAGGGGTCGTCGGCTTGCAGCTTTTCCCTTGCACCTTGTATAACGTGGTCTTGACTTTGGTGAACAGCGATGTCTCTCAAATCTTTTCTAATATTTGGGTCCACATTTAACTTGAACAGAGCCACCAGTAGTTCAGTAGGCTTTCCGATTTTCGCCACCTGTCCTGGGTCCATACCCACTGGATGCCTACTCAATTGGTCTGCAAAATAATTGCTGGTCCCATTGATGTGTTTAATTCGGTAGTCATACTCCTGGAGTTGAAGTATCCACCTAGATACTCGGTTTGAAGTCAAAATGCACCTCTTTAAGAAAGATAACGCCTTGTTATCCGAGTATATGGTTATTGTCCTTCCCCATACATAAATCCGAAACTTCTGGGGGGCGTATACAACAGCAAGTAGTTCCTGCTCACACGTTGTATATCTTCTTTCGGTGGCGGATAGTACTCTGGATGCAGTGGAAATGATCCTCTGACTTCCATCACTGCCGGCTTGAGTAAGGATCGCCGCGATGGCATAGCTACTCGCGTCTGTATACACTGAAAATGGATCACCCTCATTGGGATGCATTAATTGGATACTGTTTGCAAATTGCAGTCTCAATGTCTCAAATGCGACCTGTTTATGTTCATCCCACTTCCATCTGTTCCCCTTTTTTAATGAAGGCAACAAAGGAGCCAAGTAGCTTGCATAATTTATGATAAACCGATGGTGGTAATTACAGATTCCTAAAAATCGCCTTAGTTCCTTGTGGGTTTTGGGGGCGGGATAGTTTAGCATCGCTGTCATCATTCCAGGGTCTGGTACGACGCCGTGCTCGTTTATTATGTGACCTAGGAATTTGACTTCGGGCTGCCCGAACTTGCATTTTGTCACATTGATAGTGAAGCCCGCTTCAGTTAATTTTGATAATACAGTATCCAAATTGTCGAGATGATCTTCGTCTACATAATTCACCAAGAAATGTGAAGTGGTTCCGTCAAATATGGTGCGTAGCGCTCTCAGTAAAGCACATAAGCTGTTTTTGAGCCCAAAAGGTACTCTCTTGAACTGGTATTGCTTTGACTCGAATAAAAATGCGGTGTATTTCCGGCATCCTTCATCCAATTCAATTTGCAAAAACGCTGACGTCAGGTCTAAGCTGGTCATGAACTTAGCCCCATGAAATCTTTGAAGTAGTTCCTCAGTTATTGTGCCCTGTTGTTCCGATAATTCTGCGGGTTCGAGTTGCCAGGGGGTTCTCTTTCAGTCCTGTAACCCTGCTCTTTCCCTTCTATCTCGTCCATTTGCCTCAGGAAGCTGACGACCTCTTCAACGTTCTTATGCTGCTTAGCTAACCAAATTCTCTGCACGGATATTGGGTAATGAGCTTTTAATGCAAAAATGATCTCCTGGTCTTCCATTGGGGGTTGTAGGTGCCTGGCTAAGACAGCATATTTTAGAAAATGATCGGACATACTCTTGTCGCTCTGACGACTGAATTTCTCTTGGTATATTCTGCAGCGAGTTTCCGACTGGCTTTCGTTACTCCAAAAATGTCTGATGAATGAACTCTTAAATTTCTCATAATTTCGGAACGTTCCCGCGGTCGCGAGAATCCATGACTTGGCTGATTCATTTGTGAGTGACTTCACAGCAATAGTTAGGCGAAATTGTGGAGGAATTGCTTTCAATTCGAAATATTCGTCAAGTTGTTTCACATGGAACAAAGCATTTTGCGCCGTATCATCTACAAAAGTGGGTAACGGGATTTCTACAGCGATTAATTTCTGGATATCTGCCCTGAGATTTAAGTTTGAGTTAGGTGACTCACTTACATGAATACTTTTATTCGGCATGCACCGCCCATCAGCACTCGCATGCAACAGATGTTCAGTTTCAACCAAAGCATGCCTTACAGCTAGCGGGTCACTGGCAGGCTGTTGCAGATGTGGGGTGGGACTGCCACCACGGGCCTGCTCATTGTTGGAATGCGACTGACACGAAATTTGTCCTGCTGACGCGGAGTTCGTAGCTTCCCTTCTCCATTCTACAATTTCGCTCGACACTTCCTGCCTAACACGGGCGATTTCCTCTCTCACCGCTGCAATTTCTTTGTTTACCTTCGTTTCTATGTTTAATATCTCATTTGATAGGTCGCTGGTCTTAATCTCCAACTCCTCTGTCTTGTTGTTTAAAGCCGTTATGGACGCATCTAACTTATTATCTAACCTGGTCGACAGTTCTCGTAGGGACGCCTCGAAATATTCGGCTTGTTTAGCAGTTTTCTCTCTAACTTTCTCGATAGTTTTAGCCAGTTTTTTGTTCTCTGCCTCAAATTTATTCGTTAGTCTTTCCGATAGTTTAGTATTCTCATCTTTCAAGCTTTGTTTCAGTGACTCGTTGCTTTCTAGTAATAGATCCATAATTCTCTGTAAGGAATCATTAGTTATTAAGTTGGTTACTGACCGTAAAGCTACCCCTGCATTTATGGCTTGTCCCTCATCTGCTGTACTCTCCCCGTCTGATCGCGATAAGTTCCCAGTGTCTGTCACCTACCAGGATTTCCTTTTCGGTCTGTGGTTCGGTGTCATACTCTGGAGGTGGTTGACCACGTATGCTAGGTGATGTTATATCAATCTCAAGCTCTGTGGTGAGGGAGCTCCTTGATTCACCACATACATCCACTGAGTGGTTTCTCAGCTGCTTCTGGTTATTCATTTTAATTAACTAAACTCTGTGCCAACCTTGTGTTCCGAAGATGATGTTGATGCTGTTGGGGTTGATTTCACGGAGCACACACTGGAAGGGGGTTATTTGTGCTTGAAGTGACCGAAGGGTTGTCGCGTAGGGTATATGTGGACTTTCCTCCCCGCTCCAAACCTCCTTAAATTGACTTGCCAGGGTCCGCGGCTGATTCCTCGGGCGACGTCTCCTCGCGGGTGCTGGAATCCCTGAATCTCGTTGCTCACTTCGAAGTCGGCAGATTTCCGGAAAGGCGGGGGGTCGTTTGATGCTCCCGTGATACTTGCAGTGTTGTACCTGTGTTCTTCTGTCTAATCTCGACGCCGATACAGTGCGTTGTGGCCGATCCTCGTAGCCCCACATCGTTGGGCGCCACTTTTCTATAACTATCCTTCCTCACTACTTTTACCTTCTCTGTTCTTGCAGAAAGAGATAGTTATATCCCGAACTAGAGTCAGTGGGGAACAAGGATCACCTCAGGGTTGACGTGGTAATTTTTTATGTATATCAATAAATACAGAAAAAACAAATTTAAGAAACCGAATAATTTTACTTTTGAAATTAAAGAAAATCTTATACACTATTTCCCTAACTGGTACAAAAGTTTGGTTTACTGGCTGAAAGCCCGCTGTCGACTATGTCCACTCGAGTAATGCCATGTGTTTTGACCTGCATACCAGATCCCTTGCTGGCGAGGAAACCTCCACATATGGCTTGCTAGCGGGGGGGCCTTCACCCCTGATCTTCTGGCCAGTTCAAATTTCAAGTCAAACAGTTACAGGGTTTCTGGACTGGTATAATAAAGAGGTGCACATGTGTGCCGTCTGCGTTAGGCCTAAGTAGATTTCGAATGTAAAAAGTTTTGACATTTTACATTGTATACTAAATAATTTTTATATCCTACGTCATAATTATCAGATAATCTGTGACTTCATATAACTTTCCAAACGTATATCATCCATACTCCATGTTGCCCCGGGCACGGGGTAAACGGGGGCAAGTTATAATATTTAAAAGACTGTAACTCTTAGAACTAAACTAATAACTCGTTATAAATTTCAAATAGACAATAAATCCACACAATGTTTCTCCATGTGTTTATCTTTATTATTGTCCCTTCCACATGCCTCCAAGGATTAAGTTCCTTGTTGTGCCCTGGGCTCCCCTACTGAAGGGTGTGACGTTATGCATGTCTTCATAAACCTATTATTGTGATCCTACTGCGTACTTACTGATAGTGTTTTGGCATTTCTTACACGAAAGTTGTTCTAGGGATATAAATCACACTTTTTACATACTGAATTTTTAAAAGAAATCACCCAGAAACAATGTCAAACGTCCCCAAATATGTGCTCTCGCTATGCTTCATTTTCTTAGTACATAAAATTAAAATAGACACAGTTTAGAACAACTAGAAAACGGATGCCTCTTGATCTCCAGAACAACCTTCCTCTTTACTTAACCGTTTTTTGGGGACCCTTCTCTAATAATATACTGACAAAATATGCCACATCTGAGGAAAATTTCAATTGTTTAACCGTCCAGACATTAGAGTTCTGTGGAGCAACGCTGCAAGGGCGAGCTGGCTGAAATTCATTAAAAACAAAGGATCGGCTGTGTTAAGTGAGAAAGTAGGGGGAGGACTCACATGTGGTCTTTTTGGGGGGAGTGAGCCAGCAGCAGGAGTCGTGAAGAGTCTCTGGGCAGTCGGGGGCAGTCGTGGAAAGTTTCTTGACGGTTAAGATTTTTATAAAGTTGTGTAAGGAAGAAAATACATAATAAAAGTATAATTAGATCAACAGTTAATTATTATCTCTTCGTTATTCACTCGATCCCCGTGAACGACGCTGAGTCCCTGGCTAGCTGGAGCAAGCAACTAACCAAGGACGGTTATAATGGTATCTTTGGGATCTAAATCAGAATCTGTGTGTGGAAGGGAAGTCAGTTCTTGTATTTGGGTAATTCTACATGAAGTCAACAAATGGATGAGACAACACTGACAAGATACTTGTCAGTCTAAATACGAGGGTCGCTCATTAAGTAATGCCCCACATTTTTTTCCTCAGAACATATTTATTCAAGATGGCTCAAATTTAGTGACAATATAAATCAATGTTTCCTTTACACATACTATTTTTCCACATAGTCCCCATCAACTTGTACGGTTTTACGCCAGCGTGGAACAAGTGCATGCATGCCTTGCCGGTACCAGCTCTTGTCCTGTGCACGTAGCCATGTCCTCACTGCTTGAATTACGCTCTCGTCATCTTCAAATCTTGTTCCGCGGATAGCATCTTTAAGTGGCCCAAAGAGATGGAGTCGGAGGGTGGATGGGGCAGCACCGTTCAACCCAATTTGGTGATTTCTTCCCGGGTTCTCAGACTTGTGTGAGGGCGTGCATTGTCGTGCAGGAGCAAAATTTCTGCTGGATGCTTGTGAGGCCGAACTCGTCGAAAACGCTTCTTGAGGGTTTTCAGGGTCCTGATGTACGCGTCTGAATTGATGGTCGCACCTCTTGGCATCACATCCACAAGAATGACCCCATCACTGTCCCAAAAGACAGTCATCATGACTTTTCCGGCGGAGGGAGTTGTCTTGAATTTCTTCTTTCTCGGTGATTGAGGATGATGCCACTCCATTGACTGCCTTTTTGTCTCTGGCTCAAAGTGGTGTATCCAGGTTTCGTCACCTGTAATGATCCGGGACAGAAAGACCTCTCCCTCAGCATCAAAACGCTCCAACAATTCAGAAGAAATCGTTTTCCTTTGAATCCTGTGGTCTGCTGTGAGACTTCGTGGAACCCATCTTGCGCACACCTTCGAATATGCGAGAGCCTGGATAATTGCAATCACACTTCCATTGCTGACTGAAAGCTGTTGGGCCAATTGTCGAGTTGTGATGCGCCGATCCTCACGAATAATGGCATCCGCGCGGTTCAACATGTCTGGAGTGGTGGCTGTGGCAGGACGCCCAGAGCGCGGCAGATCACGGAGCTCGGTTTCTTCACTTCCTGAAGCTTTAACTCTCTTAGCCCAGCGACCAACGGTGCTCCTATCGACTGCACAGCTTCCATACACAGCACACAAACGTTTATGAATGTTCACCACCGTTTCTTTTTCAGCAACAAGGAATTCAATTACAGCTCGTTGCTTGTAACGAGAGTCGTTCACAGACGCCATTTTAACAGTTCACTACAGCTCCGCTATCGGTTGGAATCATTTGAAACTCCGTACACGAACGCGGGAAACATCAAATCTCAAGCATGTAAAAGTACACTTTTCTATCTTCATTATTGGCTGAGAAAAAAAATGTGGGGCATTACTTAATGAGCGACCCTCGTATGTTACTCCTAACGAAGTAGTGTACAACTACTGAGAAACAGAGGTGGTATTAACATTTCACAGATACTATCAATTTTCAGAAAGCATACACAAAAGAAAAATGGCACACATGCTATCTTCACAAAGTTAACATAGCAATAATTTTGGAATCTTTGATAAGTCTCCATAAGATCTGCAGAGCTGCAGCACCCCATATAATTTTTTTTTCAAAAATTCGACCAATCTACACAGCGCAACAACCCAGAAGACAGAAATCTTCATTGAGATTTATGTTGTCATATATCTCAGAAATGTCATCAGATGCAAGTATTAAACTCTGTACACTCTACCACCTAAAGGAGGACTCTGAAGTGTATTAATATTGAAGTTGCAACTTCAAGCACTACTCAGATAATTGAGGTAAAATAAGATGCAATCTCATTATGTTGCAAAAAAATGTATACTCATTTACTAAAGTCTGACAGCTCATACACACACTTGTCATTTATACTAAAGATATGTTGACATATGGAAAAATATGCTCAAAATTTAGCACTACATAAATTCTCTACTCTGAAATAACCCTGTCTCTAAATATATCTATAAGCACATGTGCATCCATACCTGAAGCACATGTGTATTTGAGTCCAAGTATCTTCATGTGTGTGGTTAGTACATGATCAATAAGAACACTACTCCTGTTTCCTCTCAATTCGAGACAATAATTCTTGCAACATTTTAATGTCTGACCTATTTTGATGCTTGGAGCAGGTAGGACAAACTGAATACTTATCTTCAAACCAGAAGGAATATTCTCTGAGGACAAAAAAGTTAGAATTTGGTTGAGGCTGTATAAATTTTACACAGAACATGTATTCTTGTCTTTCTTAAACAATACACAACCACCAAACCACTATACTCTTAGGCAATATTTGAAGACGCAAATACCAGTATGCCTGTGCTGTTTTAATGCCAGACTTATGTTATTTGGTGTGTTGTAAAACATGTGGACAGAAAAGTAACATCTGTAAAGATTGCCTTGAAGTTTAATGGCTTAAAACAATGGCAAGTTTCAGTTCTTGGTGTTGCAATTGTGATATCAAATATTCTTCAAGTTCCTTTGTGTAGTTAAGAAAACGTTACAAATAATTCATAATGTTCTTTAAAGTTTTCTTGCCATAATATATATTATAAATGGATAGTGGTGCCCGAATTTATAACTTGTGTTGGGCAAGGCCGTGGTCTAGGCAACACGAAGTTTTCCTCCGGAGGCTTCCCCGGTTTCTCCGTGGCATCCCAACAATTACTCCATTCACACACAGAAGAAGGCAATGGCAAACCACTTCTGGATCATCTGCCAAGAACGTATATGAACAGGTCCCAGTCCGAGAAAAGGATGGAAGGATCTTGTTCATATGGACCTGTCGTCAGACAGAACACTAAATAAAAATAAAATATTGTAATGGGTGGATGCACTTGTATTTTATGTGAAACATTATATTATGTGAACTCTTTATAACAGCATCAATTGTACTTGATGTATATGTGTTGTCTTATTCGGACTTTTTCCACATCTTACTACCATCCAACTAACTTATGGATCCACGGCATGAAAAAAAAGTGAGTGTATGTAATGTAAGGTTGTGTACATTGACGATGCACTAATGTATTAGTTCATTATCTGAAGTTGATGATTTGTAGATTTGCCTTTGCATCCAGCATTTACAATTCTCACTTGAAGCAAAATACTATAAGAAATAAGAAGGCAAGATTTAAATAAGCTTGGCAACCACTATGTTACAGTCATTGAGTTAATATGCCATTATGCACTGTTTGTACTCTATTGTCATATCATCAAGTTCAATGTGAAGTAATACTTACAGTGTTTACGCACCATACAAACAATTCTCATTCTCAGTGTTGCACACATACTTATCATTTCCTCCACTCATGTCTTGATGAATTGTACACACATGTGATGTGTGTAATATACGAACAAAATCAGAACATGAATTTGGTCTTTCTAGTAGTTCAGACGATACTGAAAAACTTATTGCTATATTTGGGTATCTTTCTTAGAATAATATAAACCTTTTTGAGATTATGCAACACAAAATTTCTGTTTTTGTACTTTGACTCCACTCAGTTTTACAGGTGATGTGTCAATTATTGTGTTATTAATAATTTACAGTGTACATAAAATGTTTGACAAGTTGCAAGGCTACAAAACTAACATCCCACCAAATTTAATTTCCTTTTCTGAATTCTTATCTAAATCAGGATTTTTCTGGCACTCTGTAAAATGAGGCTTATGTATTTCAGAGTACAGTAGGAGATGAATGCTAAATTTTGAGTATGTTATTTACTGTATGCCCATACATCTTTAGTTTTATGAAAACTGCATGTGAGCTGTAAGACCTGAATAAATGAGGTATGAAAATGGACAAGTTTTTGCAATATAACAAAACTACATCTTATTTAATTCAGTTATCTGAGGACTGCCTGAAGCTGCAACTCCATCAGTAATATTCATCAGAGACCTCTTTTAGGTGGCAATGTATACAGAGTTACATACTTGCATCTGTAAACAGTCCTAAGATATGTGACATTACAAATCTAAATTTTTGGCTATCTTCCACAAACCATGAAATTCAGCTGTGAGGTTTGACCTAAAATACACCATCAATTTGGCTCCAAATAACAAAAAGGCAAATGTGCCTTTATAGATCTACAATTTGAGGGTAAAAGCATGTAGATGCTAAAATAATCATGAGTTATGGCAATATTAACCTAGGGGAAAAAAATGCAAAGTGACTGTGTCTGTGCAATACACTGTTAAAAGGAAATAAGATTATCTTTAAAGATAACCCAGAGTAAACTCTAAAAATGCACGTGCTAACTCTAAAGAGACTATGTGTTTTCTACACAAAGTTGTATAAAATTTGATGATTCTGAATGCCAATGATTTTTCCGGAAACTGTTGAATTGAGGTGGAATAACCCACTTGAAATGTGGATTTATTGAAAGAGGAAAGACTTTTCTGTTATTTGAAAAATTTTATAGCTTAAAAATAGTATTTTCCATCAATTCATTTTCTGCTAGTAGTTTCAGGGAATGGTTTGGCATTAAGAGGGTTGGTTAACCTTTGGATTCTTGCATCACTGGCAATTATTTAATGGCAAATGATGTGACAAAACTGGTCTTAGGTTTTGAATGTTAATTTATCCTTCATACTCTATTTTGAAACTGACTCCTGCCTGAGAAATAGTGCAATTCACAAGAAAACATCTGGAAAGATGTAAGAAGAAGAAACACTTATTGTTGTTCTGTTTCTTTGTAAACTACATACGTTAAAAAACACTGTAGTACAAAAATGAAGTCAGAAGTATAACAGACTCTCCCACTTTGTTATGAAACAACAGTCAAATTCACCCTGGTTGCTAGGCAAGTGTTCAGATGCAAATATGGTGCATTCATGAGCGTTTTTTTCTGTGGTATTTTTCAGACAAAGAGTTTATTCCAATAACCCACAAATCTCGGAGCAACTACAACCAAATACTGAAAGGACTGTTACAAACAGTGATCCAGAAACAGTTTCCAAAGCCATACAAAGCGCAAAGAAAAAGGCATATGTGTGTGCTTGAGAAGCTGGTGGACATTTTCAGCACTTTCTATAAAATTGTTCTGTAAATCCTCCTCAACAAACAAAAGCTTAAAAGCAACTTGTTTGTGCTGTCCTCACAGCATGAAAGCTTACTATTACTGTTGTACTTAACAATGCATTTTAAATGGACACTTTATAATATAAAATTGTAGGATGGTAATGACTAATGACAACAAGTGTTTTATTCTAGTATTGAGCATTTAGAGCTGTGAGGAAAATCAGGGAAATTACTAGGGCCTCAAAGACAATATTTGAATTGAAGTCTTGTCTTACTTCATTTACATATCATACTACACTTCCTTTGCAGAAAAAAATAAGTGTGTGTGTGTGTTAGTAAATTAACCCTTTTATATTCTGTGCCCATGTCTACTGTCTGCAGACCTTGCAACATCAAATTTTGTTTTAATGATTATTACTTTCCATCAGTATCTGTAATAAAGGCAGCATTATTTTAAATTTTACTGTTGAACAGAGGCATCTGTCCACCATTCTGTCCCACATGTCTAGAACCAGAAAGAAGTTTTACCATTATGCATGCCATAACAATTATGGTCATTTGCCAGGGAAGACCTTTGAACTCTGTCAATGGTGCCAGTTGTATCAAAGTCAGGTACTTCCCATGCAGTTCGTTGGTTGGGTTGGTGGGTGGCTGTATGGCTGGGGATTCCCACACAGGGACTACCCACCCAGTCACTTCAGCACACAGAAACATGTGTATGTCCTTATGTACAGTGTCCATATTGTTGTCATATGTGAACCAGTGGAACTACCTAAGATCAAATTTCATAAGAACTATCTAGTTTTTCTGAAGTTATGTGTGGGCAAAAGAGGAGGTTACAGTCTATTTCACAACATATCTGTAATGAATCTGAGAAAAACATAACCAATATCAGTTAGAATCTTAAAAACTTGCACACCGCGTAGTGTATTGAAATATAAAGTATGTATATAAACAAAACTGTTTACACTTTGAAGGACACTAATGCGAAAAGCATTTCGACCTCAAGAGGTCATCATCAGTGGCAAAAAGCAAGTTAATTCATATAATACAAATCAAAAAGATTGTGGATTTTTAACATGGCATAAAAGTTATGTATTTTACAAAACAATATTTATGTAACACCTCACTGGACGTTGATTGCACAGGAGTTGGTGTATTATATTGAGCACTTAGCTTTTAAGACCACTGGTTTGATTGACATTGTTGGTCTGCGGTTAGCCATAGTTGCATTATCTGTGCCTGTGAAATTCAACGATGCATGGACATTAACACAGTTCATGATAGATTGAAGGCCTTGGAAGTGGACACTGCACACAATCAAGAAATATCATAGAACACCTAGCATATACCTAAACACAACCATAAATGATCGAACAAAAAACATGGACATACTAATTGTGTCACAAAGAAAACTTAAACATATTAGAAAGATTTAGGACTTATAAAGCTGCTAGAAGTAAACGTTATTAAATGAGCACTGTGTCATCAACTCTAATGTGTTATCTGATGGATGTAATCACAGGTAATGACAAAGAAATGTGAGTTAGCATGAATGCTGGTAAAACTAATTACAGTAAGAACATTAATACATCATTAATTCACTACTGTAACTACATCAGGCAAACACTTGACACATATAATACTGAACAACACTCAAATAATGGAACAGTTTACCAGCATAGTTAATCAAGGCTACAGACTGCACATACAATGGTGAAAAAAGTGAATGATGAGTTTGTGACTGAAAACTGTAACAATTATGTGCACTGTATATAGTAGTAATTTACAAGAAATGTGCCTCACACATGCCACATGTGATGTGGATCAAAGTGGTATGAAGCCATATCAGCATGACTCATTCATGAAATGTTATTTACCTGAAATATCAGCATTCAGTGATTTGTTAATCAATGAGGCCTGGCATACAGAGTGACATGCTTGCTACTTTTAGCCCAGCTTTCTGACTGAATAACACGTTCATCAACGGGTACCAGATCTGGCTCAATGGGTAACCCCATCTCTGCTGAAGTTCCCGGAGTTCAGTCGAATTTTAATTTCTTCCCTTACGAGGTGGTCCATATAACCTGCTGTCTTGTCTAACATGGCAGTATTGCTCAAGTCAATGCAGTTCCCTGTGTTTATGCTGTGCTTTACAACCGCAGACTTCCCAGGCTCTTTGTGATATATATATATGTCTCATATTCTCCTTGCATCTGGAGAAGCAGCACTTTTGGTGAGACAGTTCAAGCAAAATTTCTAAGTTGCTGGAGCCTGGCCCAAAAAGAGATGAAATGGGTAGGTTATCACCTGAATCATTTATAAAATAAAATAGTGTGGTTCTTTTGGCAAACATAATCAATCACAAGAAATTTCACAGAACCAAACTTGTGAATATACATGTCCTGAACATGTACATCACTAAGATCAGCACTACATTGCATGCCCATTAGGGGTCTAATAATAGTGTCGTGGTTCCAAGATATGCCACCCTTACATGAATATGTATTTAATACTTGTATCTTAATTTAAATGGCACAATATATGGCCTAGCAACTATGGGATCTAAGCACAGATAGAAGTAGGTACAATGTTAAAATAGATCTTGAAAGAGAAAACATGGTGTGAGTCTGTCAACTGAATTAAACTACAGGGAGATCACCTATTAGCTATGCGATGGTGCATTCTTTTTGCTACATGAACGTGATAACTGTCATCTTCAATAGGTAGTTAGCTGCATCAATAGTGACTTTGCAGCAACATCAAAGACTTAACTTTTAGATTACAAGATATGTTGTAAATGTTCCCCCTACTGGCTTGAATATAGACGCTTTCAGATGAAGAGATCTTCTGAGTTCTTCCATGTGTGGAATGGTTCATAGTCTTCAGTTTTAAAATTTATTAATCAGACAAAAGTACTACTTTAAATAAATGTATATCTAACCCTAATGTACGTGTTTATAATAATTAGAAAAATTTCCCTTCAAATTTTTGAACCACGCTTTCTGACACTTGATGTACCGCCTATGATGTTGCAACGGACAACAATTTGCGTTTTTCATTCTGAGCACTGTGCCACTAAATCATTGTTATATTTCACTGTTAATATGCAATTTTGAAAGGAATATGATGTTCGAGTTACTTCATCCTTGAATACCACGAAGGAAATAGTCTTTCAAATATAAAACATGTGTACGATAAGACGTCTTCGAACAACCATCAAAACCTCTAGTCTGTCTGTAAATAACATTAACTCGAATGAATTTACATACATCCTAGTTGCTATGATGATCCACGACAAACTATGTGTTCGAAGCTCGATAATGTATTTTGTAACAGAATTGTACTTCTTAAGAGCTGAAAACACGAAATATGACAACACAATAAGTCAACCTGGAACCTTTATAATAGTAATCGGTCAAAATTTCTACTTTAAATAAATATATATCTAACCCTAGTGAACATGTTTATAGTAATTGGAAACATTTCCCTTCATATTTTTGAACCACGATTTCTGGCACTTAAATACGACCTGTAATGCTGCAACGGACAAACATTTTGCTTCTTTCGTTCTGAGCACTGTGAAACTAAATCCTAGTTATATTTCACTGTTAATACGTAATTTGAAGGGAATATGATGTTCGAGGTACTTCAAGCTTGAACACCTCGAAGAAAATAGTCTTTCAATTATACACATGTGTATGAAAAGACAACAAACAACCATCAAACATTAAGTCTGTCTGTGAATAACATTAATTCGAATGAATTTACATACATCTTAGTTGCTGTGATTATACGAGGTGCGATCGGAAAGTTTCTAGACTGCGCCTATAAAAACCCGTACACTTATCTCAGGTATTAAATTTATCCATCACCCTTGAAGTAGTTCCCCTGGGAGTGAACACAACGATCCCAGCGCCGCTGCCAAGCCTGGAAGAATCCCTGGAAATCTTTCTTTGTCAGCCTGTCAAGCACCATCTGCGATTCTGCCTGAATCTCTTCTATCGTCTAAAATCTCCTTCCCTTTAGCTGAATTTTCATCTTTGGGAAGTGGAAGAAGTCACACGGAGATAAATCCGGCGAATAAGGAGGGTGCGGGATGACGGCCATGGTGTTTGAGGCCAAAAACTGCCGAACTTTGAGGGCGGTGTGCGCTCGCGCGTTGTCATGATGCGTCGCATGTGGAGTTCTTCCTTTAGAATCATATGACAGGTCCCATAGCCTATCCCAACAATGTCGCACAAGTCGTTGATAGTACGACGTCGATCTTCGTGAATGGCCTGCCGAATCTTCGTAACATTTTCGGGCGTTGTGCTCGAAGATGGTCGTCCAGAACGCTCGTCATCGTCGACAGAGGTTCGGCCATTTTTAAAACGTGAATGCCACACAAAAGTTTGTGCACGACCCGTTGCGGACTCCCCAAATGCTTGCTTTAGCATTTCATATGTTTCCGTAGCCGTTTTGGCGAGTCTTTGGCAAAATTTGATGCACACGCCATTCCGAAATCGCAAGAGGGTCGGTGTAATGCACTACCAAACAAATTTTAATTCGATGATGCCGGCTGGCACACTGATTCACTATGAATGTAGGCCGCACCCCCTAGCGGCAGAAGCTCGTACTACATCCGGTTCGCCCTCTATTGACACAGTCTTGAAACTTTCCGATCTCACCTCGTATTCACACACATCTTAGTTGCTCCGTTAATCCCCGACATACTATGTTATCGCTGCACGCCGATGTATAAGATCACATTGAAGGAAGCCTTAAAGTCTCTCCAAAATTATAGCAGCCGTGAAAACACAGTGGGCCTCGTTTCAAATATCTCTGGAAAATCGATTTCAAAGTTTAAGTGTATATAAGATGTCAAAATATCGTCTTTAATGAAATCAGTGTTAATATCCAATAATGGGACTGATATTCAATTACATTACACTCGCTCTCTTCACGCTTTTGTGTGGCTTGTTTCTTTACTTGTACTTTTATTTTTCCAGAAACTTCAACTTCTGTAAGAATCTCGGTGTCCCTTACGTAAAACCCCTAGCGTTTGTAGGCAATCTGAAGGAAGTATTGTTCCTGAGAGAAAATATAGGGAAGGCTCTTGAAAGAATATACAGCGAACAAAGTGACAAGCCGTTTGTGGGCATCTTCGCGTTCGATCAGCCGATTTTGGTGATTCATGACCTGGACTAGGTGAAGAATGTTCTGGTAAAGAATGGGCAGTACTTCGTTGACCGATCCATCGCTATTGACGAAAACCTAGACCCCTTGTTTGGAAATAACATGTTTGTGATAAAAGGGCAACGCTGGCGTCGAGTCAGAGTATACCTGTCTCCGGTATTTACATCGCCAAGATGAAGATGATGTTCTATCTTATGGAACTCTGTGGCAAAGACCTATTGGAGTACCTGGAAATGGTCACAGCTGACGGTCAGTATTCGGAACACACAGTGTATCAACGTTAATCACATTTCACATTATGTCTCTACGATATCTGTTAGACTATTCAAAATAACAAACATGCTCAAGAACTAAACACCTTAATAAAGTAAAATTTATGTAACCAAATGCAAACTTAAATTGAAGACATACGTTTTTTGCATATATCCGCGTGTAGAAAATAATTTCCTAAATGTTTTAGAATGATTTACAAATTTCAGGAAAGTGTTAGTCGTTTTGTACTCGCCGTCCAGCCTGAACATCGGGCCCACCTTGCTTTATGTAAAATTTATATTGGAGCCTCATTCGCTATGGATAAATGAACAGGAACAAGATGATGACCAGTGGCTAATATTAAGAAGCTATTATAATATTTTAAAACACATAGTGTTTAATGGAAATTGTGTTATTTCATATGAGCGTGTATTTGAGTTTGTTTTCTGTGGAGTGCAAAGTATTCAAATTTTCCTCGTTCCTCAGTATCACACAATGATTCCATACAGCTGTAGTGGGAGTTAATGCAACTACAGCTATAGAAAATCATTTTGATGAATAAAATGGTCAGAGACAAATTTCAACCCCTATTGTCAAAATAAATTAGTCTAGGACGGTTTAAATTACCGTAATTGGATATTATATTATCTGAAACGCTGACGCATGTTGCAGATACTTAAGCTTGGAGAGATTATAGAATTTAAATAATACCAAAAATAAATATTTGCAATTCCATATTCTTTATCAACGGTCTTTTAACATCTTCTATGAGAGGGAGAAGAATGAAGTTTTACAAAATGATTTTCTGGAGTCTATGATCGAAATGAGAAATAAATGGGAAAATAGCGTCCAAGAAGACAACATACCATCAAAGAGTGAAGGGAAAAATTAAAACATCGGGAAGTTCAGAGCATTCCGTTATATGACATGGATAATGCCAAAAGAAAGCAAGAAATTTAACATCTAAACTGTGCGTGTAACTTTTTAATTAAATCGGGAAAATATAGCTAGGCCAGTACAAAACGTGAATATAGGTGAAGTCCTAGTATAGCCCCGGTACACGAGCGCCAATATTAATGTCGTGCTTTCATTTAACCTAAATATTCTGCTTTAGTTTCGTAACTCGTAGCGATGAGGCGTCCTCAGTGTCCCTGAGTGCAAAAAGGCTGAGTCTATGGGCCAAAGATACAAACAGACTAAGACAGAGTATCCATGACAATTAATAGCATTTCATCATCTTCTTTGAAAGCCACTGGAATGCGAGTTTAGCTCACCTTGAGTTTCATATCTTTATTTGGTCGCACTTTCATGACGCAATCCTAACACCAAGTTTATAAGAACTTATAGTTTATGAGCTGTTTTCTAGGTACTGGCGTTTCGAAAAGACAAATCATTTGAATAATACTATGATGTATTAACTCCGTGTCGTTATGTGAGGATATTTTGTATGACTAAAATCAGAAAGCTTTCACAAGAACTTCCAAAACAGATAAGGGTGTACTTGATGTACAGAAAATGAAGCGGTGTAATTACGAAATAAATAATTCTCCTTTCGAAATCAATAGATACTTCAAACTAGTATAAAGACATATTCTTGAAACGAGGTGTTGACAAATAAAAGTTACATCCACGGAGATGTTAAGAAAAATTAATATCAAGAAATTCTCGTTGCCATTAAATTCAGAACGCAAAATTTTCCACCCTTCTAATAAAATATGTAAACTAAAATACACTAATTAATTTATATATTTCCTTTATCACGGAGGTTTAAAATTTAAACTATTTTAAACGGAAAACATGTAATTCAGTTAGACAAACCTCACAAACCAAAATTGGGAGCCCCAGGCTTACATGAAACAATAACATTCAAGGCAAGGCAAGGCAAAGCAAGTCAACTGAAGCAAGGCAAGGCAAGGCAATGTATTGTATTGCAAAGTAACGTAAGGTAATGTAATGTAAGGCAAGGCAAGACAAGGCAAGGCAAGGCAATGTAATGTCATGTTAGGTAACGTAAGGTAATATAATGTAAGGCAAAGCAAGGCAAGGCATTGTAATGTAAGGTAACGTAAGTTAATGTAATGTAATATAAGGCAAGGCTAGGCAAGTCAAGGCAAGAGAAGGCAAGGCAAGGCAATGTGATATAATGTACTGTAACGTAAGGTAATGAAATGTAAGGCAAGGCAAGGCAAGGCAAGTCAAGGCAAGGCAAGGCAAAGCAAGTCAAGGCAAGGCAAGGCAAGGAAAGGCAAGAGAAGGCAATGTAATGTAATGTAAGGTAACGTAAGGTAATGTAATGTAAGGCAATGCAAGGCAAGGCAAGGCAAGGCAAGACATGGCAATGTAATGTAATGTAAGGTAACGTAAGGTAATGTAATGTAAGGCAAGGCAAGGCAAGGCAAGGCAAGACAAGGCAAGGCAAGGCAAGGCAAGGCAAGGCAAGGCAAGGCAAGGCAAGGCAAGGCAAGGCAAGGCAAGGCAAGGCAAAGCAAGGCAAGACAAAACAAGGCAAGGCAAGGCAAAGGAAGACAAGGCAAGGAAAGACATGGCAAGGCAAGGCAATGCAAGGCAAAGCAAGGCAAGTCAAGGCAAAACAAAGCAAGGCTAGGCAAAGCAATGAAATGTAATGTAAGGTGATGTAAGGTAATGTAATGTAAGGCAAGGCGAGGCAAGGCAAGGCAAGGCAAGGCAAGACAAGGCAAGGCAAGGCTAGACAAGGCAAGGCAAGGCTAGGCAAGACAAGGCAGGGCAATGTAATGTAATGTAAGGTAACGTAACTTAATGAAATATAAGGCAAGCAAAGCAAGGCAAGGAAAGGCAAGCCAAGTCAAGGCAAAGCAAGGCAAGGCTAAGCAAGGCAAGGCTACACAAGGCAAGGCAAGGCTAGGCAAGACAAGGCAGGGCAATGTAATGTAATTTAAGGTAACGTAACTTAATGAAATATAAGGCAAGCAAGGCAAGGTAAGGAAAGGCAAGCCAAGTCAAGGCAAGGCAAGGCAAGGCAAGGCAAGAGAAGGCAAGGCAAGGCAAGGCATGACAAGGAACGGCATATCAAAGCAAGGCAAGGCAAGGCAATGTAATGTAATGTAAGGTAACGTAACATAATGTAATGTAAGGCAAGGCAAGGAAAGATAAGGCAAGGCAAGGCAATATAATGTAAGGTAACATAAGGTAATGTAATGCAAGGCAAGGCAAGGAAAGGCAAGGGAAGGTAAAGCAAGACAAGGTAAGGCAAGGCAAGGCGTGGCAAGGCAATGTAATGTAACGTAAGTTAACGTAAGTTAATGTAATGTAAGGCAAGGCAAGACAAGGCAAGGAAACTGAAGGCAAGGCAAGAAAAGGTAAGGCAAAGCAAGGCAAGGCAAGGCAAGGCAAGGCAAGTCAAGGCAAGGCAGGCAAGGCAAGGCAGGGCAAGGCAAGGCAAGGCAATGCAAGGCAAGGTAAGAAAAGTTAAGGCAAGTCAAGGCAAGGCAAGGCAAGGCAAGGCAAGGCAAGGCAAGGCACACAAGGCAAGTCAGGGCAAGGCAGAGCAGGGTAAGGCAAGGCAAACAGGGCAAGAAAAGGCAAGGCAAGGCAAGGCAAAGCAAGGCAAGGAAGGCAAGGCAAGGCAGGTCAATGCAGGGCAAGGCAGGACAGGGCAAGGCAAGGCAAGGCAAGGAAAGACAAGGTAAGGCAAGGAAGAGCAAGGCAAGCAATTCAAGGCAAGGCAGGGCAGGGCAAGGCAAAGCAAGGCAATGCAAGGCAAGGTAAGAAAAGTTAAGGCAAGTCAAGGCAAGTCAAGGCAAGGCAAGGCAAGTCAGGGCAAGGCAGGGCAAGGCAGGGCAGGGCAAGGCAGGGCAAAGCATGCAAGGCAAGGCAAGGCAAGGCAAGGCAAGACAAAGCTAGGCAATGTAATGAAATGTAAGGTAACGTAAGGTAATGTAATGTAAGGCAAGGCAAGGCAACGCAAGGCAACGCAAGGCAAGGCAAGAAAAGGTAAGACAAGGCAAGACAAGGCTAGGCAAGGCAGGCAGGGCAATGCAGGGCAAGGCAGGTAAGGCAGAGCAGGGCAAGGCAAGGCAAGGCAAGACAAGGCAAGGCAATGTAATGTAACGTAAGGTAACTTAAGGTAATATAATGTAAGGCAAGGCAAGGCAAGGCAAAGCAAATGAAGGCAATGTAATGTAATGTTAGGTAACGTAAGGTGATGTAATTTAATCAAGGCAAGTCAAGGCAAGGCAATGAAATGCGAGGAAGGCAAGGCAAGGCAAGGCAAGGCAAGGCAATTCAAGTCTATGCAATGCAAGGCAAAGCAAGGCAAACAAGGCAGGCTATGCAAGGCAGGGCAGGGCAAGGGTGGGCAATATAATGTATTGTAAGGTAACGTAAGGTAATGTAATATAAGGCAAGGCAAGGCAAGGAAAGAAAGGCAAGCCAAGGCAAGGCAAGGAAAGAAAAGGCCAGCAAGGCAAGGCAGGGCAAGGCAAACAAGGCAAGGCAAGGCAATGCAAGGCAAGGCAAGGCAACGCAAGGGAAGGGAAGGCAAAGCAAGGCAATGTAATGTAAGGTAACGTAAGTTAATGTAATGTAAAGCAAGGCAAGGCAAAGAAAGGCGATGCAAGGCAAGGCAAGGCAAGGCAAGGCATGGCAAGGCAAGGTAAGTTAAGCCAAGGCAAGGCAAGGAAAGGCAAGGCAAGGCAAGGCAAGGCAAGGCAAGGCAAGTCAAGGCAAGGCAATGTAATGTAATGTAAGGTAACGTAAGGTAATGTAATTTAAGTTAAGGCAAGGCAAGGCAATGAAATGTAAGGTAACGTAAGGTAATGTAATGTAAGGCAAGGCAACTCTAGGCAAGGCAACGCAAGGCAATGTAATCTAATGTAAGGTAACGTAAGGTAATATAATGTAAGGCAAGGCAAGGCAAAGCAAGTCAAGGCGCTGTAATGTAAGGTAACGTAAGTTAATGTAATGTAAGACAAGGGAAGACAAGGCAATTCAAGGCAATGTAATGTAAGGTAACTTAATGTTATATAATGTAAAACAAGGCAAGGCAAGGCAAGGCAATCTTATGTAATATAAGGTAGCGTAAGGTAATGTAATTTGAGGCAAGGCTAGGCAATTCAAGGCAAGGCAATGAAAGGCATGGCAAGGCAGGGTAAGGCAGGCAATGCAGAGCAAGGTAGGCAAGGCTAGACAAGGTAAGGCAAGGCAATGCAAGGCAAGGCAAGGCAAGGCAATGTAATATAAGGTAACGTAAGGTAATGTAATGTAAGGCAAATCAAGGCAAGTGAAGCCTAGTCAAGGCAATGTAATGTAAGGTAACGTAAGGTAATGTAATGTAAGGCAAGTCAAGGCAATTCAAGGCAATGTAATGTAAGGTAACGTAAGGTAATATAATGTAACGTGGGTCGGGTTTGCGACCTTGGATTGTCAACCCTGATTTATTCACGTTAAATTAAATCACTTACAGTAATCTGCACATACAACCAACTCTCTACAGCAATACACTCGAGTCTTTGTGCACACACACACACACACACACATTCTCTCGACACTGTCCATCGATTCTATCTGGTCCCCGAGCTCCGCTCTTCACACTCTTCTCTTACACGTCGGCCCGTAGCACCCCACTGGACACACGCTGACCCCTCGGCCGCCCCGGTCCACGTACCCGGTGCCTGCTCACGCAGCCGACCCGTCCATACTCGTCGTCGGCCCGTAGCACCCCACTGGACTCTCGCTTGCTCCTCAGCCGCACCGGTTCACGTACCCGGTGCTCGCTCACGTAGCCGACCGGTCCTTATTCGGCGTCGGCCCGTAGCACCCCACTGAACTCTCGCTGGCTCCTGAGCCGCCCCGGTCCACGTACCCGGTGCTCGCTCACGTAGCCGACACGTCCTTACTCGGCGTCGGCCCGTAGCACCCCACTGGACTCTCGCTGGCTCCTCAGCCGCCCCGGTCCACGTACCCGGTGCTCCCACAAGTAGCCGACCAGTCCTTACTCAGCGCCACACCAGACCTCTCGTTTACTCCACTCACTCGACACCACCAATGTCCGCAACAGCATATCGCTTGCAACTAACTTCTACATCCAGACTCACACTCTCCTCAACAGTCTCCTCACAATCACTCTACTCTACAACACTCTCCCTTTCTTACTACACTAAAGCAACCAACCAACCAAAAAGCTAACTGAGGGCGGAGGCCTGCGCAAGCGCAAGCATCGTCCCTACCTAGGTGAAACCATTCCTGCGCACAAGGCGCATTGCTGGAAATGGTAAACGGAAATTTTGCTATCGCTAACAGGGTTACGTCGTGGCGGGAGCCTCGACCATTCAAACTGAAATCCGTTGCTGCTGATGGGAGGTCATACCGTCAGGCAAGTTGTCCAAAGGAATTTGGTTGGTTGGATCTCCGGGGTTTGAACCCAGAGAGGGAGGGGCCGTTTCGGCTGAAGGCCTCTGCGGGATGGGGGGAAGATCACTTCAGCTGATGGCCTCCGTGATCGGGGAGAAGGGTGGCGGGCCGTGCCCCTATTAAGTTATACCAAGGCATTCGCCTTACAACTGAGGAAAAGCTCGGAAAAACTCAGTCAGGGTAGCCGAGTAGTCTAACCACTCGTTGTGCCGACTTGGCCGTATTTGGGGACGGCCTCGGCTAGTCTGCTGAACATCGGTCGCCCTCGGTTGCCCTTGGGCGACCTCTGGCAGCCCTCGTTCGGCACGAGTCCCACTGGACACGATCAAAAAGCTAACTGAGGGCGGAGGCCTGCGCAAGCGCAAGCATCGTCCCTACCCCTCTACAGGCTGTGCCGATGGAGGTCTCGTCCACTCCCAATCCTCCACTCACTCAATCAATCCACTGTCCAACCAACCAACCAAAGAAGCTAACTGAGGGCAGAGGCCTGTGCAAGCGCAAGCATCGTCCCTACCTAGGTGAAACCATTCCTGCGCACAAGACGAATTGCTGGAAATGGTAAACGGTCTTATATAAGAACGGAAATTTTGCTAACGCTAACGGGGTTTCGTCGTGGCGGGAGCCTCGACCATTCAAACTGGGATCTGTTGCTGTTGATGGGAGGTTATCCCGTCAGGCAAGTTGTCGAAGGAATTTGGTTGGTTGGGTCTCTGGGGTATGAACCCAGAGAGGGAGGGGCCGTTTCGGCTGAAGACCTCTGCGGCATGGGGGGAAGATCACTTCAGCGGATGGCCTCCGTGATCGGGGGGAAGGGTGGCGGGCCGTGCCCCTATTAAGTTATACCCTGGCATTCGCCTTACAACTGAGAAAAGCACGGAAAACCTCAGTGAGGGTAGCCGACTAGTCTAACCACTCTTTGTGCTGACTTGGCCGTCTTTTCGGGACGGCCTCGGCTGGCCTGCTGAACATCAGTCGCCCTCGGTTGCCCTTGGGCGACCTCTGGCAGCCCTCGTTCGGCACGAGAGCCTCCCGAGTTGCCGAACTAAGGGGTTCCCCACACCAGCTAACCTCGAGTCAAACCTCTCAGTTAGTGCTCTGATGTGGTCGGCAAAGAAAGGGACCCACAGATCCTCATGTATTTGCCTGTTACTAACGTACCAGGGCTCGTTAGTAACAATGCGAAGACACTTGGATTGCAGAACTTGCCAACCAACCAACCAAAGAAGCTAACTGAGGGCAGAGGCCTACGCAAGCGCAAGCATCGTCCCTACCTAGGTGAAACCATTCCTGCGCACAAGACGCATTGCTGGAAATGGTAAAACGGTCTTAATATAAGAACGGCAATTTTGCTAACGCTAACGGGGTTTCGTCGTGGCGTGAGCCTCGACCATTCAAACTGGGTTCTGTTGCTGCTGATGGGAGGTTATCCCGTCAGGCAAGTTGTCGAAGGAATTTGATTGGTTGGGTCTCTGGGGTATGAACCCAGAGAGGGAGGGGCCGTTTCGGCTGAAGGCCTCTGCGGCATGGGGGGAAGATCACTTCAGCTGATGGCCTCCATGATCGGGGAGAAAGGTGGCGGTCCGTGCCCCTATTAAGTTATACCCTGGCATTCGCCTTACAACTGAGGAGAGCACGGAAAACCTCAGATAGGGTAGTCTAACCACTTGGCCGTCTTTTGGGGACGGCCTCGGCTGGCCTGCTGAATATCAGTCGCCCTCGGTTGCCCTTGGGCTATCTATGGCAGCCCTCATTCGGCACGAGTGCCTCCCGAGTTGCCGAACTAAGGGGTTCCCCACACCAGCTAACCTTAAGTCAAACCTCTCAGTTAGTGCTCTGATGTGGTCGGCAGAGAAAGGGACCCCCAGATCCTCATGTATTTGCCTGTTACTAACGACGACGAGGCGAGCCAGCTGTAACGATGTGCTGTGTCTGGGTCGAAACCCAAACTGCTCGTCGCGCAGCTGGTAAAACTTTTTAGAAAATGGAAAGTGCTTATCTTATATAAGAATTATTAAGAAATCTGTGACGTGGACGTCGTGGTCTCTTACAATTGAACAAAGTTTGAGAAATCTGTGAAGTGGACGTCGTGGTCTCTTACAATTGAACAAAGTTTGAGAGGCATGGAAGGAGGTGAGCTGGCCTTTCAGATGGCCCACCTCCCTGAAGTGATCCAGCAGGTCCAGAAGCAGATCCTGGACGCCATCGCGGCGGAAAAGCAGAGACAGCGGGCAGCAGTGGCAGCATCATTAACTACAGCAGCTACAGGCGTGGTCGGAGGGCCTACTCGAGCCAACACTGGCAAGAGGAAAGCCAAAGAGTTGGACTTGTCCAATTCGGGCGGTTCGTTGGAACCCGCGTCCAGGCGCCCGGCGCCCGGGCCACTGTCCGGAGCCGAGTCCCCTTCTCTGCACCGGCAAAAGTTCATCGGCCCGATGGCCCGTCGGTAGCAGCATCATCATCCACCGCTTCCATGAGCAGGACAGTGTAGCCCTCAGCCAAGGGACCCGGCTCCCAGCCGGGACCCTCTTCCTCGATGGAGGTTTCCGGGGACCTGTCCGGCCGCTCACTGGCGTGTCATCTGACGCCGCTTCTTCTTCCAACGCTCAAGTGGACAAAACGGCTCCGGGGGAGCGCCGTAATAAAACCCCGGTGTACGTCTCTGGGGTGAAGGACGTACGCGGTTTCCTGCATAGGATTCGCGCGGAGTTGGCCTGCGGGATCGTGGCGCAGATGAAGGGAGACCTCCTGACTCTTGTGCCTGAGACCGCCGACGGGTTCCGGGCCACCGTCAGGGTCCTGCGGTCCCTCGATGAGCGCGAGGGTGTGAGTTTTCACACATTCTCCCTCCCTGAGGATCGGTGCGTTCTCCTGGTGATTAAAAACCTGGGCGTGCGCATGCCCGAGGCCGAGGTACGCGAGGAGCTGGCCGCCATGCACATTGCTGTGCAGGGGGTCATGCAACTGCGATCGAGGCGCCGGGCCATGGACCAGGACGGTGACCGTCCCCTTACGCCACACTTTATAGTGTCGGTAGCACGGGGCCCCGACGTGGCGAAAGTGCGTTCCCTTACCGAGATCTGCGGTCTGCGGGTCAAGGTAGAAACATATGTTGCACCGAAGGGGCCCATGCAGTGTAAACGGTGCCAACGCTTCGGGCACACGCAGCGGAACTGCGGTTATGCACCCAGGTGCGTGGCCTGCGGGGACGCTCACCCATCCGGGTCGTGTGCCACCCCCAAGCAGCAACTTAAGTGCTGCAGCTGCGGAGGCAACCACACTGCGAACTATAGAGGTTGCAGTAAGTGGAAGAAAGCGAAGGCGGGCGCTGCACAGCGTGCGAAAGGGGATCGCGGCCGAAAGGACGACGTCTCCACGCGCCTGCCAGCGCCCAAATCGGCGCTAGCTAAACCTTCCCTCGAGCAGGAGAACTTGGGCCCTGGGTGGAACCACGTGGTCCGTGGTGGCCGCGTCGTCAAGGCTGCGGCTATGAACAACCCCGCCCCAACGCCAACTGGAGCCATTGCACAGACTGAGCGGCAGACTATCCCCAAGGACGGCCGTGCCAAGCCCGCTCGTCCTGTGGCGCCGGTGGCAAATCCCACTGCACCTGCTCCCAAAAAGACTGACCCCACCCCACCCAAGGGTCAGTCACCGCTCCAGGACATCTCAGATGTCCTGGAAACCCTCTCGCCACGGGTCTGCATCGAGTTGACACGCCGTCTCCTCGCCGCGATCCATTCACTCCCACCCGGGGGTCCTCGTCCGCGAGCCCTCCTCCAAACCGTTCTCCTCTTCATGGCCGACAATGACTGCACGGCCTAGAGGACACGGTAGCAAGGCCTTGCGGCTGGCTTACTGGAACGCCGACGGTGTCCGCGACAGGAAGCTGGAGCTGGAGCAGTTCCTCGGTGACTACGGAGTCGATGTTTGCCTCCTGAACGAGACGCAGCTCACGTCGGGTCGGGCCTTGAGGTTCGCGAACTACGTTTGCCACCGTACGGACCGCCCGACGCTAGGGGGTGGCACAGCGATCCTTGTCCGCAGGGGCATTGATCATTACCCTGTGCCGGTATCGGTTCTACAACAACTAGAAGCAACCGCCATTTACCTGGTACAGGCAACCAGGAAAGTCAAGCTAGTGGCGGCATACCTCGCACCCACCCGGCCATGGATAGAGTCGGACCTGACAGAGTGCTTGAGCGGGGGTTTCCCGGTGCTCTTGGCTGGTGACCTCAACGCGAAACACACGGACTGGAATTCTAGCCTTATCTCTGCTAGGGGCTCGCTCCTGCGTGATTACGCCAACAGAAATTCCTGCTTCATCTACGGGCCGGATTCTCCAACCACGGCTCCCTACACACACAACGCCTCACCTGACGTCCTTGATATTGTCCTCATCAAGGACTTCGTCCTACCGGTGCACCTGACTGTCTGCCCCGCACTCAGCTCAGATCACCTGCCCGTCCTCGTCGACACCACGTGCCGATCGTCCTTTCAAAACCTGCCTGATCGCCCGGACTTCGCGAGAATGGACTGGGCTGCATTCCAGGCTTGCCTCGAAAGCAGACTCCCGGGGAACCCCGTGGTAAACGACGAGGAGGAAATCGACAAGTGCGTCGAGGAGCTGACCAGTGCTATCCTGGAAGCCACAGCAGCGTCCGCTCCCAAGCTTCGACCCCGCATTGACAGGCGACTGCTTCTGCCCGCTAGTATTCGAGATGAAATACGGCTGAAGAACCGGCTGAGGAGGCGATGGCAGGTCACAAGAGACCCCGCTCTTAAGACCCAGGTCAATCGACTCCAGAGGTCGGTGTCCTATCGTCTCAACGTGTGGCGGAATGAACAGTGGAGCGACACTCTCGAATCCTTGGACTGCGAGGACCAGTCGCTTTGGAAAATGATCAAGCGGGTGATGCGAGTCCCCACTCCGTCGCCCCCCTTCTTAGTGCCGGGAGGACTGGCTCTCTCGAACCTTTCTGCTCAACCCTCCCTTGTATAGATTACTAGTCCCCCCGGATTCCTACCGAATCTTGCGATTCTACTTCTTTCTTTCCAAAAGTTGACAAACCCTTTAATTTCAAAAACCTCCCTTCCCGCCCAGCTCTCCGCTATCCCCACAATATCATGGCCACTCAGAAAATCTAAGAAATCCTTTGTGCCCATTTTACACTTAAGCCCCTTCACATTCTAGAATCCTACCCTTAACGAACCTGCCACACTAACGCGGGCCTATGTTGAGCCACTTCTGACCCTCGCTCCTCCACCTCCTCCTCCTCCCTCCCTGCCGTACACGTCACTCGGCTTCGTGAGCTAGCTCCTGAGGTTGTATTGTCTGCAGACCCTCTCACTCCGTGGTTCCGTTGTCAAGCCGTTGTCCTCCGCGCGGTCAGCTAGCCTCGCCCGCCTCGCAGAGGCTGCACCTCCCTGCGGCGTTAACTTTATAACTTGCGACGCGGTGTCCATCCTCACCCTGCAGCCCGACACAGCGTGCACAGTTTCTGTCGGTTTTTCCCGTGTAACGGCGCTCCTTTGCAGGGTATTGGCATCTGATCCACTGCTACCTGTTTTCCGAGGAGCCCTTCCCTCGGCGATAGCCGACCTTCTGACCGCAGGGGTGTCCACACCCCTGTCCCGCGTTTCCAATTGCATGTTCCTTGCCAAGTATTCCAGGGCGTCAGCCCGCCCGTCCACCACCAATTTATCCTTCTTCAAAAAAGCTCTGTGCTCTCCCCTCTTAGCATCTCGTAAATAGGGAATCAGCTCCCTCCTACACTTTCTTATTTCTGGAGCAAAATCCTCGTCTACACTTAATGTGGAGCCACTCAGGTGCATAGTGTTCCGGAGTACCTCTAGCTTAGAAGCGAACGTGGAAAATTTTTACCAATATCGGGCGCTCACCTCTACTTCGACCTAGCCGGCCTACGTAATCGATGTTCCCTCACGGGATATCTAGTTTCATCGTTTCCTTGAGGAACTTGCATACCGTATCCAGCGTGTCGAAATAGCCATCCTCTCTTTTCTCCACCAACCCGAAAATAAGGATGTACTGTAACGTAAGGTAATGTAAGGCAAGGCAAGGCAAGGGAAGGCAAGGCAAAGCAAGGCAAAGTAAGGAAAGACAAGGCAAGACAAGAAAACTCAAGTCATGCAAGACAAGGCAGGGCAAGGCAAGGCAAGGCATGGCAAAGCAAAGCAAGGCAAGGCAAGGCAATGCAAGGCAACGCAAGTCAAGCAAGTCAAGGCAAGGTAAGACAAGGCAAGGCAAGGCAAGGCAAGGCAAGGCAAGGCAAGGCAAGGCAAGGCAAGGCAAGGCAAGGCAAGGCAGGGCAAGGCAGGGCAGGGCAAGGCAGGGCAAGGCAAGCAAGGCAGGGCAGAGCAGGGCAGGGCATGGCAGGGTAGGGCAGGGCAGGGCAGTGCAGAGCAGGGCAGGGCAGGGCCTGTCCGCTTGTCACAACGCAAGAACTGTTGTATAAATCGGAGGATTTGAGGTTGTCTCGGTGGAAAGTACGAAGATGGCCGTCGTTTGGCTTCTGTCGACGTTTCAGACTTACTTTTTGCCTTTGTCATCAAGGCATTTCCTTTCACTCTTGATTTTAGTTTCCTTCCTCCATTGTCACATATTCATTTATTATCCCTTTCTTTTATCCGTGCTTCGTACTACGTTATTTCATAGACTACAAAGGCTTGAAATTCTGAGTGCGTGATGGATTCTTCTGCTCTTGTAAACTGTCCCTGTACACCGTCTTCTGTCTTATTAGTGTACACTAGGAGTGTTTGCAAACAACCATCAAACTATCTAACTTGTTCTCATATAATACGGATGTAATATGATTTGAAACAGTTAATAGTCTCTTGTACATTGCACATTATATTATAAATTTAGAGCACAATTTGGCAGCTCGTACCGTACATCTCTGGTAAGGTAAGGTAGAATTCATTTCACAGAATATGTAACTTACCATCATTTCCATTATACATTAATTTAAGCACTTTATGCTATTATATTAACATTTATCAGTTAAACTCTTCTTTTACACGCTGATTTTCTACGGGCTGGACGACCGGGGTTCGATTCCCGACGGGGGCAGAGCTTTTTTCCTCTAGCCTCTGCGTCTAGACCGCCTCTGGGACCCATCCAGCCTCTTCTACAATGGGTACCAGGGTCCTTTCCCAGGGGTAAAGCCGGCCCGAGGCGTGATGCTGACCACTCACCCCATCTAGTGCCGAGTTCAAGAAAGAGAGGAGCTTTACCTCCACTGACCCCAAGCGCGTAGCTGGACAAACTTTACTTTACGTTACGCGTATTGTCTGCATTCGAAACAAAGAAATAGATGAACAGAGACAGCCGTGTCCGTGCAGTTGCTATGATACGAAGGGGGACACTAAATACAATATCATTAATAGATTTACAAATTTAAGTACGGATTGTCCCATGTTTGTGCTTTGAACGGGCAAGTTTATTGCCCCTGCCTACATGAAATATGTGTAGATTTCGTGTCATACAACTAATATGTTTTTACAGACAAAATATACTTCGCTGGTGGATGTGATGGTTACAATGTCCTAAACTCGGTGGAAGTTTATCACCCGGACACCAACCGATGGACGTTCGTTTCACCAATGCTTACTGGACGTGCCAATTTTTCTTTCGTCGCCTTCAACGGCTGTCTGTACTCCCTAGGTGAGAAATCTGGACATTTTGGGTAATGCATTCTATCTTTCTTACAGAACTTGCTATTGTGAAATGTTTTCCTGGTTTTCTTCTAGTGACTGAGATTTTATGAACAGCATTATTCTCCTGTAATTGCAGAGTTAGTTTGTCAGTAATTTTAACCCCGATTCGTGGTTTCGATTACATTCTCCACAAAGAACAATTAACTTACTTACTATATAACAACGCATAATCTCTTGTGGTATCTTAAGGCCTGTACGCACTAGGGCACATGTTGCGATACAAGTTAAGCGACATGTCGCAGCGACATGAAACACCGATACATCCGTCCACATTGTATGTTAAGATGTCGGAAGAGGAGGTGCTGTTGACCTGTGCATTTAGCTGAAAGGAAATCGAAGGGAAAAAAGAAAGAGTGTGGGTAAGAAAGTTTTTAGAAGAAAGAGGTACACGTTGTGTAGTTTAAAACCTACAGATGTCAGACAAATCATTTTGCAACTTCACCAAATTAACGACAACTGATTTCGATGTACTGTTGCAAATGGTTGGGAGTTCAATTGCGATGACTATCACAAAATTTCGAGATTCAGTGGAACCAGAGACAAGATTAGCCATAATCTTTAGATTTTGGCTTCTGGGGATTCCTATACATCTCTGATTTATACATTTATTTATTTATATTTATTCCACCTGAACAATGGCTATGTTGGCTTAAAGTGTCTGATGAATCGCCAGGGTTCACATTATTCAAAATAAATAAATAAATGTTGGTAGGCAAACGAAGCTGGAACATACACTTCATCAACTGAAGCACCACTCTTCATAGAAATATGAATCTTCTTTCTTTCGCGCATAAACTGTGAGCGAATATTGTGCATTTTCGCTTCGATGATGTTTCGTGGTGTTCCCATTTTTTCCGCGATGCTGTTCCATGCATCTGTTTTTTTATTCCGATTTTTATAATCGGTATGTTGCCAGTTCCATTGACATTTATTTCCATGGTATAATTCAATAAATTTTAAAACACGATCGTTCGACCACTGTACATTCATTGCAGATCCCGCGACACGTCCACACTGCATGCAAGCTATTGCAACACTCGAGACGTCCTTTGATGTTCCTTCGTGTTGCCGCCTCTCAACCGATAACCGGGCACTTGTATCGGCACATGATATTTGTTGCGGAACACACTGCGACTTGTCGAGGCACATCAAGTGACTATGTGCCGATACCATGTGCCGCGACATTTCTGCCCTAGTGCGTACAGGCCTTTAAGTAACGTATGCTCCATTTGTCACAGTCCCAGTTGTAGCAAGGACATTTCAGTTTGCCGTGCTGTTATCCCCCAAAAAGCCGATGGTTTAAAGCAGTCCCTTCGCATTCTTTACTTTTCGTCACTTTTTTGTGTAACGTCGTTTTCAACAGTTAATCTTGTTTCTATTCTTGGACGTTATTTTCGCACGCAGTTTCATGAAGCAGAATACAGATGTCAGGTGCAATTTCCTGATGCCACAATTGCGAAAATAATATTGCAGCTATTTCAACCTTAATTTCGTTCCTCTTACTAATATTAACACTGCAAGAAGGAATGAATTTTCTTCGTTGTATTTCATTCATTCGTTCCGTTTAAGGAATTACAAATTTTAAGAGTGTAAAGTCCGTGGGGGTAAGACGGGCGGAGTGTGAAGAATTGAAGTTACGAGAAATACAAACATCTAGAAAGTTATAATTGGTAATCTTTAAGGTAAGATACCACTTGTGATACATAGCCTTGAAAGGAAGGATAATATTAAAATTTTTTTAAGGATCTAGAGTATGTCAGAAGAGTTCAACTACCGACTTTTGTGAAAAAGGTAATGAATCTTGTGTCTCTATAGAGGCCAAATATTTACGTAAACAACCCAATATTTAATGCTTTACAGTTCATCAAACCCAACCCCCTGAACAACTTTCACTCAATATATATAGCCACACGCAACACACACATCTCAGTCGCAGTCTACCGTCTCTTAATATCGGACGCACAACACATCAATTACAACCCGGTATGTTTTACCACCTTTTACTACTTCTTATTATGATTCATTTACATTTTATTACGTTATATTACGTATTAACATTTTAAATTATTATATTTCCTATGTCAATATCCAAAATCACGATTTGAAAATTAATTTTACAGATATAAAACATCCAAGTACAACCTCCAAATTCAAAGGAAGAAACAAAAAACTTAAAACTACAAATCAAAATAACCAATATACGCAACGCAAAATGTACAACAATTTTTAAAATATATTAAAATTGATAGACCTGATGATGATGTAATACACATTGAAACATGTCGTCGATACAAAAAATGTAACAAGATGCAGTATCTACTGAGAATGTTATAATTTTAAGTAATTTAAACAACATTATTTTAAGTTTGTGTATAGACGGAAAATAAAATATTGTATTAATTCTGCTGTAACTTAAATATTAATCGGACAAAAGTGCTAAATTAAACCATTGAATATCTAACCTTAATATACAAGTTTATAATAACTGGAAACATTTCCCTTGATCTTTATGAACCACTATTTCTAACATTTTTTGTACGAACTGCAATATACGGACTAATGATTTGATTTTTGAGTTCTGAGCCATGCGCCACTAAATACTATTTGTATTTTCATTATTTATGCTTTACAATTGAGATAAGTTTCATTTAAATAATGCATATTCAAATTCAATTAGTTACTCTTAAGATGGGTTTGGGATAGCTGAATGTTATGTAAAGTAATACAATGTAATAAAATATTATGTAAGGTAAGGTAAGGTAAGATAATGTAAGGTAAGAAAATGTAAGGTAAGGTAATGTAGGGTAATATATTTTAAGGTAAGGTAAGGTAATGTAAGGTGAGGTAATGTGATTTAAGGTAAGATAAGGTAAGGTAAAGTAAGGTAATGTAAGTTAATGTAATGTAAGGTAATGTAAAGTAAGGTAAGGTAAGGAGAGGTAAGGTAAGTTAAGGTAATGTAAGGTGAGGTTAGGTAAGGAAAGGTAAGGTAAGGTAACGTAAGATAAGGTAAGGTGACGTTAGGTTAGGTTGGGTAAAGTAAGTTAAGTTAATGAAAGGTAATGTAATGTAAGATAAGGTAAGGTAAGGTGAGGTAAGTTAAGGTAAGGTGAGGTAAAGTAAGGTAAGGTAAGGTAATGTAAGGTGAGGTTATGTAAGGTAAGGAAAGGTAAGGTAAGGTACGGTAAGTTAATGTAAGGTAATATAATGTAAGGTAAGGTAAGGAAATGTAAGGTAAGTTGATGTAAGGTAAGGTTATGTAAGGTAAGGTAATGTAAGGTAAGTTAAGGTAACGTAATGGAAGATAAGATAAGGTAAAGTGAGATAAGGTAAGGTACGGTAAGGTAGGTTAAGGTAATGTAATATAATGTAAGGTAAGGTAAGGTAAGGTAATGGAAGGTGAGGTAAGGTAAGGTAAGGTAAGATAATTTAATATACCTTTCCTTACCTTACCTTACATTACAATACCTTACAATACTTTACCTTACCTTATATTACATTACCTTACATTACAATACTTTTCCTTACCTTGCCTTAGCTTACCTTACCTTACATTACATTACATTGCCTTACATTATCTTACCTTACATCACCTTACATTACCTTACCTTACCTTATATTATATTAAATTACATTACATTCATCTACAATATTAAGCGTAACTAAGTCTTAATCAAACTTTACTCAAATGTAAAACATGTATAAAGTAAATATTAAGAATAAAGCCAATATATACACTTCCTTTCCTTGCAGACGTATTTAGGTCTAATTCTACGGAACCTTGTTTCCATTATCACGTTTGTCGTTTATGGTCTTTCCCATGACTGATTTTTGACATTGGAAACATTTCCTCTCAACATTATGAAATTCCATTTCAGAATTGTTTTGGATGACCTGATATATACGGGTGGAAAAATGTTTTAAAATTTTGCGTTGTGAGATGTGTCCATAAAATACTGTTTGTATTTTTACGTTTGTAAGTAATTTAAAAGGATAACATTTTTCGAGGAACATCATGCTTGATTAGCTCAAATGAATTGTGTTTTTAATATATAATATGTATATGATAAAACGTCTTCAAACAACCATCAAAACTCAAGTCTGTCTGTAGATAACATTGCATCGTATATATTCACACACATCTTTGTTTCTGCGATAAAACCCGACGAACTCTGAGGTCGCTGGACGCGGATGTTCGTTGATACAGAATTGTGTGCTATTCAGAGCTGAAAACGCATAATATGACAACACTGTAATCTGCCTGTAACTTACATAATATTAATCGGATAAAAATGCTCCTTTAAAGCAATTAATATTTATCATAAAAATACATGTTTATATTAATTTGAAATATTTCCCTTTATCTTTATGAACCACAACTTCTTCCAGGTTTGTAATACCTGTAATGTACGGATGGTCTAATGTTTTGATTTTATGATCTGATATTTGTGCCACGAAATTCTGTTTGTATTTTAGCGTTTATTGTTATTTTAAAATGATAACATTGTTCGAGGTATATCATGCTTTATTACCTCAAAAGAAATAAAATTTTAATATAAAATTTATATTAGATAAGACGTCTTCAAACAACCATCAAAACTCAAATTTGTCTGTGAATTTCATTGCATTGAATATATTCACACATATCATTTTAACTGAGTTATTCTAAAACGTTTCATGTGGTCGCTGTTCGGCGGAGTACGTTGATACAGAATTGAAATTTATTCAAGGATGACAAAAAACTTGAATTACAACACACTAATTTGCCTGTAACTTAAATAATAATAAACGGAAAAGAATTCACTTTAACTAACTGAATATCTAACCCTAATGTATGTGTTTATAAAAATTGGAAACATTTCTCCTCAAAATTATGAAACTCCATTTCAGACTTTTTTTGGACGACCTGATATATACGGGTGGACAAATGTTTTGAATTTTGCGTTGTGAGCTGTGTCCACAAAATTCTGTTTGTATTTTTACGTTTGTATGTAATTTTGAAAAGATAATATTGTTCGAACTACATCATGCTTGATTGGCTCAAATGAATTGTGTTTTTAATAAAAAACATGTATCTGATAAGACGTCTTCAAACAACCATCAAAACTCAAGTCTGTCTGTAGATAACATTGCATCGTATATATTGACAAACATGTTTATTTCTGTGATAATCCCCGACGAATTCTGTGGTCGCTGCACACCGATGTTCGTTGATACATAAATGTGTTCTATTCAGAGCTGATAAATCATAATATGACAACACACTAATCTGCCTCTAACTTACATAATATTAATCGGACAAAAGTGCTACTTTAAAGCAATTAATATCTATTTTAAATATACATGTTTATAATAATTTGTAATATTTCCCTTCAACTTTATCATCCACAATTTCTAACAGTTTTTTACTACCTGTAATGTACGGATGGTCTAACGTTTTGATTTTATGATCTGATATTTGTGCCACGAAATTCTTCTTGTATTTTAACGTATATATGTTATTATAAAAGGATAACATTGTTTGAGGTATATCATGCTTTCTTACCTCAAAAGATCTGTGATTTTAATATAAAATCTGTATACGACAAGACGTCATCAAAAAACTATCAAAACTCAAATTTGTCTGTAAATTTCATTGCATCGTATATATTCACACATATCTTTGTAACTGAGATATTCTAAAACGATTCATGTGGTCGCTGTTCGGCGGTGTTCGTTTATACAGAATTGTGAGTTATTAAGAGCTGAAAGAGAGTAGAATGACAACACACTAATTTGCTTGTAACTTAAATAATAAAAACGGAAAAAAGTTTCTCATTAAATAAATGTATATCTAACCCTAATGTATATGTTTATAAAAACTGGAAACATTTCCTCTCAACATTATGAAACTCCATTTCAGACTTTTTTGGACGACCTGAAATATACGGATGGACAAATGTTTTGAATTTTGCGTTGTGAGCTGTGTCCACAATATACTGATTGTATTTTTAAGTTTGAAAGTAATTTAAATGGATAACATTGTTCGAGGTATATCATGCTTGATTAGCTCAAATGAATTGTGTTTTTAATATATAATATTTATATGATATGACGTCTTCAAACAACCATCAAAACTCAAGTCAGTCTGTAATTAACATTGCATCGTATATATTCACACACATCTTTATTTCTGAGATAAACCCGACAAATTCTGTGGTCGCTGGACGCCGATGTTCGTTGATACAGAATTGTGTAATATATAGAGTTGTAAACGCTTAATATGACAACACTGATATCTGCTTGTAACCTACATAATGTTAATCGATAAAAAGTGCTATTTTAAAAGCAATTAATATCTATAATAAATATACATGATTATAATAATTGGAAACATTTCCCTTCAACATTATGAACCACAACTAATATCAGTTTTTGCACTAACTGTAATGTACGGATCGTCTAATGCTTTTATTTTTGCGTACTGATCTTTGTGCCACTAAATTCTATTAGTATTTTAACGTTTAAATGTATTCTTAAAAAGATAACATTTTTCGAGGTATATCGTGCGTTATTAACTAACCTGCCTCGCCTTGCCTCGCTCTGCCTCGCCCTGCCTCGTCCTGCCTCGCCATGTCTCGCCTTGCGTCGCCCTGATTCACCCTGCCTCGCGCAGCCTCGCCCTGCCTTGCCCTGCCATGCCCTGCCCTGCCCTACCCTGCCTAGCTTTGCCTTGCCTTGCCTTCAGTTGCCTTGTCTTGCCTTGACTTGCCCTGATTTGCTTTGCCTTTCCTTGCCTTGCCTTGCCTTGCCTTGCCTTGAATTGACTTGCCATACCTTGCCTTGCCTTGAATTGCCTTGCCTTGCCTTGCCTTATTTTGCCTTCCCTTACCTTGCCTAGCCTTACATTACATTACCATACATTACCTTAAATTACTCTACATTACATAACAATGTTTCCATTCCCTTTCATCGCCTTACCTTGCCTTGCATTTCCTTTCCTTGACTTCCTTTGCCTTGCCTTACATTACATTACCTTAAATTAACTTACATTACATTGTCTTCCCTTCCCTTTCATCGCATTGCAATGCCGTGCACTGCCTTGCCTTTCCTTACCGTGCTTGGCCTTGCCTTGCCTTTCCTTGCCGTGCCGTGTTTTGCCTTGGCTTGTCTTGCCTTGCCTCGCTTTGCCTTGCCTTTCCTTGCCTTGCCCTGCCTTGCCTTCAGTTGCCTTGCCTTGACTTGCCTTGCCTTCCCTTCCCTTTCCTCGCCTTGCTTTGCCATGCACTGCCTTGCCTTTCCCTTACCTTCCCTGCCCCTTTTTCGACTTGCACTGCCGAGCCTTTCCTAGCCTTTCTTTGCCTTGCTTTGCCTTGCTTTCAATTCCCTTGCCTTGCCTTGCCTTGGCTTGGTTTGCCTTGCCTTGCCTTGCCAAGCCTTGCCTTCCCTAAACTTGCCTTGCCTTGCCTAGCCTGGCCTTGCCTAACCTTGCCTTGCGTTGCCTTACATTACATTACCTTACATTACCTTACATTACATTACATTGCCTTCCCTTCCCTTTTGTCGCCTTGCCTTGCCTTGCACTGTCTTGCCTTTCCTTACCTTGCTTTGCCTTGCCTTGCCTTTCCTTCCCGTGCCGTGTCTTGCCTTGCCTTGTCTTGCTTTGCCTTGCTTTACCTTGTCTTGCTAGCCTTGGTTGATTGGAATTGCCTTGCCCTGCGTTGCCTTCAGTTGCCTTGCCTTTCCTTCCCCCTCTTCGCCTTGCACTGCCGTGCCTTACATAGCCTTGCAATGCCCTGCCTTTGCCTTCAGATGCCTAAACTTGTCTTGTCTTGCCTTGTTTTGCATGGCCTTGCCCTGCCTTCCCCTGCCATGCCTAGCCTATCCTTGCCTTGCCTTGCCTTGCATTACCTTGCCTTGCTTTGTGTTGCATTGCCTTTCCTTGCCGTGCCGTGCATTGCCTTGCCTCGCTTTGGCTTGACTTACCTTGCCTTGGTTGTTTTGACTTGCCTTGCCCTGCCTTGTTTTCAGTTGCCTTGCCTTGCCTTGACTTGCCTTGCATTGCCTTGCCTGAAATTGCCTTAAATTGCATTACCTTAAATTACCTTACACTACATTACATTGCCTCCCCTTCCTTTCCTCGCCTTGCTTTGCCTTGCACTGCATTGACTTTCCTTCCCTTTCTTTGCTTTGCCTAACTTGACGTGCCGTGCCCTGCCGTGCCCTGTCCTGCCCTCCCTGCCTTGCCCTGCAATGCCCTGCCCTGCGATGCACTGCCCTGCACTGCCCTTCCCCGTCCTCCCTGCTCTGCCCTGCCCTGCCTACAATGCCCTGCCCTGCCTTGCCCTTTCTTACCTGCCCTGCCCTTCTCTGCCCTTCCCTAACCCACACTTCTCTGCCCTACCCTGCCTTGCCCTGTCTTGCCCTGCAATGCCCTTCCTTGCTCTGCCTTGCCGTGCCTTGCCTTGCCTTCCCAATTCCTTGCTTTGCCTTGCCTTGCCTTACCTTGCCTTGGTTGCTTTGACTTGCCTTTCCATGCCTTGTATTCAGTTATCTTGCCTTGCCTTGACTTGCCTTTCCTCACCTTGCCTTTCCTTGTCTTGCCTTGCCTAGCCTTGCCTTGCCTTGCCTTGAAATCCTTGCCTTGCTTGCCTTGTCTTTAATTGCCTTGCCTTGCCTAGCTTTGCTTTGCCTCGCCTTACAACACATTACCTTACATTACCTTAAATTACATTACGTTGCCTTCCCTTCCCTTTCATCGGCTTGCCTTGAATTGCCTTGTCTTGCCTTGCCTTGACTTGCCTTGCCTTGCCTTACATTACATTACTTTACATTACCTTACATTACACTTCATTGCCTTCCCTTCCCTTTCATCGCCTTGCCTTGCCTTGCCTTGCACTGCCTTGCCTTTCCTTGCCTTACTTTGCATTGCCTTGTCTTGAATTTCCTTGCCGTGCCGTGACTTGCCTTGCCTTGCCTTGCCTTGCCTTGCCTTCCCTTGCTTTGCCTTGGCTTGCCTTGCCTTCCCTTCAGTTTCCTCGCCTTACCTTGCCTTGCCTTGCTTGCCTTGGTTATTTTGACTTGCCTTGCCCTGCCTTGTTTTCAGTTGCCTTGCCTTGTCTTGCCATTACATTCATTACGTTCATTACATTAATTTATAATACATTACATTGAGTTCCTTTGGTTTTCATCGCCTTGCGTTGACTTCCTTGCCTTGTAATGCTTTGCCTTGCATTTCCTTTCCTTGCCTTGCTTGCCTTGCCTTACCTTGCCTTACATTACATTACCTTTCATTACCTTACATTACATTACATTGCCTTCCCTTCCCTTTCATGGCCTTGCCTTGCCTTGCCTTGCCTTTCCTTGCCCTGACCTCCCTTGCCTTGCCTTTCCTTGCCTTGCCTTGCCTTTCCTTGCCTTGCCTTGCTTTGCCTTGCCTTGCCTCGCTTTGCCTTGAATTACCTTGCCTTGGTTGCTTTGACTTGCCTTGCCCTACCTTGTTTTCAGTTGCCTAGCCTTGCCTTACATTACATTACATTAACTTACATTACATTATATTACATTTCATTGCCTTCCCTTCCCTTTAATCGCCTTGTCTTGCCTTGCACTGCCTTGCCTTGCCTTGCCTTGCTTTATCTTGCCTTGCCTTTCATTCCTGTGACGTACATTGCGTTGCCTTGCCTTGCCTTGTATTGCTTTGCCTTGCCTTGCCTATCCTTTCCTTGCCTTGCCTTGCCTTCCCTTGCTTTGCCTTGCCTTGCCTTGCCTTACATTACATTACCTTTCATTACCTTACATTACTTTACATTGCCTTCCCTTCTTTTTCATGGCATTGCCTTGCCTTGCCTTTACTTACACTGCCTTGCCTTGCCTTGCCTTGCCTTGTATTTCCTTGCCTTGCTTTGCTTTGCCTTGCCTTGCCTTGCCTTGCCACGCTTTGGCTTTACCTTGCCTTGGTTGCTTTGACTTGCCTTGCCCTAACTTGTTTTCAGTTGCCTTGCCTTGCCTTACATTACATTTCATTACCTTACATTACATTACATTACATTTCATTGCCTTCCCTTCCCATTCATCGCCTTGCCTTGCAATGCACTGTCTTGCCTTGACATGCACTGACTTGCCTTTCCTTGCCTTGCACTGCCTTGCCTTAAATTGCATTACCATACATTACCTTACACTACATTACAATGCCTCCCCTTCCTTTCCTCGCCTTGCTTTGCCTTGCACTGCCTTGACTTTCCTTCCCTTTCTTTGCTTTGCCTTGCCTTTACTTGACGTGCCGTGCTTTGCCGTGCACTGTCCTGCCCTGCCCTGCACTGCACTGCCCTTCCCTGTCCTCCCTTCTCTGCCCTGCCATGCCCTGCCTACAATGCCCTGCCATGCCTTGCCCTGTCTTACCTGCCATGCCCTGCCCTTCTCTGCCCTAACCTAACCCACACTGCCCTGCCGTACCCTGCCTTGCCCTGTCTTGCCCTGCCTTGCCCTTTTTTGCTCTGCCTTGCCGTGCCTTGCCATGCCTTGCCTTGCCTTACCTTCCCAATACCTTGCCTTGCCTTGCCTTGCCTTGCCTTGCCTTGCCTTTCCTTTGCCTTGCTTAGACTTGCCTTGCATTGCCTTGAATTGCGTTGCCTTACATTACATTACCTTACATTACCTTACATTACATTACATTGCCTTAACTTCCCTATCCTCGTTTTGTACTGCCTTGCCCTGCCTTGCCCTGCCTTGCACTGAATTGCCTTGCCTTGCCTGGCCTTGTTTTGCCTTGACTTGCTTTGCCTTGCTTTGCATTGCTTTGCCTTGCCTTACCTTACCTTGCCTTGTTTTGCCTTGCCTTGCCTTGCCTTGCCTTGCCTTGCCTTGCCTTGCCTTGCCTTGCCCTACATCACATTACCTTACATTACATTACATTTCCTTCCCTTCCCTATCCTCGCCTTGAATTGCCTTGCACTGCCTTGCCTTTCCTTGCCTTGATTTTCCTTCCCTTGCCTATCCTTGCCGTACCGTGCCTTGCCTTGCCTTGTCTTGCATTGCCTCGCTTTGCCTTTCCTTGCCTTGCCTTTGATTGATTTGACTTGATTGCCCTGCCTTGTCTTCAGTTGCATTGACTTGCCTTGCCTTGCCTTTCCTTACATCACATTACCTTACATAACCTTAAATTACATTTCATTGCCTTCCCTTCCCTTTCATCGCCTTGCCTTGCCTTGCACTGCCTTGCCTTTCCTTGCCTTGCTTTGCCTTGCCCTGCCTTTCCTTGCCGTGACGTGCATTGCCTTGGCTTGACTTGCCTTCCCTTCAGTTTCCTCGCCTTACCTTGCCTTGCCTTGCCTTGCCTTGGTTATTTTGACATGAATTGCCATGCCTTGTTTTCAGTTGCCTTGCCTTACATTACATTACCTTACATTAACTTACATTAAATTACATTGCCTTCCTTTCCTTTCATCGCCTTGCGTTGCATTGCCTAGCCTTGCCTTTCCTTGCCTTGCCTTGCCCTGCCTTGCCTTCAGTTGCCATTCCTTGCCTTGCCTAGCCTGGAATTGAATTGCCTTGCCTTGTCTTCCCTTTCCTTGCTTTGCCTTGCGTTGCCTTGCGTTGCCTTGCCTTGCCTTGCCAAGCCTTGCCTTGCCTTACATTACATTACCTTACATTAACTTACATTATATTGCTTTCCTTTCCCTTTCCTCCTCTTGCCTTGCATTAGACTGCCTTGCCTTCCCTTCCCTTTCCTCACCTTCACTTGCCTTGCACTGACTTGCCTATCCTTGCCTTGCTTTGCCTTGCATTCCTTTTCCTTGCCGTGCCGTGCCTTGCCTTTCCTTGTCTTGTCTTGCCTTGCCTTGCCTTAAATTACATTAATTACATTACCATACATTACATTACATGCATTCCCTTCCCTCTCATCGCAATGCCTTGCCTTGCACTATCATGCCTTGCCTTATCTTGACTTCCCTTTCATTTCCTCGCCTTAACTTGCCTTGCCTTGTCTTGTCTTGCCTTCCTTTTACTTGCTTTGCCTTGCCTTGCCTTGTCAAGCCTTGCCATGCCTTAAATTACATTACCTTACATTACCCTACATTACATTGCCTTCCCTTCCCTTTCCTCCTCTTGCCTTGTTTGCCTTGCTTTACCTTGCCTTCAATTGCCTTGCCTTGTCTTGTCTTGCCTTTTTTGCCTTGCTTTGCCTTGCCTTGCCTTTCCTTGCCGTGCCGTGTCTTGCCTTGTCTTGTCTTGCCTTGCTTCGCTTTGCTTTGCCTTGCCTTCCCTTGGTTGTTTTGACTTGCCTTGCCCTGCCTTGCTTTCAGTTGCCTTGCCTTGCCTTGCCTTGCCTTGCCTTACATTACATTACCTAACATTACAATACATTACATTACATTGCCTACCCTTCCATTTCATGGCCATGCCTTGCCTTGACTTGCATTGCCTTGCCTTGCCTTGCGTTGCCTTGCCTTGCCTTGCATTCCCAAGCAACGCTTTGCCTTGCCTAGCCACGCATTGCCGTGCCTAGCCGTCCTTGCCTTTCCTAGCCACATCTTGCCTTGCCTTGCCTTGCCTTGCCTTGACTTTCGTTGCTTTGCCTTGCCTTGCCTTGCCTTGCCCTGTCTTTCCTTGCCTTGCCTTGCCTTACATTACATTACATTACATACCTTACATTACATTACATTCCAATCTCTTCCCTTTCCTTTCCTCGCCTTGCACTGCTTTACGTTTCCTTGTCTTGCCTTGCCTTTCCTTGCCGTGCCTTGCATTTCCTTGCCGTGCAGTGCCTTGCCTTGCCTTGTCTTGTTTAGCCTCGCTTTGCTTTGCCTTGATTTGCCTTGGTTGATTTGACTTGCCTTGCCCTGCCTTTCCTTGAGTTGCCTTGTGTTGCCTTGCCTTACTTGCCTTGCCTTTCCTTGCCCCGAATTGTCTTGCCTCGACTTGCCATGCCTTGCCTTGCCTTGGCTTTCCTTGCCTTGCCTTGCCTCGCCTTGTCTTGCGTCGACTTGCCATGCCTTGATTTTCCACGCCTTGCCTTGCCTCGCATCGCCTTGCCTTGCCTTGCCTTTCCTTGCCTTGTCTTTACTAGCCTTACGTCGCTCTGCCTCGCCCTGCCTCATCCTAAATCCCTGCATCGCCCTTTTTCGCCCTGCTGCGCCCTGCAATGCCCTGCCTTGCCCTGAATTACCCTGCCTTGACATGCCTTGCGTTGAACAGCCCTGCCTTGCCCTGCCTTGCCTTGCCTTGCCATGCCATGATTCGCCATGCCTCGCTCTGTCTCGCCCTGCCTCGTCTTAATCCCTGCCTCGCCCTGCCTCGCTCTGCATTGCCCTGCCTTGCCCTGCCTTGCCTTGCCTTGCCTTGCCTTGCCTTGCCTTGCTTTGACTTGCCTTGCATTACAATCCCTTGCCTTGCGTTGCCTTGCATTGCATTCCCTTGCCTTGCCTTACATTACATTACATTACATTGCCTTCCATTCCCTATCATCGCCTTGCCATGTCGCGCTTTGCCTGCCTTGCCTTCAGTTACTTTGCCTTGCCTTGCCTTGACTTGCATTGCATTGCCTCGCCTTACTTCGCCTTGCTTCGCTTTGTCTCGCCTTGCCTCGCCCTGCCACGCCATGCTTCAACCTGGATCACCCTGCCTCTCCTTGCCTCGTATTGCTTTGCTTTGCCTCGTCTTGCCTCGCCCTGCCTCGCCCTGCCTCGCCCTGAATCGCACTGCCTCCCACTGCTGCGAGTTGCCTTGCCCTGCCTTGCACTGCCTTGCCCTGCCTTGCCCTGCCTTGCCTTGTCATGCCTTACATTATATTACCTTACATTACCTTACGTAACATTACATTGCCTTCTCTTCCCTTTCTTCCTTGCAAGGCAGGAAAGGCAAAGGCCTTTCCTTGCCTTGTCTTGCTTAGCCTCGCTTTGCCTTGCCTTGCCTTGCCTTGCCTTATCTTGCCTTGCTTTGCCTTGCCTTGCCTTGCCTTGCCTTACCTTGCCTTGCCTTGCCTTGCCTTGCCTTGCTTTGTCTTGCCTTGTCTTGCCTTTCCTTGTTTTGCCTTGCCTTACATTACATTACCTTACATAACAATACATTGCCTTCTCTTCCCTTTCCTCGCCTTGCCTTGCCTTGCACTGAATGCCTTTCCTTGCATTGCTTTGCCTTGCCTTTCCTTGACGTGCCGTGCCTAGCCTTGCCTTGTTTTGCCTTGCCTCGCTTTGCCATGCCTTGATTTGCCTTGGTTGATTTTACTTGCCTTGCCCTGCCTTCCCTTCATTTGCCTTGCCTTGCCTTTCCTTCCCTTGCCTTGATATGCCATGCCTTTAATTGAATTGCCTTGCCTTGCCTTTACTTGCCTTGCCTTGCCGTAACTTGCCTTGCTTTGCCTTCCTTGCTTTGCCATGGCTTACATTACATTACCTTACATTACCTTACATTTCAATACATTTCCTTCCCTTCCCTTTCCTAGCCTTGCATTGCCTTTCACTGCCTTGCCTTTCCTCGCCTTGCCTTGCCTTGAATTGACTTTCCTTGCCGTTCCATGCCTTGCTGTGCCATGCCTTGCCTTGCCTTGCCTTAGTTGATTTTACTTGCCTTGCTCTGCCTTGCCTTCAGTTGCCATTCCTTGCCTTGCCTTGCCTTGCCTTGCCTTGCCTAGCATTGCCTTTCCTTGACTTGCCTTGCCTTGCCTTACATTACATTACCTTACATTGCCTTATATTACTTTACAAAACTTTCCCTTCCCTTTTCTCGCCTTGTTTTGCGTTGCACTGCATAGCCTTTCCTTGCCTTGCTTTGCCTTTCCTTGAATTTCCTTGCCGTGCCGTGCCTTGCCTTGCCACGCCTTGCCTTGTCTTGCCTTGCCTCGCATTGCCTTACTTGCGTTGCCATGGTTGTTTTACCTTGCCTTGCCTTGTCTTGCATTAACTTCTCTTGCATTGACTTGACTTGTCTTGCCTTGCCTTACCTTGCCTAGCCTTGCTTTGCCTTGCATTGCCTTGCCTTGCCTTGCCTTACATTACATTACATTATCTTATACTACCTTACATTACATTACATTCCCTTTCCTTCCATTTCATCGACTTGATTTGCCTTGCACTGCCTTGACCTTTCCTTGCCTTCCTTTGCCTTGCCTTGCCTTTCCTTGCCGTGCTGTGCCTTGCCTTGCCTTGTCTTGCCTTGCCTCGATTTGCCTTGTCTTGCCTTGGTTGATTTGACTTGCCTTGCACTGCATTGCTTTCAGTTACCTTGCCTTGCCTTGCCTTGCCTTGACTTGCATTGCCTTTCCTAGCCTTGTCTTGCCTTGCCTTGCATTACCATACATTACATTCCTTTGCTTTCCCTTCCCTTTCATCGAATTGAATTGCCTTGGCTTGCCTTGCCTTGCCATGCTTTGCCTTGCCTTGCCTTTCCTTGCCTTGTTTTGCCTTGCCTTGCCTTTACTTTTCGTGCCGTGCCTTGCCTTGCCTTGTCTTAATTGGCCTCCCATTACTTTACCTTGCCTTGAATTGGTTGTTTTGAATTGCCTTACCCTGCCTTGCCTTCAGTTGCCTTGCCTTGCCTTGCCTTGCCTTCCCCTTTCTCGAATTGCACTGCCTTGCCTTTCCTAGCCTTGCTTTGCCTTTCTTTGCCTTTCCTTACCGTGCCGTGCTTTGCCCCGACTTGACCTACCTTAACCTGCTTTCACTTGCCTTGTCCTGCCTTACCCTGCCTTCCCTTGCCTTGTCTTGCCTTGCCTAGCTTTGCCTTTCCTAGCGTTGCTTTGGTTGATTTGACTTACCTTGCCCGGCCTTGCCTTCATTTGCCTTGCCTTGCCTTGCCTTGTTTTGTCTTGACTTTCCTTGCCTTGCCTTGCCTTGCCTTGCTTTCTTTGCCATCCTTTGCCTTATCTTCCCATGACTAGACTTGCCTTGCCTTGCCTTGCATTATATTACATTCCTTATATTACCTTACATTACATTGCCTTCCCTTCCCTTTCGTTTCCTTACCTTGCCCTGCCTTGCCATGCCTTTCCTTGCCCTGCCTTGCTCTGCCTTGCCTTGCCTTGCTTTGCCTTGACTTGCTTTGCCTTGCTTGCCTTGCCTTGCCTGGCCTTGCCTTGCTATGCCATGCTTTGCCTTGCCTTGTTTTGCCTTGCCTTACCTTACCTTGCCTTCTTTGCCTTGCCTTGCCTTGTCTTTCTTAGCCTTGCCTTGCCTTGATTTGACATGCCTTCCTTGGCTTGCCTTGCTCTGCCTTGATTGCCTTGCCTTCCCCTGCCATGAATTGCCTTGTCTTGCCAGGACTTGCCTTGCCTATACTCACCTTGCCTTAACTTCCCCTTTCTCGCCTTGCACTGCATTGTCTTTCCTAGCCTTGCTTTGACTTTCCTTGCCTTTCCTTGCCTTTCCATCCCTTTTCTGCCTTGCCTTGCTTTGAACTGCCTTGGCTTTCCTAGACTTGCTTTACCTTTCCTTCCCGTGCCGTGCCTTGCCTTGCCTTGTCTTGCCTTGCCTCGCTTTGCCTTGCCTTGCCTTGCATTGGTTGATTTAAATTGCTTTGCCCTGCCTTGCCTTCAGTTGCCTTTATTTACCTTGCCTAGCCTTGCCTTGCCTTTCCTTGCCCTGCCTTGCCTTGCCTTGCGTTGCCTTGCGATGCCTTGCCTTATCTTGCCTTACCTTCCCTTCCCCTTGTTAGCATTCCACTGCCTTGCCTTTCCTAGCCTTGCTTTGCTTTGCCCTGAATTGCGTTCAGTAGCCTTCACATGCCTTGCCTTGCCTTGTCTTGCATGGCCTTGCCCTGCATTGCCCTGCCTTGCCCTGCCTTGACCTGCCTTGCCCTGCCCTGACACCTCTTGCTGGAAACTCTCCAAGCCAAAAGGATCGATAGGCCGTGCTTTCGCAGTCCCTATGCGTACAGAACATCGGGATCAAGCCCTGCACTGCTATACCCTGCCCTGACCTGCCCTACCCTGCCATGCCCTGCCCTGCGATGCTCGGCCCTGCCCTGCCTGCCCTGCCCTGCTCTGCCCTGCCCTGCTCTGCCCTACCCTGCTCTGCTCTTCCCTGATCTGCCGTACACATCACTGCCATGCACTTCCATGCTTTGCCCTACCCTGCCCTGAACTGCCCCGCCCTGCCCTGCCCTACCTTGCCTTCCCCAGCCTTGCCCTGCCTTGCCGGGTCTTGCCCTGCCTTGAACTGCCTTCATTACCTTACCTTTCCTTTAATTGCTTTGCCTTCCTTTGCCTTTCCTTGCCGTGCCGTGCCGTGCCGTGCCGTGACGTGCCGTGCCTTGCCTTGTCTTGCTTTGCCTTGCCTCGCTTTACCTAAACATGCCTTGCCTTGGTTGTTTTGACTTGCCTTGCCCTGCCTTGCCTTCAGTTGCCTTACCGTACCTTGCCTTGCTTTGCCTTGCCTTGCCTTACATTACATTACCTTACATTACCTTACATTACATAACATTACGTTCCCGTCTCTTTAATCGCCTTGTCTTGCCTTGGACATTCTTGTTCTCCCTTGCTTTGCCTTGCCTTGCCAAGTCTTGCCGCGCCTAAACTTGCCTTGTGTTGCCTTGCCTTGCCTTGCTTTGCCTTGCTTTGTCTTGCCTTGCCTCGCTTTGCCTTGCCTTGCGTTGCATTGATTGATTTGATTTGCCTTGCCCTGCCTTGCCTTCAGTTCCTTGCCTCGCCTTGTCTTGCCTTGAATTGCCTTGTCTTTTAATGCATTGCCATAGCTTGCCTTGCTGTGCCTTGATTGCCTTGACTTCCCTTGCTATGCCTTGCCTTGCCAAGTCTTGCATTACCTTAACTTACCTTGTGTTGCCTCGCCTTGCCTTGCCTTGCCTTGCTTTGCCTTGCCTTGCCATGCCTTGCCCTGCCTTGATCTGCCTTGCCCTGCCCTGCCCTGCCTAGCCCTATACTACCCTGCCATGCCCTGCCCTGCTCTACCCTGCCCTGACCTGCCCTGCCCTGCCCTGCCTTGCCCTGCCGTGCGATGCTCGGCCCTACCCTGCTTGCCCTGCCCTGCTCTGCCCTGCCCTGCTCTGCCCTGCCCTGCTCTGCCGTACACTTCACTGCCATGCACTTCCATGCTCTGCCCTACCCTGCCCTGAACAGCCCCGCCCTGCCCTGCCCTACCTTGCCTTCCCCTGCCTTGCCCTGCCTTGCCGTGTCTTGCCCTGCCTTGAACTGCCATTCTTTGCCTTACTTTGCACTTCCTTAACTTTCCTTGAATTGCTTTGCCTTCCTTTGCCTTTCCTTGCCGTGCCGTGCCGTACCTTGCCTTGTCTTGCTTTGCCTTGCCTCGCTTTGCCTAAACATGCCTTGCCTAGGTTGATTTGACTTGCCTTGCCCTGCCTTGCATTGAGTTGCCTTACCTTACCTTGCCTTGCTGTGCCTTGATGGCCTTACCTTCCCTTGCTTTGCCTTGCCTTGCCATGTCTTGCATTGCCTAAACTTACCTTGTGTTGCCTTGCCTTGCCTTGCCTTGCCTTGCCTTGTCTTGCCTTGCCTTGTCTTGCCTTGCCTTGCTTTGCCTTGCCTTCCCTTGCCTTGCCTTGCCTTGCCTTACTTTACATTACCTTACATTACCTTACATTACATTATATTGCCTTCCATTCCCTTTCATCTCCTTGCCTTGCATTGCCTTGCCTTGCATGCCTTGCCTTGCCTTACATTACATTACCTTACTTTACCTTACATTACATTACATTGCCTTCCCTTCCAGTTCATCGCCTTGTCTTGCAGTTCTTTGCTTTGATTTGCCTTGCCTTACATTTCTTTGCCTTGCCTTGCTTTGCCTTGCCTTGAATTGCCTTGCCTTGCCTTGCCTTGCCTTGACATGCCTTGCCTTGCCTTGCCTTACCTTGCTTTGCCTTGCCATGCCTTGCCTTGCTTTGCTTCGCTTTGCCCTGCCTAGCCTTGCCTTTGTTGATTTGTGTTGCTTGCCCTGCCTTGCCTTCAGTTGCCTTGCCTTGCCTTGCCTTCCTTTTTTTCCCCTTTTCTCGCCTTGCCTTGCCTTAAACTGCCTTGCCTTTTCTTCCCTTGCTTTGCCTTGCCTTAACATTACTTTCCGTGCCGTGCCTTGCCTCGCCTTGTCTTAATTGGCCTCCCATTAATTTACCTTGCTTTGAATTGGATGATTTGAATTGCCTTGCCCTGCCTTGCCTTCAGTTGCCTTTTCTAGCCTTGCTTTGCCTTTCTTTGCTTTCCCTTACCGTGCCGTGCTTTGCCCCGCCTTGACCTGCCATGACCAGCTTTGCCTTGCCTTCTCCTGCCTTACCCTGCCTTGCCTTGCCTTGTCTTGCCTTGCCCCGCTTTGCCTTGCCTAGCGTTGCCTTGGTTGTTTTGACTTGTCTTACCCGACCTTGCCTTCAGTTGCCTTGCATTGCCTTGCCTTGTTTTGTCTTGCCTTTCCTTGCCTTGCCTTGCCTTGCCTTGTCTTGCTTTCTTTCCCTTCCTTTGCCTTGCCTTGACTTGCCTTGCCTTGCCTTGCCTTGCTTTATATTACATTACCTTATATTACCTTACGTTACATTACATTGCCTTCCCTTCCCTTTCCTTTCCTCGCCTTACCCTGCCTTTCCTTGCCCTACCTTGCCCTGCCTTGCCTTGCCTTGCCGTGACTTGACTTGCTTTGCCTTGCTTGCCTTGCCTTGCCTGGCCTTGCCATGCTATGCCTTGCTTTGCCTTCCCTTGCCTTGCCTTGCATTACCTTACCTTGCCTTCTTTGCCTTGCCTTGTCTTTCTTAGCCTTGCCTTGCCTTGCCTTGCCTTGCCTTGCCTTGGCTTGCCTTGCTCTGCCTTGTTTGCCTTGCCTTCCCTTGCCTTGCCTTGCCTTGACTTACCAGGACTTGCCTTGCCTAAACTCGCCTTGCCTTGCCTTGCCTTCTCTTCCCCTTTCTCGCCTTGCACTGCCTTGTCTTTCCTAGAATTGCTTTGCCTTTCCATGCCTTTCCTTACCTTTTCTGCCTTGCCTTGCTTTGAACTGCCTTGGCTTTCCTAGACTTGCTTTGCCTTTCCTTCCCGTGCCGTGCCTTGCCTTGCCTTGTCTTGCCTTGCCTCGCTTTGCTTTGCCTTGCCTTCCCTTGGTTGATTTGACTTGCCTTGCCCTGCCTTGCTTTCAGTTGCCTTGCCTTGCCTTGCCTTGCCTTGCCTTACATTACATTACCTAACATTACAATACATTACATTACATTGCCTACCCTTCCATTTCATGGCCTTGCCTTGCCTTGACTTGCATTGCCTTGCCTTGCCTTGCGTTGCCTTGCCTTGCCTTGCCTTCCCAAGCAACGCTTTGCCTTGCCTAGCCACGCATTGCCGTGCCTAGCCGTCCTTGCCTTTCCTAGCCACGCCTTGCCTTGCCTTGCCTTGCCTTGACTTTCGTTGCTTTGCCTTGCCTTGCCTTGCCTTGCCTTGCCTTGCCCTGTCTTTCCTTGCCTTGCCTTGCCTTACATTACATTACATTACATACCTTACATTACATTACATTCCATTCTCTTCCCTTTCCTTTCCTCGCCTTGCCTTGCCTTGCACTGCTTTACGTTTCCTTGTCTTGCCTTACCTTTCCTTGCCTTGCCTTTCCTTGCCGTGCCTTGCATTTCCTTGCCGTGCAGTGCCTTGCCTTGCCTTGTCTTGTTTAGCCTCGCTTTGCTTTGCCTTGATTTGCCTTGGTTGATTTGACTTGCCTTGCCCTGCCTTTCCTTGAGTTGCCTTGTGTTGCCTTGCCTTACTTGCCTTGCCTTGCCTTCCCTTTCCTCGCCTTGCCTTTCCTTGCCATGTCTTGCTTTGATCTAAGTTGCCTTTCCTTGCCGTGCCGTGCCTTGCCTTGCTTTGCCTTGTCATTCCTTGCCTCGCTTTGCCTTGCCTTGCCTTGCCCCGAATTGTCTTGCCTCGACTTGCCATGCCTCGCCTTGTCTTGCGTCGACTTGCCATGCCTTGATTTTCCTCGCCTTGCCTTGCCTTGCCTTGCCTTTCCTTGCCTTGTCTTTACTAGCCTTACGTCGCTCTGCCTCGCCCTGCCTCATCCTAAATCTCTGCATCGCCCTTTTTCGCCCTGCTGCGCCCTGCAATGCCCTGCCTTGCCCTGAATTACCCTGCCTTGACATGCCTTGCATTGAACAGCCCTGCCTTGCCCTGCCTTGCCTTGCCTTGCCATGCCATGATTCGCCATGCCTCGCTCTGTCTCGCCCTGCCTCGTCTTAATCCCTGCCTCGCCCTGCCTCGCTCTGCATTGCCCTGCCTTGCCCTGCCTTGCCTTGCCTTGCCTTGCCTTGCTTTGACTTGCCTTGCATTACAATCCCTTGCCTTGCGTTGCCTTGCATTGCATTCCCTTGCCTTGCCTTACATTACATTACATTACATTGCCTTCCCTTCCCTATCATCGCCTTGCCATGTCGCGCTTTGCCTGCCTTGCCTTCAGTTACTTTGCCTTGCCTTGCCTTGACTTGCATTGCATTGCCTCGCCTTACTTCGCCTTGCTTCGCTTTGTCTCGCCTTGCCTCGCCCTACCACGCCCTGCTTCAACCTGGATCACCCTGCCTCTCCTTGCCTCGTATTGCTTTGCTTTGCCTCGTCTTGCCTCGCCCTGCCTCGCCTTGCCTCGCCCTGAATCGCACTGCCTCCCACTGCTGCGAGTTGCCTTGCCCTGCCTTGCACTGCCTTGCCCTGCCTTGCCCTGCCTTGCCTTGTCATGCCTTACATTATATTACCTTACATTACCTTACGTAACATTACATTGCCTTCTCTTCCCTTTCTTCCTTGCAAGGCAGGAAAGGCAAAGGCCTTTCCTTGCCTTGTCTTGCTTAGCCTCGCTTTGCCTTGCCTTGCCTTGCCTTGCCTTATCTTGCCTTGCTTTGCCTTGCCTTGCCTTGCCTTGCCTTACCTTGCCTTGCCTTGCCTTGCCTTGCCTTGCTTTGTCTTGCCTTGTCTTGCCTTTCCTTGTTTTGCCTTGCCTTACATTACATTACCTTACATAACAATACATTGCCTTCTCTTCCCTTTCCTCGCCTTGCCTTGCCTTACACTGCTTTACCTTTCATTGCCTTGCTTTGCTTTGCTTTGCCTTGCCTTTCCTTGCCGTGCCGTGCCTTGTCTTGTCTTGTCTTGCCTTGCCTCGCCTTGCCTCGCCTTGCCTCGCCTTGCCTCGCCTTGCCTTGCCTTGCCTTGCCTTGACTTTCATTACATTACCTTATATTACCTTACATTACATTGTCTTCCCTTCACTTTTATCGCCTTGTCTTGCTTTGGACTGCCTTGCCTTTCCTTACCAGGCTTTGCCTTGCCATGCCTTTCCTTGCCGTGCCGTTCCTTGCCTCGCTTTGCCTTGACCTGCTTGTCTTGCCTTGCCTTACATTATATTACCTTACATTACCTTACATTTCATTTCATTACATACTCTTCTCTTTCCTCGCCTTGACTTGCCTTGCACTGAATGCCTTTCCTTGCATTGCTTTGCCTTGCCTTTCCTTGACGTGCCGTGCCTAGCCTTGCCTTGTTTTGCCTTGCCTCGCTTTGCCTTGCCTTGATTTGCCTTGGTTGATTTTACTTGCCTTGCCCTGCCTTCCCTTCATTTGCCTTGCCTTGCCTTGCTTTTCCTTCCCTTGCCTTGATATGCCATGCCTTTAATTGAATTGCCTTGCCTTGCCTTTACTTGCCTTGCCTTGCCGTAACTTGCCTTGCTTTGCCTTCCTTGCTTTGCCATGGCTTACATTACATTACCTTACATTATCTTACATTTCAATACATTTCCTTCCCTTCCCTTTCCTAGCCTTGCATTGCCTTTCACTGTCTTGCCTTTCCTCGCCTTGCCTTGCCTTGAATTGACTTTCCTTGCCGTTCCATGCCTTGCCGTGCCATGCCTTGCCTTGCCTTGCCTTAGTTGATTTTACTTGCCTTGCTCTGCCTTGCCTTCAGTTGCCATTCCTTGCCTTGCCTTGCCTTGCCTTGCCTTGCCTTGCCTAGCATTGCCTTTTTTTGACTTGCCTTGCCTTGCCTTGCCTTACATTACATTACCTTACATTGCCTTATATTACTTTACAAAACTTTCCCTTCCCTTTTCTCGCCTTGTTTTGCGTTGCACTGCATAGCCTTTACTTGCCTTGCTTTGCCTTTCCTTGAATTTCCTTGCCGTGCCGTGCCTTGCCTTGCCACGCCTTGCCTTGTCTTGCCTTGCCTCGCATTGCCTTACTTGCGTTGCCATGGTTGTTTTACCTTGCCTTGCCTTGTCTTGCATTAACTTCTCTTGCATTGACTTGACTTGTCTTGCCTTGCCTTACCTTGCCTAGCCTTGCTTTGCCTTGCATTGCCTTGCCTTGCCTTGCCTTACATTACATTACATTATCTTATACTACCTTACATTACATTACATTCCCTTTCCTTCCATTTCATCGACTTGATTTGCCTTGCACTGCCTTGACCTTTCCTTGCCTTCCTTTGCCTTGCCTTGCCTTGCCTTTCCTTGCCGTGCCGTGCCTTGCCTTGCCTTGTCTTGCCTTGCCTCGATTTGCCTTGTCTTGCCTTGGTTGATTTGACTTGCCTTGCACTGCATTGCTTTCAGTTGCCTTGCCTTGCCTTGCCTTGCCTTGACTTGCATTGCCTTTCCTAGCCTTGTCTTGCCTTGCCTTGCATTACCATACGTTACATTCCTTTGCTTTCCCTTCCCTTTCATCGAATTGAATTGCCTTGGCTTGCCTTGCCTTGCCATGCTTTGCCTTGCCTTGCCTTTCCTTGCCTTGTTTTGCCTTGCCTTGCCTTTACTTTTCGTGCCGTGCCTTGCCTTGCCTTGTCTTAATTGGCCTCCCATTACTTTACCTTGCCTTGAATTGGTTGTTTTGAATTGCCTTACCCTGCCTTGCCTTCAGTTGCCTTGCCTTGCCTTGCCTTGCCTTCCCCTTTCTCGAATTGCACTGCCTTGCCTTTCCTAGCCTTGCTTTGCCTTTCTTTGCCTTTCCTTACCGTGCCGTGCTTTGCCCCGCCTTGACCTACCTTAACCTGCTTTGACTTGCCTTGTCCTGCCTTACCCTGCCTTCCCTTGCCTTGTCTTGCCTTGCCTAGCTTTGCCTTTCCTAGCGTTGCCTTGGTTGATTTGACTTACCTTGCCCGGCCTTGCCTTCATTTGCCTTGCCTTGCCTTGCCTTGTTTTGTCTTGACTTTCCTTGCCTTGCCTTGCCTTGCCTTGCCTTGCTTTCTTTGCCATCCTTTGCCTTATCTTGCCATGACTAGACTTGCCTTGCCTTGCCTTGCTTTATATTACATTCCTTATATTACCTTACATTACATTGCCTTCCCTTCCCTTTCGTTTCCTTACCTTGCCCTGCCTTGCCATGCCTTTCCTTGCCCTGCCTTGCTCTGCCTTGCCTTGCCTTGCTTTGCCTTGACTTGCTTTGCCTTGCTTGCCTTGCCTTGCCTGGCCTTGCCTTGCTATGCCTTGCTTTGCCTTGCCTTGTTTTGCCTTGCCTTACCTTACCTTGCCTTCTTTGCCTTGCCTTGCCTTGTCTTTCTTAGCCTTGCCTTGCCTTGATTTGACATGCCTTCCTTGGCTTGCCTTGCTCTGCCTTGATTGCCTTGCCTTCCCCTGCCATGAATTGCCTTGTCTTGCCAGGACTTGCCTTGCCTATACTCACCTTGCCTTAACTTCCCCTTTCTCGCCTTGCACTGCATTGTCTTTCCTAGCCTTGCTTTGACTTTCCTTGCCTTTCCTTGCCTTTCCATCCCTTTTCTGCCTTGCCTTGCTTTGAACTGCCTTGGCTTTCCTAGACTTGCTTTGCCTTTCCTTCCCGTGCCGTGCCTTGCCTTGCCTTGTCTTGCCTTGCCTCGCTTTGCCTTGCCTTGCCTTGCATTGGTTGATTTAAATTGCTTTGCCCTGCCTTGCCTTCAGTTGCCTTTATTTACCTTGCCTAGCCTTGCCTTGCCTTTCCTTGCCCTGCCTTGCCTTGCCTTGCGTTGCCTTGCGATGCCTTGCCTTATCTTGCCTTACCTTCCCTTCCCCTTGTTAGCATTCCACTGCCTTGCCTTTCCTAGCCTTGCTTTGCTTTGCCCTGAATTGCGTTCAGTAGCCTTCACATGCCTTGCCTTGCCTTGTCTTGCATGGCCTTGCCCTGCATTGCCCTGCCTTGCCCTGCCTTGACCTGCCTTGCCCTGCCCTGACACCTCTTGCTGGAAACTCTCCAAGCCAAAAGGATCGATAGGCCGTGCTTTCGCAGTCCCTATGCGTACAGAACATCGGGATCAAGCCCTGCACTGCTATACCCTGCCCTGACCTGCCCTACCCTGCCTTGCCCTGCCCTGCGATGCTCGGCCCTGCCCTGCCTGCCCTGCCCTGCTCTGCCCTGCCCTGCTCTGCCCTACCCTGCTCTGCTCTTCCCTGATCTGCCGTACACATCACTGCCATGCACTTCCATGCTTTGCCCTACCCTGCCCTGAACTGCCCCGCCCTGCCCTGCCCTACCTTGCCTTCCCCAGCCTTGCCCTGCCTTGCCGGGTCTTGCCCTGCCTTGAACTGCCTTCCTTACCTTACCTTTCCTTTAATTGCTTTGCCTTCCTTTGCCTTTCCTTGCCTTGCCATGCCTTGCCTTGCCTTGCTTCGCTTTGCCCTGCCTTGTCTTGCCTTTGTTGATTTGTGTTGACTTGCCCTGCCTTGCCTTCAGTTGCCTTGACTTGCATTGACTTAACTTGCCTTTCTCCGCTTTGAATTGCCCTGTCTTGCTCTGCCTTGAAATGCCATGCCCTGCCTTGCCCTGACCTGCGATGCTCGGCCCTACCCTGCTTGCCCTCCCTTGCTCTGCCCTGCCCTGCTCTGCCCTGCCCTGCTCTGCCGTACACTTCACTGCCATGCACTTCCATGCTCTGCCCTACCCTGCCCTGAACTGCCCCGCCCTGCCCTGCCCTACCTTGCCTTCCCCTGCTTTGTCCTGCCTTGCCCTGCCTTGCCGTGTCTTGCCCTGCCTTGAACTGCCTTTCTTTGCCTTACTTTGCACTTCCTTAACTTTCCTTGAATTGCTTTGCCTTCCTTTGCCTTTCCTTGCCGTGCCGTGCCGTACCTTGCCTTGTCTTGCTTCGCCTTGCCTCGCTTTGCCTAAACATGCCTTGCCTAGGTTGATTTGACTTGCCTTGCCCTGCCTTGCCTTTAGTTGCCTTACCTTACCTTGCCTTGCTGTGCCTTGATTGCCTTGCCTTCCCTTGCTTTGCCTTGCCTTGCCAAGTCTTGCATTGCCTAAACTTACCTTGTGTTGCCTTGCCTTGCCTTGCCTTGTCTTGCCTTGCCTTGTCTTGCCTTGCCTTGCTTTGCCTTGCCTTCCCTTGCCTTGCCTTGCCTTGCCTTGCCTTACTTTACATTACCTTACATTACCTTACATTACATTATATAGCCTTCCATTCCCTTTCATCTCCTTGAATTGCATTGCCTTGCCTTGCTTTGCCTTGCCTTGCCTTACATTACATTACCTTACTTTACCTTACATTACATTACATTGCCTTCCCTTCCAGTTCATCGCCTTGCCTTGCAGTTCTTTGCTTTGATTTGCCTTGCCTTAACTTTCCTTGCCTTGCCTTGCTTTGCCTTGCCTTGAATTGCCTTGCCTTGCCTTGCCTTGCCTTGACATGCCTTGCCTTGCCTTGCCTTACCTTGCTTTGCCTTGCCATGCCTTGCCTTGCTTTGCTTCGCTTTGCCCTGCCTAGCCTTGCCTTTGTTGATTTGTGTTGCTTGCCCTGCCTTGCCTTCAGTTGCCTTGCCTTGCCTTGCCTTCCTTTTTTTCCCCTTTTCTCGCCTTGCCTTGCCTTAAACTGCCTTGCCTTTTCTTCCCTTGCTTTGCCTTGCCTTAACATTACTTTCCGTGCCGTGCCTTGCCTCGCCTTGTCTTAATTGGCCTCCCATTAATTTACCTTGCTTTGAATTGGATGATTTGAATTGCCTTGCCCTGCCTTGCCTTCAATTGCCTTTCCTAGCCTTGCTTTGCCTTTCTTTGCTTTCCCTTACCGTGCCGTGCTTTGCCCCGCCTTGACCTGCCTTGACCAGCTTTGCCTTGCCTTCTCCTGCCTTACCCTGCCTTGCCTTGCCTTGTCTTGCCTTGCCCCGCTTTGCCTTGCCTAGCGTTGCCTTGGTTGTTTTGACTTGTCTTGCCCGACCTTGCCTTCAGTTGCCTTGCATTGCCTTGCCTTGTTTTGTCTTGCCTTTCCTTGCCTTGCCTTGCCTTGCCTTGTCTTGCTTTCTTTGCCTTCCTTTGCCTTGCCTTGCCTTGCCTTGACTTGCCTTGCCTTGCCTTGCCTTGCTTTATATTACATTAACTTATATTACCTTACGTTACATTACATTGCCTTCCCTTCCCTTTCCTTTCCTCGCCTTGCCCTGCCTTTCCTTGCCCTACCTTGCCCTGCCTTGCCTTGCCTTGCCGTGACTTGACTTGCTTTGCCTTGCTTGCCTCGCCTTGCCTGGCCTTGCCATGCTATGCCTTGCTTTGCCTTCCCTTGCCTTGCCTTGCCTTACCTTACCTTGCCTTCTTTGCCTTGCCTTGTCTTTCTTAGCCTTGCCTTGCCTTGCCTTGCCTTGCCTTGCCTTGCCTTGCCTTGGCTTGCCTTGCTCTGCCTTGTTTGCCTTGCCTTCGCTTGCCTTGCCTTGCCTTGACTTGCCAGGACTTGCCTTGCCTAAACTCGCCTTGCCTTGCCTTGCCTTCTCTTCCCCTTTCTCGCCTTGCACTGCCTTGTCTTTCCTAGCCTTGCTTTGCCTTTCCATGCCTTTCCTTACCTTTCCTTCCCTTTTCTGCCTTGCCTTGCTTTGAACTGCCTTGGCTTTCCTAGACTTGCTTTGCCTTTCCTTCCCGTGCCGTGCCTTGCCTTGCCTTGTCTTGCCTTGCCTCGCTATGCCTTGCCTTGCCTTGCATTGGTTTATTTGAATTGCTTTGCCCTGCCTTGCCTTCGGTTGCCTTTATTTGCCTTGCCTAGCCTTGCCTTGCCTTGCCTTGCCTTGCCCTGCCTTGCCTTGCCTTGACCTGCCTTGCCCTGCTTTGCCCTGCCTTGCCCTGCCTTTCCCTGCGTTGCCACTCCTTGCCTTACCTTGCCTTGAATTGCCTAGCCTTGCCTTGCCTTTCATTCCCTTTCCTTTCATCTCCTTGCCTTGCCTTACATTGCCTTGCCTTTCCTTGCCTTGCTTTGCCTTGAATTGCCTTTCCTTCCCGTGCCGTACCTTGCCTTGCCTCGCTTTGCCTTGCCTTGCCTTGCATTGGTTGATTTGAATTGCTTTGCCCTGCCTTGCCTTGCCTTGCCTTGCGATGCCTTGCCTTGCCTTGCCTTGCGTTGCCTTGCGATGCCTTGCCTTATCTTGCCTTACCTTCCCTTCCCCTTGTTAGCATTCCACAGCCTTGCATTTCCTAGCCTTGCTTTGCTTTGCCTTGAAATGTTTTCAGATGCCTTGCCTTGCCTTGTCTTGCATGGCCTTGCCCTGCCTTGCCTTGCCTTGCCCTGCCTTGATCTGCCATGCCCTGCCCTGCTCTACCCTGCCCTGACCTGCCCTGCCCTGCCATGCCCTGCCTTGCCCTGCCCTGCGATGCTCGGTACTGCCCTGCCTGCCCTGCCCTGCTCTGCCCTGCCCTGCCCTGCCCTGCTCTGCCCTGCCCTGCTCTGCCTTACACTTCACTGCTATGCACTTCCATGCTCTGCCCTACCCTCCCCTGAACTGCCCCGCCCTGCCCCGCCCTGCCCTGCCCTACCTTGCCTGAACGTGCCTTGCCCTGCCATGCCCTGCCTTGAACTGCCTTCCTTGCCTTACTTTGCACTTCCTTACCTTTCCTTGAATTGCTTTGCCTTCCTTTGCCTTTCCTTGCCGTGCCGTGCCGTACCTTGCCTTGCCTTGCCTTGCCTTGTCTTGCCTTGCCTAGCTTGGCCTTGCCTTGCCTTGCCTTGCCTTGCCTTGCCTTGCCTTGCCTTGCCTTGCCTTGCCTTGCCTTGCTTTGCCTTGCGTTGCCTTACATTACATTAACTTACATTACCTTACATTACATTACTTTGCCATCCATTCCTTTTCATCGCCTTGCCTTGCCTTGCCTTGCCTTGCATTGCCTTGCCTTGCTTTGCCTTGCCTTGCCTTACATTACATTACCTTACTTTACCTTACATTACATTACATTGCCTTCCCTTCCCGTTCATCGCCTTGCCTTGCAGTTCTTTGCTTTGATTTGCCTCACCTTGCCTTTCCTTGCTTTGCCTTGCCTAGCCTTGCCTTGCCTTGCCTTGTATTGCCTTGCCTTCCTTGCCTTGCCTTTCCTTGCCTTGCCTTGCTTTGCCTTGCCTTTCTTTGCCTTACCTTGCTTTGGCTTGCCTTGCCTTGCATTCCCTTCAGTTTCCTCGCCTTACCGTGCCTTGCCTTGCCTCGCTTTGCCTTGCCTTGCCTTCCATTGCCCTGCCTTGCGTTCAGTTGCCTTCCCTTGCCTTGAATTGCCTTGCCTTGCCTCGCCGTGCTTCGCCTTGCCTCGCCTTGCCTCACCTTGACTCGCCCTGCTTGGCACTGCCTCGCCCTGCCTCGCCCTGTTCGTAGATAACATTGCATCGTATATATTCACACACATGTTTATTTCTGCGATAATCCCCGACGAACTCTGTGGTCGCAGCACGCCGATGTTCGTTGATACAGAATTGTGTGCTATTCAGAGCTGTTAACGCATGTGACAACACAGTAATCTGCCTGTAACTTACATAATATTAATCGGGCAAAAGTGCTAATTTAAAGCAATTAATATCTATCCTATATATATATGATTATAATAATTGGAAACATTTCCCTTGAACATTATTAACTACAACTACTAACAGTTTTTGTACTAACTGTAATGTACTGATGGTCTAATGCATTGATTTTTGCCTTGCCTTTCCTAGCCTTGCCTTGCCTTACCTTGCCTTGCCTTGCCTTGACTCGCCTTGCTTCGCCTTGCCTCGCCTTGCCTCGCCTTGCCTTGCCTTACCTTGCCTTGCCTTGCCTTGCCCTGCCTTGCCTTCAGGTGCCTTGACTTGCCTTGCCTTGCCTTACCTTGCCTCGCCTTGCTCTGCCTTGAATTGCCCTGCCTTGCCCTGCCTTGCCCTGCCTTGCCCTGCCTTGCCCTGCCTTGCCCTGCCTTGCCCTGCCTTGCCCTGCCTTGCCTTGTCTTGCCTTGCCTTGCCTTGCCTTGCCTTGTCCTGCCTTGTCTTGCCTTGCCTTAGCTTACATTTCATTACCTAACATTACTTTACATTACCTTACATTGCTTTCCCTTTCCTTTCCTCAAATTGCCTTACCTTGCTCTGCCTTGCCTTTCCTTACCTTGCTTTGCCTTTCCTTGTCGTGCCGTGCCTTGCCTTGTCTTGTCTTCCCTTGCCTCGCTTTGCCTTGACTTGCCTTGCCGTGGTTGATTTGACTTGCCTTGCCCTGCCTTGCCTTCAGTTGCATTGCCTTTCCCTGCCTTACCCTGCGTTGCCCTGCCTTGCCTTGTCTTGCCTTCCCTTGCCTTGCCTTGCCAAGCCTTGCCTTGCCTAGCCTTGCCTTACCTTGCCTAGCCTTGCCTTGCCTTGCCTTGCCTTTCCTTGACTTGCCTTGCCTTGCCTGCTTTGCCTTGCCTTGCCTTGCCTTGCCTAGCCTTGCCTTGCCTTGCTTTGCCTTGCCTTACATTACATTACCTTACATTACCTTACATTACATTACATTGCCTTCCCTTCCCTTTCCTCGCCTTGCCTTGCCTTGGACTGCCTTGCCTTTCCTTACGTTGCTTTGCCTAGCCTTGACTTTCCTTGCCGTGCCGTGCCTTGCCTTGTCTTGCCTTGCCTCGCTTTGCCTTGCCTTGCGTTGCCTTAATTGATTTGACTTCCCTTGCCCTGCCTTACCTTGCCTTGACTTGCCTTGCCTAGCCTTACCTTACCTTACCTTGCCTTGCCTTGCCTTGCCTTGCCTTGCCTTGCCTTGCCTTGCCTTGTTTATCTTACATTACCTTACAATACATTACATTGCCTTCCCTTCCCTTTCCTCGCCTTGCGTTGCCTTGCCCTGCCTTGCCTTCAGTTGCCTTGCCCTGCCTTGCCCTGCTTTGCCCTGCCTTGCCCTGCCTTGCCCTGCCTTGCCTTTCCTTGCCTTGCCTTGCCTTGCCTTGCCTTGCCTTGCCTTGCCTTGCCTTGCCTTGCCTTCCCTTCCCTTTCCTCTCCTTCCCTTTCCTCTCCTTGCCTTGCCTTGCACTGCCTTGCCTTTCCTTGCCTTGCTTTGCCTTGCCTTGCCTTTCCCTCCCGTGCCGTGCCTTGCCTTGCCTCGCTTTGCTTTGCCTTGCCTTGCCTTGGTTGTTTTGAATTGCCTTGCCCTGCCTTGCCTTCAGTTGCTTTGCCTTGCCTTGCCTTGCGTTGCGTTGCCTTGCCTTGCCTTGCCTTGCCTTGCCTTACCATCCCTTCCCCTTCTTCTCCTTGCACTGCCATGCCTTTCCTAGCCTTGCTTTGCCTTGCCCTGCCTTGCCTTCAGATGCCTACACTAGCCTTGCCTTGCCTTGTCTGTCATGGCCTTGCCCTGCCTTCCCCTCCTTGCCCTGTCTTGCCATGCCTTGCCCTGCCTTGCCCTGACTTGCCTTGCCTTGCCCTGCCTTGCCCTGCCTTGCCTTGCCTTGCCTTGCCTTGCCTTGCCTTGCCTTGCCTTGCCTTGCCTTGCCTTGCCTTGCCTAGCCTTGCCTTGCCTTGACTTGCCTTGCCTTGCCTTGCCTTGCCTTGCCTTGCCTTGCCTTGCCTTGCCTTGCCTTGCTTTGCCTTGCCTTGCCTTGCCTTGCCTTCCCTTCCTTTTCCTCGCCTTGCCTTGCCTTGCACTGCCTTGCCTTGCCTTGCACTGCCTTGCCTTTCCTTGCCTTGCTTTGCCTTGCCCTTTCTTGCCTTCAGTTGCCTCGCCTTGCCACGCACGCCTCGCGTCGCCTCGCCTCGCTTTTTTCCTTTACCTTTACTGTGAAACCATGACATTGAGTTGTTATTTCTTGTAATGTGCTCGTAGGAACTCGAACTCCTCATTTACACTCCATGTATTAGCATGCTTCTGTTTCTGGTTTTCAAGGCGACTAACGCAGTTATGCTTCTGCAAAAACAAAGCAAAACATCAGGTCTTTGTTTGAATGTTAGCAAGAGGTTGCCATGAATGCTTCCTAAAAATAGGTACACGATTGCATGATGAGAAAGCTACTTAATACTGTTCATCGGGATAGCTCTCAGATATTGCAGAGACACGCAGAGGAGCAACCCTAAAGTGAGCCCACGTGACTCCATATTTAAAAAATTGTTTTCGTTGAGTTGCTTCCTGGACCAGCAACAACAATGGAAGAAGTACGAATGAACCTTCTTCGTAGGATATATATTTCTGTTTTTAACACACTACGACTGGTCATGCTTTGATCCAGTCGCATATTTACCTGCACTGTCTAGCATTATCCGTTTCCGACCCACGGACTCTGTAAGTAGGGACTGGCTCGGGTCTGCGACCATTCTACTAAACATTGTTATAAAGGCACAACCGCAGATGTGAAGGAGTTACTTAAGCGTGGAGACTTTGTAACTGTCACACCAAAATGTTTTTATTACGTGTTCAGATTTGCAATGTTGTTGAAACTCTGATTGGTGCAGCAGAGAGGGGTATTGGAAGAACTGTCGGAGACTCTCAAGTTTCATCACGTGAACCGCTTGATAATTTATACAAGGAGGCCTGTATACTTTTTCAGAAAATGTACATTATATTGTAGAGTGGGACGGTATACAACATTGATTGTCAACCCTTTATTTCTTCTGGGGTATGCTTCCTCAAATCCGATCCGATTGTAAACTTGGTTGGATTGTAAGAGACCACAAAGTCTTCCAGCAATAATGAATTTAATCAACTAAAACGTCTTTACAGCACAAAATAATCTCGTCTACAACACACTTCTCCTACAAGCGATTCACACTTCAGCTCTCTTCGCAGTATTTCTTCCACACTCTCACCTATTACACTACTCTCAAAGCCAACCAACCAACCAAAAAGCTAACTGAGGGCGGAGGCCTGCGCAAGCGCAAGCATCGTCCCTACCTAGGTGAAACCATTCCTGCGCACAAGGCGCATTGCTGGAAATGGTAAACAGTCTTAATATAAGAAACGGAAATTTTGCTATCGCTAACAGGGTTACATCGTGGCTTACGTCAATCGGCTTTTATACAATCACAACAATGGCTATGAACTAACAACAATGCCAACCCCAACACATCACACTACCCCCTCCTTAAAGCTGCTCGTCCCGAGCAGCACCCAAATACGGCGCCAACCTGTCCAGGTGGACTACCATCATCCGGGCCCGGGTATGCCGCTGAATCCGATAAACCACGTCGTTGATTCTGGTCACCACCCTGTAGGGGCCCTCCCAAGATGTTTGTAGCTTGGGAGACTTCCCTTTTGTCCGGGTAGGATGATACAACCACACGCGATCTCCCTCCTGGAAGCCAGCCGAGTTTGCCAGGCGATCATAGCGTGCCTTCATCCGGTCGCTGGCCATCTTCAGATGCTGGCGGGCATGGTTATGCGCGTCATAGAGTCGTTCCTCGAGATCCGCCGCATAATCGGTTGTCGACTTCTCCCTATCTGGTGGAGACCCGAACATAAGGTCGCACGGCAGGCGTAGCTCCTTCCCAAACACTAGGCTGGCCGGTGTTACCCCCGTAGTCTCGTGGGTCGAGGCTCGGTACGCCAGGAGGAAGAGAGGCAGTCTGGTGTCCCAGTCCCGCTGATGTGATGAGACGACCTTCCGTAGATGTTCTTCGACCGTTTTCACATAGCGCTCTACCATGCCGTCCGACTGTGGGTGCAGAGGGGTGGTGCGAGTCTTGGCCACCCCCAGACGCTGCAACACTTCTTGGAGCAATCGGGATTCAAAGTTCCGGCCCTGGTCGTTGTGGAGCTCCCTCGGAACTCCGAAGCGGCAGAATAAATTGCCTATGAGTACATCTGCCACTGTTGATGCCTCCTGATTGGGTATGGCATAGACCTCTGGCCATTTCGTAAAATAATCCATTGCGATCAGGAGATAGCGGTTTCCTGCGTCGCTCCTCGGGAAGGGTCCCGCGATGTCCAAGGCGATCCTCTCAAATGGAGCGTCCACGTTGTATTGGCGCATGAGGCCGCGACTTCTGGTCCTGGGGCCCCGGCTGGCGGCACATGTGTCACATTGCCGACACCATTGCTCCACGTCGCTCCTAGAATGTAGCCAGTAGTACCGCCGTCTGACCTTATCCAGGGTTTTGTTAATTCCCAGGTGTCCTTCGGAAGACCCTCCATGAACCTCGTCCAGAACTTCCTTTATCTTATTTCGTGGCAGGACCAATTGAGCCGTCTTCGCTTTACCATCCGCCGACTCCCAGTGTCGTTCTAGCACGCCGTCCCTAATCGCTAGGGAGTCCCACTGTGCCCAGTAGCTTTTGTAGACCGGGCTACGGTCAGCAATGTCATCCCACTGGGGTCGTTGTCCCTTTTCTATCTCTTGAAAGATCTGCCCCACATCTTGGTCCTCCAGCTGCTCTTTTCTTAATGTTACCCGGTCCCAAACATCCGCGACTGTAACGGCGACGGCTCGCACCTTTACGCGACCCGCTCGTTGCTCGAACTTCTGGCAGTGGCCACAGTCCTCCGAGCATGGCCTTCTAGAGAGAGCGTCGGCGTTGGTATGCCTCCGTCCTTGTCGATGTTCAGAGGTAAAGTTATATTCTTGTAGTCGCTGGACCCAACGGGCAGTCTGTCCCTCCAGGTTCTTGAAACTGAGCAGCCACGTTAAGGCGGAGTGATCCGTACGCAGGTGGAACTCTTGCCCATACAGGTACTTGTGGAAATGTTCCAAGGTTTTTACCACAGCCAGCAGCTCCCTCCGGGTGACACAGTAATTCCTCTCGGGGCGGGATAGGGTCTTGCTATAGTAGCCTATTACTCGCTCCTGGCCATCTTGTACCTGGGATAACACGCCTCTGATCCCAACACTGCTTGCGTCGGTGTCTACCAGGAACTTCTCGCCAGGTCGTGGATATCCTAAAATGGGCGATGCACACAGCGACTCTTTTAAGGACTCGAATGCGACGTTCGCCTCCGGGGTCCAGTGGGACGTTCTTTTCTCCTCGGTGAGTTGAGTCAGTGGCTTGGCGATGTCAGCAAACCCGGCAATGAATCTCCGATGGTAGGTGCATAGGCCGATGAAGCTCCTTAGCTCGTGCTTGTCCTTTGGCTTCGGCCACTCTCGCACAGCCTTCAGCTTTTCCGGATCGGTGGTCACCCCGCCGGGGGAAACCACATGTCCTAGATATTTCGCCTCCTTCTGGAACATCCGACACTTTCCGGAGTTCAGCTTAAGTCCGGCTTCCCTGAGCCTCTGGAGCACTTCCCTCAGATTATCCAAGTGCTCCCGGAATGTCCGACCAATGACGATGACATCATCCAGGTAGACCAAGCAGGATTTGTGCGTCATGTCCCGCAGGACGGACTCCATCAGCCACTCGAACGTTGCCGGAGCGTTGCAAAGGCCGAATGGCATTACCGTGAATTGCCACAGCCCCTGTCCAGTAGAGAATGCAGTCTTCTCTTTATCCTCGGGATGCAGGGCCACCTGCCAGTAGCCACTCTTTAGGTCTAATGTCGAGAACCATTTGGCCCCTGCCAGTGTGTCTAGGGTGTCGTCAATCCTGGGCAGTGGGAAGCAATCCTTCTTGGTGACGTTATTCAGCTTCCTGTAGTCAACGCAGAACCGCAGTTACCCGTTCTTCTTTCGCACAAGCACGACGGGTGACGACCACGGGCTGTCTGATGCCTCGATCACACCTTGTTCCCCCATGTCCCTTAGCATACCGTCCACCTCTTCTTGTTTTACTAACGGAAGCCTCCGAGGAGGCTGACGGATCGGACGAGCATCGCCTGTGCTGATGCGGTGGAGCACTCTGTCCGTCCGCCCATAACCATTGTTTTCTGTCACGAAGACATCCTGAAAGTCGAGGACCAATGCCTTCAACTCCCTGGCTTCCATTGTCTTCAGGTTCAGGATAGCGTCGGCGACCATGCCCTGCAGTGGCTTGCACAGCTCTCTATTCTGCGGCGGAGGTTCTGTATTGCCAGCCGGGCCCGCCCACGTGACCGGTTCACACAGGCCCAGGGTTCTGCCTTCCGCCAGCACTTGGTCGCCGTCCCCGACATTCACAATTCTCACAGGCACGCTGCGCTGGGTGCGGACTAGCGCCCTGGCTACGTATAGTCCTTCTCGTGGTAAAGGGTCCATACCAGGTTATATTATTCCGCTCGCCGTTCCCACGGGGTCGTTCATCCGTGCCATCACCACCCTCTCGCACCGCGCCGGTATTATCTCCTCGCTGGCTAATGTCAGGCGTGTGGATCGGGGTCTGCTCCGAGGGCCCCACAGAGATATCTCTTCTTGGCCCAGTCGCAGCACTTGGCGTCCTAGGTCCACCGTCGCATCGTAAGCTCGCAGGACGTCCAGCCCCAGGATGATCTCGTCCGTGACGTCGGCTACAAAAATCCAGGTGCGGATGACACTTTGCCCCAGCGTTAGCTCAACTAACACCTCTTTCAAAACGGGGATGGTGTCACCGGACGCTGTCTGCAGCACGTACGGTCTGCTCGGCTCCCGCTCTGATTCTCCCGCTACGACGTCGGGCCTGGCGATGGTCACTGCAGCTCCGGTGTCGATGGTCACATTACAGCGTCTTCCCCGAATCCAGCCTTCGGTGATCAGACCGTCGTCACTCCTCTTGGTGACCACGCTCAGTGTAAAGCGATGGGAAGGGGGTGGTGGGGCCGACGGTCCCCTCCATACGCCGGCCATTACTCGTTTCCCGAGACCTGGTTGGTCCTTGCGGAGACCTGCGGACACCATCTCATCAGGTGGCCGGGGGCGCCGCACTGCCAGCACACCGGTCGCCCCCATCCAGAACGTCTATCCTGGGGCGATCGCTCCTCCGTCGGGTCCTTTGACTGTATTTGACGCACCGTTAGTGTTGATCCTGCGGCTGCCTTTGCTGCCTGTAGCTTCAAGGCCTGTCCGAGTGCTTCATTGAGGGATCGGTCCCCGCCCATTAGTAGGTGTTGCTTAATCTCTCGGTCTCCCAGGCCGTCGATGAAAGCGTGAGCGGCCTCCCTCTGCAGGAAATCTGCGGGAAGCCCTACGAACGCTCGATGGGCCAGCTTCTCTATTGCCGCTGCGAATTCCTGCAGAGTTTCGCCCCTCCCCTGCGTCCTTGATTTCAACTGAGATCGGTAGACCGCCGCCAGCTGATCGTCCCCGTAACGGCCCTCTAATGCGTTGAGGATGTCGTCGTAGGCCGCCCCAACAGGAACGCCATGCAGGATGTCAGCAGCCTGCCCCTGAAGTACGGCAAGGAGATGCGTTACCTTCTCCCCAGACGTCCAGCCATTGTGGTTGGCCACAGCCTCAAACTGCCGATGAAATACTGTCCAAGACGTGGATCCGTCGAACTTAGGCGGTTTCACACGGTCCGTGCCACCCACGAACGTTCCGGCCCCTCCGTGCCTTGATCGGGCCTCCACCGCCTGCAGCCGTGTCTCGAACTCGCGCCGCGTGACCTCTAACTTTTGTCCGAGATCGTCGGTGATCCTTTCCTGACTGCACCTCAGGGCGCTTATTTCTTTCGAAAACTGTTCGCCTAGATTTTCTTGTAGCTGTTTCTGGCTGGCATCCATCTTGTCTTCAAGATTTTCCTGAAGCTGTTGCTGGATGCATGTAAACTGGTCTTGTAGCTGTTTCTGGCTGTCCTGAAGCTGTCTCCGGCTGGCATCCAGCTTGTCTTCAAGATTGTCCTGAAGCTGTTGCTGGATGCATGTAAACTGGTCTCGTAGCTGTTTCTGGCTGTCCTGAAGCTGTCTCTGGCTGGCATCCAGCTTGTCTTCAAGATTGTCCTGAAGCTGTTGCTGGTCGTTGCTCAGCCTCTGCAATCTCCCCAGTATTTCTTGCACTGCACACTCCATGGTTGACAATCCCACTTCTGACACCAATGTAGCGTGGGACGGTATACAACCTTGACTGTCAACCCTTTATTTCTTCTGGGGTATGCTTCCTCAAATCCGATCCGATTGTAAACTTGGTTGGATTGTAAGAGACCACAAAGTCTTCCAGCAATAATGAATTTAATCAACTAAAACGTCTTTACAGCACAAAATAATCTCGTCTACAACACACTTCTCCTACAAGCGATTCACACTTCAGCTCTCTTCGCAGTATTTCTTCCACACTCTCACCTATTACACTACTATCAAAGCCAACCAACCAAACCAACCAAAAAGCTAACTGAGGGCGGAGGCCTGCGCAAGCGCAAGCATCGTCCCTACCTAGGTGAAACCATTCCTGCGCACAAGACGCATTGCTGGAAATGGTAAACGGTCTTAATTTAAAAAAAACGGAAATTTTGCTAACGCTAACGGGGTTTCGTCGTGGCGGGAGCCTCGACCATTACAACTGGGATCCGTTGCTGCTGATCGGAGGTCATCCCGTCAGGCAAGTTGCCCAAAGGAATTTGGTTGGTTGGATCTCCGGGGTTCGGCTGAAGGCCTCTGCGGCATGGGGGGAAGATCACTTCAGCTGATGGCCTCCGTGATCGGGGTGGGGGTGGCGGGCCGTGCCCCTATTAAGTTATACCCTGGCATTCGCCTTACAACTGAGGAAAAGCACGGAAAACCTCAGTCAGGGTAGCCGAGTAGTCTAACCACTCGTTGTGCCGACTTGGCCGTCTTTTGGGGACGGCCTCGGCTGGCCTGCTGAACATCGGTCGCCCTTGGTTGCCCTTGGGCGACCTCTGGCAGCCCTCGTTCATCACGAGTCCCACTGGACACAGCCAAAAAGCTAACTGAGGGCGGAGCGCAAGCATCGTCCCTACCTCTCTCCAGGCTGTGCCGGTGGGGGTCTCGTCCACTCCCAATCACTCCTACCTACTCTCAAAGCCGATTCAGTGCCTACTATCAAAGCAACCAACCAACCAACCAAAGAAGCTAACTGAGGGCAGAGGCCTGCGCAAGCGCAAGCATCGTCCCTACCTAGGTGAAACCATTCCTGCGCACAAGACGCATTGCTGGAAATGGTAAACGGTCGTAATATAAGAACGGAAATTTTGCTAACGCTAACGGGGTTTCGTCGTGGCGGGAGCCTCGACCATTCAAACTGGGATCTGTTGCTGCTGATGGGAGGTTATCCCGTCAGGCAAGTTGTCGAAGGAATTTGGTTGGTTGAGTCTCTGGGGTATGAACCCAGAGAGGGAGGGGCCGTTTCGGCTGAAGGCCTCTGCGGCATGGGGGGAAGATCACTTCAGCTGATGGCCTCCATGATCGGGGGGAAGGGTGGCGGGCCGTGCCCCTATTAAGTTATACCCTGGCATTCGCCTTACAATTGAGGAAAGCACGGAAAACCTCAGTCAGGGTAGCCGAGTAGTCTAACCACTCGTTGTGCTGACTTGGCCGTCTTTTGGGGACGGCCTCGGCTGGCCTGCTGAACATCAGTCGCCCTCGGTTGCCCTTATGCGACCTCTGGCAGCCCTCATTCGGCACGAGTGCCTTCCGAGTTGCCGAACTAAGGGGTTCCCCACACCAGCTAACCTCGAGTCAAACCTCTCAGTTAGTGCTCTGATGTGGTCGGCAAAGAAAGGGACCCCCAGATCCTCATGTATTTGCCTGTTACTAACGTACCAGGGCGCCGGGAGGACTGGCTCTCTCGAACCCCGAGAAGGCAGAAGCCCTAGCCGACAGCCTTGAGGTCCAGTTCCAGCCGGTAGACAACCCGTCGGACCTGGCTACAATTGACATCGTTAACGAGGCGATGCGAGCATACGAGTATGCCCCTGCAAGTAAACCAAAATTAACCAGGCCATCAAGGGACTCAAGCTTGGCAAGGCTCCGGGCCCCAACGGTATACCGAACAGGGTCCTGAAACATCTCCCACGACGCGCGGTAACCTTTCTCACGAAAGTTTTCAACGCGGTCCTTCGCAGGCAACACTTCCCCTCGGCGTGGAAACACGCTCGCGTGGTGTCCATACTGAAGAAGGGGAAGGACCCCACGCTACCTTCTTCCTATAGACCCATCAGTCTTCTCGACACGGTCGGCAAACTCTGCGAGAAAATCCTACTAACGAGGGTCCTACACGAGGTCAGTGAACGCGGGCTGCTGCGCGACGAGCAGTTTGGGTTTCGACCCAGACACAGCACATCGTTACAGCTGGCTCGCCTCGTCGAAAGGGTCAACAGAAACCTTGATGAGAAGCGGCTAACCGGCGCGGTTTTCCTGGACGTGGCCAAAGCCTTCGACACAGTCTGGGTCCAAGGCCTCCTATACAAACTGACCGTCCTCAACTTCCCGTCGTACTTGGTAAAAACCATCTCTTCCTACCTCGCTGACCGGACATTCCAGACATCCTTCCAGTCGGCCACGTCCACACGTCGTACCATGCGGGCTGGAGTTGTGCAGGGCGGAATTCTCTCCCCTGTGCTCTTCAGTCTGTATGTCAACGACATACCCACACCGTCCCGCCACGTCGAGTTAGCACAATACGCGGACGACACGGCTCTAGTAGTCACGTCCCGTAGCCCAACGCTTCTCGTCAGGTATCTGGAGACCTACCTCAGTAGACTTGAGCTCTGGCTCAGGGCCTGGAGGATTGCTATCAACGTCTCGAAGAGCACCGCGGTTCTCTTCATTTCCGCGAGAAGACACATCCAGCAGCCCCGAGCAGTGCAGTTCCTCGGACAGCCGATCCAATGGGTCAAAACAGCGCAGTATCTGGGGGTCACCCTTGACGCCGGGCTTACTTGGTCGGCGCACGTCAACCAAGTGGGAAAGAAGGCGGCGCAACGATTAGGTTTGCTAGGCCCGCTTATCAATAGGAGAAGTGGCCTTTCAATCAGGAACGGTGTACTACTCTATAAGCAGCTCATCCGTCCCATAATGGATTACGCATGCCCGATCTGGAGGTCAGCTGCCCGCAGTCACGTCCGGAAGCTGCAAGTTCTGCAATCCAAGTGTCTTCGCATTGTTACTATCAAAGCAACCAACCAAACCAACCAAAAAAGCTAACTGAGGGCGGAGGCCTGCGCAAGCGCAAGCATCGTCCCTACCTAGGTGAAACCATTCCTGCGCACAAGGCGCATTGCTGGAAATGGTAAACAGTCTTAATATAAGAAACGGAAATTTTGCTATCGCTAACAGGGTTACGTCGTGGCGGGAGCCTCGACCATTCAAACTGGGATCCGTTGCTGCTGATGGGAGGTCATCCCGTCAGGCAAGTTGTCCAAAGGAATTTGGTTGGTTGGATCTCCGGGGTTTGAACTCAGAGAGGGAGGGGCCGTTTCGGCTGAAGGCCTCTGCGGCATGGGGGGAAGATCACTTCAGCTGATGGCCTCCGTGATCGGGGTGGGGGTGGCGGGCCGTGCCCCTATTAAGTTATACCCTGGCATTCGCCTTACAACTGAGGAAAAGCACGGAAAACCTCAGTCAGGGTAGCCGAGTAGTCTAACCACTCGTTGTGCCGACTTGGCCGTCTTTTGGGGACGGCCTCGGCTGGCCTGCTGAACATCGGTCGCCCTCGGTTGCCCTTGGGCGACCTCTGGCAGCCCTCGTTCGACACGAGTCCCACTGGACACAACCAAAAAGCTAACTGAGGGCGGAGGCCTGCGCAAGCGCAAGCATCGTCCCTACCTCTCTCCAGGCTGTGCCGGTGGGGGTCTCGTCCACTCCCAATCCTCGCTCCGCTCTCAACACCCCACTCTACTCACAATACAACAATGGCTATGAACTAACAACAATGCCAACCCCAACACATCACAATATTATAGCAAGGTTTCCGAAGCCGAAGATGACTGTCTTCTGGGTTGTAGAGCTTTGTAGTCTAGTAGAAGTATGCCAACGTTTCAGAGGTCCTTGTTGCCTCCATCATCAGGGCGATGACTTTGGTAAATTTCTAACGGGCTACACGGCAATACAACCCAGAAAACAGCCTTACTATGTACTCACCGCCATGAAAATCTTAAATTCCACCGGCGGAAAACAGATTTGAGCGCTGAGTTCAGGAGTTCCACAAGAACGGTTGAATGGTAGCAGTTTCTAGTGACTAACACTTTATAACAATGAACTGACATATCGTAACAAAAATGCTTGTTGGTATGGACTTCCCATGTCATTTTTTCAAAGTCATATATCTGCTGATTCTCAGGTATCTGAGTGACCATATTCATGGCTGTTAGAGGTCACTCACATGGCATCGTCATGCTATAGTCTCGACAATATCAGTCCGTGGGTTTTCCTAATAGAAGCTTTTAAATTTCTCAAAGTCATTGGCAGTTAATATTTTCAAACGCATATAACTGTCGATGCGTAGGTAACTCAGTGACAATATTCATGACAGTTTGAGTGTTGTATCCCGGGGGATTGGCCAGTCCCACAGGATTCAAATATTCCCGAGCGGCTAGGAATGATGGTCGGCGATGGTAGGTTTGAATATACAGCTTAAAAGGTGACTGCCTAGTCTGACGAGAAGACGTTCAATTGATGAGTTATTTAATAATTTAGATGAGTACAGTCGTATGACAAAGAATGTTGGCTACATATACATGCGTAGACCAGCAGAGTTTCCTCCTGACGAGTAAAATGATATGTCCAATGTGTCTTCGAAATGCACGGGTTATAAGCAAACCTCGATATCGCCCTTGTGACGTCAGTGAAAGTTTTTTACATGCCAGCTGATGCAACAAGCTGTAACGTGTCGTCCCAAGGCGTGGTTCTGGATCCAATTAGAGGACACGATAAACCCCAGGGGACCGCGACCCTTTGCCCTGTCAAAGTTCGGGCGTCTTGACCTCGACAGGCCTCCTCTATCTGTGAATATAAAACCCTTTTCAATAAACTTATCTGGAGCAGACACCATAATGGCTTCCTGTCGCCCCTGCTTACAACAGCTGGAAATGGAAAGTCTTGCTGTCTACACAAGGTCTACAATATAACTATTACACTTTATCTAGTAACTTACTGATTCTACCTTATAGTTAATCATATATGTGCTATATGTGGTTATTATAATTCCCGTAATTAGATTATAGGTATACAACATGAGGGCGCAGACCGGTCAGTGATATGACAAGGTCACAAAGTGAGTCTATGGGTTTTCGAATAAAGGGCATTAAAATTTTCAAGTTCAACACATTCAATGATCAGCCCGGAGGAGGTTCGAAGCAGGTAATAGGCTTCAAAATTTGACGTCGGATAGAATAATGATTATTCTTATATCATCGAAATAAAACCGCAGATAGGCGAAAACGTGTGTAGAAACAGTGAGAGTGATTCTTGGTCGTGTTGGTAATAAAATTTAATTTTACGTTTCCTAAATGTAATGAAATAATACATACAATTTACATTACTGAACAGAATAACTGTTTGATGGTTGTTTGAAGACGTCACATCATATAAATGTTGATTATTCGAAACACTGTTCGTTTATATGCGCACAGCGACTTCATAGTGCGTCAGAGAATGTTCGTAGCAGCTCATATGGGTGTAGGCAGCAGACGTATTGATATTGACTGACATCCTTAAGATTCGGTAGTTGTTTGAAGGCTTCATATCATATTAATGATGAATTCGCTGAACACTGTTAATGCCAAGTTATAGTACTGTGATGCAACTCGTAAGTCTTGATCCTTCACAAATTACACATTAACGGTAAATTACAATTGGTATTAAGTTTCACTTCTCCTGATATCATGTTAAGCGAACGATGTGTTCACGGCTGCTTTACCGACCGCTCACAGTCCGTACCAAATGTAACAATCAACAAGCCTTATACATGAGCTTGTACAACTCCAGTCATCACAAATACGTTGTTTAGAGTACGATACTGCCAAGTTTTAAGTGGAATTATTGTCCGATTTAGAGTGACAATGATACACGATCATAGTTTCGGTTCTCATTTTTGGCGTTTTCAGAACATGAAAATCGCAAATCTGGAATTTCGTTTATCTGCGTCCTGCGACTTCCTAGTGCGTCGCAGTTAGCTCATATGAGCTCAAACATGCGTGAAAGCTGCAAACGTGTTGATTTTGACTGACGAACTAATGCTGTGATGGTTGTTTGAAAGACGTCATTTCATAAATTCTGAATATGCGAAACATTTCATTCGCCTAGTTTCAGAACCTTAGAATTACTCGTATGTCATGATCCTTCACAAATAACTTTTTAACCATCAAATATATTTGGTATTAAGTTTTACTACTCCCGAAATAGTGTTAATCGAATGTTGTTTTCGCGTCTGCATTGCCTACTGTTCTCAGTCTGTACCAAATGTAACAATCAACTATACTTTTATATGAGCTGGTAAGTCTCCAGTCATCACAAAAACCTACTTTAGAGTGGGATCCTGAAGAGTTTCAAGAGGCACTATGGTCCGATTGCATTTGACAATGATACACGCTCATACTTGCTATTCTCTTTTGGGGGGTGTTCTCAGAACGTGAAATGTAAGAATCTGGAACTCCTTTTATATGCGGTCTGCGACTTCCCAGTTCGCCGTAGTAAACTCGTAGCAGGTCAAAATGTGTGAAGGCAGCAAACGTGTCGATATTTACCGAAAGACGTATGCAATGATGGTCGTTAAAACATACAACTATTGAATACGCGAAACATTGTTACCGCCGAGTTATTGTACCGTGGAGCTACACACACGTCACGTTCCTTCACAAATTAATTCTTAACTGTCAAATACATTTGTTCATAAGTTTTACTTCTCCCGAAATCGTATTAAGCAAATGTGTTCTCGGCTGCATTGCCAACCGTTCTCATTCTGTACCAAATTTAACAAACAACTAGCCTTAAATATTAGGTACTATGTCTCCAGTCATCACAAAAACTTTCTTTAGATTAGTATACAGCCCAGATTCAAGTGACACTATGGTCCGATTAAGTTTGGTAATGATACACGCTCATAGTTGAGATTCTCGTTTTTGGCATCAACACATATCCTCGGCTCTTTACCCTCCCTGGGGTCAACGGTAAGTGGATTCAATTATGTCGAGTCAGAAATTTCAATAATATCGGCTTCTAATAGCTGACTTATTTGTTATCTAACCTCAGGTCTCAACTTAAACGGTATAGTCATAACCTGACCTACAATTGGCTTATCATTAACGAGATTGAACCCTTATTCAAAATCCTGGGGCGTACTTCATTAGTAGATGTATCAAAATAATGTTATCTTCTTTCAAATAACTATTACCACCAACCGAATTCGAGATTTCCGCCTGATAGAAAACCTGTAGTTCTTCCCAGCGGTCTCCTACCTTCAAGGCTCCCGACCAATACCCGGTGAACACCTCTTGCCCCAACCATGCGCGCCACATGACCTGACGATCTCATTCTTCTTGACGTAATAACCTTGACAATATTGGGTGAGGAGCACAAATTTTTAAGCTTTCATCACCGTACTTCAAACCACATACCAAGAAATGCTGTAACCATTATTGTAGAGGGTAATTTTTGGGATGGTTATGTGATGTTTCTATGAGCTGTCTCACCAGTCACTGACTTGGTTAGAATGATGAAATTGTGTCAATTATTTCATTGCTTAAATGACATCTGTTTAACACAGAATAATGGGCTTATACATTTAACCAACCTTAAGGAATAACGTTTTCATGTTAATCATTCACTTTATTTACTGTATATCAGACTACAATAAACATATCCAAAACCAAAGTAAATTTATACAGAACATTGATTTTAATCAACTGGAATTACAAACAGTTTATACAAACATGTACTTGCTGTCATAAGTAAGCAAAAATAGAACACTGAAAATGACAGTATAAAAATGAGTAAAAAAGTCCTTTTTTGGTACATCATTGCATTAGTAGCGGATTGTGGTTCAGCAACAGCCCAAATAATGAGGAAATGACTGATACCCACATAACAGCAATACCACTGGAGTTATATACAGAGTGGAATTAGAAATGTTGACTTTCTTTAAAGTTGTTACAATGTTATTACAACCTGTAGTATTGACTGTCTGAAGGGAGAACTTACTCAACCTTCAAACAGATGTAACCACTTTCACAGGCACATAACTATTCAAATACACAGTATGAAAACATAGCTGACTCAGTTCTGTATTAGCCGTCTACCTTTCTAGTGTTTTGTCTCATATTTGTATTTTCAGTATTCCACATTTCAAACAGAATTTAGTACATTAGTCATGTCACTGGTAAGACACCAATAATATCAATTATCAATCCGACTGCCCCAACAATGGGAAGATTCTTCCTACACTACTACACTTCTTAACTTCAGCAGGAGACCAAAGTTATGCTTTTGCTTCCTAAAACAATATGTAACTGCTACAAAGTGAAGATTCTAGTTTTTCTTTGAAACTGAATGGGCAACTGCACCAAACATTATATTTGAATTTGTAGCTTAAGTGCGTCATGTTTGTGTTGAAATCAAATATATATTTATTATTCGCAGTCTATACTATGTTTTCTTATAATTTACATGTGTTATTTCTTTGTGTTTATTTTCTATGTCAATTTCCATGCTCATTTCATAATAGTAAAAATTGGACGTTAATTTCACAGAAAAGGAACGTCTAACTACAGACATGAAGAGCATTATGAAGACAGAAAAATCCACAAATATACCTATAAATCAATAAATGCATTGCATCGAAATATATAATAGTTTTAAAATGATAAAAACGACGATATAAACCTGAAGATGATGTCATAAAACATCGAAATATGTCGTGCAATTAATAAGCGCCATAATAAATGTAACATCATACTACAATAAAAGCGCCATAATATAACATAATATAACTTATTGTAATATTTTATACTACAGATGTTATAGTGTTATATAAATTTTAACAACATTTTAAATACGTTTGTGTATAGACTGCGAATAATAAATATATATTATATTTGAAGATTTTTGTCTTCTGGGTTGTTGCGCCGTGTAGTCTGGTCGATGTTAACCATTGTTTCAGAGGTCATACTGCCTCCGTCATCAGGGCGATTAACATTCAGAAGACAGAAATCTTCATACTCACCGCTGTGAAAACCTCAAATCTTACAAACATTATATTTGATTGTTAAACCAGTTTGAACAGAAATGCAGAAATATCCTTAAATGGCTAATGTTTGTTCTCAAAATGTTGTGGCAATGCAGTACAGTGCAGCAAAATCAAATAGAAAAGCAGTTAAAGAATTTGATGAACTTGGGATATCTCAACAGTTAGTTCAGCTAATAATTACATATGGTTTTAACATGCTTTCATACAAAATGTCAGAATTAAATACGCAAAGAAGACTTCTATTTGCAACATGGGCAGAGATGGAAAGTGGCTTGATCGGACTCATAAAAAGTGAACGCCATCCGAAATGGTTTATGCAAGATGGTCCCATGCCACACATTGCTGATGCAGTTTTGCATTTCTGCCTTTATTCTTGATAATCTCACACTGGTATCTTGAGCCTACCTCATTCAAGACCTTAATCCATGGGAAATTTCTTGTGGGGTTTCATGAAAGAGAAGTTGTTTCCAATGAAGCCAAGTTATCTCATAGACCTGAGAGCCATAATTATGCATAAAAGTTTCCAAAAATATTATCATGTCATTACAAACATTCATACCTGCCTCCAAGAAGTTTCTGAACAAAATAGACACACAGAACATGTACTTCACTGAAGAAACTTCTTAACAAATTCTGTGTTTGAATCTGTACACTTTGTAACATTTCATTAAATTAATTATTAGTGGAACATGTTAATGTGCCAACATTTCATGTTACACTGTGTATAAAAAACTGAAGTTAATTGTGTTAAATATGATGCTATCTGAGGTCTCATTAAGATATAAATTAAAAATGAATGCAGTTCTCAACATACCAAGCTTAATTTATGCAAATTTTTCTTTCAATATTGCATTAACTAGTCTCAAAGTCATATACTTACTTAGGATACTTAGGTGACCCGTTCTTCAGTGACTTGAGCATCTGAGGGTCCAAACTTTCGTTGGCTTTGATCTATCAGACAGTTGGTAGGACTCCTTGGATGAGTGATCAGCTCATCGCAAGGCCTCTACCTGTACACAGGACAGCACAACACAGAAAGACGCGGATAAACATCCATGCCTTGAGTGGGATTCGAACCCATGGTCCCAGTGACCAAGCAGCACAAGACCACGCAGCTACTGTGACGGCCTCAAAGTCATATGTGAAACATAATGCCTGAACTCACATAAAACCAAAATAACCAACATTTCTGTAAGACATGATCTTACACTTCATATCCGGCAGTTACATAATGAACCATGGTACACTAGGCTTCTATCATGTATTCTATCACATTCAGTCATACTGAAAAGCTGCATTTCTAACTCAGAGGTGGTGGTGAAGATGATGAAGAACAAATCTAGTTGAAAGCAAACCAGGAATTGATTCAATCAAAACTGATCAAGATAAACAGAAGAATATTTTATGAAGACTCATTGTTGCCACTCCTTTTCTGCAGTGCTTACTCCCTTAACTCATGAATAAAATAGATCTAAATGTGGATATCAAGTAAATAAAATGGAAAGGAAGATAAACAGTTTGCTTTAAATGGATGATCTGAAGCTGACATAGAGAAGTTAGGGAGAATAAGAAATTAAATCAAAATTGTAAAAACATTAAGCAATTACACAAATATAAAGTTTGGTTATAAAAAATATGCCACAATTTCTTTAAAAACATCACAGTTTATAGCAAACAGCACATAGGAAATATAATGAAATTAAAGAATTGGAACCAATGAAAGTACATAAGAATCTGGCTGTAGAAGAGAGCCATATTATAGAACATAAAAATAAGAGAGAAAAATGGTGTAGGAATATGTAAGGAGGCTAAGACTGATTTCGAACACTGTACTGAGGGCAAAATAAAAGCAAGCAACTGTATCACTGGCAGTACCAGTGCTAACATACAGTTTCAGAATTATTAATTGGTGCCAAGAAGAAAAACAAGAACTGTATAGAAAACAAGCAAAATACTAACCGTCTACAGACAGCATCCCTCAAGAGCAGACATTCATTCATCACTTATATCTTCCCAGAAAAGACAGAGGAAGAGGAATGATTCGGGTGGAAGAAGCCTGCATAGCAAAAATGATTAAACTGGTGGAGTATGTAGAAATTAAAGAAGATCCACTGATACAAACTGTAAGGACACACTAACATAACACAAAAAAACAATAATTCAAAATATAAAAGGAAAATGATAAGAAGAAAGGATACACGAACAGTTTCTGCACATGTTAAATAAAAAATTGGTGGATAAGCAACAATCATACAAGTGGCTAAAGTTCGGAGACATTAACAGAAAATCAAAAAGTACAATAATGGTAGCTCAGGATTAGGCAATCAGCAAAAACTACTTTAAGAAACAGATTTTGAAATAAGAAGCTGAAAGTTGTTATTAACTATATAAAGAATATCAAGAAACTATTGACCACCTATCAGGACTTCCCATTCTGACAAAGAATGAATACATAAAACAATAGAGCCACAGGACTTATAACTAAAATATCTGGAAACAATACCAAGAAAGCACCCAACAGATCCTCTACAAGTAACAGCCATACTAAGAACATCATACATTATAAGGAAAGTGCTACAATCAGAAACTTAAAGCCACCAGTTCAAGAAAAACAGTACCAGGAAAACATGTGAAGAAATAAGAAATGATGATGGTGGTGATGATGAAAATACAGAAATACTGGCAGTTCTGAATAGATTATGAACAATATTGCAAGTTATATATGATTTGAAGCTTTCGTGGCAACCTAATTCCATAAAATCTTCTCGGGCGATCAGCTGTGTCAATTGGTTAAAAGAAGAAACTGACATTTCAGGACCCATCTCTGTCCCGATCATCTTCTGACGATTTTCTGATGTGACTGGATGTCGCAGTCATCTCCCATATATACATGCCTGGCCAGTGCTGAAGTTGGAATGGATGCTGTTTAGATGCTGAAAGACCTGGAGCTCCTCCCTTCCATGGGGCCATACCACAAAGATGGCATCCATGAGCTGTTGGACAGTTCTGCCATGGGACCACCTCTTGCACCTCTAATGGCCAATTTAGCTCTGGAGCACTTTGAGCAACGAGCCTTAGGTTCTGCCGTGAAGAAACCGGCAAATTGGTATAGATACGTGGGCAACAAGCTAGGGCTGAAGGTCCCCAGTATATACCATATTCCTTGCAAATGCGGTAAAGTTTATGTTGGGCAAACTGGCAGAACCACCGAGACCAGATGTAAAGAACATGAGACACATATACATCTCGGGCAGCCAGATAAGTCCACTGTGGCAGAACACAGCATCGAAGCAGGACACAACATCAACTTTTAACATCACAATACTCAGAAAAACAACAGGAATTACAGACTGCCTGATAAAAGAAGCAATAGAGATCAACCTGCATTCCAATAATTTTAATACAGATGGAGGCTATACTTTGAGTCAGACCTGGTACCTGGTAACAAAAATGCTCAAGCAATCTGGTCAAATCACCAATAGAAAGCAGGGCCACACAGCACGAGCTCTTGACTCTGCCCACCAGCTGTGACTGGCTAGGGTCCGGCCATGAGCACTGGTCATGCAGCTATATATGGGAGATGACTGCAACATCCAGTCACATCAGATGATGGAGACAGAGATGGTCCTTGAAACATCGGCTTCTTCTTTTAACCAACTGACATGGCTGATTGCCTGAGAAGATTTTATTAAATATTGCAAGTTCTGAATTTATGTTGTATGATAAAAGACCTCACACTTTAGATTTTCAATACTGTACAGAATATTGTTGATTCTATACAAACCTCAGAAAATAAAACTAACTAGATGGTTTACTGAACCCGAAGGTTCATCACCGAATTAACCAAAGCCCTCCACCAGACCCTGTCCTGGGCCAACATAATCCAGTCTCCTTGAACTCCTATCTCCCACAGATTCTGCCTAACATTATCCTCCCATCTATGTCTAGGTCTCCCCAGCGGTCTCTTCCCCTCAGGTTTCCCAACCAATACCCTGTACACACATCTTGTCCCATTAATGTGTGCTACATGCCCCACCCATCTCATTCTTCTTGACTTAATCACCCTGACAATACTGGGAGAGGAGTATAAATTTTTAAGTTCATCATTATGTAGTTTTCTCCAGACCCCATCGTCTTCTCTCCTAGGCCCAAATATCCTCCTCAACACCCTAATCTCAAACACATGCAAAATATAAGACTTAATTTTTCTACCAAAAACTTCTGCTAATAAAACATCGCATGATTACAGATCCTTTCTTCTCTTTCTTTGTTTTGAATAAACAGATAGAAGAGATTTGACTGAAATATTCATTCCATTTCACACTAGTGAAGCTACAACACTTTTTTCACTGTCAACACTGGATGGAGTACCCATGAGTCCTTGGAGTCTTGAAAGAAATTCTTCCATTGACATTTTGCCTTTCTTAGGACCTTTATGACTAACAACTTTCTTCACCTTTGCTTTCCTCTTCCTGATCTTGTCTTTACTAACACTGCTGAAATTTATTTTCCGCATCTTGGTTGGCCCAGTGTGAACCACTGTTCCGTTTCTTTGGACTTTCGGCTCTTCATATATTGTAGCCAAGGTTTTGACTTTCAGGGAACAAAATTTCTTACTGATGAAATAACTTTTTGCATCATCAGTTTCTTGCAATTTAGTAAGTTTTGTTGGCCTTAAATTGCATCTTCGTTTTGATGATTCATATGGCTTGCATGTACCTTGGACCCGTTTTCTTAACATCCGATAGGCAACTGCACAAACAGTCTCAGTTCTAGTGTTCCTTTCTTTAACAGATGAAGCCTGATTATCCTCTATTTCTAAGGAAGCCATAATAAAAGGAAGTTCTGTCATAGCTAATCTCCTGTAACACAAATGGACAAATTAATGGAATTAACAAACATGGACCAAAGGCAATCTATTTAAAGAAATCTTGACAGGTGTAATTTTCATAATTTTTTGCAAGTACTGAATAAAATCAGAAACAAAGAAGTTTTATATACTGCATCTAGTGAGAATTTATTAGCACTAATAACACTTGCAATGGAGAACTTAGAAATGTTTTAATTTCATTTCATGCAATCAATACAGAACACAAACACAATTTTCACAGAGCAGTCACTAATCTTGCAGTCTATCAAAAAGGATTTTTCTACTATATTAGATTAGGGCAACTGCTAGCACAAAACAATAAAGATAATCTGTTGTCTATCAGATGGACTGCCTCCATGGAAAAATAAAACAAATCTTTGTATAAGAATATGAAAGCTGTTGGTCAGAAAAGGTTTTCATCATAATTATACCAACAACAACAATAACAACAGTAATGACAGCAATAATAATCATCATCTTTGTTGTTATTATTCCATCTATTCACCACTTTATAGGGTATTTACTTCTACGTAACCGTGACAAACCTTGCCCCTGAGGTACATAGTGCAGCACCTATTTCCAAAATATGTTTTGTTTTTAATGTGTGTTACATGCATTATATAGTTTTATTGTGAGGGATGACAATAGATTTTACAACAGCATCTTTCGAATAATGTATGAAGATCCTAAAATGGCAGTTTTCTGAAGTTCCCTGATGTTGTGTTCGCCTGGGATGTTGGCCATATATTTTCTAAGTGATTTGGAGACAGTTCCAGTTGCTCCTATAATTATTGGTATTACTTGTGGTTTCACTTTCCACATTCTCTGTATTTCAAGATCTTCTCCCCTTCATTCTTAATTACATTCCCATCAGTTGGTACTGCTATATCAATTAAAAGACAAGTTTTTTTTTCATTATAATATCTGGTTTGTTATTTGGAATGGTTCTATCTGTTTTGACTTGTTGGTTACCCTGACTTGTCTCAACTGCCTTCATGATGTGTTCATACCAATGCTTCTTTTCTAGCTTTATCCCAGTTTTCCTGCTTATGCAAGATTTGAGGTCTTCACAGCTGTGAGTATGAAGATTTCAGACCAGACTACACAGCGCAACAACCCAGAAGACAGAAATCTTTCCTGCTTATGTTAAAATGCAACTGAGTACAGACATGATCATGTCGTTCTATATTTTGCTCTTTTGCCAGCACTCGGAATCCAGAGACAACGTGATCTGTCATTTCCCCAAATTGCTGACATAATCTGCATTTGCTGTCTGTATCTGTTTTCAATATTTTTGTTGCATAATATTTTGTGTTTAGTGCCTGGTCTTGTGCTGCTATAATCTGACTTTCAGTTTCCCCTTTCAGATCTCCTCTTGTTAGCCACAAAATGTGTCCTCTTTGCTTATAAGTTGTCTGTCCAAACTTCGGAGATACTGACCATGCATTATTTTGTTCTCCCATTTTTTCTTTATACTTTCTTGAATCAATGTCTTAATTTGTTATCCTACATTTGTTTCATTGATTTCATCTTCAGAATTTTATTCCCCTTTGATTTTTTATGCTGTCTTAGTTATTGAATTCATTATTGCTTGAGACCTGTCGTGTAATTTTATGATATTAATATATGTATCCTTTTGATGCTTTATGTGCAAACACTCTGCAATTTTAACTATTTAACTTTTGTTGTTGTTATTATTATTATTTTAGTTGTAACACAATGAGAAGCTGACTGCACTCCCATTGTTTTCAAATGTGCATAAAGGAATAAATAAATTAATGCAAAGACTTCAATATAAATTAAATTTCACAGCCTCAACAGCCAAAATAACATGGTAATTAAAAAAAACACTTCGGAATAGAACATGAGTTGGCCACTGAATAAGCAAGCACATTAAGCACACTACCACATGAGCTATCACTGACAATATTACAATGCCACACTTAATGAGAGAATAAAGTAACTTTAAATAAAATGGAAAACTGCATTTATCAAAGAAATGGTAGACTAACAACACATAATATTTTAGACAGGAAGCCTAGCATAGTGAGCACACATTGGGGAAGCCAGGATTATGGTAGGATTTTGGCAGAGAAACGACCACAGTGCAAACCAAGATGGAGATGGGAAGATAACATCAAGATGGATCTTGGGGTGGTAGGCTATGAGGATGGCAAATAGATGAAGTTGGCTCAGGATCGTGGCTAGTGGGTGGCTTTGGTGCTGTTCATGTTGAACCTGCGGGATCTGCTACCAGGGAGTTAGTTAGTTTAGTCACAGGAGAGTCTACTGCCATACTGCAAAACAGGACCAAACTCGAGGGTAACAACTAACCGGACCCCCTTGTCTGTATACCTACTGAACATGTTGCTGTTGCTCTCTGGAGTTCTTTCTCAGAAACTACAATAATCTCATATCATATGTTGTTTCTTAGTTTTTCCAGAGTGGTGGGATTTGATTTGCAAACTTTACCTTTCAAACTACCTCACAAATAAAAGTCACGAGAAATTAAATCAGGGAAAGAAGAGGCCACAGACCATGGCTAATTATGCAGTCACCACAAACTTCACAGTGCTTCCATGCTCCTTAACAGTATACCCCACTTGAGCCATATTGGATATGGTTCACTGACAAATGCATTAACAGAAGCAGACAAGCATGATTCACAGCAGAAGTACATTAACAATGATTGCTACTGCTGCAGAGGCATTGCAGGTCAATGCTGGGTTAGCCACTTATACTGATGCTGTTTTGTGGTCAAACAGGAAGAAATTCTCTCTGTAGATTCCTTTCACAGTTCATATAAAATTCAAGTGAATGATGAGAATTTTGGCAGTAAGACAGAAAAAAATAAAAAGGATGAGTTCTGTAACTTAGTAATCATTTTTCCGTACCTTTTTGGTGATAACTACGTACTTTTGGTACCAACCAGGTGCAATGAAAGGCAATTATCAACCTCCTTTGTTCAATAAAGTTGATCTGTAACAGTTTTAAAAAACTAGTATTAATAACTTAAAACAGCTCTTCCATCAAAAAAATGATACAATAGTATGTCACCTCACATACATTTTGTGGAAATGATACCTGCAATCTATAAAATCTGTTTCATCACCTCTAGAGTCTAATTGCTGGCATGTTTCATGGATTAAACATCTAATGCACAACCAAAAACAACTACAGTACATCCCTGCCTACTATTAGCTTCAACTTCTGACACGCATTGTAATGTACCTCAAATTATATCAAATCAAGTTACTCCATGGAATAAAGTTCTTAAACCACAAAGTCCCTAGAACAATGAATAAATTCTGCTTTTATGGAACCGAAATGAACTGGTCTCTATCTTGTGCCAGATGACTCTAGTACAGATCCTTTCATCCCACTTACTTTAGATCCTTTAACAAATCCTCCACCTATGCCTCTGTTTTCAGGTAGCCTCTTCCCTTCACGTTTTCACACCAAATTTTGGACACACGTGTGATGCATGCTCTGTCCACCTCATCCTCTTCCATTTGACCAATTAATAATATTTGGTGAAGAGTAAAAATGATTAATCACCTCATGATGCAATTTTCTCCAGACTCCTAACACTTTATTCGTTTTAGTTGCAAATATTTTGCTCAGCACCCTATTATCAAACATCCTCATTGTGTTTTCTTACGGCAATGTCAAAGTTCGAGCCACTCACCAATACAAAACAAAGGTTTAATCTTCACATTTTTTAATACAAAGGAAGACATACCTCAAATGATGCCGAGCACAGATCTTGTATATTATATTAAAGATGGATAAACAGAAGTATGGCTGTTGCAGACATCTCTCAGCAAACAGTTTCCAGCCCGATGTTACACATAAGGTTTGATTCTGTTTTCTTCCAAATTTTCGAAGTGGACAAGATCGGCCTTCTACCATGCAAGCCAAAAACCAAAGAGGATGAGGCACTTCCAAAGAAGATCGAAGGAGCGATGTTGGCAGCAAGGAACTTTGAACGTTGGTGAACTTCTACCGAACACAGCGCTACAATCCAGGAGGCAGCTAGCTGCCCTCAGATGTGATAACCTCAAATCTTATGATGTTGATATTAATCTCATGTGGAGGTCTCGTATTAATTGTGGTGTAATAGAGTGTACAAAACTGGTATTAGTAACGTATCCGGCTGTAATGGACAAAGAATAACTAAGCTTCAGTTACATATTGGAAGTTGCAGTATATACAGAGCAGCTAACAAAGTGATACCCGATTGAAAGTTTAAACAAAAGCTTTAACATTCAGATAATGGTACAAGTTTATCTGTGAACACTAAGAACAATTGTGGGCATTTATTCTTTGTGGATTACATGCTCATTACAATACCATATGAGCCGGGAAGCACATTCAATATTGTGACTGACTACGGGTTGGACGATCGGAATTCGATTCCCGGTAGGGCAGAGGTTCTTCTAGCTTTACCGCCCTGTCCGACTCGGGGGACCCACTGATCCATCTCGTGTGCAATGGGTATTGGGTTCCTTTCAACCGGGAGTAAAGCGCGGCCGGAGCGTGATGCTAACCATTCACCATCTAGTGCAGAGATTAAGAATTAGTGTGGCCACCGTTTTGTCGTGCTTTCTAAACATAGATGGCTGCGTTCGTGATGACTCGACAGCACAGATACTCTGTATTTTCACCACACATTTGAACAAAGCCCCAAACTGTTTTATTGAAAGTATTTTTTTCGTTTCCTTGCGACAATTTTGCACAAGGTAACCCTAAAGGAAAAATCCATAGGGACTTGTGGCCACATCCATAACGAGCAGGATATCAGTGGCTTTTATTTAAACTTTCAATCTGGTATCATTTTGTATGCCACTTTGTACATTTTTCCTCATTTACTTTTGACACAGTGACTTTACACTACTGTATCTTGTGAGCCAAAGGCACTATAAAACAAAGATATATTCTCATAGCTAATTTTTATTAATTCACCATCTTCATTTCTCAGTATTAATCGTAAAATATAATTTATTTACATTCCATAGATCCCTCTTAGACCTGACGCAAGACTGTAGAACATGTCACAGCACAAGTACAATACTTATTTCTAATACAAATTTAGGTATAAAGTTAATTTACAATTTACTACAGCATTACTGCAAATATAATTACACACGAAAGCATCTCCAATATTACTGGTGCCAACTTTAACTTTTTATATTATGATTCAGACTTTTGCTAATAAATGAAAGATTACTAAATAGCATAATTCAACCATAGTAAATGCAGTTTTCATATTTACTTAGGTTAGTTCTTGATATGAGTTTATTTGAAATTTCTCCATGTTACAAATAATAATAATGTGAAGGAGGCTGAAAAACGGACCAAGTATCAAGACCTTGTGTTTGAGCTAAGACAGCTGTACCCAGGATTCACTGTCAGATTAATCGTCCTTATAATTGGAGTTCTTGGAGGAGTCAAGTTGTCACTGCTGGCTAACATCAAGCTTATTCCGGCATGCCAGCGTAACGCTGAAGCATTACTCAGCCGGATGCAAAAGGCCGTGCTTCTTGGGTCACTCCGACTACTGCATGTGCACGACCCCAACTCACTGTAGCCGCCCATCTCGTGGTTCGAGCCGTGACTACAGTTTCATCTGGGCTGCAAGCATCCGAGTTATGACGGCAACACGCCTGAAGTTTTTGTCTGCTTGTGGACCAATTAAACAATTCATAATAATGAGAGTAAGAATTTGCTGGCTAGTGGAAGAACATTAGTTCTTAAGTAATTTCTTACAAGAACTCTCCATTTAATCCCTGCCATCATTCTAAAATATTTTCTTTTGAGTGTAAAATACCATTTTACTGTCCCCAGAAAATTCTTCCTTATTTCACGATGGATTTCATGAGTGATGTGACAGTCTGCATGCTGGTCTTAGTTTAGAAATAATGTATTGAATGTTTCCCATTTTAATTTATGTAAATTTGTAGGATAGGAAATTGTTCTTTCTACTTCTACAGTTGTTTTACCATCATATCCCTTACTTAGATAAACACAAAATTTTGTTATTAGTATAAAAATTTATAAAATGTTTTGTAAAACTTTAATATGAGTTTACTGGCTTACTCACCAGTCATCTAAATTTGGAAACAGTCAAATTCTGCATGTGAAAAATAGTATTAGTATTGTCTGAAAGAAAATATGGGTTTAGGTGTCAATGGTTGGGTGCAAATCATTGTTATATATGAAAAGGCAGAGGATGCAGTACTGAACCTTGAAAAACTCTGTATTTTTTAATGCCCCAGTTTGAATAGGTGCTAGTATTTCAGTCAGGTCAATTTACTTTTGACAGTAATCTGCACACTACATGAAATATCCATACTACATTGACACCTTGAATAAAGAGGCTTAAAAACCATAAATATGAACTAGAAGAGGTTATATCCAGAAAATTAGAAGCTGGAGTAACTTTGGTCAGAAAACCTCAATGGAAGACTACTAGCAAAATTTCATTGTAAATGACAGGACAATATTAAAGTAGGTCTTTAATAAATATGGATTATCTGGTTCAGGATTGGGTCCAATGACAAGTTTCTTGACCAACTGAGCCACCATAAACTTTCAACAAAAATACATGACATAGTGGTAGTAGTGCTGGTACACTCCACTTAATAATGAAAAATTCAAAGTGACTCTGTCTCTTAAATATCAGCCAGAGACAGTATCACTTAGATAATGAATTTGATATCTGCATCGAAGGAATAAGGAACACATATAGACACAAAAACACGGGCTTTTGAAAACTCATTTCATATGAAAAACTATCATATATTCATTTAAAAAATATATGACCAATGCCACAGTAATATGTACATATCAAAATTCCCAAGACATTTAAACTAAGCTAACCCTTACCATTTCCTCAGCAACTTAATCAACCTTCAGGAGTGTGGCAGATGCTAATGTTCAGACCTGGCCGAACATTTGCAAGAGCCACAAAATAAATCTTACTCATTCTGCTTCCATGACTGGCCAACTAGCATGGCAGCTAGCCAACCCTCATCCTGTTAAGTCTATGTTTAAAATTTCACTAAACATGCTTCATTTGTTGCCTACACTTGGGTCTGAACTAACCTGAAACCTCTCTTCCAATAAGTTTGTGCTTCTAATGAGGGACCAATCAGCAAACGCCCACTATAGAAGCTCAATCAAAACAGGTGGCTTCCACTCAGGGCAGCCATATCCGTTGAACTAATACTTCAGTGAAAAATACAACTCCCTTAATTCCCTTCACAGTAGTGTTTTAACAGTGTAATGTATTTTAAAAAGACTCCAGCATTTGCACTGGGGATTGAACCCAGGTCTTCTTATACAACTGCCATTACTCTAAAACCAAGTCAATACTTGTCATATTAAAGTGCTGCACTTTTCATTGCCTTCAAAGCTGTCCTAAAGAGCTAAGAAAAATCAGTGCAATTACCTCTTCTACATGAGAACTTTTATTAAATGACAACTTTTCACATCCACAGTATATTCTAGAAGTTATAGAACATATATGAAGAGTAATTCTTAAGGATTTATCGAGCAGCTTATGAATGCCCTACAGTGCTGTGAAATCAACACCTTCTATTTAAACTAGTGTAACAGTCAGTTGAATTTCAACAGTGATAAATTGTCAGTTAAATATATACACCATATTTATTGTGAATATATATTTTTTTGATAAATTTGCTTGAGCCTCACTACTGTGGAGTAATGCATTCAAATTATATGGCTACAGAAGTTAATTTATCAAGTACTGTTTATTTGCCATATTATTAATGATTTTATTTAGTTCATTTACTGCCATTATTTGTAGCTTGTCCTCAGATTTTGCTATTATAACTTGATCATCTGTGTACAGTATTGTTTGAATTATTTTTCCAGAGGTCAACTGAATGCCATTTCTAGCAGTTTGTTTCCAATCTTTTATAGCTTTATTAATGTGAATGTTAAAAGAAGTCTGGTGATAATCCAGATTCTTTTCTTACTCCTTTGTTAGTGTTGATTGGTTCTAAGATTTGCCCCTCATATTTTATGCATTTCTTTGAGTTTTTGTACAAACTCTGAATTGCTTTTGAGAATTATGTTGGTATATTATTCTCCCTTAATATCTGCCATAGATTTCCCCAGTTTACATTGTATGCTTTTTCATAATAAAGAAAAAGGATAGATGTTGGTAAATTCTCTTCATTTTCCCAAAATCTGCTGCAATGTGTGGTGTTCCTTGATCGTCTGAAGCCACATTGTTCATCCTCTAAAACAGATTCACTGTATCTGTTTAATTTGTGTTTCAATATATTTGTATATAGCTTTGATGCTGCAGTTATTACAGTTATGTAAGATTTGAGGTTTTCACAGCAGTGAGTATGAAGATTTCGGTCTTCTGGGCTGTTGCGCTGTGTAGTCTGGTCGATGTTTACCAACGTTTCAGAGGTCATACTGCCTCTGTCATCAGGGTGATGAATATGCCAATAGGGTGGGTGGGGCTAGGTTTATAGGAGCCGGACTGTGAATGGCATAGCCTGCCCCGAGCCAATGGGAGCAGGCCTGCTATAAACCTAGCTGCACCCACCCTATTGGCATATTCATCGCCCTGAAGACGGAGGCAGTATGACCTCTGAAACGTTGGTAAACATCGACCAGACTACACAGCACAACAACCCAAAAGACAGAATTCTTCTTATTACAGTTACTTTTAGGGACTCTTTTGTGTACACTAATTACGATTCCTGTTTCCCAGCCCATGGGTATTTGCAGGTTATGCCATACCATGAATAATTTTCATAGCTTCTTTTTTAGTAAAGCATTGTCATATTTAAAGAGTTCTACATTTAAGCTTTTTATGCCAGGGCTCTATTTTTTTAGCACACAATTAAGTTCTTCTATTCTTGTCCTCTTCATAGTCAAGAGTTTTGGTCATTTCTTCATTCTCCTCCTCACGGATGCGAGGATTAAACCACAGTTTACAGAGTAATGTGTCCTCCAATCTTCTTTTGGCATTAAGGTTTGTATATGGTCATTTACTTCCAACTGCAGTTTCTGTTATTTTGAAGCCTGTTGTTTGTGGTCACTCTAATGTTAATTGAACATTTTATTCCACACCACATTTTTGTAAATACTTTACTGTCTTTCAATAAATGTCCTTCAATATTGGTGCCATGGAGAAATATTTTCAAATTATTTTCACATCTTCTTGTTACGGCAACAAACAAGGTCCATGGGGAAGAAACTGGTTCTCCCTCATCATCTTTCTCTTTGATCTAATGTCTCTTCTGCTTTTGACATTTTCATTCAGTGAACATTGCCACCTGAATCATCCATTACCAGAGCATCCTAATGACCACTGCCCTTATCACCAGTGTATAATATGGGTACTTTTTTCCACCAGTAATTTGTCCAGATACAACAGTAAAGAGCATTATCTTCGCACTTCCCAAGAAAGCGACAGCAAACAAATGTGAGAACTACCGCACAATCAGTTTGATATCTCATGCATCAAAATGATTAACTAGAATAATATACAGAAGAATAGAAAGGAAAGTTGAAGAGGCATTAGATAATGATCGTTTTGGAAAAAGTATGGGTACTCGAGAAGCAATTTTGACCTTACGTTTCATAACGGGAGGACAGATTAGGAAAAATAAGGATACAATTATGGCATTTGTAGACTTGGAAAAGGCTTTTGACAACGTAAAGTGGAATAAGATGTTTGAAATCTTGAGGAAGGTAGGGCTGAAGTATAAAGATAGACGAGTTATTTACAGTATTTATAAGCATCAGGTGGCCATAATAAAAGTGGAGAATCAAGAAAGACAGGCATTTATTAAAAAGGGAGTCAGACAAAGATGCAGCCAATCACCCCTGCTGTTTAATTTGTATGTTGAGGAAGCAATGAAGGAAGTGAAAGAAAAGTTCGGGACAGGAATAAAAGTCCAAGGGGAGAGGATAACGATGTTAAGGTTCACTGACGATATTGCCCTTTTGGCTGAAAAGAAGGAATATTATTGAATGGTATGAATAGATTACTCAGTGAGTAGTTGCCTTAAGGATAAACAAAAGTAAGACAAAAGTTATGAGCAGCAGCAGAAATGAGAATAATGACCCACTAAATATCAAAATTAGGAAAGACACAGTAGAAGTGAAAGAATTTTGTTATTTAGGAAGCAAAATCACAAAAGATGGGTGAAGCAAGGAAGACATTAAAAGCAGATTAGCACAAGTGAAAAGAGCTTTCTTCAAAAAGAGAAGTCTACTACTGCCAAACATTGAGCTGGAATTAAGAAAGACTTTTCTGAAGTCATATATTTGGAGCACAGTGCTATATGGAAGTGAAACATGGACAGTGGGAAAGCCAGAAAGAAGAAGGATAGAAGCATTTGAAATGAGGTGCTATGGAAGGATGTTGAAAATTAAGTGGACTGATTAAGTACAAAATGAGCTGGTCTTAGACAGGATAGGCGAAGGAAGAAGTCTATGGAAAAATCTTACAAGAAGAAGAGATAGGATGGTGGGGGACATTCTGAGGCACCCAGGATTGGTTAATTTGGTAATGGAAGGAACAGTTGAAGGGAAGAATTGTAGGGGTAAACAAAGATTGGAACAAGTGATGCAGATTTTTGAGGATGTGTGCTGCAAAAAATATGTGGAAATGAAGAGATTGGTGCAAGATAGGCGAAAATGGAGGACCGCATCAAACCAGTCAAAAGACTGATGACAAAGAGAAAGACAACAGTAAGTGTGTCAGACCATTAATATATGATTACAGTCACTTTATATAACTCACAAAATGCCATTATTTCCACATGACTCTCATATGCCCCATCTTAGCCCATTGTTGACTTATAGCCACGTCTTGTGAATATTACAAATTCATTAAATTTATCCCAATTGTTACAGACATGCATAACAGTGTCTCTCATTGCATCATATTGGTGTTCATCATTTTCAAGTAACTAGAGCAGAACGCTCCTTTCGGAGCTCCTCGGGGGGGGGGGGGGGGTAAATTTTTTAAAACGCAACCAACCTTGTTTAAGAAATTAAATAACCCACCCCCGAATGGAGGCTTAAAACAATTGACCAACCCCCCTTCGGGGGGTTGGTCAGTTGTTTTAACTGTTGTTGTTTTAAACACTTGACAAATCCCCCGAAGGGAAGTTGGTCAAGTGTTTAAAATCTTAAGTAACACACTAAACTAACCCCTCCTTCGGGTTTAGTGTCTCATTCAAATGTTTTAACCCTTGAGTAAGAAACTAAACTAACCACCCCGAATGGGGGGTTAAAACACTTTTGAGTAAGAAACTAAACTACCCCTCCCGCCAACAGTTCTTTTACAGTCAACTTTTTACGTCCAGCCCCACCCTTGCAAATCTTCGTCTTAAAATCGATCATAAAGTCAGTTTTCATAATAGTTTTCGTAATCGTAATATATCGAATGAGTATCAGTTTACCTTGTTGGAGTTGGTACGTCAAATAGTTGATAACGTTTTCTTTCACTTTCCTTCATTTCTTAAATTGTCATATGTCGCTGTCGAAGGCAATGTGCTGCATCTGGAGCAGTGATAATGCGACTGGCTTGGTACTAAGCGTTATTTGTTGATGACGTCATTTGTTGACGACGAAATCACAAATTTTTATAGTAGAAAATTGGTTGACGACGATGAAATCACAAATTTTTATAGTAGATATAGCCAGGCTCTGGAATAAACAGTTCCTGCCACTTGTCACTTTTCTTACAGAAAATGCCTCCTTCTTTAATAAAGGTAATATAAAAAACAAAATTTGGAAGAAAATGTGAAGAAGAAACCTAACTAATAAACTTGAAATATTATTCAGATGTGAAGAAGAAACCCAACAACACAATACTTTTTGCCATCAAACTATTCCAATCCAGCTTATCACCACAAAGAAGCAAATAAAAAAAACACCTAATTTACAAACTGCACCCACTGGCACTCTCAGAATTAAAAAAAGGGAAGATCTAATGCCAGCTAGAACCCTCCAGATAATACTCAACCAAAAGTGACACTGTTATCCCTGAGTCAGTGGAGGTGGTACAGTCATCAGGATTATTGAGGCAAACAGAAAATAACGGCACGTTCAAAAATTACAAACTGTATTGAGTACAGAAATAATAAAGTACATACAGAAAATGACAGGAAACCTGAAACAACCAAACAAATACAAATCAAAACCCACATGGCTAAGGTATCAGCCGGAGTTCTGACTAGCAATCATTTCCAACCCACAACCAAACAGAATTTCAGCCTATCCCCACAGCAGACTTAAATTTAGTCTCTCTCTCTCTACCTAAACATCCACCCTGTACCGAAGGCATACACAGACTAACTGCTGCACTGCCTCTCCGCGGGAGCGAAGACTGCAGTCTGCAAAGACCAAACTGGATCAACGACAGTTGATGGTTCACAGTAAAACTGATTTCAAAGAAGATGATGCTGGTTTATTTCCTTGAGTATGAAGAAGTATCAATTTCGATAATTTATAATTTGATGTTCTAAAATGATCTTCACGTGAACATGACAAGCTGCTTCGACAAAACGAAGTGAGCGCTATGAATGAATCCCTGCCTGCAGATTCAGGAACAAGGATGCATTCATAATTGTAACTTATTCCTAATTGGATTACAAAGTTACAAATTCCAACCCAGGAATAAGTAACAAAGATTCCTATTGGTTTGGGGTCCAGGTTTCCCCCCCCCCCCCCCCCCCCCCAAATTGAGACCTTGTGAAAGTCCAGGACACACCATGATGGTTACAGACCAGAAGAGCAACATCCAACAAGTGTATAGAAAATATATGACTATCAATTGTACTGCACTTTGTAACAATTACTGCAGAAACCAGCTTATTAAAATGAAAACCTGATGAGTATTTTCAATGATTTTTGCAAATTCAAGATAGCACACTAATGCTGAATTTAAAGACAATACATTCCATAATAAGTATTACATGACAAACCTGTTTTACCAGGATTCCTCATAGTTCTTCTCACTCACTATAATGAAGAATATTCTTTGAAAAGTCTATGTTATACATGACTTGCCAAAGAATAACCCACTTTCATCACCATGTTTCACAAAAGCCTGCCACTGGGCTCTTTTCTAAGCTAGCTGCATCCACTTCACTCCATCAGTTCCTATCTCCCTAAGGTCCATATTAACATTACCCTCCCATCTATGCCTAGGCCAAGAGCCAGGGTCACTCAGTTAATATAGTGGCTGGCTATGGACTGGACGACAGGTTCAATTCCCAAAGGGAACAGAGGATTTTTCCTATAGCCTCAGCATCCAGACCAGCTCTGGGGCCCACCCAGCCTCCTACCCAATAGTTACTGGGGGTCCTTTCCCAGGGGTAAAGCACAGCCGGGGTGTGACACTGACCACTCACCCCCATCTTGTGCCAAGGTTGAGAATGAGTAGGAGCTATAAATCTGTTCCCCACCAAGCGCCCACATGGAGTATAGTGGGACAGCTTTAATTTTACCTATGCCTAGGTCTTCCCAATTGTCTCCTCCCTTCATGCCTCCTAACCAATATGTTGTAACATCCCTCCCCCATGTGTGTGGCATGTCCTACCCACCTCATCCTCTTTGATTTAGTCACTCTAACAATGTCAGGTGATGAGTACAGGCCATGAAGCTGATCATTATGCAGTTTTCTTCATGATCTGTCTCCTCCATTTTAGGTCAAAGTGTCTATCTCAACACTATTTTGAAAGACCCTCAAACTATGCTCCTCCCTCAAAGTGACAGACCAAATTTTGCACCAATACAGCACAATTGGCAAAATTACACTACTATATATTTTAATCTTTAGTTTCTTTTATGAGACAGGACAAAAGATTTTGGATGAAATGACAGCATGCATTCCCTAAATTTAATCTGCTCTTTATTTTGTCATGAATGTCATTCTGACTTGATAGTATTACTCACAAGTACTCAAATTCTGTCATATTTTAGGATGATTCATAGTTCTCCTTATATTCTGGTTCCATCATGAATTCTGATGTCGAGACATGATTATATACTTTGTCTTTTCTGCATTTATTTCTAGACCAACATCCCTGCTAGCCTCAAGAATGTTTCTGTGTTCACTTTTATAGTATTTATATTATTGCCCAACAGATTAATGTCATCAGCACAGACATGAAGTTGATGTGTCCCATTCAATTCCTAAAAGCTCTGATTTTCTTGGACTTTGCTGATGGCATATTTTAAGGCAAAACTGAGAAGCAGCAGCGATCGAGCATCTCCCTGTTTCAGACCAATCTGAATAGGAAATGTATCAGACAAATGTTTACATGAATTTTTATAGAGGTTTCACCTCACACACTTTAACTAGACTGACTAGCTTCTTAGGTACTTAAATTCAAGCAAAATATTGTAAAGAGCTTCCCTTTTAACTGAGTCATAGGGTTTCTTGAAGTCTATAAATAGTTGATGTACAGTCCCATTGTAATCCCACTTTTTCTCTAGTAGTTCTTCTAAGGGTCTAAATCCCTGGACACTTTTCTCAGTCTGAGGTCAATGAATCCTAACAAACAGCATGCATGAAGATAGCCTTCTGGATTATCCCCATTCAGTTTGGATAAAACTGTGGCCTTCATCAACCAGAACAGCCAACTCTTCACTGATGCCACCTTTTCCCAGACAAAGAGTTAACATGAAACCTTATACAATTATCAATTTTAATATACTGATTACAATTTGCAATTGTTTCTGGTATTTACCAGAAAACTCCTGTATCTTAAACCCATCATTGGAATGTATTACACCATAACTGTTTCTTCTACTTCCTATTTCCTCTTTATGTGGGTCATCTGACAACAAAGCCTCTCCACCAAACTGTCTTCCCACAGCTCCTACCTGTCACTTGCTTCTCATGTTATTACATCTATGCAACATTATTCCTAACCTGTTAATCCTATCTTTATTTCAGTCTCCCACTTGGGTGTTTCACTTTCATGTTCACAACATAATTTAGAATTTTCTCTTCATTTATTCTTAAAATATGTCCATACAATCCAATTGTTATCTTATAATTTTCATTCCTAAGTATTTAAACTCAGATTCTTTTAAGTTCTTATTGATTTCCTTCTATACTTCCTACAATCTCATCTCAGCTACTGTTAATCTGCTAACACAATACAGTACTGGAAAATCTAAATCCTGGGAACTAATGCTTTTTGTAAAATACTGTTGAGGTGTGTTCTATCTGCTAAATTATACAAAGTAAAGGATCTTCTGTTTTCACATGGTTACCAACATAGTATCATTCACACTTCAAAAAGTACCTCCTAACTTGATCTTGTAATTGTAGGTGATTACATCTTGCTTGAAGACTGGGGAGCATTAAGGATGTTAACACTGTGGGTCAGAATTTTCACTTTTCATAGAACAGTGGTCCACAATATCAACATATGTTGCAAATTTAAATGTTTCATATATTTAGGCTTTTCCTATTTCAAAACTAATGTATTTTATACACCCACTTATGTTACAGAGTTATGAACCTTTATTGTCCCAGTTGACAAATTAGTTTTTCAGTTTGGCTAATGCATTTATCAACTGAAATCTTTTCCCTTCATTTAACTTAATTGTCATAACTATTACTACCTCTATGACGAAGCATTACGATGTCAATTATTTCACTGTCTGTGAGTTAAAGGAAAAGTGGAGCATCATCTACTTCCATAAATTCATGAACAGCTTCTTTATTTAACAATTTTGTCAATTCTTTAGCATATTTCAACCAATCATTCCATCTGTTTTCATGAGAAACAGAAAAACCTCTAAAATCTCAGATAGTATGTGGTAGAACACAGCATCAAAGCATGACACAACTAACTAACTTGATGGCTTACAGAACCTGAATGTTCATCACCGAAATCATCAATGCCCTCTACTGGACTGTCCTGGGCCAACAAAATCCAGTCTCCTTCAACTCCTATCTCCCATAGATCCTGCCTGAGATTATCCTCCCATCTACGTCTAGGTCTCCCCAGCGGCCTCTTCCCCTCAGGCTTCCAAACCAATACCCGGTGCACACTTCTTGCCCCATCCATTCGCACCACCCATCTCATTCTTCTTGACTTAAACACCCTGACAATATTGGGGGAGAAGTACAAATTTTTAAGCTCATCATTATGCAGTTTTCTCCATACCTCATCGTCTTCTCTCCTAGGCCCAAATATCCTCCTTAACACCCTATTGCATGACACAACATTGACTTTATCATCATCACTATTCTAGGTAAAACAATAGGATATACGAGGTGCAATCAAAAGGTTTCCAGACCGTGTTTATAAAAACCCGTACACTTATCTCAGGTATTAAATTCATCCATCATCCTCGAAGTAGTTCCCCTCGGAGTGAACACAACGGTCCCAGCGCCGCTGCCAAGCCTGGAAGCATCCCTGGAAATCTTTCTTTGTCAGCCTGTCAAGCACCATCTGCGATTCTGCCTGAATCTCTTCTATCATCTCAAATCTCCTTCCCTTTAGCTGAATTTTCATCTTTGGGAAGAGGAAGAAGTCACACGGAGCTTAGAAAGGAAGTTGGGGTCGGTTCTTGCAAGATCTTTGAGCTCCTGACAAACGAGAAGTCGATTCTGCTTCTGGTCCTCAGACAGGATGCGTCGCATGTGGAGTTCTTCCTTTAGAATCAGCTGACAGGTCCCATAGCCTATCCCAACAATGTCACACAAGTCGTTGATGGTACGACGTCGATCTTCGTAACATTTTTGGGTGTTGTGCTCGAAGATGGTCGTCCAGAACGCTCGTCATCATCGACAGAGGTTCGGCCATTTTTAAAACGTGAATGCCACACAAAAGTTTGTGAACGACCCATTGCGGACTCCCCAAATGCTTGCTTTAGCATTTCATAGGTTTCCGTAGCCGTTTTGGCGAGTCTTTGGCAAAATTTGATTTGTTCATGAAAATCCGCCATTCCGAAATCGCAGGAGGGTCGGTGTAATGCACTACCAAAACGCCCGTAACTAAGAAACAAATGCTAATTCGATGATGCCGGCTGACACACTGTTTCACTATGAATGTAGGCCGCACCCCCTAGCGGCAGAAGCTCGTACTACATCCGGTTCGCCCTCTATTGACACAGTCTTGAAACTTTCCGATCGCACCTCGTATGGACCACCTGATAAAAGAAGGAATAGAAATCAACCTGCATTCCAATAATTGGGATAGGGATGGAGGCTACACTGTGAGTCAGACCTGGTATCCAGTGACAAAATGCTTAAACAATCTGGCCATAACACCAATAGAAAGCAGGGCCACACAGCACGAGCTCTTGACTCTGCCCACCAGCTGTTTTTGGCAGGTATATATGGAAGATGACCGCACCATCTAGTCACATCAGAACCCTGATGATGGGGACAGAGATGGTCCCTAAAACGTCAGTTTCGTCTTTTAACGATTTTATGTGGCTGATCACCCAAGATTTTATTAGGATGGTATCAACTTCATCACCTACAAAACATGTCAAAGCCCACATCTTATACAATTCACTAACTGAACAAGAACAAACAAGCAAGCTGCCTTCTGCTAGCAGCAAAAAAACCATGAACAGTGACACCTCTCGCAGATAGTGGTGAGTCAATGATCCACAAAGCGCTAGATTTAAACATAATAAGTATAAGTAACACTGATTTTTGGTCTTTACAAATTTTGGGGTGCACTGTGCCTGGCTTTGTCAATGTTCAAATTTCTGCTCAGTACATTAATATGAGCATGCACTAACTTTTTAAGCATTTATATAGTATTTCCATCACAAATTTCTAGAATATTCCTATTTGTTATTACATATTTTCTCCTTTAATACATCCATTACAACATAACTATACACATTTATTATACAAGTCTCAGATTGTTAACATCAAAACAGTGTTCTCCTGAATTGAACCTGTAGCATACAAGAGACATCCGTAATAGGGATCATCATCATGAAGTTGGATGAACAGTTTAATTCATCTTTCATCTGGCTGCATCTCCAGGAGAAGTAGGTTTTTTAGTGATGGTAGCATGTCAACAAATAGTATCAGCTTTAAGATTTTCAGCAACCAAACAAGAATGAAACAAGCCAAATACTGACTTTCAATTATGCTAAACTGTATGGAGACGATGGTCTTCAGAGTTTCTGTGCCAAGTGGTCTCACAGAATCTGACTAATGTTTTAGACGTGCTTGCTGTCTCTGGAATGTTAGTTAGATGAGATGGTGTAATATCCCAGACGACAGTAATCCCTACAAACTTCATCCCTGATACCACAAAGGAACTTATCTACTTTCAAAATGAATGAATGTGAACCAGTTGTAACATATATCACTACACTCTTCTTTCAGAAGTAAAAAATATTTATTTTAAATCAGTCAATCAATCCAGAATTCTCTTGCTGAATTGTATGGGTGATCTTATGAGTAAAGTATTAATATATGTAGTTAGTATCAATAAGCATTTTCAACAGTCGAGTTTGAGTAAACTTGAACATAAAATGTGTTTCCATTACAGACATTTGTATTCAACCTTATAAGTTTAGTTCACAATTTATGACTGAAAGTCACATAAACACTGTTGAAGACCACCACTGCATTTCACACATGCCACACATGAATCTGAAATGCTCACAATCTTCACAGCAAGAAAATCATTAGATGTCACCAACTGCCTCATATCATACACTGTATCAGAACAGTAATAAATGGGCTATCTTTATTCCCTTTCTACCAAACACTTAGTATCATTACCATCATTCACTGTGGATAAATTTCAAAGATATTCAAATACACATATTTTGATAGAATATGCACAATGGAATAAACAGAATATGCACAGACACTGCCACTTTATTCCTATTCTCTAACTTGAAGTAGGTAACCTCATCATTTCCAAAGTAATTTTTACCTATAACTAAACAAAAAATCACGTGTCAATCAAAAAAGTCATTAGTTTCTCACATAATATTCAACTGTAACACAATTTTTAAAGATGAAATTCTGAACACTACTAGACTTTTGACATGTGCATGTAGCTGCAAGACCATGGCTTTTCTGCTCCTGTCATCAAAGTCACTTTCTTCAAGTCATCAAATATCTAATATTGTTCACATGGATGGCTGCCACAGACATTCATCCAGTATTGCAATAACTGGTCTTCATTCTGTTTCGGGGGCCATTATAACAGCATGGTGTTGTCACATGACAGATAACAATTACTTATAGTTACAGTGGACTGCTACTTACTTACATACTTGCTTTAGTCCAGTAACCTACACTGCAACTGTTACCACTACATGGGCAACAAGATGTCTTCCCTAGGTCAATAAACATTCCAACACAAGGACTACTGAAGAGGTTATGAACGTCCTCAAGAAACAACCATTTACAGAAATTGGGAGGGCTTCTTCATATGTTGTATAGTCATACATATATTCTATTTAAAATATAACACCCTATTTTACATAGGGATTATTTTTACAGTATTTTGTACAAGTATCTACAGTCTTTCTTGGGGAAGTATTTGCCATAGAACATAAACCGGATGTAATCTTCTGATTTATGAATTCTATAATTTTAAATACACAGACATTATTTTTTTACACATCCTACATCATGTATGTTCCTCTACAGCAGGTTGGGCCAAGCCAAATGATCTTTCGGGCCACTTTGGAAATGCATCATAACTCCGCGGGCCACATATAAAATTATATATCCCCATATTAGATTTAGATACACTATAGACATTTTTTTGGAGTGAAAAAACATAGTGTAAACATAGATAATATAATAATAATGATACTAAGCGTACATTGTAAAGAAATATATAGCACTAAAAATTAAATATAAATATATTTTGTAAAAGTGTGATGAATCTCGCGGGCCGGAAAAATGTTCAAGGCGGGCCACATGCGGCCCGCGGGTTGGCCACCCCTGCTCTACAGGATTAACAAATAATAAACGATAATGTAATTTTGCTTATAACTTCATTCTGGGGGCACTGACTTGGGAAAATTTGCCTACCTTACTCTCATTAACCACTGCTTAACTGACTGAATCCAGCAAGTGCTTTTCTCATTACCTTTCCTCAGGCACGCTGTAAGAACACTTTCAAAAGGTGACTGCTGCACAAATACTTACTGTGCATCATTCTCCATGTCCATAACATGATATTGCCATAATAAAACATAATGTATTATGACTGAACAGAGTCAACAGTCAACAACAAAACAATCAATTTCAATGGCATCATTCCCTTCATGATGGGGCGGACAGGGTTCCTGTCCAAAGTTGTCATGGCTTGTTGCTTCATCTCTTCAATTACAAACTTGGGAGACGTGTGGAATTTTGAGGTTACGTCCAAGAAATGTAACATGGACAAAACTAAATTAAATTTCACTATACTTTTCAGTATCTAAATGCGATAGTAACAAGAGATTTGTAGAACTGCCAATTTGTAACATGAAAGCATGCTTTATTACGCACAAACCACAACAAATCACAAGTATTAAAAAAACAAACACCATGCATAAAAGTAGACCATCTACAAAACCAAAACTTACCTTCCTTTTAAATTTTTATGAATTACCAGAGTATAACAATATTTTGCACGCCACGGTGGTCTAGCGGTTAGGACGCTGGCCTTGTAATCCTGGGGTCTCGGGTTCGATTCCCGGCGGTGCCCGAATTTATAACTTGTGTTGGGCAAGGCCGTGGTCTAGGCAACACGGAGTTTTCCTCCGGGGCTTCCCTGGTTTCTCCGTGGCATCCCAACAATTACTCCATTCACACACAGAAGAAGGCAATGGCAAACCACTTCTGGATCATCTGCCAAGAACGTATATGAACAGGTCCCAGTCCGAGAAAAGGATGGAAGGATCCTGTTCATATGGACCTGTCGTCAGACAGAACACTAAATAAATAAATAAATAATAAATAACAATATTTTGATCATTTATAAATTAACCGTCTTTCTTCGGCATCACAGTCAATACCCACCTCATATTTAACACATGCAGTTGCTTCGTAATTAGTTCCGACAAATGAGAAAGTATAATGGTCGGAAGATTGACAAGGTCTACTCAACTGACTGTCGTTATAGACAGGATCTGCACAATGACGTCACCTTGTGCTCAACTGCGGGAGGGAAGTTTGAAGTTGTTTAATTATTCGTTTTTCCTTGGATTTGAAATAGTTATATGTTTATATTTTTTAGAAAAGATGAAGTTTAAACAAAATGGCAATGAAACATAAGCTTACGAACCCTTTTTAGCATACTTTTATTTCTTAAAGAGAAAGAAACGCAGATGGATAAGATCCCCATGTCATATTTGTGTTCCTTTTCAACTTTAGATTTTAACAAAATTTGGCATGAACTTTATGCTGTTAGAGGCCACCCCAATACCAAATCTTTTAATTTCTTATAATCAGTAACAACAACATGGCAGGTGTGCGAACTAATAGGGTGGGGCCAACACTAGCACTACTTAAAACAGAGTCATGCAAATGTATATGGTAATAGATCTTCAAACAATATGCAACTTTTTTGAGGCATTTTTCTGGAATGTAAAAACAACATGGCGGCCATGTGAAAATTTCTTTTGATTTTCCGTGTGACAACAGTAATGAACTACTGGAACTAGACATGTGAAATCTGGTATGGAGGAGAATCATAAACTCACTAATATAGCAGGGGCATAACACTTCCAAGTTATTCCTTCCTCCGTGGCTCTATGGTCCTGTGAGGACCTTCGCCTCCCTTATCAGAGTCTTCCAGTCATCCCTTGACTCTGCCTTCCTTCGCCATCTTCTTACTCCAATGGTTCTCAGATCTTCGCCCACATCATCTAGCCATCTCATACGTGGTCGTCCCATCCTCCTCCTTCCACCTGGTTGCCCATTTAGCGCCTTTTTTGGGTACCTTCCACCAGTCTTCCGTTGAACATGTCCCAGCCATCTCAGTCTGCCTATCTTAATAATAGCAACCAGACCTGGTTCTTTGTACATTCGTTCTTATTCTCCATTCGTCTCCTTCCTCCACTGGCCCAAATATCTTTCGCAACACTTTTCTCTCCCATACATTAATACTCCTTTCTGTAGTTTTCGTTAGGACCCATGCTTCACTTCCATACATTATTACAGGTCTCATAATAGTTTTGTACATTCTCAGTTTGGCCTTTCTACTTATATTTTTGCTTTTAAGGAGTGTAAATAGATCCTGTACCATCTATTGGCTGACTTAATTCTATTAGTTATGTCTGTTTCAACATTATTATTATCTGTCATTACTGAGGCCAGATAGTTAAAACTCTCAACTGCTTCAAAAAGTTATCTGCTATAAGGAGATGTTCTTATCCCTTTTGTTTCTTTCCGTTACCATATATTTGGATTTGGCTTGACTGATTTCTAGTCCCAACCTCCTGGCTGTTGTAACAAAGCAGATTTCAGTGCCCCCCTATTTCTGGCTGATATTACATCATCTGCATATGCTAACCACTGCACAAGTCTATCATAAATGTTTCCAGGTACACATATGACTCTCCTAACACTTGTAATGTGAGAAAAAATAAAATAAGTAACTATGTGTTGTCATACAATGAATCATGCAACCTCTCAAACAGGACAAAAAGCAAAAAAACAAACAAAATTACACCTTCACATCCTTCATACATTTACTGTAAACTTGAGAATAGCCTCTCTTTAGTTTTATTTAGTCTCACAGATAATGAAACGGTATTTAAATCTAATTCTACATTACGCCAATTAAGGCAGACATGCAGGTACATCTGCATCTGAAATCCTGTCACATAATATGAAGAGGAATAAACTGTTATATTCACTGTTGCAGAATCCAGAACAATAAATTCTTAAAATCAAGGTTCCCAAGACATTGGAGGATTACAGTTTAACAATTATTGTATGTCTGATGTACAAAGCTGAGGAACAAACTCCACATGTAAGAACATATGACTTACCATTAACCAAATCTCAGTTAGTAGCATGAAGTTCCCAAGACCAACCACTGAAGAGGTTATTTGTCTTGTCTCAATATGAAGCTCCATCACCAGTTCCAGGCCTCTCACTGTCATCTGCTGCAGACTTCTCTATTCTATAAAAAGAAAATTACATTATCAATATATTAACAATAAAACATATCAAACACTGTCAAGCAAATGGATTCTGCTTCCTATTCTCAAGACTGCTCATGGCTTCAACAGTTATTTATCCAAGAGAACATACAAATTGATTCCATTAGCAGTTATCACTCATCTAAGAGGTGCTCAAACAACAGTAGAAGAGAAAAATAATACATTAAATCACACCAGACTTTCACAATTGGGTACCTTAGTAAATATGCATGGGTAATTGCATATGACATGCTAGCAGTTGTCAACACAGTCTCAAAGTATAAATGCAGATGTATCAATTGAAATGAGTTTCATTTTTTAACCTAAATGCCATCAAAAAAGGCAATAGAAAATAAATGGCTGAAAAGTGGCAATCATGCAATCAATAAACAGTCACATATTCTTTATCCATAAAAAACATAGAGCAAATAAAAAAGAAATAAATAAAATACAAAATTATACCTATAAAACATGCATGGACAAATAAAAGGTATATTATATGTCTATATGTCCTTTATTCATGTAACTAAAAAGGTTTAACATTAGTGACAAGGAATCCCACAAACACAACCAATTCTGAGATAGATCAATATGATTCATGCATCAAACACTGCGTTAGTATTAACATAAATTGTATCGATTCGTTACCGGTTCAGATTAAGTATTAGGGACATGGTTCAAAGTAAGGCATGAAAAATACGTTATATTCAATACAGGAGCTGCGTTAGCTCTGTCGCAAAAGTGACTAGGCTACAAGCTGGTACAAATCCTTCAAATATACTATAAATAATGTTTTCTTTCATGTGACAAAGAATAAGTAAATGAAAAGTAAAATATTCCACTCCCATTCAGAAGTCTTTAAGCATTTCTGAAAATAATACGTAAAGGTACCATTAAATTAATACAAATAAAGGTAAATCACAAACAACTGGCAGCATATCCGTCGCTGCTGTCAGAACAGCCATAGCAATTTCAGCCTTATTACAACTAACTAACTAAATGGCTTACAAAATCCGAAGGTTCATCACCAAATTAAACAATGCCCTCCAACAAAATTAAGTTTCCTTCAACTCCTATCTCCGACAGATCCTGCCTAAGATTATCCTCCCATCTACATCTAGGTCTCCCCAGCGGCCTCTTCCCCTCAGGCTTCCCAACCAATACCCACACACATTTTGCCCCACACATGTACACCACATGATCCGCCCATTTCATTCTACTTGACTTAATCACCCTGACAATACTGGAGGAGTAGTACAATTTTTTAAGTCCAAATATCCTCAACACCCCATTCTCAAACACCTGCAATCTATGTTCCTACCTCAGAGTGAGAGATGGTGTTCCGCACCCATACAAAACAACAGGCAGAATTATTGGTTTGTATATTTAAGCTTTCTTACAACTGGTACTTTTAATGTTACAAGTGAAATAAGTTAGTATTCTGGCAATAAAATAATGTTATGGATGGGACTGATTAAATGAGACTATGGTTTAACTGAGTCTTTACTCCTTCAATACCGGATTTTATATACTCCTTTTCTTGGCACTTGGTTACTGTTGTTCAGGGGAAGGCTGAAGTCGTAATTCAGGTGACAGAGCCAGCTGGTGCATACAAAAGATGGTTGCAGTGATAACAAGGTTCTATCTCCCCCTCCCCCCATTCAAGCACAGGGTATATTATTAATAATGATTGGCAGAAGCTGGAAATCTATGGTCATACATGTAAATGAATTAGCCGTGTTTGCCGGACAACAACTTTAGAAGTATCCTACTGTGACACATGGTCAAAATAGTTTAAATTGCAATACAAAGTCAGACTTCATAAACTGCAACCTCTGCACAAAATTCCTATAATTCGATTCAGTTAAAACAAAATGTTTATCCTTACTTCAACATCCATCACATCCTCTATCTAGCAATATACTGTCTTTAACCTTTATCTTACTAGCGTTCCGTCTGGGACATAAGTTTTGTACTAAGCCCTACGAAAGTTCCTTGTGCGGAACGCAAAACTTCTTATGAATAGGAATCATTATGGATTGCTTCCATTGTTTGTGGCATCTCTTCCTTATCCCATATTAACTGAATAAGCTTATGGATCCCCATAAGCAACCCTTTGCCACCTGTTTTAATTAATTCTGCTGGAATCTGATCAATACCTGGAGATCCATGGTCACGCCAAAGAGTCCGTCCTGGTCCGAGGCTTAGTTAGTTTTTTCGTAATGATGTTTTTTTTTACGGTGAAAGGTTGTTGGCCTTACACCCAACCCCCAACCTGGAGGACCAGGGCACCACTTTTAGTCTGGCGCATCGCCTTAGACTTGTCCAGCTTGGGTGACCCTACCATGAGCCGAAGCTCTGGTCGGCATAGCCCTAAGGGTCATTTGAACATGCAAGCCTCCTCACCTGGCAAATTGCCTTTGACAAGGTGGTTATACCTTCGAGAAGGACAAAAATATCTATATATTTAATATATATAATAATTGGAACATATATAAAAATTGGATCATACAGTATATGTGGCCTACTGCCACACAAAATTTCACATGCAATTCCAGTGGTTATTCACTTACCACCATCACTAAGCAACCACAGCAATATGTTTCAAAATTTACATTTTCGTGTAAAATGCAACACCACACAAAATTTCAAGATCCTGTATTGAAGAAAACTAGTGTTTCTCCCACCTCAAAGTTTTCAGTGCCATGTTGTCTAGTGGTATGACAGTCATAAACCTGCTCTTGCTTATTTATGAAAAGTAGGAAAATAAAAGCACTGTAAACAACAGAGCAGATAAGAAAAGTGAACTTAATCTTGTAAATGAAGCAACAACAAATTACATGAATCATGTGACCTTATTCAGACACATTTATGGCATGGCTAACTACCTTATACTAAAAACAAAATTCATTAAAACTTACATCTCAGTCTTCTATAAATGAGAAATGGCCTGATTTGGTTTGTGATGACATAAGTATTGTCCATTGCACAAACGATGCAGTCTTTTTTCTTTGCCCAATCTGTAAAAGAACACAAAAGTTATTACATTACAACACAGAGAGACAACCAATAAACATGAATGTATGCTGCATCAACTGCAACCATACTAATTCCTCATAGCTACATACTTCTTGAGCAGCTAACAATGAGTCAAATGACTACAGTCCACTAAAATCCTATTTCTTTAAGAACCACATCATTGCTGTCCTATCTGCACATTTTTTCTCCCTCCTGCACAGTCTACACGTCCCACCAATATCATCGTCCTAATGGAGTCGAATACAGTCTGCAAATCCTAATCATGTCATTTTGTTGAGCCTTCTGTTATTCCCCTCTCTTAGGTCCAAATATTCTTCCAAGTGCCCAACTCTCAAGAAACCTCTATCTAAATTATTCCCTTGGAATAAGAGACCAAGTTTCATACCCATGAAAAACAGAACATAAAATATGTTTCACACGTTTTAATATTCATGTTTTAGACAGAATACATGAGGCCAAAGGTTTTGAAATCATTGGTAGGTAGCAAGCATTCCCTCAATATAATCCGCCCTTAAATTCTTCTTGCCTGTAATTGTAACTTGTTTCAGTCAATCCAGAGTCTAAATTTTTCCCCAATTCTGAAATTCTTATTAGCTATATTTATATTATAAATTTATCCGGCAATCTGATTACAAGACATGAACACATGCTAAGTTTTCTTTACGTTTTCTTCTATACCATCTATCCAAGTTCTGACCTTTGGAGTTAAGTTTTTTTTTCTCTACAGTATTTATGGTTTAGCCCAACAAATTCACGTCAGCACCATAGACCACACAATTCCATTTCCTCTTTCTTGTCTTAGACCATTGTAATGATGTATTCTAGAATAAACCTGGTAAGCAATGCTAATAAGGCAATTTCTCATTTTAAACCATTCTGAACAGGAAATATGTGAGACAAAATTTTACCTTTTTTGACATTACTACTAATTATATCTGCACACACTTTAATTGGCCTAATTAGTTTTACGAAAACACAAGTAAATCTTATCGCAATGACGTCAACCCACTGTATGGGATAGAATACTCACTGGTAGCTGTGCATGATTTTAGGTGCTGCTTTCACTCTGTAGCCAGTTAACAAATGATGGGACATGGAACAGGGCCTAAAATGAAGCAGAAACAGACAATGAGATAACTGCTAAGTTTGGAATTTAGAAAGCAAATAATTTAAACCAATCAAAAGGCTATATTATATTTTTAACTAATATATAGTGATTATGATGGACAGGTAACCATATCTGGATACACACTGTACTTACTGCACTTACTAGTAGATCACTGAGAAAATGTGACCCCAATCCCAGATGGAATGCACATTTTTATATGAAAGCTGTCATCAGTGAGCAGGAGAAGAGTACATTATTGGAAACCAGTGACTCAAATATTAATTGATGAGATTGACAGTTTATTTCAGTAATCATCAAAGTATTTGAATTTGTTTACAACATAGGTGGCTGCAGATCAATCTGAAAAATAGTGCATTTTTTATAACTTTGAGGTTATGTCTGAAATCAGAAATAATTATAAATAGCAGTTCAACATGAAAAAATTGTACAATTTTTATTTTAAGACTTACCTGCTTCTGTTATACTTGGCCCCCAGATATTTCACTAATTACAGTCTTTTCTAAACTAGATAAATATTTCATGCATTCATTAAGATCCATATTACTTTCAATTGAAGTTGAATTACTTAACCTACTGATTGAGGGGCTTAAACAGCAGTGTACAGACTAAATAAAAGTTCCATATAAAACATATTAACTGCACGCTGCACATGGCAAAAACTTTTATGTCTACGACATTAACAGCATCCATTACGTGCTACAAAATGAAGAAATAAACAATTCCTTAGCCTCATTTGTAGTTTTAAAACAGAATTTGATTTCTGCTTTTAGGTTATTAAACATACCTGCAGTGTTGAATTGATGTAACTAGTGTTTCCATCATTAATCATTCCTGATCCCACAGAATGGATTCCTCTCCAGCCCAATTGCACACATTCTGCTGGGAAAAGTGTCATTTTTGGTGTCAAGATGGAATCAGGTTCAGGTTTTGCACTAACATTCTCATTACTGCCAGTGTTACAAACTAAAATCAAATTACAAAATACATACATATATATATATATATATATATGCAGCAGAAACAAACTGAACATGAACAAGGACTGTGGACCAGTTGAAACTAGAAGGTAGTTTGAATGTTATAACTTTTATAATATGCAAATAGCAGATTTAAATTGGGCTAGTGGCCACATTTTAACTTTGGAGTTAACACTTTAACAGTATCCTAGTACAACTGGCAACTGTAAGCTGTAAAACATGGTCAATAATGGTTAAGAGGCAATGAACTATTATAAAAAATTTACAACTCCAATAAAGCAAAATCACATTTTAATAACAGAGTATTTTGCATGTCGGCAGGTACACTGAACACATAATTTCATTGTTCATTCATTTTCTGACAGTACCTTCTAACTTTTGCAACCACCAGACAGTGGTCAATATCACATTCAGATCCATTTTTTCTGAATGCTGCTTTACAAATACATCATACAAAAGATACATTCAAGTGCATTTTTAATAATGTAATCTCAAAACATTTTACTCGTGGCAACTTTTCTACATTTGCCAAGTTTATTACTCTAATCCCATACTCACATGTAGCTGCATGAAAGCTCACTCTCTACTTCTGAAATTAAACCTACTAATAAAAATTTCACGCAGTTCATGGTTTAAATTGATTGGATACATGCACTACTTCCTCATTAAAGCTCTCCTATGTGTAATCATCGTTCCTTCAATCGGGTATGTGCATTCAGAATATCACACCAGTGGTCTCCTTGTATGTGTTATCAATAATAAACTTTACCCTCTTAATGTCCAATATGATTATATTATGAACAAAACACTGAAACGTTAATACATTCAGAGAGCAAAAGGTGTACATAAAATTTACTTTCTAAAAAGAGTCGCCAGTACTCTTGCTGATATGTTTGAATCCGAAGATGGAGAAACTTTGCTGCACAGATAATACTTATTACAAGTTGTGAGGGCATGGCTTTAAAAATTCTCTGACCAAAGGCAAAATGCTCAGTGATTGTAGGGAGCTGCTTTAAATTCTCTGAACATGGATTCAGATACAAGATATACACAAAAGAATGGTGCGGTTTCAAAAGTTAATAAAAAAATTATTTCTCACCTTACACGGGCACAACATAAACCGTCAGCGGCGGCAACTGTCCACGTTTCTCATGTGTTAATTACAATCCTTCAATGTGTGCACCCTGGGTCACACGACACACATCCACACGGTAATCAAACACATCCCAGACCTGGTGTAGCATGTCCGTTGTAATGGCCTGTAGTGCATACGTTATCCGATCATGAAGTTCATGGATGGACGTGGGTAATAGTGGTATATAAACGCTGTCTTTAACGAACCCCCAAAGAAAGAAATCGCAAGGTGTAAGATCTGACGAACTGGGTGGCCAAGGGAGAAGGTTGTTGTCTTCATTTGCAGCAGCACGTCCGATCCAGTGCTGTGGAAAAACACGATTGAGAAGCACTCGTACATTCCTGTGAAAATGGGGAAGAGCTCCGTCCAGTTGTAGGTGTAAGGTGAGAAATAATTTTTTTATTAACTTTTGAAACCGCACCATTCTTTTGTGTATATTCTCTATATAGGGGACTTTTCATGACGTCATCAGATGCGCATACGCAGACCTGGTGTATTCTTTCGACCATGAGGTTTATACAGTACCTGGTGGTTTTTCGTTTAAGTAACTCTACTCGTCACCGATAGATACCGCGAGCATTGCGTCTGATTTCGAAAGAAACAGCTTGTGTCTCAACAATGGAATTCATGTTTGTTTCTCCAATATAACTGTTGTCAGTCAACAATTTCGTTTTCATAGAAACACTCCATCTACAAAATGGAGGGAGGCAAGAACAACATTCACAAAATAAATGGATTGATGAATCGAGCCAGCATTTATCAGTTTGCATCCAGGATGTGGAATTGTCTGTGTAAATGGTGCAGACGATATTTCTTCACTGGGGTAAATAATAATGGACTAACAGTTTTCCGCGGTACTAGCAAATTTAGAATTCCTAATTCATATAAAGTGCCTGCTACAATATAGCAAAAATCAGGAAAGACAGGTGGGACTTTGCCTACGAAAGCATCATATCCGTGCTGTAATTATTTACAGGGATATACTATTGCAGAATTTATTGGAATGATTATATTCTAAACTTACCATCACAACAAACTCACTCCGAACAGACTTTGTGCAGACACTATTTTTTCTTTAAAAATCTACAAAAGAACATTCCAAACGTTGCGTATTTTTCACAATTTTATCATTTCAGAACCCCATATTAAGTGGTTCTAACGTTTAGAATGAAGGCAGCTGACATAACATTCATACCATATTTCTTGCACATCGGTTGTAAGGGACACGAAGAGTGCTTAATGATCTTGCAGCCCTCAGTTTTCTTCGCAAAGGAAAAAATGTTAAAAACCGGTTTTTAAGATATGCAGCTTGATGTTGGGGTTTGTTAAATTTTGATACTTCCATTCATTTCGGTATACGTGAATTCCCGAGAAGTTGAAAGGTTCAGATTTTTATAACACGTTCGAATGTAATGGTTGATATTCTCTTTACGTCTGCAACAGCTTGCTCCTTAAGCAGGCTGTCCACCGACCAGGAAATAACAATATTGGAGGAATATGATTAACGATGATCTATATAAATTGGGCTGCTTAGCAAATATTGTTAGACTACAAAAATGGATGGAAAGTGTAGCAAATCTGGGAGACCTTGTTGTTCACAAAGGATTCAGAACCCTACTGAAATTACAGCTTAACTGGACTGAGTGTGCGAATGTGCACTGGTTTCTCCTGGTACATAATGGACACCAGTAGCGGGATATTTTAGATAGAACATAGCGTGGATTTAGTTTAGGTTCATATTTATAGTATAGCCTCAATTATGGTCCATCATAAATTGGAAAAAAATAATAAACACCTTATTTTGCACTCTCATAGAACGTTCGGGCAAAAGACGATCTAACAATTCGATATGTATTTATTTCAACTACTCTCTAACAGAGAATGTGTATACATCACAGCGATCCTATTTTCTCACGTTCTTTATACGCTCTGTGTCAGGCTTAAATATCTCTTTTTCGTGGTTTCGAATCCATGACATGTATTCTGGCCATAAAGTCTCTCATAAATTGTATACAACATCAATTGTGCAGTTTAAGTAAGAAACTTCCGAAATCAGTTGCATTAACGTTGTAGCAGTGCAGTGGGCTGTCCATAATTAAAGAGCTCGAGAGAAAAGTGAACGAAGCAGCATTCCCAGATTAACCAATGTTCAAAGAATGTGCTGAAACACGCATTTTCTAACCTGAAACAGCAACAGAAATGACATTAAACCGTGCCCAGTAACAACTTAACTCTCCGGTAGAATTCATAAGACTAAATTAAAAACGCGTCTAAGAACACATTAGTGAGGAGAATATTTGAAGTGCGTGGGGTTGGGGAGCTGAGAGAGTTGTATTATGAGGAGCTGTATCATTTTTACTCTTCGTCAGATAATATTAGAATTATGAATCAAGCAGAATAAGATGGATGGAAAATGTAGCACACATGAGGGAGTTTGGAAATTCTTAGGACAGTCGAGATTATTTGTGAGACGTGGTATATATGAGAGGGTAAGATTAACATAGATCTGACAGAACATGTGGATTTGCATGGGATTTATCTGACAGAAGACAGCAGTGCTGAACGTTTGTTAATGAACGTGCGGATTTAATAAAAGGAGTGGCATTTTTTGAGCTGAACGACTTCTAGCTTTCGAAGGAAGGCTGTAATCGATTGAGTTTGTTACTTCACATTTCTTGTGTACTTGCATTAGGATGTCTATGATGCCCTTGACATAGAAGGACTCAAAGATGGCGGTCGTAATTTGCCTCTTTTCCCTACACGAGAACTTTTACACTACAGCAATTTGGCATACGGTGGTACTTAACAAACCAGTGCTTCTCGCTTTGGTACGCTGTAATCATTCGGTGTTTACATAAATGTTACAGAATACTGGTTATACATGTTTTCTAATATTAGACACCGTAAAATGCTATATAAGAGTCTTCCAACATTGCGAGCGCGATGACTATACATTTCAGTGTCTCATGCGGCTATGATATTCTCTTTTTTGCAGAACTGCTCTTCATATGAGAAACAGAACGACGAAAATAGCGACCTCAGGTATGTGAACTACACTCTTCTAAATGCCAGAGTCATGGTTATAAACAAGAGGTGCATCAACTGATTAGGCTAATGGCTCACATGTACTGAATTTCACAATTACCTAATTGAGTTTTTCTACCAAATGGCAAATAAGAACAAAGTTTCTCTTGGAGACAGAACTCAAGAAAAAATCCATCTTTTTTGGAAGGTCGGTCATAGGTGTGTGTAAGACAATGGCGTGTCATAAAAAATAGTAAGCACTTGAGAGTTGTCCTGAAAAGAAAATCCATATGATATGTCTTAGAAATTTATACTCAGGGTTGTAAAACAAATGTATGTACATCAACTCTTCCCAGAACTCGAAAAAAACAACAACTAAATACGTCTTATATGGAAATACATCTCTAGGAAAATTATTTTCGTTTTAATATCCCGAAATATAGACAAATCGGTGTCCAGAAAGTTATTTGACCAGTAGTGGAAGTGATACATACGTAAAATGTTCTGCTTTTCTAAAGCCAGCACCGAAAAACACGTAGATTCTTCCCTATTTCATAAATTACGCACAGAGTTGTCCATAAAATTGGTACGTCGAAGACGAAAAATGTCGCCCTCGGTGGGCTAGTGGTAGCGTGTTTGCCACTGGATTCAAGGTTTGCGGGTTCAAACCCGGCCCAGTTCGATGGATGGTTAAAGGTGATAAAAATTAACACAACTTCCTTCGGAGGGGAAGTAAAGCCGGCGGTCCCTTGAAGTAGATTTACAGCATGTAGAAAAACCTTATGAGCATGAACGAGATGTTTTGTAGGCAAAATTCAGCGGCCATTTCTCTCCAAGAAGTCCCTATCAAATGTCTAAAAATAGTTCAATAATCTACGAAATGAGGCCGTTATACTCCACGTAGGAGAGAAATGTGTGAAGAAACGGCCTGGGAAGGACTGTTCATTGCCCCTATTTTCCATAGTATGTATTTATAACATACTCGACACTTTAAAATTTTCTTTCACTATATTGAATAATGCTCATGTGTAAAATACTTGACGTTTTAAATTCTGTATCAGTAGCTTATAACTGTTAGTTTAACGACGTCATAATATGTAATTAATTTTGTTATTTTGTTTTTAAATAAAAAACAAATAAAGTAAATGCCTTTTCATGGAATAACGAAATAATCAGTCCATACAAGATAACAGTTTTAGATTTGTAAATGTAAGCATAAATAAGAAATTATACTGGATATGTTTTTGATTCCCTGTTAAATTTCATTGAGTATCGATGCTATTGTAATATTAGAAATTAATGGGATAAAATTTGTTTTAATGCAGGGCTCTCATAACAAAAGCTTCTGTCTCGGAAACTTCGAGGGATATTGGCCCAGAAAAGAGTACCGACGAGTACGACCAAAAGGACCAGTACAGTTTCAGCTCATTATTTGAACAGCATACAACAAAGTTAAGTGACAAACTGGCCGAGGTATCAGCTGAGAGGGATGTCTTGTTAGAACAAATAAATCTTTTGAAAAAATCTATAGACTGGCTGTCAACTGAAAATGAGGGCCAAAAACAAGAGATTGAAAGACTTCATGACGCTAAAGAGGTAGCGGATGCATTAAGAATTAAATATGAAGCAATAACACGTATATTAAATAAATTGAGGATAGAAAATAGCAGATTGAAAGTCAGCTTACGCGATAAATCACGTGTTAGTGCAGAAAATGTGCTTGCGATGTGTAGTGAAATGGCTAAGTTATCAGCAGAGAGGGACGCCTCGAAGACAAGTTATGAAGCAATTGCTGAAGAAAATAGTAGACTGAAGCGACAGTCGTTGGAGACGCTCGAAGCAGATGGTGTGGAGAGCGAGTGAACGTTATGAGCAAAACCGTAGAATCGCTGTTGTCTGAGAACGAGGACTTAAAACGGGAAGTTCAAAGATTTTCTGTCAGAGAAGTTGAAGCTGATATATTAAGAATTGACTGCAATTCAGTAAGAGTTAAAATGTGTGAATTGATAACTGAACGTAACAGAATACAAGCTGAATTATGCGAGGATTTAACTATCGAAGAAAGTTTGCCTGCGATGCGCAAGCAGATAGAAATCTTGTCAGCAGAAAGGGTCGTCTTAAAGACAAAGTGTGCACAAGTTACTGATGTGGATAATAGCAAAGCCAGCCATGGTAAACGAAAATGGGAAGCTCATGGATTATGTAAAGAAGTTGAAACACGATGTTAATCATGCCAAAGAGAGGGAGCTGTAGAAAGATGACATTGTTAGCGACATGGAAAAGTAAATTAAAAAACTGACAGATTACATCACAGCCATACAAGAAGATCGTACTGAATGGATTCGGAACCGTCTCCTGATCAAAAAGTCACTCAAGAAAATAGAGTGCAGATACAATCCAATTCTAGCAATACCAGCATTGACAATATATGTAGCAACAATGGTGGAAGAAGGGCTCCAACAGCAATTTAGTTACCTACGTAGTCTATAAGGTAATTTTTTTAGTTTAGTTTGTCCCACTATACGCCATGTAGGCGTTTGGGGTGAGTGGAGGTATAGCTCCTCTCTTCCTTGACCTCGGCACTAGATGGGGGTGAGTGGTCAGCATCACGCCCCGGCCGGCTTTACCCCCGGGAAATGACCCTGGTACCCATCGTGTAGGAGGCTGGGTGGGCCCCAGAGCAGGTCTGGACGCAGAGGCTAGAGGAAAAAAAAAAATCCTCTGCCCCCGTCGGGGATCGAACCCCGGTCGTCCAGCCCGCAGCTAGTCACTATACTGACTGAGCTATCCCGGTTCATATATAAGGTAATTAATTTATTCTATTTATAGGCATATAGGCTCCAGATACTTCATATTTGTTGTAACTGTCAGTTTCACACATACATTTTTACCACCTCAAGTATATGCAGAGTAATGCATCGGGATGCTGAGTTACAGAATGTACAGGTTATATGCTTTATCCATCTTGACAGGTTATAAGATTTGTGATTATTTAATAAAGTACAACACATCTCTGCTCAGGACTGATAGTATTCTTTGTTCACGAATCGTATTTTAAGTAAATACATTTATGTTCACAATTATGTACATGATGGCTCATGAAATGTTTCCCTTTTGAACATTTCGATAAAAGTTTTGTATTCGTATAATGGTACGTATTTTGTAAACTTGGGTGAGATGCCCCACATTTCTGAAAAAAATATTATTGAAATCCAGAAGTTGAATTTTTATTTTACAACACAGAATTCTGATAACGACTACAATGGTAAAATCGAAAAAAATAATTAATCCGTCATTTGAGAACATCAACATTATTTTTACATTTTTTAGAAAGTCCTTTTTAGCTATCTCTCCCGATAGGAAGGTTGAGATGCCCCACTGAGAGAGGGTGAGTTGCCTCACTCATTTTTCCTTGTAATTTAGAATTGCAACGGTCACCATACATAGCGCACAGCTCGTGGAGCCATTTGTTACAGTCCACACACTTAATCCAGTCACAATTCTGCTTTGTTGTAGCATAGGGTTCTTCACGTTCGGTGTACATATCATTTTTGCTTTCTGATTCCGGCTCAGGTTATCTTGATTTCTTTTTATAAACACGTCCCCTTTGTTTTCCCCTATTATCCGGCTTTTCTTTTTTAATGAACTTCAGACGTTTTTTGGCAAAACAGTCCTCTGATGTTAAAACAGTAGCTGACTGCTTCCGCTTCGAATATTTTCTCTGAGGAATTTCAGATATTGGAGAAATCTTCAGAAGGATTTTACGTGAAGTGCTTACATTTTCATTCGCTTCGCATGAGCCTGATTCGTGTAAAAATGCACGCAGGATGTAGGAAGCGTCCTTCGGCCCTGCAACAGGCTAAAACAGAATTGGTTTCTCCCTTTTCTACAGACGTCAATAAATGAACATCTGTGGAACGATTTTTTTTAGCGAGAACGTATCCTAGCTTTTTTCACTAAATCATTTTCCATCAGCGTCTTTGTCAGGAGATCAAAATATTTGCCGGTTTATTCTTTTTGCATTCCTTGAGCTCTGCTGAGGGATATTCCTTCAGCTTCCCTCACACTTATTTCGAGATGTCGTCTCATAAATGACGCAAACCAGTCCTTCCCGGCCTGTCCTTTTGCATCACAGAATCCATGTTTGATGCCTAACTTTTGAGCTAGTTTAAAGGCCAGAATTTGAACTTCTTATCTGCTTACATCTGCTGAATATGTGACACCATTTTCATTTCTGCATAAGTGCCTAAACACGCAGCTGGACCTAGAGATTCGTCTTTTTAAGGTCCTTGAAGGAATTCCAAAGGCTCTACTGGCAGCATTGACACCCATTGTTTTTCGTTCAACGGTCCATACTGCTCTTTCCAAATCTTCTTACTTCCATCAACCACTTTCATTATTATTCTGCTTTTATGTTGTCGGCATTTCCTTAAAAAACAAAAACATTATTGAATCTTCCATTCACCCCCCCCCCCCTCGTTACTCAAAATGCAGAACACCTGTTCTCAAAATGAAGAAAATGAGGAAGGTACTATAGCCGCTCAGTAATAGGAGCTTCGCTCCTTGGTAATCACTTGACTCTTTTCAGGGGTGTTAACGGCATGTAACTCCCGACAACTAGAAGCTTTCTTTATCTCTGAATATAATACTTTATTTATACACCATTTAATTATTTAAGGATAAATACAGATGTGCAGATGATAATACTTGGCTTTAGCCACAAGACGATGATCTCAGCCTTGTATTGGGTTTGCGTGCGGCTACCTCGAAAGTTTGTTGAAGAGTCCTCTCTCAACCTATTTAATGCGTAAGGTCCAGCAACATTATCTGCTGAGTGACAATGAACCATAAAGTCTAACTAACTTTCTACATATTTCCGCCATAAATGTTGAAGTATGACACTTGGGACTACAACCAATTCACGCCAGTTTATTGCCCTGGTGTAAAATCACAAGACTCATGTGAACCGAAGGTCCTCGGACGTCTTTGTCCTAAACAGTTAGGTATATGCCATGAACTAGAAGTAAACATCCCAGTATTACCCTCCAAACACAACAACAAGTTAGAATTTTGAAACGAAAAGTAAAAAGAAATTCAGCCTAATAAAATAATAAAAGAACTAAATGGTAGGATCAGCAGAAGATGTAATTTGGACCGTTACAGTACGCCATTAAATACCAGAAACTTGAATTCTATCACATTAAATTTTGTTATCTAGAAAAGCATATGTGCTATGTGCGGAAAGTAGAATGTTTTGTCGCTTGTAAGAAAGTAATTACGCAAAAAACTTAGTAGCAGCAAAAGTTACGGTCTTTTATCCGTAAGTATGGAGAAAGAGACTCCATAGTAAAGAAGATGAATAGTGCTACTAGAATCTGCAGCTCTGAATGTAAGGTAATCACATGGTAACGAAGTAGACAGACGGAGGTTACCTCCAGGTAAGGCGTTAATCCTTTTTAACACAGAGGGAAGTTCGGGGCAACTGACCCGCAATAAAGTGGGGCATCTCACTCAAAGTGTCGGCTGAGAAGCCCCAGTTTATATCACGTGACTCGCCAAGAAAATAGTAAATTGTGAGAAAGAAACATGTAACTTATTCCCTTGCTTCCGCAAGAAACACATAACAACAGTTATTATTTCACTTGCCTTCGCTTTCACTAACTATGACTCCGCGAACGGAAAAATGTTCACCCTCGGCAATGGCAGATAACAAATATAAGTGTGTATTCTGCTTAAAGTGCGTAAAAGAAAAATCGGACAAGTAATTCCTTCTTACAAGAGCAAGTAATCCATAAAGGTTTGTCTCCATAATCTGTTCTTTATGTTCAAGGTAGATATGTACCGTTATAAATTTGTAGCGAAATTTGGGTTGATTTATAAAGCGAAACAATGTTGGTGGATGAAATGGAGACGAGAGAGACGTTCGGCTTGTTGAAACCCAGTAGAGATTGGAAGTGCAGAGTTTTAAATAGAATGACTACCTACTCTCTGTGAACAATCCAATACACTTTATGTGACGTTGACATTGTATACAATTCTGTTAAAATTTTGAATCTGCTTTTTTCAAGTTTATCATTTTGCAAAATGCTGTTGTTAGGTAAAGTCAGTCTTATTTACATTATTTTATAGTTCGGCAATGTCAGTTTTATTTCCGAATGATAAGCTATTCTGATTACATGTGTTATTTTTAGTCCTTGAATTTTCTCGGTTCTACACAGATCCATTTCTCACTGACAATTATTCTGTAGCAATGTTCGCCCCAGTATCATGTTTACAGTGTTGGATATCACTGTGGAGATAGTTCAAGATCTGGCAGCACTTGTTTGCCTGACAATAAACTATTCTCACTTGATAACTTCAATGTGATTTCTATTAACTTCCTAACCTCAAAGACTTTCACATTGAGGAAAAAACAGGATACCAGATATGCAACAATAGGACTGTTAGAAACTCATCGTATAGACAAACTAGTGCTGGATGGAAATCCGCTGTGTAGCAAATATAAAGACTTCTTTGTTAATGAATTGGGGAAGAGGCTTCTTTATAATCGTTGAAGCTGGGCGGATTTGACCTACCTCCACCGATCGTGCATGATGTCAAGACTTGCAGATTCTGGCAATTAAGTAGAACTGCTTGTGTTCAGAAGAAGGCTTAAGATTTGTCCGCCGCTTCCTGGAGGAGTAATGTCAACTCTATTACAGTAATAATAGGGAACAACTGGCCAATGCTTTCTTTGATAATTTCGTGTTTTTGTTTACATAAACCTGTCCACTGGGTGAAAGTTCAACTACTACTTCTGAGCTCGTAAAATGCATCACAGCCGGAATATTCTGTATGTGAAAGATGACGGAAGAAGACAGACGTTGTAAATTATTGATTATAATAAGGTAAAATGGATATTATATGGATAAGTAAAAAAATCACTTTTACTTGCGAAACGGTTTCGTTTCTCTATAATGCTCCTGCGTGTCTACTGAGGACGTCTAAGTGAGCGATTTTGGATCCGGGGATGTGCTCAACCCAAAACTAAAAATCTGCTAAGCGTAAACTCCATCGCATTAAGCGGCTGTTATTTTCTGCGAATTTGTGCAGAAATGCTAGGGTGCAAAGCGATCTGTTCTGACAAAAATTTCCTGCCATGTAAATAACAACGATAATACTTTGTCGCCCATACCAGAGCCAGCATTTCCATCTCTGAGGCTGAATACGACCTCACTGCCTTGTTTAGTTGTCGGCTTGCAAAATAAATATGTCTCTCTAATCCTGGGGTCCCGGGTTCGATTCACGGCGGTGCCCGAATTTATAACTTGTGTTGGGAAAGGCAACACGGAGTTTTCCTCCGGGGCTTCTCCGGTTTCTCCGTGGCATTCCAACAATTACTTCCTACTCCATACACACAGAAGAAGGCAATGGGAAACTACTTCTGTATCACGTGCCTAAAGAACACACATATGAACAGGTCCCAGTCCGAGAAAAGGATGAAAGGATCCCGTTCATAATATGTCGCCAACCTCCTGTAAAGGAGACGGCGTAATAAAGAAGAACCTTTCCTGTACTTTGGATAGAACCGAGGCAATGACCACTGATGATGCGTCCGTCGTTCCCGGTGCACTCGGTTTGCGCAAACACCTTGAATGGGTATCTGAGCTGGCTCCACCAACGCAAGACTTGGGGGAACATCACATTTTTTGCCCAGAAGTTGTCCCTTTATGACTTGTCTGGCTCTCGGAAATACAGTCACAGTCTGAAAATTCTTTACTATCAAGAAACTTGACACTTTCATTCGAAATTGTTTTCCCTCAGCAAAGATTTCATAAACGGTTTCCATCTTTAACTCTGAATCTTTTAATTCTGCTGTTTTAGAACACGCCGTATTATCATGACTGTCCTAATGAGAATTTGTGGTCCATTTCCTTCTGCGTGCACATGTTCCAACTGGTGTAAAACTGTTGATTCTTGGCAAAAACAAAACCTGGGATTTCAAATTTAAAATAGCGAGTCTAGGTACCAAAAAGCAATACCTAAAATTCCTGAAGCCGTGGTTTGTAACTGACAGAAGAAAAAGGTGTGACGAAAAATGATGTTATCCACCAGAAAATACATAGCTTGTTCGCCTTTTACATCTATTGCATTCTCTATGACTCCAGAATGTGCACAGTTTGTACTACTCAAGGGGTTGTAAGACTCGCCAGGCTGCAACAAACTCACTGATGAACCAGAATCCACTCTAAAGATCATCTGCACTCTCTGTAAATTTACCTGCGTTTTCAGGGTGTCTTGGTGTAAAAAGTAAAGCGTCCCACTACACGCCTATGGAGGCACTTGTGGGGAGCGGAGGTATAGCTCCTACTCTTTCTTGACCTCGGCACCAGATGGGGGTGAGTGGTCAGCATCACGCCCTGGCCGTTATTTACCCTCCGGGAAGGGATCCCGGTATCCATTGTAGAGGAGGCTGGGTGGGCCCCAGAGCCGGTCTGGAAGCAGCGCCTAGAGGAAAAATCTTCCTCTCCCCCCGTCGGGGATCGAATCCCGATCGCCCAGCCCGTAGCTAGTCACTATACTGACTAAGCTATCCCGTCTCATAGCGAGATATCTACCATGTGAAATTTGCGGACTGCATTTTCTGGAGTGTCAAGACGGAGGGAGCTGTCGTCAATTTCATTCTGTAAAGATTACCCAGAGTTCTACTTTGGCAGTTTTCGCAGTTATATAGCGCCTGTGGCAGATGACACAATGAATTTGTGTACTTATCGAAAACATTTTGACATAGAAATTAAGGGTAATGGTGTATTGACATTTCTATCTCATTGCGCAGGTTATGGTGGCTAAATTATGATGAGATCAGGGGTTGATGTTAGTTCCCCCTCCCTTTGCAGTTTTACTTTCTAAGCTCGGTGTTTGATGCGGAGCCAGTCGGGGGACATTTTCCACAACTTCTCTCGCGAGCAGTCACTGCGCCACTTTGGGCCGCAACCTTGCATCACCTCTCTGGGTCTTCTGATCCATACAAGTACTCATCATCTGTAGCTCTATTGTTATTCATTAAACTTACTCTTCGAAGATTGGTCTTGGGCTTTCATTCTTTAACGACGCCTTACCCACCATCAACTAGCAACATAAATAATATAGCAATGCGCTCGGCTATCTGCATCGTGTCATCTCAACTCCCGGGTCAAAGAGCCCACGGTCCTGGATAAGGGATACTTCAACAGAGTCCAGTTTACACCCTCAAGATGGAGGCAGTATAATCCTACGAAACTTTTGTATTAATCCACAAGTCATCACGGCTTCACAGCCCACAAAACAACCGTGGAAAGAATTCTTAGATATTTTTATTACAGGACAAAAGTTCCTTTCCTGTTTATTAAAATTATTGCATTTTCTTCTCAAATAAGACATTCATCAGTGACTGTTATCTGGGCTGTAACGCAGTGTAGTCCGGTAGAAGTTCACTAACGTTTCAGAGGTCATTACTGCCTCCATCATCAGGACGAGGATTAGAGTCCAAGGACAAAGGCAACAGAAAAGAAAAACTATGGGCAAGAATCATGTTAAAATCAAGACAGAACTTTTAGTGGACCAGGGAGGAATGATGCAAGGAACGGGTGATAGCAAGGAAGCCAATAGGAGAGAGGGGACGTTTCAAATCCTCGCCAAATGATGGAGAAAGGACATGCAAAGAGAAAGGAGTTTTGATAAGGGCCGGTTTCCGTACCGTCTCTCTCTGACCGCCAATTATTCTGGTAAAATTGTGGTAACTCATTAAGACATGAACCACGTATATTTTGTGCATGGGTGAAGATCAACAAGTGGGGGAGTTGTCGATGTTGGTCTTGTCATTAGTAACGTCGTGTGGACTTGTGGGTAGATGCTTCGATCCTGAAGATGGACACAGTATGTTTCTCCGAAACGTTGGTCGTTGCCAGTATGTCTGCTCCTCCTGAGACGCCATGCCCTTGACCTCAAGACACTGTAAAACACGTATAAAGAAGAACAACTGATGTCACTTTTCGACACCAGGCTGCGCTCGCTGCTCGCCAAAAAGAATAGGCGTGGGTGGTTGCGTTTGTTGCAGCTTCTGACGACGGCGACGACCTTCATAATGTTCTTTAGGGTTCTGTCGCCGTGTGGACTGGCCGGTAGATGCCAAAGTTTTGAAAAAGTGTATTTTCTCCGTCTTCAGGGCTTAATTAACAATGCTGGAAATCATTGTGGCAGGAACGGAGGTCCGGTTCAATATCTGCCTATTTCCATCATCACTGGCCCATTTATTCGGACATCACACGATATGTCGATGTGAAGTAGCAACACTGCGCCTTCATCAGTTCAATAAAAGTCAATATGTTACACGAGTAAAGGTCACTATGGTTAGTTTGAAGAATTTTTATTTTTGAAAGCCCAGTAGGAACTGTTTTTACTAACCGCTTAAAAAATCAGCAACTCTGAATTTCATCCTCAAAGTATATTTATGGGTTTCTACGATTCACAGAATAAACAGGGAGTACTTCCGTGAACATGATTAACCATATGGTCGTTGCTATGGAAACGCTTTGTGTTTTCCTTGAGGTTGGAATGTGCGAGCGTCAGCTTCAAAAGGTTTTACACACTGTTCGTACAGACCAATCGAGTTCATGTTCAAAATTCAGCATAATTCCTTCCTCTACAGACAGTCGTACACAATATTAGTTAATACAACTTTAAATATAACAAGAGTTTCGTCTGATGTCTTATCTACAGTATTATTTTCTTTTCTGTATAGAATTAAACCCGTTTAAAATAATATAGATACAGTAAGATGTAATGAACGTATAAAACTGAGGAGTAATATTTTATTCTTAGATTTATTATAGTCTTATACGGAGTAATTGTCGTCGAGATATTGGTTTTCCTGTTGCTCTTATTCTCAGTCGTCTTCATGGTTCCCTTCAACTTTCAGAGCAACAAACATTTTCAAAATTCTCTGCCGTTCTTCCTCCAGTAAACGATCCCCGTGTTTGTAGGTGTAGTCATCTGCATTCGGAAGTCCCTTGAATACACAGGCCGATAGCGCTGTTCTGTGTGAATTCATGTCTGCAGCCTCGTACCTGCAGATTGTAAAAAAATTAAGAGTGAAAACAAATAAACTTATACATCATTTAAAGTTAAAAACCATTATTATCACATATATCAGACAGAACCACAGAAAACTTATAAGCCCTTCATGACGACAAAAAACATATCAAGACCTTTATATTCTGGCTTATTTTTCTTTTAAATTTATGTTACCTGCGTTTAGCGATCGAATATTAATACCACTATGCAAAAAAATTTGACCATTTTTCTTTTCAAAAATGGGTTTTTGTGTTTCTAAGATGTTTGCGACTCTGGTGTGGAATAATTATGACGGTATTATCTTTGGGACTCGTCATCTGTGTTGACCTAAAACGTCTTCGGCGTTTGATGGGGTTGCTCTGTATTCCAGCAGAAGGAAAGTCAAAGCCTGCTACTTAAACATTCTAGTTTTTTCCCAGTCCACCTCCAACTGAAATTCCCACATCGGGACTCTAGTGCTTACTTCCCGTACCATACATCTTGCAGACCCTCCAATTCGTTCGAGAGATGAAACGAGCTGAAGGAACAATGCCCACGTGATTGTTAGTTCACACACACAAATATAGGGGCCGGACCAACAGGTTGTTGAATCGCAACGCATGTCAGTACATCATGATTGGAGGAGTAGGTTAAGACTGTGAAGTGTTGTGTTCTGCCTGGTCTAGTTACGTTCGATATACTTCATCAAGCCGTTACCCTCGGTCATAATAACACTTCTGTCGCTCACGTATTCTGCTGGGGCCAGACGTGGCTCTGCGCTAGATTAAATTCTGTTGCTGACTGACAATCTACTAGTCATGAAATTCCCCGACTTTTGTGGAACCTGAAGGTCTGTTACGGTGTCACAAGAGACCGCCACCGGTCCAGATTCTGATCCAGGCCGTATTTTATGATCTTTCAATAGTATCCTCCCATCCAAATATAGTTTACCACAAACTGTGTTGCTAAGATTTGAGTGCACGTATTTTCATAAACGTTCTTAAAACTTGCCCTCTTTCAACAATTTATTTTCAGAAATAGTTTTTCGTCCAAAAGTAAACTTTTCTGGAGAGGGCTGTCAGCGCAACAACAATAGAAAGAACAAACTAAAAAAATGAACTTTCGTCTGATTTCTGGTTCTTATGAAGACGGCAGTCTTCTGGGCTGCTGCGCCGCGTAGTGCGATAGGTACTGATCAAAGCTTCGGAGGTGCTTACTGCCTCCATCATCAGGTGGCACATTACAGCACGGCGAAACATCACAGAAGACAGCCATTTTCAAACGAACTCCCATCAAATATAAAGAACTCGAGGTGGATACGAAATGTCGTAAAATCGGAGACTGCAAGTGGCCTAATACCGTGATTAATATGGTGGTGTTGATGTGTTGAGCCCCAAGAGGGTATCCTTGATCAAAGAAACTTCGTCTGTGGGCTTCTTATTAGTGCAATTGTTGTTTAAGTCTGCTTAGCATTACTTGGCCATCTGCAGCTTGGATGTAATGACTGAACTGCCCTTTTCACTGTAACACACAACTCTAGCCCAATTTTAGTGTGCGGCTTACTTACAGCCGTGATGTTGGAAGCGACAAGCGCCTCTGAAACGTCGGACAATTTTCTAAGAGCCTACAAGGCCAAAGACTCAATGTGATTGGTCACCTTGATCGAAACGCACTTATTTATGCTTCACAAGTTATAGTTTGTAAAAATATTCTAAACTAACAATAACAAACAAACCATTCATTTGTACTGTCGTCGAAATATTTCACTTGGCAAATGCTGGTTTCGTTATTAAAACCACCGATGGAGAAGATGGTGTCGTCAATTACTTGAAGCGCCAAGTTGCCACGCGAATTAAGCATGTCGGAGACCTTGGTTCACGTGTCTGTTTCAGGGTTGTACCTCTCCCCACTGCTCGAACTGGGTAACATTCCGACAAATCCTCCTGCATATACAAATGCTCTGTGTTAGGTCACAGACTATAAACGTGGGCTGCCGAACGAAACGTTTTCCAAGATCATTTAGCAGGGTCCTTCTCGATAATTTATTACTCCCTCAATTGATCAAGGATTTTCTGGCGTTCAATGGAACCAGAATGTTCATTACCACGTTCACAAGATCCCATAATTCGACCCTTCTCACGTAAATTATTTTTCTAAAGTCACGCTTAATATTATCCTTCTATTTACGTGGTCTCGTACTTTCAGTGTTTAAGATTCAAACTTTGCATTTCTCGTATATTCCCTGCGTATTACATACTCCGCTCATCTAATTTTATGGTTTTATTCTCATAAAATATGCAATTCGGTTCACGTAAGGAATGAATTAAACAAAAAATGTCTTCAGCCAAATGAGAGAGACGAAACAAATTAATCCCTTTATGCAATGGAACAAAATTAATAATAAAATGGCTATGATGGAACACATTTTTTCTTTCTTATGGCCATTACAAAAAGACTGCCCTGAACCACCAGCTCTTCTTGCGCACAGCATCCCTCAAACTCGCTAAAACTTCCTGGTAGAACTGTTTGTTTACCATCTGACCACGTGGTACAAATTCATGATGGACAATGCCTTTCCAATCAAAAAACACAAACAACACCACCTTGACATTTGACCGACTTATCCGTGCTCTTTTTGGTCGAGGAGACCCTTTCCCCACCCACTGCGACGATTGCATCGTGGTTTCAACATCATAGTCATAAACCCACGTCTCATCTCTTGTTATGATGTTCTTAAGAAAGTTTTCATTACCATTTGCATTGGCAAGCAGTTCCTGGCTGATTTCAACACGGTTCTCTTTCTGAGCGTCAGTCAACAAACGCGGCACGAATTTTGCATCAGAAGTTTTTCAGTCAAAATTTGATGGCAAGATCCTATGCTGATGCCCACTTCGTCATTAAATTCTAGGATAGTTAAACGACGATTTCCACGAATCATAGCACGAACTCTGACGACATGGTCGTCGTCTGTTGATGTAGAAGGTCGTCCAGGCCTGAGATCATCACCGACCGATATATTGCCCACTTTAAAACGTTTGAACCACTCATAGCATTGCGTTCGGCTCATACAGTCCCCCTCGTATGCTTGGTTAAGCAATTGAAATGTCTCTGTAAAATGTTTACTAAGTTTGCAGCAAAATTTCACACACATACGCTGTTCTTCAAGCCCTTTCATTGTCACTTTGTCACTAATCCGACGAACAGCTTGTGTACGTGCTCAGTTCAGCTGATGTAGATCGACGACTAATGTTCATAGCGGAACTTGGCAAATGGCAGTTTGTCGTCAAAACCTGCCGCTAGGTGCGCTCAGCAGCCGCAGCACACCATCTGTCCCGGTTGGCACGCTATTTACAAAGTTCGGTCTTTTTTTGAACACACCTCGTAGGAGGCTTGGGTTCGAATTCATCTTATATTGTACCTGAAATTGGCATAACTACTTTCATCCACGCCATTTTCAATCCATAATTCATCGCCATCTATTATTTTCCTCTGTATATTGTAAGGCGGCGTTAGAGTAATGTCAGCTGTATAAATATTTATGCGAATCCTTGATGGATAAGATAGACAACCCTTGTATTTGTTTTGTAAGAGTACGTGCAGTTCATTGCTCATAAAGGACACTTTTTTTCGGTTGTATTTAGTGCTTGGCTTGCCTCGGTAATGCGTTGCATATTCATAATGGAGCTAATTTTCTCAGTAAAAACGTGTACTCAGGAGGTGAATAAAGTATGTGACACTACGGAATGTGTTGATTCCACGTGTATTCCCGCTATGATTAGACGCAGCTAATTATTACACACTACACCCACATTACCGAGATCTGTAATTACGTAATGCTACAACAGATCCAGATAATCACTAGTCACAGACACATAAAAGAAACATGGTCCAATAATCAGTTCACTGGCGATTACTCCAGCCCACATCATAACACAAGGTGGATACTGTGCTACTTAAAAAAACATAGATTTTGTTTAGTCTGTTCAAAATGTATCGGACCTTAATTTTTCCCACGGAATCGAATGAAACAATGGTGGTGTCCTCCGAGTGGGGGGGGGGGGGACCTTCATGCGCATGCGTGAAATTTTTCCGGCGCGCAGAGAGCGTCAGTCGTTGGCAGTCAGCCTGTGAGTGAATGAGTGTAGTGAACGTCCGTCGGATTTTCTCCGAGATGTACCACACATTCATAAGCGACAACATTGCAACATGATGCTAAGGCTGGGAAACTATGAGTGAGGTTGCACAAGCCTCTTGCTGTTCATTCATGTCATGATCGCTTATTTCACCGGTAAATATGGTCTGGTACTTAAGGTATTCTTCATAATCCAATTCACATGGACTTTCTTGAAATATGGAACTCTGCACATTATTTCTTTGTGGACTTTTCAGACAATCGAAGTACTTACTCCTCCAAATTAGCACAGTCATCCGCATTTAAATATCCCTGTGGTATTAAACATCATTTCATCTAATGCAGAACAGGTTAGAAACATTTTTCTCCTAACAGTAAAGTAACGTAAAGCTGTCCCACTATGCTCCGGTACCCATTCGATAGGAGACTGGATAGGCCCCAGAGCCAGTCTGGACGCAGAGTCTAGAGGAAAAAAATCCTCTGCCCTCGTCGGGGATCGAACCCTGGTCGTCCAGTCCGTAGCGAAGCAAATTTTTCTCATATTTTCTTATCCTTATTGTTGGATAATACATGTGTATGGTATCACAGTACTGAAGGAAAAGTCACCCGCAAACCTTGATATCCCAGCCATGCCACGTAACACGTCTCTTTCTTGTACTTCCAGCAATGTCTCACCCGCCCCTCATATTCACCAGAAACTGCACATGTACAATCACATTGGATGATGTCTGTTGTCTTCTTCACTTATGGGGATTCTCTTCTTGTGCCTTACAGACTATCTGATCATGACTTAGGCCTACATCTAACTTGCAACGTACAAGTAATAAAATGCTAAAGTGGAAGTGGTCGCACACCGTTCCCAGTAACTAAATAGCAAATAAATTACTTGCTTAATTTCTTTCTGGGGATCACCATTTAAATGACACAGTAATCATCTGTTACTTACAGAACCCAAAGGTGTATCTTAAAGAGTAGAGATTCCAGGCTCTCTCAACAGATTCAAAAGTATGACTGGTCGGCCATCAGACAGGAAGAGAGTTTCATCCCTCTTAACTCTCTGACGGACAAATCTAAATACAGTTGTTGTTCTTACACTGTACAGTACAGTACATCTAGATTCATATTTTTATGGTTTCTATCATCAAGAATGCTTCAGCTTACTCATTGTGACGTCAGCAGCGTGTGATTTCGACTCTTTTACTCTCGTGGGTTTTGTCATCAGGGGGGACGGAGGCAGTATGGCCTCTGATATGTTGGTGGAAATACACCAGACTACACGGCGCAATATCCCATAAGACAGAAATCTTCAAAAACGTTATTGTATTTATTTTTTCACTTGCTTCAGTTGGCGGATGAAGTAGATCGTTCATATTCATGTATACAACCGACGGTCTGGTGGAACGTAGAGGCCCATATATGTCACAGTTTTGAATGGTACATATTAAGTAATCCACAACCAAATCATGTAAGAATTCGTTCGTTATACCTCTGATGATCAATAGAGGATTTGCGTCAATAAAAGTTAAGTGACTTACGCTCTTCAAACCGCACATTTAAGGTACTACCTACGAAGTATTAAAGAGATCATTAAGAGCCCTTCTTTTGCTGAAGTCAGTTTTTCACATTGCGAGCTCAACACAAATGCAATCATTACAACAGCTGCGTTAATAAAACGCACAAGCATAAAACCAAACAAATCACACGCAATTACTTTCGGCACAAAATCACATAATAATCTATAGATCGCCATTCTTTCGAGTTACTTAACACGAGCAAAGCCACTGACGATACCAACTAAACTATGTTTCGTTCTGTTCAGTTCTTTGAAGTACTTACGATGTAATATAACACCATACAAAATGAATACGGACCTGGAAGACAATGTACAAAAATATAATTTGCTAAATGGATGCATTTACAGATACTTGTGTTTCTATTTATTTCCTCTTTTTTTTACAAGTATTAAGAAAAGAAGGTTCAAAAAGAATAGTAACACAATAATGAGATTTCTGAGATGCATGATGAGGGTTGCACTTCAATATAAAACGAGAAGTGAAGAAGATTGCTGTCTTCCGGGGTGTTACGCCGTGTAGTATAGTTGTTGTCCATCAACCTTTTCAGAGGTCATGCTGCCTCCATCATCAGGGCGATGACCTCTGAAAAGCTGGCGGAATCAACCATACTACACAGCGCAACACCCCCAGAAGAGAGAAATCTTCATACTCACCTCTGTGGAAACCTCAAACCAAACGAGATGTGACGACTTAAGAAAACAGATAGACAAAGAAGAAATTTTGGTATAAATACGAGAATATCAAAAGAAATGACATAATTGTGTAGAAAGGATGACTTGTAAACCCCTTCCGTGGCAAAGGTACTTCCATCAACCTACTGGAATATGTCCAAGAAGGAGAAGGAAACATCAATTCAAGAACATATTTTTTCATTCAAAAGAGAATCATTAGAATAATGGCAGGCACTAAAAGGAGAGAATCTTGCAGGAAATTATTTAAGAAGTTTAATATTCTTCCACTACCCACTGAATTCTTGCCCTTAATATTATCGTTTGTAGTCGATAACATGGAAAAATTTCAAACAAGTAACGGTGTTTGAAGTTTTCACAGTGGTGAGTCTGAAGATGGCTGTCTTCTGGGTTGTTGTGCCATGTAGTCTGGTAGATGTTTACAGCCATCTTCAACTGGATCTGCCCTTGTCTTCAGGTGTAGTGAAAGGGGCACCTCACTCACTGAACCAGTGACTGAGATTAGCTCATTCTAATGGGCCCCAGAGACTCAGAGTCCCCTTCATTACACCTGAAGATGGGGAAAGATCCAGTCCTGGAAATGTTGTGTTTATTACATCAGACATGGTCAAGGACCAAAAACCCAACAATCCAGGCCATATTATACCATCATTAGAATCCAAGAATTCACAGCGTTTCACATTTTTACATATATCTCAAATCACATAAGTTTACAAACATGTGCAACATGATGATGAAATGGAATAACAGAAAATATTTCTTCCCACGATCGTTTTCTTCCTCGTGTAACTGCTGTACAGACTATGGGACCCAGTCTAATGTCAGGGTGGCAGAGTCCCCCACAAAGTTTGTGTGTGCAACTGGCAAATTCCACTGTGTTAGGGTGAACCCTGGCACTAGAAACCAAGAAAGATACAATGAGTTTCATGCCCATCATTCTACCACCATTATAAAATAAAAACAAACCTTTGCATAAGAATTTGTGAACTATCGGTCAGATTGTCAGAAACTGCGAGAAAGTGTTATGTAATAACAACTTAATTCCAGTCATAATATGTTGAGAGACAAGCTGTTATTTCCAAATGTGAACAATGGAAGAAAATTAATTAAATGCAAAGACTTAAAATTAAATTACATTGTCTGGCCTCCATAGCCATGATATACAAGGGTTTAAAAAAACTACTTGAGGATGGATGTCAGTGTAGAAGTGCTGCACCTTATAATAGCATCAAGTACAAGTGAAGAAAGTAGAAAATAAAACTGCATTTTCCAAGGAAATGGTGTACAGTCTAGTCAGAGGAGGGTCCACTGCCATACTGCAAAACCGAAGCCAAATTGCAGTGACTATGATCTTAATGTAGATGGGGCAAAAATACATGCAACATGGTAGTGGTATTGGTGACCGTTTTATTGATTCCTCTGGTTTAAATCTTGGACGAGGAAAAAGAAAGTGTAAGAATTTACCTTACCTCTTCTTTTCAAGTCAGTTGACGTTCTTATTCCTTGCCTTGTTAATTCTCTTCGTCAGTGTCATAAATATCGCGCAATGCGTCATCCTCCACATCGATGACATTTTTCCTAAACACATGATTTTATTGCACATTTTTTAAGGCTAACAATATCATTGGACAAACATGCAAAATAAAGCTAAAGGCTAACATATCAAAAATAAGTTCATGTAAATTTAATTTTAGCAGTGTTCTATAGTGTAATAAAATTTTTAATCAAGAACATTTTTCCCCACTTTAAAATTCTGTCTGAAGAGATAAATAAATATAATTGTAGTAAGTTAATAAATAAACACATAAAATTCTGCACTACATCAGAATTCACTAGACAATAATATTTTCAAACTTACTTTAGTAAAAATTCTATTATTTCTTTGTATGTGTATTTGTCAGAATCTGGATCATTATCTTCCCCTCCATTCTTCCTTTCATATCCAAGTTTTGACATCAATTTTTCCAAATCATTCTTAAAGTGTGACTTTTTAAATGAATCCTTCATTGCTTCTTCACATCTCACGAATGCATATGCATCGGTAACGATTGCCAGGAACATGTTCTGAAAGAGAAATGTACATTTTAATTTAAAGATGTGTTCTAAAACAAATAAACAGTATTGTTACAATTGCCTGAATAAACTTAAGCAAACCATAAAAACTTTAATCAAGTGTGTCACCTCAGAATTGCATCAGAGTATCCACTAAAACAAATGCAGAGTATCAGTGAGTAAACAATTTTAGTATTAATACATCTTGCATATATATACAGGTAGCCCTAGATTTGCGCCGGTCCAATTTGCGCCGATTCAGATTAACGCCGATTTTTAAACCTGAAAGTCAAAAAGTGAAAAAAAATTATTACTATTTTAACGTTTTACAATGTTCCTCGTACTGCATCTTACACTACATCGTAATTCTTACATCGCTGATTTTGAATAAAAATTATAAATACAGTCATCTTTGCAATTACGTATGTTTCGTTAACGCCAATTTGCTCCATTGACGTAAGAAGACTAGCGCAAGAAATGGGCTTGGACGAAGTGACAGATGAAGATGTAACAGAAATTTTGGAAAGCCATGGGCAGCCTCTTTCCAATGAAGACTTAGAAGAATTGGCAGCACAACTGGACCAAAAGAAAGAGGAGGAAAGAGAGGAAGAACTTCCTCTACGAGAAATTAAGACAAGAGATCTTCAGCGCATACTCTCAGACATAGAAAATCTCACTGATAAGCTCTGCGAGGTAGACCACGACTGGGAACGGAGCGTTATCGCATCCATGATGCCTTATCGTGAAATTTCGAAAGGAAGAAAGAAGAAATCACGACATTCTACAATAAATGCCTTCTTTAAAAACATGAAGATCCTCAACCAGGGACTTCGTCAGGGAACTAACGCAGCTTCATCACGCCATCTCCGATTGTAAGTGTATAAAATATATTCTTTAAATTCCCTTTATTTTATTTACGTTATTTGAGAACTTTAAGTGTAATGCCATTATATTACTCGTCAATGTTTGGGTGTCGGGAACGCATGTCATTGACTTCCCATTGATTTACATTATAAAATCCTTCCAATTTAAGCCGATTCCGATTACGCCGGTTCGTACAGGACCACATCCCCGGCGTAAATCGAGGGCTACCTGTATATATGTATATGTATATATATATATATATATATATATATATATATACACATACATACACATATACATATACAGGGTTAGCCAGAAGTATGTTTACAAACTTCGTGTGCGTGTTCTGGGATCAAAAATAAGACAAAATTTTCCTATCAACATGGGGTCGCAAATGTTTCATTTTCTAAATAATAGCCAAAAATAAGTCTCAATCTATGCCTTTATTGCCAAGTATAAGGACAGGGATGTTTCTTTGTAACGGATGCTTAAAGCTTGGTCATCCATTCTCCACACATGCCTAAGCACGACGTACACAAGACTGGCGGATTTGTTCGTACATGCCAGGGTTTCCTCGAATCATCTGGCATTCACTCTGCACACGTTCCCACAGGTCGTCTTCATTGTTTATGGGTGTTGCATAAACGACAGACTTCAAGTGACCCCACAGATGAAAGTCTAAAGGAGTCAGGTCCGGTGACCTAAGTGGCCATGCTACTGGGCCACCACGCCCAATCCATCGCTGAGGGTACTGTTCATTGAGATGATATCTGACGCGATGGGAGAAGTGTGCTGGGGCTCCGTCGTGCATAAACAACATTTGTTTTCTTGTATTCAATAGTACATCTTCAAGGAGACGTGGCAAGTGTCTTCTTAAGAATCACCGATATGAAGGTCCTCTTAGATGCGAAGGAAGCATGTGCGGACCAATAAGCATGTCGCCAACAATTCCTGCCAAACGTTAATTGAAAATCTTTGCTGGAAGCTGGATTCACTTTGATATAAAGTCAATTCATTGAAACTTATTTTTGGCTAATATTGCGAAAAAGAAACTTTTGCGACCCCATTTTCTTAGGAACATTTCTTCTTATTTTTATTCTGGAACACACAAGTTCGTAAACATACTTCTGACTCACCCCGTATATATATATATATATATATATTGTTTTAATAAAAGCTGCAGGTGATATTTTCATTATTTCAAAATATATTGTGCACTGTACTGAAAACTGGAAAATATTATCATTATTATTCTTTACAGTTCTCTCCTCTCTTCCATCTGTAGAATGGCTCGCTGTAATTCTGAGGTCCTCATAACAGCAAGATAAGTAAAGGTCTTTTGATTTCAATTAACTCAATTTTGCACAACATTTAAAAACATGTTTACACTTACCATCATTATAAAGTATACCAAGTAGAGATATGAAATGTAAAATAATTGTGCAAGAATGGGATGGGCTACTACAACTGTGTCAAAGTCAAAATCTCCAATAGTAGCTCTTGCAAGTGTTGAGACAGTTGTCAGAAGCGTTCGGAAATCTTCAACCTGTGATTAAAGAAAAAATCAGTAAATTATTAAGGGTACTAGAATTGTCAATGTTTGTACTACTTGCTCACAACTACACCTCTCATATTTTCTTATTGTTTATTTATTTACTTTTGTTTTGTACAAGCACAAGCTGTTTGTTATTGTAAGAGGGAAATGCTGTGCTGTCAATGTTAAAACTTGGTTTAAATTTTATTTCATATTTTATCCTTGTCAGATACAATAATGAGAATCTGTAATCAACTTGTGCAGGAAGTTGGACTGCTGGTGAAAGTTCTTTGGAGTCGAACCCAAATAAGAAGTTAACAGAGCCTGTGAGATTCGAAGTCTCAAGGGTAAGTAGTCCTGATTACTATTGTCAGGATGTTGAAATCTAGGATGTTATTGTGACCTGAAGATGTAACTTGGAGGAGTCAAATGCATGAAGAATTTTCTTGGTGAAAACGTTAGGAAAGCAACAACTTTGAAGAACGGGAAGATGGAAGCATAACATCAGATTGATCTCAAAGAGATTAGATGTTGAGATGGGAGACCACAAGGAGTTGAATATTTGTAGTCATTTTTGAGAATTCTTCATACTAGTGTAAACTGTCAAAGTTGATCATTTCTGGATGCAATGTTTGTTTAATCAGATAAGTTAACGTCCAAACATTATACACATTTATATACACATGCACATATATGTACAAGCCCATGATTGCTCATATACATATACATACATAGTAACATACCTGTTTTCCAAACAGTAGGTATCCCAGCTGAGCGAATGTGGCAAAAACAATGAAGAACATAATTGAAAATGCAACAATCTGCTTGTAGCACTGTAAAATAAAAATGAAAGGCATAAAATACCATTATGTTTATGGATTTATATCTGTACCAACTTATTAGGATCTAGTAACAACTTTATAAATCAATATCAATTAGAAATCATACCAAAACTGCAGAATAGCAAAATTAGATATACACTTACCTTGGCAAACGTCATGCTGAATTGGGACATGGTTTTGTTGAAACGGGTGTATTTGAAAATTTTTAACCATGTTAGAGCTGCCAGAAAAGCAATTACATTGTTGTACATGAGTTGATAGGAAACAACGGAGTCAAAGTTTGCAGACTTCTCCTCAGCAATAAGCTGAACTATTTGTGGTTCAATAGCCACATAGCTATAGATTCTGAAGCATATAACAACATAGGCCAACTGAGGAAGAAAGAACACAAACACAGAATTACAATCACTGAAAGAATTAAGTGCGTTATACTTCATTCAACCAGAATTGCCCATTGAATAAAAAAATATTCAACACATAGTCCCTAGATTATTTAATTTTTATTTAACTTATTCAAATGCATGAGTTACTGAATAATGAAGAGGATGAGAAGACAATTATGTACAGGTACTGAGAAGAAACTAGAGAGGAAACAGTATATGCCTATTTATTCTAAGTTTAATAACTAACAAACTAACTAGATTGCTTATGGAACCCAAAAGTTCAACACTGAGTTAACCAATGCCCTCCACCTGTCCCTGTCTTAGGCCAACAAAATCCAGTATCCTTCAATTTCTACCTCCAATAGATTAAATTTTCCTCCCATTTACGTCTAGGTCTACCGAGCGGTCTCTTCCCCTCAGGCTTCCCAAACAATACCCGGTGCACATCTCTTGTCCATTCCACATGCACCACCCACCTCATTCCTCTTGACTTACACACACTGACAATATTGGGGGAGGAGTACAAATTTTTAAGCTCATCATTATGCAATTTTCTCCGTACCCCATCGTCTTCTCTCCTAGGCCCAAATATCCTCCTCAACACCCTATTCTCAAACACCTGCAATTTGTGTTCCTCACTCGGAATGAGAAACCGTGTTTTGCAACCATGCAAAAAAGCTGGCAAAAATATTGTTTTGTATATTTTAATTTTCAGGTTCTTAGAAATCAAACGGGAAGACAAAATATTTTGAACTGAGAAGTAGCAAGCATTTCTAGAATTTAGTCTCTGCCAAACTTCCTCATGAGCATCATTTTGATTTGTTATTGTTGTTCCCAATTATTTGAAATTTGTCACATTTTCAAAGGATTTATTGGCCACCCCAAGAAAATTCTGTCTGCCTGTTGGGATACCGACATGCGCTTAGTTTTTTCTGAATTTATTTCTAGCCCCACCTTTCTACTAGCTTCTAGTAAAACCTCTGTGTTCCTCTCTTGTATTTATATCATCACCCAATAAATTAACATCATCAGTAATTGCCAACAGCAGATGTGTCCCATATAACTGCAAACCCTCCTGCCTATCTTGGAATTTACTGATGGCTTATCCCCTCGTTTCAGATTGTTCTTGATGGAAAATGAGTCATTTAAATATTTACCTATTTTGCTACAGGTTTCATTTAAGCACATTTTTATTAGACTCACTAGCTTCTTTAATATAAGTTTGATGCAAAGTTTAATTTAATATTTAACAATAGAATCTACACTTCAAATTGAAGTAGACTGGTGGAAAGGAAGAAGAACTGGCAAGTGCCATTCTCTTTTATATTTTGTATTCAAACGTATAGCAATAAAATGTTTCTGTGAAGAGCATGCTTATTTATGTGTACGGAGATGAAATCATAGCAATTTCCATAGTCCATGAATGGATTCTTGATTCCTTATAAGAACTTAAATCTCTCCTTAAATGTATATCTTAAGCAATAGTATTACACTGCACTATTGTCTTTCCTTACAACACACAAACATTAAAAATCCCTTAGTTTTATTAATTTTACTGATATTTATTATTCACATTCATAAAAGGAATAAGCTGCTTCCAGTATTCTGAAGATGCTAATTTGTTGACTGAAGGATTTGAGAGTGTCTGAATACAAAGAGTTGTCTGTCTAGAATAGGAAAGCTCTACATATTATTTTTTGTTTGTAAAGGTCATATGTGAAAGTGGTGGAGCGATACAGATGAAGTAGTTAGTTAAATAAGTTTCAGTAAGTGCCAGTATGATGAGCCAGGATGGGGCAAAGAGTAAGATGTCCCTGCTTGTCAGTTAGATCACGATCAGCACAGTCCTGTTTCAGGGAGGGGTGTATATTTCTTCTTTACCAATACATTAAAAGTATTCTGGGGTCTACACAGTGTCCTGTCCAATGGTTTCTGGTGTAAAGTGGAGTGAGCATCAGACTAATCAATTACCTCAATTTGGTACTGAAGTTTAGTATGTGCATTATCTGCACCTTCCCTTTATGTTTTGACATGATATTCATGATTACATGCAAATGCCATAAGCATAAAGGGATAGTAAAATTGGAAAGAAAGTTACATTTATAATATCTGTACAGGTGTCTTATGCAGTTTGTAAATCACGTCTTTCAAACACCAATGAGCATCTTAGAAATTTACTTCTTATACCTTAACTATTAATGTCAATATGAAATGGTTTAAGGCAATACGACTTTTACTCAATCTAAACTATCTCAGGTCACAGTAGGGAATCTTACCACAAGAATGGCCAGATCAAAGAAATTCCATATTGAGTGTAGGTATTTGTGCTTTAAGATCACAATTTTCACTATCTCTGCTATGGTGTAGAAAAATATGAATGCTATGAATGTGCATTCAAAGAATGCGACAAAGGAGTCAAATTTGGTCACATAATGATGGAGCTTCAGTATTCTGTAGAAGGAAGATGTAATGATTCCTCCTATTGGTGGTTTCTCAAAAACAAGCCTGTTAAGAAGACATAAAAAAGATCAGTGTTCACCAAGTGATAAGCTGTACTCTAAATTGGCACTATAAAACAAGATATAGCAAGTATAACAAGATATGTTTTAATTATAATACTCATGCACATATTTAGGCCAATATATAATATGGGGCTTAAAATATATTAATGAATCAAAAATACACAGTGTTCCATATATGGCAGAAATTTTCTTCACTAGCTAAGCAAGTATTAGCTTATCAAGAAAGAATTTGCTTCATGGGGCTGATTATTCTTAGTAATACTGTAGTAAATTACTGGTCTTGATGTTCGTTCATTGGAGATTTATTGTACAAAATTTCACACCATCGATGTCACATTATGTAGTCATAATTTGTTTTACCTTGTACTTAATTAAATATTTACTGTATTGAAAAATGTTTCAAATTAAAACAGTAGATCTCAATGATATATATTTTATGTTGTGTACCAATATTTTTCTACAGTGAGCCATTTTTGGAAAACTGGTATAGCATTTTATATGTTTTTCATGTAAAGCAGAAGTTACATCATACTGATGTCAACTTAAATTAAATTATACCAGATATCTGGTGTTAATATGTGGATAGGCATGACCATCCTATTATGCAGTTCATTAAAAGGATGTATAAAATTGTTAATATATTTAAGATATTGAACATAATTAAGACTGTGTTGCACATTATTTATGTGCTCAATTTAAATATGTATTTATATTGACTTGTCCCTCGGTGGACTAGTGGTTAGCGTGCTCGCCACTGGATCCAAGGTTCACAGGTTCAATCCTGGCTGAGGCCGATGAAAATTTAAGGGTGATAGAAATCCATAGCACAACTTCTTTCAGAGGAGAAGAGAAGCCAGTGGTCCCATGTTGGAGATTTAACGCATGTAAACGAACCTTCTGAGCATGATATTAGATGTAAAATAAACAAAATTCAGCAGCCATTTCTCATCCATGTCTCTCCTGAATCACTGCTAGATGGCTCTGGCAGTTAAATCAGGATTGAGTAGAAATTGTGCAGAGGCAATGGGATTGTTACTCACTACTCAAATGCACCTCATAAGACTAATAAGGACAAGTTGCCTTGAGCAAGTGTCCCGGAATGGGCCAAAGCCCCAATTCTTGTAGCAGATAAAGATGATGATGGTGATGATATTGACTTCTAGACTAGTTTCTTTGTTAGCCTATAAACAGCCTATATGTGATTCTTCATGGTGTTTATATTCTCACTCAAATTAACAAAATTACCATTTGTACTGTCTGTGTCATTTAACTTGGATTGTAGCAGAAGTGGGTCCAGGAGGGAGTAAAGTTAGAATGACATGCTTTGTGCATATTCAGATCAGAGTTACTATCCAAAATGGCATTCTTCATTGATGTATGCAGTGTGAGTACCGCACATGGGTATCAATGGAGCAGACCCCAACTTACAAAATGCTTCTTGACTGGTATATTGTTGTCTGATTGCACAGACCAAGCCATATTATTAAGGTGAACCAAAATCACTACTATTAAGAGCTGATGCCAAGTAAAGTGATGCAGACAACATCTGATTTCAGACCATTCATTTCCAGACCTACTTGATTCTCCTGTACTCTCCTGATGGGAAATTACATTACATAGAAAATATAAATATCTATGATAAAGAGAAGAATTTGAAAGTGAGAACTTACTTCATAGTTAAGAATGCATCAATATTTGCATTATAGACAGTTAAGTCAAGGAAAATTGCACGAGTTCCTCTAGTAACCCAAACATTATTCTTCAGTGTAAGCAATTTCTCAATGGTTTTGCCTCGGTTGAGTGACAGTTCTTCATAATATCCTCCACCACCATATGTTGAGAATTTTCCCCAGTGACTGGAACCACGCAGTTCTTCTTCAGAGGAATAAGTCCAGCTGTAGTTAGAAATAGTAAATCAGTCTGCTTGTTTTAATACCAATATACAAACACAGACATATTAGTTCTGTTCCTGTACATCTGTGTTTAGAGGTATTCAAGAAGGTAAGGATGAAAAAAGAATGGTTCATCCTTGCAAATTGATGATCCTGGAATTAGTGTAAACTGTAACATCTGATAAATGCATATGAGGTGGCAGTAAGGCCGAAGGATATTTTTCTTCTGCATAACCAGTTTCCTACTTTAAATGTTTGTCTGCAAGCTTCAGACGTTTAATGTGAATTGACTAAATAATACACACACTATAGTACATTACTCTTTTGAAGAAGAGTCTTAAAGAAAACAGAAAATTTTGTTGTACTACATGGACATTGAAGGACCGTCTTGTAAAATAAACCAAATTTATCTGCTAAAAACAGTTCCAATTCTCCAAGCACTTTTATAGAGGCAACTCTGTGATATTTACCATATCCTTCATATGATTTCCTATAAACATAAAGGGAATATTTTGAATTACATCAATAAAGTGGTGTGCTGAAAATGTTGATTGAAAACTTACGCTGTTCCGATTCTTGGCCCAAATGGTTCTTTATCTTCTTTTGCAGGAGAATAGAAGTCATAACATGCTTGGAATAATTGCTGGAATTCTTTGTGTACTATGCATGAATCATTTCTCACTTTTACCTGTAGACAAGAAGTTTTAATTTCTTTCTAGTTACTACAACACATACAAAAGTCCTATGCTTTAGTAACATGACACCTATTCATTAGATACGATGTATGATGAAACAGTTCATATGAACCTATCTTGTCATTACTGACATTCTCTATTATGTTTTTAATATTCACAATTAGGAAATTCAAATTGACTTATAAATCATAAATCATGTATTATCACAAGTATGATAACTTTATTTAACTGAAAATGTTATGTTATAAAGCACTGCTTTCCAAACTTTTTCCTTCATTACCCAAAACTGCTGATCAGAAAGTCCTTTTTACCCAATGTAGGTAAAACTCTAACTGCACAGAAAACATATATGACAACTGAAGAGAGATCGGTAAAAAATAGGAAGCAATCAATAAGTTTGATGCAATGTCTTTATTTTAAACATCTCTAAGCATTTTAGCAGTCACAAAAAAATTGGTAATTATTTACCATGAATATTTCATCACCTAGGTCCCAGCTAATGAGTACAAAGCCACTGCTCCATCTTATTTACTATTTTCGGCAAAATTGGGAGCAATTGGAGACACAGCACACCTCACATAGTATTCGGGTTTCAGCAAACAATTTCGTTTTGTGCTCTTTATAATAACAATAATAATAATAATAATAATAATAATAATAAAAATAATATGATGATAATAATAATAAGTTCCAGTACTGAGGTACAGTTTTGGAATAATTAACTGGAGACTGGAAGAACTGAAGAAAATTGACAGAAAAACTAGAAAACTGTTGACAATTTATGGGATGCATCACCCGAAGGCAGACGCAGACAGAATTTACGTAAAGTGGAAGGAAGGGGGAAGAGGACTGGCACAAATTGAAGCAGGATACAAAAGTGAAATAGTTAATATTGCAGAGTATTTGCATATAAAGCATCAGAAGGATCCATATATTAATATTATAAAATTACAAGACAGGTCTCAATAAATAATGAACTCAATTACTAGGACAGCATCGAAAATCAAAGAAGAACTAAATTCTGAAGATGAAATCAATGACACAAATGAAGGAAAACAAATTAAGACATTGATTCAAGAAAGAATAAAGAGAAAATGGGAGAACAAAATAATGCATGGACAGTATCTCCGAAGTTTGGACAGACAACTTATAAGCAAAGAAGACACGTTTCTGTGGCTAACAAGTGGGAGATCTGAAAGGGGAAACTGAAAGTCAGATTATAGCAGCACAAGACCAGGCACTAAACACAAAATATTATGTAACAAAAATATTGAAAACAGATACAGACAGCAAATACAGATTATGTCAGCAATTTGACGAACGATAGATCACGTTATGTCCGGATGCCCCGTGCTGAGAAAAGAGCAAAATATACAACGACATGATCATGTCTGTACTCAGTTGCATTTTAACATATGCAGGAACCCTGGGGTAAAGCTAGAAGAGAAGCACTGGTATGAACACATTCCGAAGACAGTGGAGACAAGTCAAGATAGCCAAATAACTATTTTGTGGAACCAACAAGTCAGAACAGATAGAACCATCCCAAAAAATAAACCAGATATTATAATCAGAAACAAAAACGGAACTTTCCTCTTAATTGACATAGCAATACCGACTGACAGGAATGTTATTAAGAAGGAAGCAGAGAAGATCTTGAAATACAAGGACCTTCTCATAGAAATACAGAGAATGTGGAAGGTTCAAGCAAAAGTAATCCCAATTGTTATAGGAGCGACAGGAACTGTCTCCAGGTCACTCAGGAAATATTTGGCAAACATTCCGGGCGAACACGACGTCAGGGAACTTCAGAAAACTGTCATTTTGGGAACTTCATACATCATTCGAATGACGCTGTCGTAAAATAAAATAATATAATACATGTAATACATATTAAAAACAAAATGTATCCCGGAAATAGCTGCTGCCCTATGTACCTTAGGGACAAGGTCTGTCTCGGGTACATAGAAGTACATACCCATTAAAGTGGTGAAGAGATGGGATAATAATAATAAGGGGTTGAGGTAATGGGGAAATGTAGTACCTTTCACCATCATAGTCTGACTATGCTGGACACTGGTCCTCACCCACCCAGGAGTAAGTGAAGCGCAATACAGATGCTAGGCATCCAAGAGCCTCTCCTTGCTCGAGACCGTCCGTGCGTGGTGAAGAGCCACATCCGACTAGAGGTGACCCTGCTATATAACAGAACACGGCGGATCTAGAGGAGTAAACCTCGATAAATAATCCCTTAGTTCAATGTGTGGACAACCGTGCAGCTACTACCGAAGAATGGAAAGACTAAGATCTGGAGTACAGGTAACCTAGGTACTCCAAGCGCTGAGGTTGGTTACGGAAACGAGGCAACTCAACGCAGGCCAACCATGGACACGCACAGCCAACAAGCTCAAGGCTCACAAGAAAATCAATCAAGAAAAACAAGAGTGGCTTGGACAAGAGAAGAAATGAAGGAAGTAGTGTGGTGTCACATGTATTGTAAAACATTTCATAATACATGTGGCACTTGCTAAAAACAATATGGATCCCGGAAATAGCAGCTGCCCTATGTACCTTAGGGACAAGGTCTGTCTCGGGTACATGGGAGTACATACCCCATAAAGTGGTGAATACATGGGATATAATAATAATAATCCGTGGCGTAACAGCCCTCTGAGAGCCAAAGCCTATATAGGGTGACGTGTGGTCAGCACGACAAACCCCCAGCCATTGCTAGTTTTCATGACCGGGCTCTTTATGAAGGCAAGAGTGGAAAATCCTACCACACTCATGTAGGTACTCGGAAACTTCAATAATTATATCACGGCCTCCCCAGCTACCACAGGATATTCATCGTGAATTGTTAACCAGAAAGACTCCAAATGGTACTTTTTTTCTTCAAATAACATTTTGCACTGACTGCTTGACCTAAGCTCCATCATTTGCTCTGCAAAACCATTAACACCATCGGGGATTTCAGTCAAGTCACACAGAAATGGATTTACAATCCACTGATATACAGAACTTTCTATTTCAGGAAAGTTTTCCTTGGAACGCAATGATAGTTTTGTTAAGTGGGTGATCACGGCAAAATGATTTAATGTAATAAGAAGCATATGGCGTATTTATTAAATAGCAAATAAATACTTGTTAGACTGTTTTAGAGTATCGGTGCACAATGACTGATTGCTTTCTTCAGAGTACTTCTACACTTTTACGGTAAATTTTAATGTTTATTCCGAGGTGTGTCGTTACCCAAAGAAAAACCATTTTTACCCCTTTTTTGGGTAATTTACCCAGGTTTGGGAAAAACTGTTATAAAGGAAATGTATAAACCTGTCGTAGGAATGCTACTCCGATCATCTTACTATCTTGCAACGTATATCCAACTGGTTGTTGCGTATCATCTTGGTAGTTCCCGTATATACCGTCAATCATTATAGTCTCTGCAAACTAAAAATGAAATTAGTTAATTGCGTGTGAACATTAAGATTGTAAGTTATATATCGACTGTACAGTGCATTGCATTCTGAAACCATTATTTAAATATGGACTATCAGTCAGTAACTCTACATGATACATATTATTCTTACAGCAGTTGATATGCAGTTACTCAGATCATCAAGTGCTTTTTTAAAGGAAATGTGGTCAAGCTGAGAAAAGCCTGCCTGCTCCCAAGACTCATTTTAATACTCTTCTTTTATATATGCCTATGTTTACCATGTGGTCTCTTCCATTGAGATTTTTCAATCAAAATTATGAACACATTTCTGTTTCTTGAATATTATTTTTCCTATTTATTTCGTCTCTCATGGTTTTCTCCTACAAACAGTGTTGGGGGGGAGGGGGGTTAATAGCACAAATATAATATAATAATGTGAATATTTTTAATAGTAGGCAGTATGACCTCTGAAACGTTGGTTAACATCGACCAGACTACATGGCGCAACAACCCAGAAGACAGAAATCTGCTTAATCAGTTAATTACCAGGAAGCAAATGAGTTTCTTAAATTACTTCATTATCTCTACATTATAGCATTTATGTATGTCCCAACCATATATTTATCTTAAATGCATACCTTCCAGAAATGACTTATGTGTGATAAGTCTTTGAAGTTTGTTTCTCTAATACCATCTTCAAACTGTTTTTTTGCAATCAAATCATCTGCATGTTTTGTGAACCAATAGTTCATGTTGTCTGTCTTCACGTATGTTCCTGAAAAAACAAAGTGATATTTTCAAGATATATAAATAACTGCAATGGGTAGAACTTACTATCACAGGAGATGATAAAATGAATTAAGAAAAGTGTGTTATTTAAACAATTACATACTTTTATCTAAGTTTAAGTAAAACTATAACTTTCTCACTTTTTCATTTGGAATACATGCACTGAATCTTTTTTCATAATTCAGGGCTGTGGCTAATACAGCAGATAGCTTGACGAAATGTTTACCAGGAAATCACATTTCTCAAAAAAGGCTTATAGAAACTGGTGGAAAATAAGGAACTCTTGAAGATTTATAACTTTCATTAAGGAAATTATTTGCCTTATATATAAATAGAAAAAAAATTGTATTGCCTATAGATTTACTACATCTGCACTGTTGATTAGCTTCATAAACAATGGAATTTATGATTCTGTAACATGTAGTATTTGTACCACTGTTTAGCTAAACAAGAGTTGATATCTAGCTATTTGTAGCTTAACCCAGTAATGGGAAGAGTTGACATGTATCTTGATTAAATGAACAATCCAAATCACAGAGAGTTTGTTTGTATTCCAAATTGGACTACAGTTTTCCTTTCCTGTTAAATTCATATTCTGGTAAAGCAGCATTCACAAGGTGCCAATGTTACATAATGAGATGGGTAAATGATCCTATTTGTACATAACAACATAAATATGAAAATAGGACATGGCTATGTAGATAGTACAAGTACTCCATTTTCTTATACCCTCTTGTATGTAGTATCCTGTCTGAGCATCAATTAGACAACTGTACTCTTGGAAACTCTATTGGTATTGCTAATACCATGTAATTCAAAATTTACTTACCTATCATCACCAACACAAGGAAGATTATGTATATGATGAATTCTTTGCGATTAAAAATAAGTCCTTCGTTGTTAGTATTTATATATGCAAGGAACTTCTGCTTCATTCCTAAAAGACAAAGAACTTTGTATCAGTACTGAGAATTATTAAGGGCATATTTTTGGGCCTTGTCTACTGTATTGGATAAAAAAATGTATATGACATGCCTTGATTTCATTTGTCTTTGGCATTTGGTACTAGCAAAAAGTATGTTCTTGAGGTACCACGTTAATTACCTTAATATAACCAGTTAAAGATCATGACCAGATTCTGTTACAAATTTGGTGCATCTTTCTTTTAAGAACGAGTAAGTGGACTGAACTTACAAGTTTTATAGATTGTTGTTATATTTGGTTGATAATATGAACATCAAATTGAGTTCAAGTACCTGATCTAATTCTGATTGAATACAAAGAATTTTCATCAATAAGCAATTGTAAATTTACTTTACCTTGAAAATATTCCATTTGTCTCTTTCCAGAAGATTTTGTTGTGTGTCCTTCTCTATTAACAGAACCAGATGGGTTGCTTCCTTGGTCAACTGGAGATGTGTTATCGCAAATACCCAGTTGAGGATCACGTTCCGTATGGTGATATTGAATGTCAACAGCTGTACTTTCTTGTTTTTACACAGTAAAATACATTCTACTGGAAATTATTTTTTAATAATGTAGACTTTGCATGTTTATGCCTCAGTTCTTTTCAAAAAACAAATTCTTATGATAACAAATCTTTGTTGTTCATTTATTACGCCTAGCAACAGGCCATATTATCAACAATGTGCAAGACCAACAATACGAGTTGTAGTGACGAGAAACAACAAACAACAACAATACGAGTTGGAGCTTGCCTCAGTGATTAGCTGACATTGTCGCTGTGTTCAAATGAACGTGACCATAATAGAACAAATCATATTTTAGAATATCGTACAAGCGGTGATAACAAAATGACATATGAGGAAAGTCAGGAAATAAATACATAGTAGGAATAAATAAGAATATTGTAAGCGATTGAGGTGCTGTGATCTGGTGGCCATAGTTGTAAGTATCTATTTTTCTTACAATGTAATCCACAGATTATAGCTCAAGATTAAATGATGATAACGAAATGACAGGTAAAGAAATTTGTGATGTGGACCGCAGGTTGTGTGGTAGATATAGTCTTTAATCGCCGTTGGCACAGTTAGTACAATGGGGACATTGGTGTAATAACGAAGCAGAAAGTAGTTTGTTGCACTGTTGTGTACCAGACACGGGAAAACCGTGTAAAGTACTGTGTGGGTTCGATAACGTTGGTCGAGCGGATTGTGGTGATTGGTTATTTGTCGCCGAAAGGAATAAGAGCTGCTGAGAGTAGACGTGTACAAAATGCTTTATTACTAATAAATAGTAATAAATACAACAGGTTGCTGCTTAAGGCTTTAGCAGTGGCCGACTCTGGCCGAACAAAGTACCGTTGTCATGACTAAACTTGTAACAGGTCAAAAGCGTTTTATACTACTCTTGCCTAGACCACGGCCTTGCCCAACATTTATAAGTTGTGTTGGGCAAGGCCGTGGTCTAGGCAACACGGAGTTTTCCTCCGGGGGCTTCCCCGGTTTCTCCGTGGCATCCCAACAATTACTCCATTCACACACAGAAGAAGGCAATGGCAAACCACTTCTGGATCATCTGCCAAGAACGTATATGAACAGGTCCGAGTCCGAGAAAAGGATGGAAGGATCCTGTTCATATGGACCTGTCGTCAGACAGAACACTAAAAAAAATGGCGTATCCCGGGTACAATATGTGTACTTTGTACTCTGTATCGATAAGAATGTTCTAGAACAGGGGTGGCCAACCCAAATGATCTTTCGGGCCACTTTGGAAATGCATCATAACTCCGCGGGCCACATATAAAATTATATATCCCCATATTAGATTTAGATACACTATAGACATTTTTTTGGAGTGAAAAATTGAAACATAATGAGTTATTATTATTGTGTTTACTATTATTCTTACATGTAAACATAGATAATATAATAATAATGATACTAAGCGTACATTGTAAAGAAATATATAGCAGTTTTCAACAGCATGGAAAATATTTTTTCCTGTTGTTGTACCTTTTAAACTTATCAAATTTAACATTTCTTCAGTTACTTGAAATGATTCATTTACTCCACGAAGGAACACTACAATCTGAGCTGAGTCTGAAATGTCTGTGCTTTCGTCAAATGCCAAGGAAAAATATTTGAAATCTCGAATTCTGTCGCGCAGTTTTAAGATAATTTCATTTGAAATGTCATTAATTCGAATATTATTTTAAAATCAAAGTTAATTTTTTTTCATAATTTCTACAGATAATTTTTGAATATATGGATGCACAAATAATGTATTTTTTAATACATTGGTTTTCAGTACTTTGGCCATTATAAAATAAATATATTTTGTAAAAGTGTGATGAATCTCGCGGGCCGGAAAAATGTTCAAGCGGGCCACATGCGGCCCACGGGCCGCGGGTTGTTACCCCTGTTCTAGAATGTTCTAAAGTATTTGTGAGTTTGTCCTCTGACACTTGCCTCACTCCCGGACTTTGGCTGATGCTTTTTAATTATTTTGAAATGGTACATTTGTGGGGTGACAGTGTCAAAATGTAACAGAGTCACCGTTCGCTTGAAATACAACCCAATTATCAAACGAGGATAACATCTGTGAAAGTCCGAGTTACAGAATTTGTTAACAGTGTTCACATACAAGACTTAATATTCATATGCTACACTAGCAACTAATATCATACTACCTGATATAACAATATTATATTACCTACAATAATCCTATTAACTAATATGCGTGAATATGCAACACCTCCCCCTTCAAACTAAGGTCAAATTTACACCTTAATTGGGCCTAAATATATGACTTTGCTGCTCGAGCTCTGAGGGACCTTCGAGGTGTAGTTTCTTCATGCAGTGATTGATGTGAATCACGTAGCGGAATTTCTTCCTGTCTTAAGGACAAACTTACATTACTAGTTTTTATATTTATGTTTACAGTATTACCGCTACCACTAGTTTCTGTAGACGTTTGGACTTCTCTTAGAGGTGCTGTCAATGCCTTAAGGACTTGTACATTTTACACCCAAATCTTACACATTTATATATCCTCTATGTCACATAAATAACAATTGTACTCAACAAAATATACACTATTACAAAATACTTTGAGTGTGTGATTAAGTGATGATTTTTCGATTCTTGTTCCTTAATTTCTTTTTCTAATTCTGATATTTTAAAACTTGCATGTTTCAAATGGTCTAAGTGCGATGATACACGTTTAAATTCAATATTAATTGGTGAATTACTTGTATTAAACTTAATTCATAGTTCTTCAAAACAATCAAAATCTATTGGTACTTGAGAAAGCATATCTTCTTGCTTTAAAATATTTACCTTTACTTTAGAACTCATTTGCAAAAGTGCATACATACTGTATCTTTTACATCCTGAATATATGCCTAATTTTCCCACCCCTGTGAGTATAACGTCTGCGGGTTCCTTACCCTGGCATAACACTGTTACACTCTCAGCAGTAGGAGCAAAATATATTCATTCATTATTATCAAGCTGTGTTCATAGAGTATTCTTGACCTGTACCAATCTGGTATCACAGCTATTTGGAATTTCTCTTCTACGTTGCAGTAGTTTAACTGCACATGATTCCTGTAAATGGCTTGATAATAATGGGTGTTTCTGTTTATATATCCTTGTATTCGAATCCACATTCTTCCATTCATCAAATTCCTTATCATTAATTCCAAAATAATATTGTCTTGTTTGGTCTAAACATAAATCTGATTCATCTGTATCAATATATGCAAATTTGTTTTTACCTAAAGTTATCGTTATTGGTATCATTCTAAAGACCTTGAATGAACCTCTGTTAATTAAAGGTAAGGTGATTACATAACCTAATTTACCTTCATTTACATATACATGAATGTCACAAAATTTATAAATTAAATTAATAGAGTTCTTGCTCAGCGGAAAGGGTGAAGTGGTATCTTTAGGAAAGGATGGCATGCTCTGAATCAAGGTATTCATTATCATCTTTGGAGATATAACTTGCGGTTGTAAAATCCCTTTTCGCGCATTTGTAACACTTTGGAGCAAGATATTCAGGTGTCGTTGTAATTCATTACTTGCTTCATTAACTCTAGCAATGTGACCCTCTACTGTGACCTTTGCTGCCATAATACTTATCTTCTCTCGATTTTCAGTAGTCACTGATTCTATATAGTTCTTTATTTCGGTTAACCTATTTTTGACCTTTCTTCGTTATACTCTATATCTGCAAGGGTGTTATTGATAGCTCCTAGTGATGACTTAACCACATATAGTTGCTGTTTTAATAGTTTGGTCATATCATCGGAATTTTCTTCAAAATGTTTTATTTGTTCATTATAATATTGAGCATCGTCATTGTCCATAGTACCGAATAAAATTTTGCTAATTTCTCCAATGAAATAGAATATACCCCTTCTCCTTCGCGATTTTTCTGTCTTGTGATCAGTAATTTCTAATAATAGATCTTCACTTTTCTTAACCTGCAATAACTTATCTTTAGCAATTTAACGAAAATGATAGCAGTCTGTTCAATTTTGGATGTCTATCTTCTGACATAATATGTTTACATTTTTTATGTATTGGTCTATTCCATTAGATTGATTACTTATTTTATTTAAATTCACACATACCACGGTCCTCCATTCCGTGTTGTATAAATTTACCTGACCCTTATTTTCATAGTATATTCCTGGGGATTCGTCATATTTTTCCACCGTGTATCCTATTTCTCCCATGGTCGTTGCTGAACCCTCAAATCATTGTTATCCATAGCAGTATTACCGCGAATTTGATCATCTTTTCTGAAAAGAGAGTTAGACAACATTTCACTTTGTTGTATTTCTGATTTACTTGCTTCTTTTGAGCTAATAGAATGGTTTTACTCTGTTTATGTTTACCTTCTGTATCCTTCGTCCTCTCTTTATCGTGGCATTAACTTTATCTATGTCAACGACCTCCACTGATTGCTGAATTTACGTGACCTACCCCTTCGTATAGTCTCATCGTAAAGTAAAACTTTATCCCATATGTTTAACTGAAATTCTTTTGATTTTTTTTCGAAATACTCCTTACTCTTTTCCTTAGCTTTTATCAATTTTTGTTTTGCTACGTCGTGTGCAGTTTGTAACCTGCTTCGTAGTTCTATGACGTAATCATCGTGATTGTATTGCGTACTCGGTGTTTCTTGTAATGTCGAGGGTAATGTCGACTGAAAACCGTACACTAGCTCGAATGGTGTGTATCCTGTAGCAGCATGTACCGTGGTATTATAAACATTCATGGCATAAGGTACCCACTCATCCCAATTACTTTGGCCTTCGTTTACGTAGTGACGTAAGTACTCTGCTAAAACTCTGTGACTTCTTTCTAGTATTGTATGGATCTGAATGCTGGACTTTAACATCTCTAGCTGAAAGAATGCTTATGTCCTGGGAAAGGAAAATTTTAAGGCAGATTTTTGGTCCAATATGTGACAGTGGCTTATGGAGAATTAGAATGAATATCGAGCTGGAGAAGCTGTTCAAAAGATATTGTAGCTGTAATAAAGGCAAGAAGGGTAGAATTGCTTGGACATATAATCCGAATGAGTGATGATAGAGGATGTAAGATGATAATCAATAGTAAACCTCCTGGCAAATTAAAGAAAGGAAGACCGAAACGCCGGTGGATCGAAGACGTGGAGTCTGATCTTAAACAGATGGGCGTTTGCATTTCTGTTGAGCATTGTTATGTCTCCCGTGAAGTTCTGCCGTGTGATATCATAGAAATTTACCGACATTTCAGTGGTAATCAGCGTCTTGATGATGAAAGCAGTACCACCTCTGAATTATCGGTTAGTTTCCACGAGCCAGAAGACAGTCATCTTCGTACTCGTCGACGTGAGAACCTGATACCACTCTAATAAATCTCTTCGATGATTTAAATACACCACAACAGACTGTTTGAGCACAGTTATTTGATTTCTCCGGACACTTAAATCTCAAGTTGTGTTTGTTTACCTATAAAAGGACATGAAATAGTTCTATTTTCAACTAAATTAACAGGATGTATCTCTTGGCAAATGTCTCAGTTACCACATGAGTTTAGGTAGTTTGTTTACCGGTCACTCAGTAACTTAGCTAGTTTTTGAAAATATATTTCAGAGCCATTATAAGTTTTAGTTCTAATCAAATACAAAATTATGGATATTCAGAGTAGGCGAAAGAACTTCCGGAACTTTAAACACGAATTACTTTATAAATTTCTGGCGTAGGCTTACAAAATTGTTTCTCATCCTCTAAAAGTCGCGTTCCTCCCTCCCATGGAACTTAAAATGTAATAGTTGTGTGTTCTAATGAATAACAAAGTGATACAGGGTGAGCGGGGGGAGGTCCGCGGGACGACTTCACGTCCCTCACTCCTTTAACCTCTTGCGAGGCCCCGGCTTTAGTGGGGAGCGGTGCCGAGGAATCCACCCCAGCAGTCGCCCCTTTAACCGGTCGCCCGGCCACTACCCCGGTGTACGCCGCGCTGACCTCAGCATAACTGCCGAGTTGCCGACCACACGAGGTGGCTTGTTCGCCCGTGGATACATTGGTGGTGGTTGCTGTTGCTGCCGCCGCCGAGTCATCGGGCCGATGAACTTTTGCCGGTGCCGGCAGAGGAGTGGACCCGGCTCCGGACAGTGGCCCGGGCGCCGGGCGCCTAGATGCGGGTTCCATCGAACCGCCCGAGTTGGACAAGTCCAACTCGTTGGCCTTCCTCTTGCCAGCGTTGGCTCGAGTAGGCCCTCCGACCACGGCTGTTGCTGCTGCTGCTGTCGCCCGTTGTCTCTGCTTTTCAGCATCGATGGCGTCCAGAAGCTGCTTCCGCACCTGCTGAAGCAGCTCAGGGAGGTGGGCCTTCAGAAAGGCCAGGTCACCTCCGTCCATACCTCGCCGAGCGCTGAGAGTGTTGAACCAGACAATTCTCTCGACCAGTGCCGAAAAGTGAGATTCAATCCTTCCTCTATCCCCAATCCTATCTGTCCCTATCTATCCTCTGCCAATAGTCCAACCAACCAACCAACCAAAAAGCTAACCGAGGGCGGAGGCCTGCGCAAGCGCAAGCATCGTCCCTACCTAGGTGACACCATTCCTGCACTCAAGGCGCATTGCTGGAAATGGTAAACGGTCTTAATATAATAAAAAAAAAAAAAAAAAAAAAAAACGAAAATTTTGCTGACGCTAACAGGGTTACGCCGTGGCTGGAGCCTCGACCATTCAAACTGGGATCTGTTGCTGCTGATGGGAGGTTATCCCGTCAGGCAAGTTGTCCAAAGGAATTTGGTTGGTTGGATCTCTGGGGTTTGAACCCAGAGAGGGGGGGGCCGTTTCGGCTGAAGGCCTCTGCGGCGTGGGGGGAAGATCATTTCAGCTGATGGCCTCCACGATCGGGGGGGAGGGTGGCGGGCCGTGCCCCTATTAAGTTATACCCTGGCATTCGCCTTACAACTGAGGAAAAGCACGGAAAACCTCAGTCAGGGTAGCCGAGTAGTCTAATCACTCGTTGTGCCGACTTGGCCGTCGTTTGGGGACGGCCTCGGCTGGCCTGCTGGACATCGGTCGCCCTCGGTTGCCCTTGGGCGACCTCTGGCAGCCCTCGTTCGGCACGAGTGCCTCCCGAGTTGCCGAACTAAGGGGTTCCCCACACCAGCTAACCTCGAGTCAAATCTCTCAGTCAGTGCTCTGGTGTGGTCGGCAAAGAAAGGGACCCCCAGATCCTCATGTATTTGCCTGTTACTAACGTACCAGGGCGCGTTAGTAACAATGCGGAGACACTTGGATTGCAGAACTTGCAGCTTCCGGACGTGGGTGCGGGCAGCTGACCTCCAGATCGGGCATGCGTAATCCATCATGGGACGGATGAGCTGCTTATAGAGCAGCACACCGTTCCTGATGGACAGGCCACTTCTCCTATTGATGAGCGGGCCTAGCACACCTAATCGTTGCGCCGCCTTCTTTCCCACCTGGTTGACGTGCGCCGACCAGGTAAGCCCGGCGTCAAGGGTGACCCCCAGATACCGCGCTGTTTTGACCCATTCGATCGGCTGGCCGAGAAACTGCACTGCTCTGGGCTGTTGGATGCGTCTTCTCGACGAGACGAAGAGAACCGCGGTGCTCTTCGAGACGTTGATAGCAATCCTCCAGGCCCTGAGCCAGAGCTCAAGTCTACTCAGGTAGGTTTCCAGATACCTGACGAGAAGCGTTGGGCTACGGGACGTGGCTACTAGAGCCGTGTCGTCCGCGTACTGTGCTAACTCGACGTGGCGGGACGGAGTGGGTATGTCGTTGACATACAGACTGAAGAGCACAGGGAAGAGAAGTCCGCCCTGCACAACTCCAGCCCGCATGGCTCGACGTGTGGACGCGGCCGACTGGAAGGACGTCTGGAATGTCCGGTCAGTGAGGTAGGAAGAGATGGTTTTCACCAAGTACGACGGGAAGTTGAGGACGGTCAGTTTGTATAGGAGGCCTTGGACCCAGACTGTGTCGAAGGCTTTGGCCACGTCCAGGAAGACCGCGCCGGTTAGCCGCTTCTCATCAAGGTTTCTGTTGACCCTTTCGACGAGGCGAGCCAGCTGCATCGACGTGCTGTGTCTGGGTCGAAACCCAAACTGCTCGTCGCGCAGCAGCCCGCGTTCGCTGACCTCGTGTAGGACCCTCGTTAGAAGGATCTTCTCGCAGAGCTTGCCTACCGTGTCGAGAAGACTGATGGGTCTATAGGAAGAAGGTAGCGTGGGGTCCTTCCCCGGTTTCAGTATGGACACCACGCGAGCGTGTTTCCATGCCGAGGGGAAGTGCTGCCTGCGGAGAACCGCGTTGAACACTTTCGTGAGAAAGGTTACCGCGCGTCGTGGGAGATCTGCCAATAGTGTGCGAGGTGCTAGGTTTGTAGGCCGGAAAGTGAAAGGTGTAGCCAGCCCCGAGCCAATGGGAGCAGGCATGGGAGTGGACCAATGATAGCATATGGGCGAGAGTGGGAGAGGGGGAGAAAGTAGAGAGAGAAAGGTTGAGTTTGGTTGTATGGATAAGGGCCCTGAAAAGGGCCATTTTAGTGGTCCGGTTGGTTCTGGCGGCGCCATTTTGCTCGCTCTCGTAGTCCTCGGAGTGTGTAAATAAGATTCTTCCAGGACCGGCTCAGGTGAAGTGCATCTTCAATTTTTTTTAGAATAAATTCTTCGAAAATTAATTGAATTTCCATACAACACATTTTATATAATGTGCCACTGTTGAACTGTAAATTCCTGTCTCTTACTAGACATTAACCCCTTACACAAGATGCCCTGTATTGTGTAGCACACCTTCGTCCCAAGATGAGGTTCTGTCACTTTAAGTGCATAACAGATATTCATTGAGTATTTTTGTGCTGAATAAGGAAGCAGTGGCTTGTTGAAATACAAATTCATTAATCTCAGTGAATAGTATTTATATATTAAACATATCTATTGCATGTCTGCAAGAAGTTGCATAATTGTGATCTTTAATTTTGGCCATGTCTATGCAACAACTTAAGCACCACTGAACATATTTTCATGAAATCTGATATTAAGCAGGTTTATTAGCGGTCGGTCAAGGTCAACTCCTTTTTTACGTAATACATGAGATTGGATGGAATAGCACCAAAATCCATGCAGCATTTGGATGGCGGAAAAAGAAGCTGAATGGACGCCCTGTTTTCTAAGTTGGTGTCTTAGGCAGTTTCACTAATGTTTGTTCATATGTACATTGTACTTATAGTTGAAATAGAGAATGATGCACACATTACATAAATACCAACATGCATTGCAGAACATATCTGTAGCACGAATAATTATGAGAGCTAAATATGTTTCAAGCGAAAGTTGTAATGAAACATTTAACACGTATTAGAGAATCTAGAGTAAATATCCTAGTAAGTGCACTGGAATTGTGACGATTTACAAACATCCGTACTTGTTGTCTTTCATACACTTTCTCCACCTTACACAGTGAAACTGTCTCTGAAATATTGTAAATCTGTTCCGCATTTAATTCCAGCAAAACTACTACAAGCAAGCATAGGACATTGTGTTCCGAGATAATTCCAATTTATAAAAACTGGATGAAACAAAGTTTTGTCTTAGTAGGATTTGAGATTTTCATGGCAGTAAGTCTAAAGTTGCTTGTCTTCTAGGATATTCTACCATGTAGTCTTGTAAAAGTTTACCAACATTTCAGAGGTCTTTGCTGCCTCATCATCACTCACTGCTCTGATGATGGAGGCAGTGAAGACCCCTGAAACATCGAAAAACTTCTACTAGATGACACAGCATAACAATCCAGAAGATTATGTCTTTTTCACATAGTTTTATGTATGTTTTAGTTTTAGTCTATGGAGTACCTGTATAGTTAACACAAATATTAAAATAAAATGTGAAGTACTTAGTTTGATTGTTAAGATTTATTAACAGCAGGATTATGAGAATGTTTACAACCTTTAATACAAAAGAGAGAAAACATCTTTATATGAAGATTAAAAATAACAAAGATATATTTACTGATTAAGATATTTATTAAGTGTATTAATTTTTTTAAATCAATCATTGCAAATCATCTGTTCATTAAGAGAAACTAAATTATGACTGAAAGCAAATTCAGTCAAGCAGATAATAAAAAATAAATGACACATCTAATTTAACAGGTACACATTAAAAACGTATGCTGGTGCTCTGAAGTTTGAGGTGGGCTCTTCAGAAACCACCTCGGAGGCGAAGAACCAAGTGCAGGGTTGATCCTTTCTGGATGTTATAATCTGATAAGGTGCGGCCATCCTCCAATTGCTTGCCAGCAAAGATAAGTCGCTGCTGGTCAGGGGGGATACTTTCCTTGTCCTGCAGCTTTTTCTTTAGATTCTCAATGGTATCAGCTGGCTCTACCTCCAGAGTGATGGTCTTCCCTGTCAAGGTCTTCACGAAAATCTGCATGCCACCACGCAGACGCAGTACCAAGTGGAGCGTGGATTCTTTCTGGATGTTGTAATCTGATAAGGTGCGGCCATCTTCCAATTGCTTGCCAGCAAAGATAAGTCGCTGCTGCTCAGGGGGGATACCTTCCTTGTCCTGCAGCTTTTTCTTTAGATTCTCAATGGTATCAGCTGGCTCTACCTCCAGAGTGATGGTCTTCCCTGTCAGGGTCTTCACGAAAATCTGCATGCCACCACGCAGACGCAGTACCAAGTGGAGCGTGGATTCTTTCTGGATGTTGTAATCTGATAAGGTGCGGCCATCTTCCAATTGCTTGCCAGCAAACATAAGTCGCTGCTGCTCAGGGGGGATACCTTCCTTGTCCTGCAGCATTTTCTTTAGATTCTCAATGGTATCAGCTGGCTCTACCTCCAGAGTGATGGTCTTCCCTGTCAGGGTCTTCACGAAAATCTGCATGCCACCACGCAGACGCAGTACCAAGTGGAGCGTGGATTCTTTCTGGATGTTGTAATCTGATAAGGTGCGGCCATCCTCCAATTGCTTGCCAGCAAATATAAGTCGCTGCTGGTCAGGGGGGATACCGTCTTTGTCCTGCAGCTTTTTCTTTAGATTCTCAATGGTATCAGCTGGCTCTACCTCCAGAGTGATGGTCTTCCCTGTCAGGGTCTTCACGAAAATCTGCATGCCACCACGCACACTGAGTACCAAGTGGAGAGTGGATTCTATATACAAAACAAAACATGTCACTCCAATCCAGATGTGATATTCTATCAGTATAACAGAGATTATAAATGCTTTCACAAAGATACTTCAATAAAAAAGCTATCATACAAGTGGAAGACCTCCCAATCATTTAATATTTCAGAAAGATATGAAGCAGATCATTTGGGCTCATTATTACGAAATTTTCTTCAAGATGTCTACCTGACTTTTAGGTCGATATATATTTCTCAAGTCTTTCTCAAAGACCCTTAATCTATGATCCGCCCTCAAAGTGAAAACCGAGTCTCATAGCTATACAGTACAACTGGCTGAATGTTTATTTTATTTTAATTTTTAGTTTTTATATTTGAGTTGGGAGAATTGTAAGATTTTGGCTAAATGATAGCAAGTATTCTGTGAATTTTATCTGTTCTTAATTTTGTCATAAATGTCATTCTGTTTTGTGTTGCCCTTAAATACGAAACATTTTTCCTTTCCAACAATTGGCCTGACTACTACTGCACAAATGGGTGAATGTGCATGCAGGAATTTTAACACCAACTCTCCGAAGAAAGGAAAAGAACAAATGAGTAAATGGGAATGTGAAAACAATATCATCTGTGCAGTGAACTTAACAATGCCCCTCAACTCTTACCACCTTTGTTCACCAGCACAGTAGTTGATTTTTTACAGAAATTTCATGTTCTTAGTTTCTGTAAATTATAACTGGTGGAAACTTATGTAATGCATACAAATTTCTTATACAGTAACCCTTTTTCACCTTTCTGTATATTGTAGTCAGAGAGTGTACGATCATCTTTCAACTGCTTTCCTGCAAAATTTAATCGTTGTTGATCAGAGGGAATTCCTTCCTTTTCCTCTAGATGTTGTTTCACGTTTTCAATGGTGTCTGAAGGTTCAACTTCAAGAGTACAGGTTTTTCCAGTGAGAGTTTTCACAAAGATTTGCATTCTGTCAATACAAAATTCACTACTTGTACAACTTCTCCAAATATATAAAAGTACAGATGTAAGTACAGTAATCCCTTGTCTAGAACCATCAAGAATGTATCATTATGTAAATCTATTAAGAATAAATTAAACATGCACTTGTAAGTCTCCCATTGTTACCAAGATTTTTAAATTTTTAGAGGTATAAAAAAGTTGACAGTGGAACCACGGTTCCGGAGAATTTGACGCAATTACGTCTCTGTATTTAAATTATTAGAGCAACGCGCAAGTGTTTGAAAAGCAATCGGGGAGGGGTTTGGTTGAGTTTTAAAATATTATATTATAATAATATATCGGGGGAATGTAATGTAATGTAATCTTCAATGTCATTCATCTTGTTACGAAAGCGGATTGTTGGCGGCAGTAATATAACACAACAATGCCGAGTAAAAATATGACGTTTCCTAGGTAATATAACAATGCACGCAAGATGTCCATTGTTGTCGGTCCATATTTACACATTATTGATATTGATCTTACAAGTTTTCCTTTCACTTTTTTGCCGAATGATCCTTCCGTATCGACGTATTTACGTCAAAAGTAAAGCCTTACCTACAATATTCGGAAATTACACACCTACTAAGACCATAATCATGAACTTAACGTGTTAGCAACATAAGCAAGAATGAGGCAAAGGATGATGTGAAAAACAGATGTAGGAATGTCAAAGAGATTAGGAGAGAACACGTGCATTTTCACATGTACAGTTCTATAACATGTTTGCAAGGCTACGTAAATTCAAATTTTCCACTTACAGGAAATGACTTTATGCACTTATTTTTGAATGTATATGAAAATTTTTGTTCGACAGTGGTGTAAGTTTGTACTCTTAACTTACTGCATTTTGCATAAAAATTTACTGAATTTGTCAAGGTGTTAGAATATAGCACAGCAGCAAGAACTGTAATTTGGGAAAGAAAGAGGCCCATGGTAAAAGAATCATACCAGTATAATCAATGTATCTGTAGAACACGACATGAGGGATGAAACTCCGTCTTTAGGAAGATAGTATAGGATTTTTAGGTTATGTAACTAGTCTTGCGCCTCAACTAATTAAGTAAGTGCGGAGATCTCGAAAAGCAATGCTTTGTTACACAAGAAATTTCCAGCCTTTTATGAAACAAAAAAAGCACTACCTGTAATATCTGTGCTCACTGTTGACTTCATAGGAGCGCCCAAGGACCCCTCCCTTGAGCCAGTTTAATCTAGTACGCACCATCCAATCCTATTTCTCTCAAATCTGTTTTGGTTTTTAATACTGACCCATCGACGCCTAGGTCTTTTTGGATCTCCTACACTATTCCTATCCATACCATTTTAACAATGTTACTGTACTTATGTCGTTGGTGCTTGCATGGATAAAATAAATTTAAAAAAAAACAACATAGAACTCTACAAAAGACCACATCATCATACGCTGCTAACACCATACAAAATGTAAGAATTAATTAGTCTTATACATGAGGTCGTACGTCTCCATTCATGATAAACATGTTCCTTAGAGTCGGATACTGCCTAGTTTCAAGTCGCACTATGGTCCGAATAAATTTGACAAAATTACAGCTCATAGTTGGGGTTCCCATTTTTCGCGTTTTCAGAACGTGAAACGCATAAATCTGGAACTTCTTTTATAAGCGTCAAGCGACTTCGTAGTTCGTCGGAGTGCGTCCCTAGCAGCTCATATATGCGTGTAGGCAGCAGACGTATTGATAATGCTTATTCGAAACACTCCGTGTATTTGAAGTACAACAAACTCGTGCCGCAGAAAACGGTCCAATGGCAAATCTACTTCAAAATGTTTAATATTTATGAGAGCACAAACAAAATCAGACAATCAGGCGTTGTCACTAACTTGACATAAATATAACCAGCCGCTATCCTCCCTTAAGGAGGAAGGTGGCTACAGAATTCCTCCGGTAGCCAACATTACAGAAGTAAAGTCCTCTAGATTCAACGAGATCTTACATATGGCGTTGTTGGTATGTGAATGTTTAATTACGCACCAACCCTCACGATACCATAGACAATTAAACATAATAATGATAATAATAATAACAATTATAATATTATTAATAAAGAATATCCCTTACCTCAAACTTTGTTCAATTGTAAGATACCACAACACAAAATTATCTAGTGTACGACGCACTTCCTCTACAAGTGATTCACAGCTCAGCTCTTTCCGCAATAATGATAATAAGCGGATTGTTGACGGCAATATATACAAATACAACAATGCCGTCGAAAACTGTGACGTAACAATTAGTAAAGGAATGGAGTGCAATACGGTTTACTCAGGCAGTTATATTGCGTGTGTTAGAAACGAGAAAAGAGCCTTATGGCACGCCCAACCAACATTGTTGCAGGTGTGGGTTAGAAATGAAAATACATTTCTTACATTGTTGTAGTCTCAGGTGTTCATATAAAAGCTGACCATTGTCGGTTGGTCCATTTTTACACATTATTGGTAGTTAAAAAAAATTCAAAGAAAATTACTCTAACATAATTTGGTTACATTCAATCATAAATGTAAAAAGTGAATAATTAATATTAAATGTTTTCTCTATAAGGAAATTTAATAATAATGAGAAGAGGCATAAGAAAGAATTGAAATTTCATTTGACCTTATTTAAAAATTACGTCGGGTTCTATTATACTTGATTAAATTTTTCAAGTGCCCGGAGCTATTTACTCCATCACTCCTGCGATAGGGAAAGTGTTTCCTGGGACCGCATGTGGCATACAGAACGCATGTTTCGCAGTTCTGGCGTAGACAATTGAAGTGTAATCGCCTCTGAAGTTGGCAGATCTCTTTTCAAGGAGACTGGGATGGAGATCGATTTTATCTACTTTAAATCTGAGAACACTCTATTCCACACGGCGACAACTCGTTGCGTATTTCTTGTTAATGTTTCAAGAGAAAAATAAAATGTCATTCCATTATTGACCCTGTTGGTTTACGTGTGCCGCCGAGGCAAATAAGAGAATTTTCTACTTTTAGTGTGAGCAGTGCGCTAAGACATAGTCCTTCAGCCAGGTGCGTCATCGCTGCAAATTACGTATGTATATCCTTGGACGTATTTAGCATAAACATTGTCTCCCTTGGGGGCACTTTCTCAATAAGGGAGAGATCTAGCTTGGTTATCTGTTTCTTGTATTTCTTTAACGTTTTACAATTATATTATTGCTTCCTAGGAGGATTATTTGCTTTTATTTAATTTCTTCGTTTATTTTTCTTTGTGTATATTATTGTTTCTATTTTTTACTTGCCTGTGTTTGGCTGTTATGTTTAATACTGTACATGTATAAGTTTAGTTAATCTGTTTGTGTAATATTTTTCATTATTATTTCATTATTATTGTATGTATTATAAGTGTTTGCCTGTTATTGGCTTCTTGCTGTTGGTAAACGCTTAAATACAATTATTGAATCACGAAGAATAGAAAGCAACAGAAGAGCAACAACACAGAAGACAGCCATCTTCATTTTGGATGTTTGTCTTATTCCCCTTACTGGGCCAGAAACAAATACCTATAGCTAATCCTGAACTACATCGTGGTCGCCAGGCCTAGCGACGGATGAAACGACAGATTACACAAACATGAGTTGTAACCACTTTCATTTCTCTAAATAGAGTTATGTTCGACAACGCCAGGAGTTGGCTTGAGTTCATCTTGGAAATTGCTCCTTCGATATTCTTACAGACACCAATTTCGAAAACAGGGCGTCCTTTCAGCTTCTTTCTCCGCCGTCCAAATGCTGCATGGATTTTGGTGCTATTCCATCCAATCTCATGCGTTACGTGAAAAAGGAGTGGACACTGACCGACCGCTAATAAAACTGCTTAATATCAGATTCCATGAAAATATGTTCAGTTGTGCTTAAGTTGTTGAAACCAACCCCCAACCTGAAGGACCGAGGTACCTGTCTTAGTCTGACCTCTCGCCCTCGACCAATCATGCTAGGGAGGCCCTACCAGTAGCTATGCTACCACCAGCATAGCTCTTGAGGTCCCTGAGGTACTGAAGCCCTACCACCAACAATACATCGCGAAAAATGGACTAAAAGAAAAGTTAAAATTTTGTGCGAAAGATAGGTTGGCGTATATTTTGCAGGAATAGTTGCCTCAGAAACTAACGGCGGATGGCAAGTCTTACCTCTGGCGTAAAACCTTCGTAAGAAACCTCCGTTATACGCGTTGTGTTGACACTCCTGAGGTGCCCCAAAAGTTCCCGGGGGTCGTCAGTTTTCACACCAATCTTCTCGCCCAATCTAAATGTCATTCGCTTGGAAGAATTCATGAAGGCCCAGAAATTTAAAACGGAATCACTCAGCGCAATTGCACGGTGAAACTACCCCTGGCAATATTAAGCGGAATAAGGCAAGCAATTTGCAGACGTGCGCTCTGCGAGGTTATTCAGCACAACCAAAATATTCAAGTATGTGATATTTGAGGTTCTCCGGAGGTGAAGATGGCCGTTGCTGTGTGAAGGAGTGAAGACGCGTCTCATAATGCACTCATGACGCACTCGGTGTCAAGCTCCGACCATCTTTCCGTTGGCGATGCAGCCACAGTGTTACGACGATGACGTAATAATACGCGAAGAAAATGTCGCTGCAAGATCTGTACTCACCTAGCTTCAATAGGTTTTCGGTTCTGTGTTTCATGCGTTTAATTCCTCCACAGTTGTGAATAATCAGAACACTGTATGATCTGCAGATTTCACGACGACGAAATACAATAAATTCTTCTCTGGCTACCAGCCGCGTTGGGTGATTTAAAAGAATGAGAAAAGACATTGTTTCCATAACTACTGACTTCAGTACCTGAGGACGAGCACGAAGATAGTTCTCGAAATGTTTGTCAATTTACCTTTTAATCCCTTTACGCGGCTGGTAGCCCGGAAAGCATTTACTATAACCAATATTTCTGAATTAAACTCCACATGAATCCCTAAATTCAGAAAGGGTATAACTAGATTATTTATTCGAATTTAACTTTTTTGCTGTTTTCGTATCTTGAAGCCTAAATACACTACCTGGTGCATAATGATATATCTTCTCTGATAGTAACCAGCCAAACAACCCTCTGAAACTTATTGTTAATTACAGAAACGATATATCTGGGGAGTTATACCCTTTCTGCAATTAATCAGCTGTTGTTCAACATAACCTGTATTAGATGAAAGTCGATGCATATTTTCTTCTTCATTTTGCTGTTTGTTAGTTCCTTTAGAGTTGGTTTTAATTAGAGAAGAAGTGGAACAACTGCATCTCTGTTGTGACAACTGTGTAGGCCAAAAAAAAACAATGCTATATTCAGATTCCTTATGGCTCTTGTTGAAATAAAATAATTCAAATGTATTAAATTGTTCTACTCTACACGTGAGCACAGTTTTCTCCCATGCGTTAGAGCTTTTGGCATGATTAAATGCGAATTGCGAAAGACTGAGAGACTCTACACCATTGACGAAAATGTCAATTTTATAGAAACCTGCTACAAGAAACCCGACAAATTCTAAGTAAAATGTATTACTCAGCCCGCAGAAGTGATAAATTTCAAAGACTAGTGGCCAAAATTTTATAAAAAGAAATGCTTCAAAAGTTACTGAAACAAGCAATAAAAGCTCCTCTGCCTATCGCTCTAAGCAAGTTATGGTAAAAGAATTCTTTCATTGCCGAAATATCACTATACAGCATTCGAGAGCAGTCACTTTGACTAAAGAGTTTAATGGGGGTATGACCAAATCCCACTTTAAATTAAGGAATAATAAAAAATCCTTTGAACCTGCCACAACATTCAGCTCGAAAAGAGGGAATTCCAATCAAAAAAACGAAACTAGAAGATATTAAAAAAACTATCAGTTACATCCCACAAGAGGGAAAGGTATCCGATTTTTGGAATGAAATTTTGTCTTGGCCCATCTGTGAGAAAACGAAAGATGATGATTAATATTGAAATTATTATTACTAATTATTAATCTGTCTGTTTCCTAGGAACATTATTATTATTATTATTATTATTATTTGGCCTTTTTGGGTGTTGTCAAGCACTTAAATAAATGAATTGAATTATTATTATTATTATATGATTATTGTATTTACTTTGTTTTGTTGTGCTGCATCTGTAATTGGCCGTCTGGCTGTTTATGCAGCACTCTAATAAAAAGAATTGAATTGAATTAAAATAAATTTAATTTGATTAAAAGAAAATCAATACAAAACATAATTTTTTCTACAATTTGTATTTCTATGTTTTGAAGTATTTTATGTTTGTATTTCTATTTCAAGACAATAAATTCCCATGTTGTATCAGTGAGTTTTCCTTTGTTTTTCGGCCTTTTACCCTGTTAAAACACCGTTAATTGCAGAAAGGGCATAACTCCAATAAATATTGACCGACGTGACGCTTAAACTATATTATAAAAAAATTTGAAATTTGGCAAAAAGATGTAAATTGATTGCAAATAACTCTACTCCAAAGATCAAGTCTCTATCTTGAGTTGTAGTTATCATAGAGAGTTTTTTTGACGTAAATACGTCTATAAGGAAGGGTCATTCGGCAAAAATGTGTTACGAAAAAGTGTTACGAAAAAGGGAATCTGTTGTTGCGTTAGTTCGTTGCGTCATACTATGTACGAGGTGCGATCAGAAAGTTTCAAGACTGCTCCTATAAAAACCCGTACACTTATCTCAGGTATTAAATTCATCCATCACCCTCGAAGTAGTTCCCCTGGGAGTGATCACAACTATCCCAGCGCCGCTGCCAAGCCTGGAAGCATCCCTGGAAACCTTTCTTTGTCAGCCTGTCAAGCACCATCTGCGATTCTGCCTGAATCTCTTCTATCGTCTCAAATCTTCTTCCCTTTAGCTGAATTTTCATCTTTGGGAAGAGGAAACCTTAGAAAGGAAGTTGGGGTCGGTTCTTACAAGATCTTTGAGCTCCTGACAAACGAGAAGTAGATTCTGCTTCTGATCCTCAGACAGGAGCCTTGGCACAAACTTGGCTGCGATGCGTCGCATGTGGAGTTCTTCCTTTAGAATCAACTGACAGGTCCCATAGCCTATCCCAACAATGTCGCACAAGTCGTTGATGGTACGACGTCGATCTTCGTTAATGGCCTGCCGAATCTTCGTAACATTTTCGGGCGTTGTGCTCGAAGATGGTCGTCCAGAACGCTCGTCAATATCGCCAGAGGTTCGGCCATTTTTAAAACGTGAATGCCACACAAAAGTTTGTGCACGACCAATTGCGGACTCCCCAAATGCTTACTTTAGCATTTCATAGGTTTCCGTAGCCGTTTTGGCGAGTCTTTGGCAAAATTTGATTTGTTCATGAAAATCTGCCATTCCGAAATCGCAGGAGGGTCGGTGTAATGCACTACCAAAACGCCCGTAACTAAGAAACAAATGCTAATTCGATGATGCCGGCTGGCACACTGATTCACTATGAATGTAGGCCCAACCAGTTAGCGGCAGAAGCTCGTACTACATCCGGTTCGCCCTCTATTGACACAGTCTTGAAACTTTCTGATCGCACCTCGTACAAGATGGATGACAGTGAAGCTAAAAGACTCCATAAACAGAATATATGAGACAGTACAGAAAACGTAAAAACATAGAAGTATTGAATAATGAGCCTAAACTTTCTAAAAAGATAACAAAAACTAATGTTGAACGTGTAAGGGAGTACAAAAATCGCAAGGAGCAATTATTATCAAATAATGAACCTCAAGTTCCCAAAAAAAATACCAAAAACTAATGCTGAACGTATGACGGAATGTAGAAATCGAATGTAGAAGAATAGAATGATCATCAGTTGGTGTACGTTGCCCTGTCTCGCGTTACATCGTTGGACGGTTTGTACATCACAAGCAGAAACAACGACTTTGTGTTTTATCATGCCAAGGGAACAAATAACCCAAAGGTAGAGGACTTCCGCACTGAGCTGAGGCTGTTAGAAACACATATGTTGCCCACGTTGACTGCTTCGGTAAGAGCATTCATAAGGAGTGCTGGTATTCGTGATCTAAAAATGACCACTCTAAACGCACAGAGTTTAAAAAAATCATGTGCAAGATATAGCAACGGATACAGTGATAACTGATATCGATATCCTGGCGCTCACCGAAACGTGGATGCACAACAACGAAACTGTAAATTTGGAAGGTTATAAATGCATCACGCAATTTATGTGTGATGAACAAAGAGCAGGCGGAGTGGCTATGTACGAGAAACATGGAGCAACTACCATGGCTACCCCACATCTGTTGAAGAAACTACCTAAGGAGGATGGAGAAGATTACAGAATAGCTGCAGCTGAAAACAGAGGTGATATCTGGGCGGCACAATGTATGGTCAATGGTGAAAATGTTTTAATTGTAACCCTGTATATTTGTAACCACACGCCTATTGATGATTGTAAGAGATTTATTTTGAGTCATTTGAGAAATTATACAAAGATGTTTTCAGTTATGGCCACTGAAGATCCTAATACAATGCCGATAATAATGACAGGAGATTTTAACATTGATTTAAAGAAGGAGGAAAATCAAACTTTGTCACATTTATGGAAGAAACGTTTGGCTTAATGTTGATGTCAAATCCTGAATGTAGTACTACTAAATGGAAATCTTGTATAGATATGGTGTTTGCACGATATATTGATACTCTAAAATGTACAAATGTTATAACATATTTCAGCTACCACAGACCAATCTTAAGCGTAACTAATTCAAGTTAAATAAGCAATGTCTTATTCAAAATTTACTCAATTGTAAAGCATGTATAAAGTAAATATTTAGAATAAAGCCAATATATAAACTTTCTTTCCGTATAGATGTATTTACGTCAAATTCAAGAGCTGTATTAGATCTAATAATGGGTTTAGTGTTTCTTCGTTCCTTTTATAGTGAATCTAGCATTTCTAATTAATCATCTCGCGCATTTCTTTTCAACAGCTGTAATCTTGGTTCTGATGTTGCAATTGTTTTTCGTTCAATTAAAGCTGCTTAATTAATTGCGCAGATTATAGATGTCGTTGAAATATGATTACGCATAAATGATCGAATGTGAGCGAATAAATAGGTGGTTGAGCTCAGTCAGAGTAGACGATCTTCGGGTCTACCTATGATATGCTGTGTGGGAAGAGAAATCTTCGCCAATGCACAGCGACGTTCGGTAAGCAAGATGGCTAAAATGGCAGCGTTATGACACTAGGCGAATCCCAATGACGTCAAGAGGGCAAAACCCTATTCGTCGGAATTCATATTATTGTTCATCACAACTTATTTTATCTTGGCGAGATTTCAGGTTGTGAATGCGACGTATGTAAAGATTTCTGTCTTCTGTGTCGTTGCATTTACTTGCCTGATGATGGAGGCAGCAATGACTTCTGAAACGTCGGTGAACGTCTACCAGACTACACCGCGCTACAGCCCAGAAGACAGCCATATTGCACGCACATTGTTATTCAAAGTGTAAGCAACATGAAATCCGTTACTCACACAACGCAGGGTTTTCAAACGTCGAGTATACCCTGGATCGAGACTTGCAATACAACAGCGGCTGCAAGTGACTAAGAATTTTCGTCCACTCTTACCTGATGACGAGACAGGAACAGTTTCCGAAACTTCGGATTTGTAAACACTTCAGACGATCGTCTGAGTTAAAATTATGTTCATGATAACCCAACGTCAATATAAAATCAGATGTACGAGGTGCGATCGGAAAGTTTCAAGACTGCGCCTATAAAAACCCGTACGCTTATCTCAGGTATTAAATTCATCAATCACCCTCGAAGTAGTTCCCCTGGGAGTGAACACAACGATCCCAGCGCCGCTGCCAAGCCTGGAAGCATCCCTGGAAATCTTTCTTTGTCAGCCTGTCAAGCACCATCTGCGATTCTGCCTGAATCTCTTCTATCGTCTCAAATCTCCTTCCCTTTAGCTGAATTTTCATCTTTTGGAAGAGGAAGAAGTCACACGAAGTTTAATCCGGCGAATAAGAAGGGTGCGGGATGACGGCCATAGTGTTTGAGGCCAAAAACTACCGAACTTTGAGGGCGGTGTGCGCTGGCGCGTTGTCATGATGCGTCGCATGTGGAGTTCTTCCTTTAGAATCAGCTGACAGGTCCTATAACCTATCCCAACAATGTCGCACAAGTCGTTGACGGTACGACGTCGATCTACGTGAATGGCCTGCGGAATCTTCGTAACATTTTCGGGCGTTGTGCTTGAAGATGGTCGTCCAGAACACTCGTCATCATCGACAGAGGTTCGGCCATTTTTAAAACGTGAATGCCACACAAAAGTTTGTGCACGACCCATTGCGGACTCCGCAAATGCTTGCTTTAGCATTTCATAGGTTTCCGTAGCTGTTTTGGCGAGTCTTTGGCAAAATTTAATGCATACGCCATTCCGAAATCGCAGCAGGGTCGGTGTAATGCACTACCAAAACGCCAGTAACTAAGAAACAAATGCTAATTCGATGATGCCGGCTGGCACACTGATTCACTATGAATGTAGGCCCAACCAATTAGCGGCAGAAGCTCGTACTACATCCGGTTCGCCCTCTATTGACACAGTGTGTAAACTTTCCGATCGCACCTCGTAAGTTGGAATAACTATAATAATTTATCTAACCTTGTGCTCCCAAGCGATAGTTGATGGTAACCAAGACAACTCCTTCAACTAACAAGTTGTCCGCGCCGTACAAACTAGTGGCTGAAGACCCGAAGTATAAGGCGCCACCGTGAATGTACACCATCACAGGCCTGAGAATTTCGGCTGTATGATGAGGTAACTGGAACAGGAAAAAAGCATTATGAAAAATCCAGAGAACATTTATTGCGTCATTTACTTGCCAATACTCAATTTAATGTCGAACTTATGTATCACACACCGATTGCTTTCTTAGCCAGGACGTGTAACTTCGGCGTCTGTCCGTGCCTCATAAAACCGCATTTCCCACAATCTGACAGCCTGCATCGTGCTTTTACAAACGAGTTAGTGATTCAGTTATAAAGATTGGCCGCGAAGTGTCACGTGCTGCTACCAACAAGTGAGACACTTGTGCTTCGAAACTACTTCAGCTTTCGACTGAATTGTCTGCGAAGAAGAAGCACTAGTTTTATCACAAGCGGAATCGCTATTGAAGCAAGCAAACGAGCGGCATAAAATATTAAGAGGTTAATGTGTTCTCTTTTAGCCACTTTTATGAACGAGAGCAGTGAATTCGATGTCTTTAAACTTCTAATTTAATGTTGCGTTTGTTCATATACTTACTTACTTCGGATACGGGGAACGACCCTTTCTTCAAGTGCCTGAGCACTGCGGGCCCCAACTTTCCGTTGGCTTGATCTATAGACATTCGGTAGGACTCCATGGACGAGGGATCGGCCTGTCGGAAGGCCTCTACCTGTACACAGGACAGCACAACACAGAAAAAACACGGACAAACATCCATGGCTTGAGTGGGATTCGAACCCACGGTCCCAGCGACCAAGAGGCACGCCCACGACTCAGACCGCGCGGCCGCTGTGACGGCGCGTTTATTCATATTAACGAAATAACTTCTGTCTAATAAACTTTAAAGGAAAAAGTTGTTTTGTACGCGATTTAGTTTCATATTTCAAATACTCGATCCAATTTTCTTCAATCATTCTGCGTAGTTTTGTAAGAATAAATTAAAATCGTTAAACAAGCCGTAAATACAACATTCGAAGTTGAAGACCGTAAGTGACAGAGTCGCAACGGCGTAACATTGTCTATTTTCATGATGATCTCCTGGAGTTTAGTACCGTAGAGGCTGAAGATACGGCTATTAAGATTATTATTATTCAGTGTTCTGTCTTACGACAGGTCCATTGCTCTGCCCCAAAAGAGCTCTCCAGTTTTCCCTATTCTCAGCTCCTCGTTTTAATTCCTGAAACTTCTTCTATCCTTGCTTGAGATCGTCAGCTGTATCAGTCTTCTTCCCAGTCCTCGCTTTCCTTCAACCTGGCCTTCGATGATGTCACTCAGTAATCCATTCCTTCTCATAATATGTCCCAGCCAGTTAGCTTTCCTTCCTGCAGAATGTTTCTTTGCTCATTGACTCTCCTCAATACTTCTTCGTTGGTCACTCGATCCGTCCACCTGATCTTCTCTATTCTTCTCCAACACCACATTTCAAAACTCTCCAGGTATTTCTGTTCCTTCTTCCTGAGTGTCCAAGTCTCTGTTCCATACAGCGCGACACTCCATACGTAACACTTCACTAGTTTCTTCTTCATCTCCAAGCCCAACTTGCTAGTGAGAAGTATTCTCTTCTTGACGAAAGCTGCCTTGGCCATGGCTATCCTTGCTTTTACCTCCTTGGTGCATAGAGCGTCCGTCGTGATTATGCTTCCCAAGTACTTGAAATGCTCCACATTCTCCATCTGTTGGTTTCCAATTACAACGTTCAATGGTTCTGCTCTCGGTGCTATCCTCATTACCTTTGATTTTTCAATGTTGATTTCCATTCCATACTCTCTACCTGTTTCCACTAACTTGTCCATCATGTTCTGTAATTCCTCCTCTTCCTTCGCCAATATTACTAAGTCGTCTGCATACTTTACAGTCGTTATCACTCTTCCTCCAATTTTAAAGTCTCCTGTTCCCTCCAGAGCTTCCTTGGCAAGCCATTCCCCGTAGAGGTTAAAAAGAATTGGTGATAAGCAGCATCCCTGTCTTACACCTCTACCTATCTCAACGCTGTTGGTGTCTCCTGAGTCCAGTCTCAATTTGACTTTTTGCTGCATGTACAGGTTTTCGATTAGAATTACCGCGTGTTTATTCGTCTTTTACAGTTCATGCGACACCTATTTCCCAATTAATAACCTCCTTCGAATTCAAGTAATAGCCATTAAAAGGGTATCAGAAATAAGAGCGTACTTTCGCTTAATAAAATTCTGAGTTTGAATTCAATCCTGCTTAAAGTAACTCGCCAGTTGTCATCTGAACCCGTACAAACGGAATCCACATCCTCGCACTATTTGTGCAAAAGACATTGGATTCAATTTATGTAATTTACCGCTGATACATTTCCCCTTTTGATCGGCTTTAAGAAGTCTATTGAAAGTTTCGTAAAAAGTAAGACGTCGATATTTATCATTCAATTCGTCTCCCACGCAATGTTAGCTACTTCATGTATGATGTGACATTTTAGGTTCTAAGGTTTTTCCGTAATTTTGGTCCCAATTTTCCCCTGGACACCGCGATATTTTGCGAATACGACGCTCCGAATGATATGTGCACTTTTCACAAAATGCAGACCGCAATGTGAAACTTACATTGCTACTTATCATCTTCTCATTACCTTGAACTTGAGGTCGCCGACAGGAGGTTTGGCGTACGAAATTCCAAGAAACGCCACGTACTTTTTCCTGTTTCGGATAGATGCTAAAACTTTTCCCTTCAGAAAACCTTGTTGCACTCTAAGTATTAGTTTTCTTGAGATCTGCTCCTCCGACGCGAGGCTGCTACACATGCAGAGCATCACCAGTGCCAACGCGGGGATCCGTCGGCCCGCCATGTCTCCACATCTGTGCGCTGGACTCCAGAGATGCAGATCCATTTTAAGTTACTGCATTTTTAATTAGCAGCATAAAAAGTTACACTGGTTTCAATTATTCAGTTTAATTTAAAAATTTTGAAACACTTTCTTGTGTATATAGTATATTAAGAATGTGTGAGTCTTGTGGAAATGTAGGGGAATCAAATAGTAACCTAACAAGTCAGAACGAAATTACATGGTCAGATTTTGAGCGATATAAGTCTCCATTGTGACATGGATTAGAACCAGAAAGAGATAACAATTATGATTTCCACCTCAGTTTCCTTGAAAGAGAGATCTGCCAACTTCAAAGGCAATTACACTTCCATTGTCTACGTCAGAACTGCGAAACATGCGTTCTGTATGCCGCATGCGGTCCCCGGAAACATTTTCCCTCGCGCAGGGGTGATGGGGTCAATAGTTCCGGGCCCTTGAAAATCATTTTTCAAAATAATCAAGTATAATAAAACCCGACGTTATTTTTAAATAAGGGCAATGAAATTGCAATTCTTTCTTATGCAGCTTCTCATTATTATTAAATTTCCTTATAGAGAAAACATTTAATATTAATTATTCACGCTATATATTTATGATTAAATGTTAGAGTAATTGACTTCGCTGTCTTTTCAACTACCAACAATGTGTAGATATGGAAACCAACCAAAAAAGCCAACTAAGGGTGGAAGCCAGCGCAAGGGCAAGACGTCGTCCCTTGCTAGGTAACACCATTCCTGCGTACGAAACGCATTGCTGAAAATGGTAAACAGATCCTTATAACTAAAACGGGAATTTTGCTAACGCTAACGGGGTTCTATCGTGGCGGGAGCCTCGACCATTCAAACTAGGGTCATTTGCTGCTGTTGGGAGGTTATCCCGTCAGGCAACTTGTTCAAAGAATTTGGTTGGTTGGTTCTCGGAGGTTTGAGCCCAGAGAGGTAGGGGCGCTTCGTCAAACACAGTCTGTAAATTGGGACTGACAATGATCAGCTTTTATATGAACTCCTGGGTATATAACAATACAAGGAAAAGTATTGGCATTTCTAACCCACGACTGCAACAATGTTTGTTCAGCCTGCCATAACGTTCTTTTCTCGTTTCTTATACATGCAGTATAATAGCCTGAATTACAATTTTAAAGGAATAAAACGTGTTTCGTAGCCCAGAATCTTAATAAAAATATATGGATGCTAAGAAGTGGGGTATATATTCTGAACAATAATTCTAACACTTTACATCTCTTGATATATCGACATTATTAAAGCGTTTTAGGGAATTGTAAAGAAAAATATTTTGGTTTTATGAGCCTAATTTTCGACGAATCTCCCTATTATTATCTCCCTACAACAGCAGATTAAATCCGGGAAATACTTGCTATTATTGATTGCAAAGTATTTATGGGTGCAAAACGTGGTCTTTCACTTTGAGGGAGGAACATAGACTGAGGGTCTCAGAGAACAGAGTGGTGAGGAAGATGTTTGGATCCAAAACGGGAGTGGGACAAATAACAAAGAAAAGTGCATGACGAGCACCGATGTTGTTATGGTGAGGTGGGCAGGGGAGAACTGTTTGCAAGTTATTGGTTGGGAGACCAGAAGGGAGGAGACCACTGGCGTAGGTGGGGGGATAACATTAAGATGGACCTTCGGGAGATGAGACTCGATGGAGTGAACTGGATGCAACTGGCTCAGGATAAACCCCGGTGGCGGGCTTTTGTGAACATGGTGATGAAACTTCTAGTTCAGTAAAGAAAGTGGGCTATCCTTTGACAAGTCGAGTACCAATCGACTTTTCATAGAATAATTTGCACATTGCAGTATATGAGTAGCCTGGTGTAGGCCTGAGCTACGCATGCGGTAGAACAACATAGAGCTTTTGTGACTGTTCCCAACTGTAATTCTCGCGTTCATTTGATAAATTTAAATGACGTATTGTGCCTGTAGTGTATATAAATGTGTAACTTAGGCAGGAAATTTCTTAATCAAGTAAGATTTTAAGCACTTTTAGTTCTACAGAGAGAGAAGTACTCGAACAATTTATGCTTATGAAAAGGTGTAGCCTTCTGTTTCCAAAATTTATTTGTTAACTGTCTGGTTCTGCATCAAAGGTCACGCAATTTCTGAGGCATATTTTTGTCGTTAATTTTTTAAATCGGTTCACTAGAGTAGAATCATTTAAGACTTTATAGATTACATCGATATTTTATACTCAACGTCTAGGCACGTAGTTTATTTATAAGAAGATTTAAATTTATAAGAGTAATGACAAACACCCGACATGACTTAATATTGCCTATATCAGTCACATCTTCAGGGTGATTAAGCCAAGGAGGGTGAGATAGGCGGGGCATGTGGAGTGCATGGATTGGGCGAGAGGTGTGCACCGGGTATTTTTGGAAAGCCTGAGAAGAGTTCGCTGGGGAGACCTAGACGTAGATGGGATGATAACCTGAGGCGGGATCTATGGGAGACAGGAATTGAAGGAAACTGGATTTTCTTGGCCCAGGACAGGGTCTGGCGGAGGGCTTTGGTTAATTCGGTGCTGAAACTTCGTGTTCCGTAAACCGTCAAGGTAATTTGTTAGATTAGTCACATTTAGGGATTTTTCATTTTGTTTTGAATCTCAAAAGGCATTTCTATAACAAAGAAACAAACTGAGTCCATGGAGCAGAAGGCCACCTTGAGAATCTAACAGTAGCACAGGTAATCATGTACCTTGCCTTTTATGAAACATAAAGTTTCATGTCGTGTTTACAAGACCCCGCCTGTAAGCCACATCCACAAGCAGATGAAGTCAATCCACACCTTAATTCCCCACCTCTCTAAGACCCATTTTAATATTATCCCAGAAACTCATTGTATTCTCAAGTGACCTTTTCCTTTCAGGTCTGCCGATTATAAAGTTGCACTTCTTATCTCTGTCATGTGTACTACATGCCCCGCCCATCTCATCACACAAGATCTGACAGCCTACAATTTATTAATTAGTGAAGAGGTCTATAAATCTCCATATTATGCAATATTCACCATTCCCTTGTCAGTAACTCTCTCGCAGGACCAGATATTTTCTCAATACCGTGTTCTCTCTCAGTCACTCTCAGTTGATGTGCACACTCGCCAGTATGAAGAAAATTCGAATTTCGAAGGAGCAATTTCCAAGATGACCTCAAGCCAACTCCTGGCGTTGTCGAACATTACTTTATTTAGAGAAATGAAAGTGATTACAACTCATGTTTGTGTAATCTGTCGTTTCATCCGTCGCTAGGCCTGGCGACCACGATGTAGTTCAGGATTAGCTATAGGTATTTGTTTCTGGCCCAGTAAGGGGAATAAGACAAACATCCAAAATGAAGATGGCTGTCTTCTGTGTTGTTGCTCTTCTGTTGCTTTCTATTCTTCGTGATTCAATAAATGTATTTAAGCGTTTACCAACAGCAAGAAGCCAATAACAGGCAAACACTTATAATACATACAATAATAATGAAATAATAATGAAAAATATTACACAAACAGATTAACTAAACTTATACATGTACAGTATTAAACATAACAGCCAAACACAGGCAAGTCCAAAATAGAAACAATAATATACACAAAGAAAAATAAACGAAGAAATTAAATAAAAGCAAATAATCCTCCTAGGAAGCAATAATATAATTGTAAAACGTTAAAGAAATACAAGAAACAGATAACCAAGCTAGATCTCTCCCTTATTGAGAACGTGCCCCCAAGGGAGACAATGTTTATGCTAAATACGTCCAAGGATATACATACGTAATTTGCAGCGATGACGCACCTGGCTGAAGGACTATGTCTTAGCGCACTGCTCACACTAAAAGTAGAAAATTCTCTTATTTGCCTCGGCGGCACACGTAAACCAACAGGGTCAATAATGGAATGACATTTTATTTTTCTCTTGAAACATTAACATGAAATAACGCAACGAGTTGTCGCCATGTGGAATAAAGTGTTCTCAGATTTAAAGTAGATAAAATCGATCTCCAGCCCAGTCTCCTTGAAAAGAGATCTGCCAACTTCAGAGGCGATTACACTTCAATTGTCTACGCCAGAACTGCGATATATGCGTTCTGTATGCCACATGCGGTCCCAGGAAACATTTTCCCTATCGCAGGAGTGATGGAGTAAATAGCTCCGGGCCCTTGAAAAATTTAATCAAGTATAATAGAACCCGACGTAATTTTTAAATAAGGTCAAATGAAATTTCAATTCTTTCTTATGCCTCTTCTCATTATTATTAAATTTCCTTATAGACAAAACATTTAATATTAATTATTCACTTTTTACATTTATGATTGAATGTAACCAAATTATGTTAGAGTAATTTCCTTTGAATTTTTTCCAACTACGAACAATGTGTAAATATGGACCGACAATGGTCAGCTTTCATATGAACATCTGAGACTACAACAATGAAAAAAATGTATTTTAATTTCTAACCCACACCTGCAACAATGTTGGTTGGGCGTGCCATAAGGCTCTTTTCTCGTTTCTAATACACGCAGTATATAACTGCCTGAGTAAACCGTATTGCACTCCATTCCTTTACTAATTGTTACGTCACAGTTTTCGACGGCATTGTTGTATTTGTATATGTTGTCGTCAACAATCCGCTTATTATCATTATTGCGGAAAGAGCTGAGCTGTGAATCACTTGTAGAAGAAGTGCGCCGTACACTAGATAATTTTGTGCTGTGGTATCTTAAAATTGAACAAAGTTTGAGGTAAGGGATATTCTTTATTAATAATATTATAATTGTTATTATTATTATTATCATTATTATGTTTAATTGTCTATGGTATCGTGAGGGTTGGTGCGTAATTAAACATTCACATATCAGCAACGCCATATGTAAGATCTCGTTGAATCTAGAAGACTTTACTTCTGTAATGTTGGCTACCGGAGGAATTATGTAGCCACCTTCCTCCTTAAGGGAGGATAGCGGCTGGTTATATTTATGTCAAGTTAGTGGCAACGCCTGATTGTCTGATTTTATTTGTTCTCTCATAAATATTAAACATTTTGAAGTAGATTTGCCTTTGGACCGTTTTATGCGGCACGAGTTTGTTGTACTTCAAATACACGGAGTGTTTCGAATAAGCATTATCAATACGTCTGCTGCCTACACGCATATATGAGCTGCTAGGGACGCACTCCGACGAACTACGAAGTCGCTTGACGCTTATAAAAGAAGTTCCAGATTTATGCGTTTCACGTTCTGAAAACGCGAAAAATGGGAACCCCAACTATGAGCTGTAACTTTGTGAATTTTATTCGGACCATAGTGCGACTTGAAACTAGGCAGTATCCGACTCTAAGGAACATGTTTATCATGAATGGAGACGTACGACCTCATGTATAAGACTAATTAATTCTTACATTTTGTATGGTGTTAGCAGCGTATGATGATGTGGTCTTTTGTAGAGTTCTATGTTGTTTTTTTTTAAATTTATTTTATCCATGCAAGCACCAACGACATAAGTACAGTAACATTGTTAAAATGGTATGGATAGGAATAGTGTAGGAGATCCAAAAAGACCTAGGCGTCGATGGGTCAGTATTAAAAACCAAAACAGATTTGAGAGAAATAGGATTGGATGGTGCGTACTAGATTAAACTGGCTCAAGGGAGGGGTCCTTGGGCGCTCCTATGAAGTCAACAGTGAGCACAGATATTACAGGTAGTGCTTTTTTTGTTTCATAAAAGGCTGGAAATTTCTTGTGTAACAAAGCATTGCTTTTCGAGATCTCCGCACTTACTTAATTAGTTGAGGCGCAAGACTAGTTACATAACCTAAAAATCCTATACTATCTTCCTAAAGACGGAGTTTCATCCCTCATGTCGTGTTCTACAGATACATTGATTATACTGGTATGATTCTTTTACCATGGGCCTCTTTCTTTCCCAAATTACAGTTCTTGCTGCTGTGCTATATTCTAACACCTTGACAAATTCAGTAAATTTTTATGCAAAATGCAGTAAGTTAGAGTACAAACTTACACCACTGTCCAACAAAAATTTTCATATACATTCAAAAATAAGTGCATAAAGTCATTTCCTGTAAGTGGAAAATTTGAATTTACGTAGCCTTGCAAACATGTTATAGAACTGTACATGTTAAAATGCACGTGTATTCTCTCCTAATCTCTTTGACATTCCTACATCTGTTTTTCACATCATCCTTTGCCTCATTCTTGCTGATGTTGGTACCACGTTTAGTTCATGATTATGGTTTTAGTAGGTGTGTAATTTCCAAACATTGTAGGTAAGGCTTTACTTTTGACGTAAATACGTCGATACGGAAGGATCATTCGGCAAAAAAGTGAAAGGAAAACTTGTAAAATCCATATCAACAATGTGTAAATGTGGACCAACAACAATGGCCAGCTTGCATTGTGTCATATGTTTACTCGGCATTGTTGTGTAACATTATTACCGCCAACAATCCTCTTTCGTTATTTCGGAAGAGCTGAGCTGTGAATCGGTTGTAGAAGAAGTCCGTCGTAGACTATATAATTTTTGCTGGTAAAAACATTTTAGAATATCACAAGTACTTATCTTATATAAGAATTATTATATTACATTACATTTTATTACATTAAGGAGACGTATTTACATCAGATTCTCCGGAACCGTGGTTCCACTCTCAGCTTTTGACGTAAATACGCCTATACGGAAGGGTCATTCGGCAAAAATGGGAAAGGAAAATATGTAAGATGGTTACCTATGAAATATCAACAATTTGTAAATATGGACCGACAACAATGGACATCTTGCGTGCATTGTTATGTTATGTCGGCATTGTTGTGTTATATTACTGCCGCCAACAATCCGTTTTCGTAACACGATGGATAACATTGAAGATAACATTACATTATATTCCCCTGAAGGGGGGGGGGGTTGGTCAAGTGTTTTAACCCCCTATTCGGGGGCGTTAGTTTAGTTTCTTACTCAATATTTTAAAACTCAACCAACATCACCGAAGGAGGTTGTTTGCTTTTCAAACACTTGACTCTAGAGAAAGCGCTCTGAAAGAAGCGCGTTTCTCTAGTAATTTAAATACAGAGACGTATTTACGTCAAATTCTCCGGAACCGTGGTTCCACTGTCAACTTTCTTATACCTCTAAAAATTTAAATATCTTGGTAACAATGGGAGACTTACAAGTGTATGTTTAATTTATCCTTAATAGATTTACATAATATACATTCTTGATGGTTCTGGACAAGGGATTACTGTACTTACATCTGTGCTTTTATATATTTGGAGAAGTTGTACAAGTAGTGAATTTTGTATTGACAGAATGCAAATCTTTGTGAAGACTCTCACTGGAAAAACCATTACCCTTGAAGTTGAACCGTCTGACACCATTGAAAACGTGAAACAATATCTTCAGGAAAAGGAAGGAATTCCTCCTGATCAACAACGATTAAATTTTGCAGGAAAGCAGTTGGAAGATGATCGTACACTCTCTGACTACAATATACAGAAAGGTGAAAAAGGGTTACTGTATAAGAAATTTGTATGCATTACATAAGTTTCCACCAGTTATAATTTACAGAAACTAAGAACATGAAATTTCTGTAAAAAATCAACTACTGTGCTGGTGAACAAAGGTGGTAAGAGTTGAGGGGCATTGTTAAGTTCACTGCACAGATGATATTGTTTTCACATTCCCATTTACTCATTTGTTCTTTGCCTTTCATCGGAGAGTTGGTGTTAAAATTCCTGCATGCACATTCAATCATTTGTGCACTAGCAGTCAGGCCAATTGTTGGATTTCGTGGAGGTTGATCCACATAAAGGAAAAATGTTTCGTACTTAAGGGCGACACAAAACAGAATGACATTTATGACAAAATTAAGAACAGATTAAATTCACAGAATACTTGCTATCATTTAGCCAAAATCTTATTTTCCCCCATCTCAAATATAAAAACTAAAAATTAAAATAAAATAAATATTCTGCCAATTGTACTGTATGGCTGTGAGACTCGGTTTTCACTTTGAGGGCGGATTATAGATTAAGGGTCTTTCAGAAAGACTTGAGAAAGATATTTGGACCTAAAAGGCAGGTAGACATCTTGAAGAAAATTTCGTAATAATAAGCCCAAATGATCTGCTTCATATCTTTCTGAAATATTAAATGATTGGGAGGTCTTCCACTAGAATGATAGCTTTTTTGTTGAAGTATCTTTGTGAAAGTATTTATAATCTCTGTTATACTGATAGAATATCACATCTGGATTAGAGTGACATGTTTTATTTTGTATATAGAATCCACTCTCCACTTGGTACTGAGTGTGCGTGGTGGCATGCAGATTTTCGTGAAGACCCTGACAGGGAAGACCATCACTCTGGAGGTAGAGCCAGCTGATACCATTGAGAATCTAAAGAAAAAGCTGCAGGACAAGGAAGGTATCCCCCCTGACCAGCAGCGACTTATGTTTGCTGGCAAGCAATTGGAAGATGGCCGCACCTTATCAGATTACAACATCCAGAAAGAATCCACGCTCCACTTGGTACTGCGTCTGCGTGGTGGCATGCAGATTTTCGTGAAGACCCTGACAGGGAAGACCATCACTCTGGAGGTAGAGCCAGCTGATACCATTGAGAATCTAAAGAAAAAGCTGCAGGACAAGGAAGGTATCCCCCCTGAGCAGCAGCGACTTATGTTTGCTGGCAAGCAATTGGAAGATGGCCGCACCTTATCAGATTACAACATCCAGAAAGAATCCACCCTCCACTTGGTACTGCGTCTGCGTGGTGGCATGCAGATTTTCGTGAAGACCCTGACAGGGAAGACCATCACTCTGGAGGTAGAGCCAGCTGATACCATTGAGAATCTAAAGAAAAAGCTGCAGGACAAGGAAGGTATCCCCCCTGACCTGCAGCGACTTATTTTTGCTGGCAAGCAATTGGAAGATGGCCGCACCTTATCAGATTACAACATCCAGAAGGAATCCACGCTCCACTTGGTACTGCGTCTGCGTGGTGGCATGCAGATTTTCGTGAAGACCCTGACAGGGAAGACCATCACTCTGGAGGTAGAGCCAGCTGATACCATTGAGAATCTAAAGAAAAAGCTGCAGGACAAGGAAGGTATTCCCCTTGACCAGCAGCGACTTATCTTTGCTGGCAAGCAATTGGAAGATGGCCGCACCTTATCAGATTACAACATCCAGAAGGAATCCACGCTCCACTTGGTACTGCGTCTGCGTGGTGGAATGCAGATTTTCGTGAAGACATTGACAGGGAAGACCATCACTCTGGAGGTAGAGCCATCTGATTCCATTGAGAATCTAAAGAAAAAGCTGCAGGACAAGGAAGGTATCCCCCCTGACCAGCAGCGACTTATTTTTGCTGGCAAGCAATTGGAAGATGGCTGCACCTTATCAGATTACAACATCCAGAAGGAATCCACGCTCCACTTGGTACTGCGTCTGCGTGGTGGCATGCAGATTTTCGTGAAGACATTGACAGGGAAGACCATCACTCTGGAGGTAGAGCCAGCTGATACCATTGAGAATCTAAAGAAAATGCTGCAGGACAAGGAAGGTATCCCCCCTGAGCAGCAGCGACTTATATTTGCTGGCAAGCAATTGGAAGATGGCCGCACCTTATCAGATTACAACATCCAGAAGGAATCCACGCTCCACTTGGTACTGCGTCTGCGTGGTGGCATGCAGATTTTCGTGAAGACATTGACAGGGAAGACCATCACTCTGGAGGTAGAGCCAGCTGATACCATTGAGAATCTAAAAAAAAAGCTGCAGGACAAGGAAAGTATCCCCCCTGACCAGCAGCGACTTATCTTCGCTGGCAAGCAATTGGAAGATGGCCGCACCTTATCAGATTACAACATCCAGAAAGGATCACCCTGCACTTGGTTCTTCGCCTCCGAGGTGGTTTCTAAAGAGCCCACCTCAAACTTCAGAGCACCAGCATACATTTTTAATGTGTACCTGTTAAATAAGATGTGTCATTTCTTTTTATTAGCTTCTTGACAGAATTTGCTTTCAGTCATAATTTAGTTTCTCTTAATGAACAGATGATTTGCAATGATTGATTTAAAAAAATTAATACACTTAATAAATATCTTAATCAGTAAATATATCTTTGTTATTTTTAATCTTCATATAAAGATGTTTTCTCTCTTTTGTATTAAAGGTTGTAAACATTCTCATAATCCTGCTGTTAATAAATCTTAACAATCAAACTAAGTACTTCACATTTTATTTTAATATTTGTGTTAACTATACAGGTACTCCATAGACTAAAACTAAAACATACATAAAACTATGTGAAAAAGACATAATCTTCTGGATTGTTATGCTGTGTCATCTAGTAGAAGTTTTTCGATGTTTCAGGGGTCTTCACTGCCTCCATCATCAGAGCAGTGAGTGATGATGAGGCAGCAAAGACCTCTGAAATGTAGGTAAACTTTTACAAGACTACATGGTAGAATATCCTAGAAGACAAGCAACTTTAGACTTACTGCCATGAAAACCTAAAATCCTACTAAGACAAAACTTTGTTTCAGCCAGTTTTTATAAATTGGAATAATTTCGAAACACAATGTCCTATGCTTGCTTGTAGTAGTTTTGCTTGAATTAAATGCGGCGCAGATTTACAATATTTCAGAGGCAGTTTCACTGTGTAAGATGGAGAAAGTGTATGAAAGACAACAAGTACGGATGTTTGTAAATCGTAACAATTCCAGTGTACTTACTAGGATATTTACTCTAGATTCTCTATTCATGAATGCAAACTTTTGAGATGGTGTAACTATATTTGTGCAAGAATCTCCTATTTATAATTTGGTCAAGGTCCGGCTGTACTAGAGTTATGGGATAACAATATTTTTCATTGAACTTATTCACAAACAGCACAACTTCCAGAAAACGTGTACTGTGCATAATACGTGTTAAATTTTTCATTACAACTTTTGCTTGAAACATATTTGGCTCTCATAATTATTCGTGCTACAGATATGTTCTGCAATGCATGTTGGTATTTATGTAATGTGTCCATCATTGTCTTTTTCAACTATAAGTACGTACAATGTACATATGAACAAACATTAGTAAAACTTCCTAAGACACCAACTTCGAAAACAGGGCGTCCTTTCAGCTTCTTTCTCCGCCGTCCAAATGCTGCATGGATTTTGGTGTTATTCCATGCAATCCCATGCGTTACGTGAAAAAGGAGTGGGCACTGACCGACCGCTAATAAAACTGAGATTAATGAATTTGTATTTCAACAAGTCACTGTTTCCTTATTCAGCACAAAAATACTCAATGATTATCTGTTATGCCCTTAAAGTGTGAGAACCTCATCTTGGGACGGAGTTGTGCTACACAAAACACGGCTGCATCTTGTGTAAGGGTTAATGTCTAGTAAGAGACAGGAATTTGCAGTTCAACAGTGGCACTTTATATAAAATGTGTTGTATCGAAATTCAATTAATTTTCGAAGAATGTATTCTAAAAAAGGTTAACTTTTTCTGTGAACGCTAGATTTGGAGCATGGTGAATAAATAGGATTCAGATTTGTGTATTTGATACCAGCACAGCAGGTCACCACTTGGCAGTATCCCCTTTTGACATTCTCTCTTCTGATACACACGCACATAATTTGAGCCTCTTAAGACAGAAGGGGCACATCTATTCACAAGCTACATTTGTTTCATAGCAATTATAAGGCTAAAATCCAGTTTAAAGGCTAAGTTCTCTACCACTCAAAGTAAGATGTTAATTGGTGCTAATTACAATATTTTCTGCAGCCAAGACTATTATCAAACTTTCCATGCTACTATTTGCAGAGTGTCGAATGATTTTATTTAAATCGTATCTACTCCTGGAGATCATTTATGGCATACAATTTAATTACAGTTGTTAATATAATTCTGAAATTCTAACCTTAAAACCTATCTTTAAATTGATGACTGTCAAATATCTGAACCGACTACCTTCTGATTTGAAAGTTCATGCTTCTTGGTCCTCTATTAATAGATACATTCATTACTATAATTTTTTTAAAAAAATTGGGTTTCTGTTAAACTATTAATTAGTCTTAAGTAACATAACAGAAAACAGCTGGTTAAAACGATTTAATTCAAAGCAATCCATTTTTTCATAATGCGGTATTTTCTATCTTGAGACACCACATCCTTCATAACTGAACTAAATCTGATCTTTAAAAGGAATGTTATAACAAATATTGCAATGCCTCAGGCAATACTGTTAAAAGCAGAGTTTCATATTTAAATAATACTCTCTGGTATTAAGAACAAATAATACGTTACTGAAAAAGTTTCTATTCTGGTTTTGTGCAACCCTTCCAATGTATAAGAGAATTGTGAAAACGAATCTTTTCTTTGCAAATGAAAGTAATCCTCACAAATCTGCGTAGTATATTTTTATCGCATATAATGAAAAGATTTCTAGCTGAAACTGTAATTTATTTTTTGGTAATATTTTACAGAAACACCACACACAGTATCATTCACATATCCTTTGATTCAGATGTACTTAATTTGTAATTTAAGATCTTGTAGAAAATTAACAATGGCATTTACAAGCGAGTGTTCCAAAGCTCATAAAAAATCTTGGGTTGCTAAGAAATTACTGGTTTACTGAATGTCTAATGCACAATGAATTCATTACTATCCAGAGATTCATGCTTGATCTTAATATTTTGCATTAAATACGGTATTTTCTCATAGTCTGGCAGATTCATCCAATGTTGCACAGATACAGGAACCACAGAGTGGCCAAGGACTTCCAAAGTGCGTAGTGTTAGAGATGGCACTGATCGCAGTCTTTGGCCGTTGATAGCACAGCAACTCGCAGGCATTCAAAGTACCAGGATTCTGCAACATAATGTTATTCATAAGACTTCTCAGGAAAGAAAGAAAAAAAGAGTGAAAGCAGACAAGTCATTGCTGGAAATGTGGATGATAAATACAGACTCAGGATCATATAAAGCAATAAAGTGTAGATATAAGAGACTTCTGTGTCCAAAAATGTGATAATAGAACTGCAGAGAGATTGTTTTCCTCTTGGCTAAGCACCATGTCATATGTAGGAGAACTGCAATACAGATCCTCACTAGACAGAGGTAATTGTCAGCTAAATATTCTGTTTGGCCACTTTATTTCGGAAAAAAGAGCACCAGTACTAACTGAAAACACTAATTCCAGCCTTGAATCAAGCTGAAATCTGGCTACAGTAATCTTTGTGTATGGAACAAATGAACTTGGTTAATAATTAATAAACATAAGAATATATCTTTCTAAAATTAAATGACGCTAATAAATTTTGAATAAAATGACTAAACAAAAGGAATTTGGGAATGTAGTTAAACAGTTGAATTAACATGGGAAACTGTGAATCCTGTGAACTATTTCTGTTTTTAAAAATAAATTAGGGCCAAAGAATCAACATAAATTAGAACATGTCAATAGCCAGAAATGAATCTCATATCACAAACAAAGGCCAGTTTCTTAGTAGCCTGGTGTGGTATCTAGACAAATTTACATAAATGATTGATGATGAATTAATATCACTTAGTCATGCAGAATCAAATGACTTTTTAAAGGACAGTCGTATCATAAAGACATGAAAGTGTGGCTGAGTTCATTGTACTGTTCTGGCATTTGACTGGAAAAAAAAAGGAATTTAAGTTTGAAACTTTCCAGACTGAGAATTGAACAAAATAAAACTCAAATGTGCCACAGTGAGCTAACATGCTCAGTACTTAATAAAATAATCTGTAGCATTTATCTCTGAATTTACCAAATGGCAGTCAAGCTTGATCAGCACTCATGGCTGGGTGGTACAAGTTCCAATCGCAGCCTGGGGGCTGACTATTCTGACTGCGGACTTTTCAAGTTTCCCTCAGTATTTCTAAGCATATACTGTGATGGTACCCTTCAACAGGCCATTGCCAATTCCTTACACATCCTTTTCAATTCATTACTCACTAATCTTATAGGCATTCAGTATGACTCCTTGGACGAGGGATCAGCACCTCGCAAGGCCTCTACGTGTACATAGGATAGCACAACACAGAAAAACACGGACAAACTTCCATGGCTTGAGTGGGATTTGAACCCACGGTCCCAGTGACCAAGTGGCACAAGGTCCGCGCCTCAGACATAATATCAGGTTGCTTGCTTTTCTCGGCGCTGATCCAGCGCAACTTGAAAAATATTCCTCCAAGCGAAATTTGTCCCGGACAACGAAGGCAGAGAAGACTGGAGTGTACGAGTCTCGTGGTTTTCGACTCAATTCAGCTAAATTTACTAACTTGCTTTACACTATGCTAACCGAGCGTTCTCTAACGGTGAAGTTTGGTGGATAGTTGGTTCGATATCAAGTGATCTTGGGTAGGAGGTACGAAAATTGCGAATTCCACTGTTTTTAACAGAGTCCTGAGTGACGAGCCATCCCGTTCTTCTTCATGAGTCAGATTTCGTTTTTCAGGTAGGGCAGAAGGGGGCAGTTCAGAGTTTGGACAGACGGACGAACACGAAAATCCATTGTTCTGTCGCTTTGAGAGTTATGCCCTTCTTGCAAGGGAATTCGAAGTCGCACGTCTTCACCAAAAGGCAGAAAGGAAGTGAAGGTCAGGGACAAATGGAAAAAAAAATCACAATAAAGAACTTAATGGATTTTATTGTTCAATATTGTTATATTAGTATGACAAAGTCAATGCCACTTAAATGGTTACGTCATGTATGAGAAGGACGAGATATTTGTACAGCATTTCATTGTGAAGCCTGAAGGGGCGAGGTAACTCGGACGCCTTGGCATAGATGTTAACATAATATTAAAATGGATCTTACACAAATAATATGTGGACTGGATTTATCTGGCTGAAGACAAGGACCAATGCCGAGCTTCTGCTGAAGATTGTGGTACAATTTGGGTGTTTACATATAATATGAGTTATATTTGACTATGTGAGCTTCCACTAGCGTCTCAGGATTCCTGCTCCATGTAGTCAGTCTACATGATCACCATCTTCATCATCATCAGCGTCGCGGATTAAAAATCTTAGTTCGTTTTGTCTGACGTCCTTTGGCGTCTGCCCCCTTCGGCTTGTGCCGACAGAAGATCCTGGGTGTCGCGTTTTCAGGCCTTCTTTGCGAGTACGAACCACTGCTTTTGTGAGGCTTTGAACGTTGTAATTGTACGTGTTATTCTCGTTTCTCCTCTTGCGACTGTAAATACTTGCGTGCAGATAAAGACAAAAGATATAATCGTGTCCATTAACTTTGTCATATTAAACATTAATAATCTTTTTCCTTGAATCATGATATCAGCCTCTTATCTAAGCCTCGAAACTGAGAACTCGTGCAATGAAAACGGATAGAACAGGAAGCGGGAAGAATTGGCTTGCGAAGTATGAGACATAATAGATAATAGAAGACTTAAGCCATGTCTTTTCTTGCCATAAATAAGGCAGTCATGATTTTTAGTGCTGTTTTTTTATTACCATGTATTATTTATCTTGGCCGAACTCCATGGAGCAGAGTCCTTGAGAATCTAACAGTACCCCAACTATGAAAAAGAGTTCCCTGAATTCTAAGGAACGCGACGTTTAGTTACCGTGTTCGCAACAGGCCGCCATTGTTCCTGTTCTGAGCCACGTGGATTTAGTCAACGTACTCACACATTATTTGTGATGCTGTTTAATATTATCCTTTCATTGATTTCTTGGTCTACCGAGTGGTCTCTTTCCACTTCGCTTTTCCTATACAGAGGAGCAAGCGAATAATGAATTAATGTGTTCGGGTGGGCCCAACCGCCCCACTTTTAAAATATTTCAACCAGTTCATCGAGTTAATTGAATCTTACGTGCGTCTGTCTGTGCCTCGGAAGGTTTGCCGCGAGTCCCTACATAGAATGGACAGAGTATAATCCCGCGGATGTTGAAATGCCTCGCATTCTCTTATTTACTTGGCTCATTTCGACTGACGAATTGGAAATTTGTCGGTCGTTTCTGTGAGGAGGTGAGGAGAATTGTAAACCAGAACGTCGCGTCGATCAGCAGTCGAATGGCCGGATGAGCTTCTGCAGGAAACGAACCTCGGCCCTGTACCACGCTCCTAATAACACGCGCGACAATTCATTTCACCCGCATTAAGTTGGCTCGACTCACGACTTGAGGCGATTGGCTCGCGGTGTTATACTCGCAATGAGAACCAGTCGCCTGGTACGGCCAGACGCAGATTACGGGATAATATTAAAAAGGACCGTAAATAAATATAGTCTTCCGTGGAATCATCTGGCGCAGAATTGGGACGTGTGGCGGGATTTAGCAAACACGATAGCGAGTCTTCAGTTCGGTAATAGGCGGGAAATTGTTTTGGCAATAATGGCGAAACAATCGACCTGATTACCCGCTGCAATGCCGATAGAGAATTCGTGGCGCCTTACTGCACTTCCTAAGCTGTCATTGTCCCTTCCATATTCAGTTCATTGAATGACGAGAGGCTCCAGCGGGTGCTGATGTTATGTCGCCGGAACATTACAACTTACTTCGGTCTGTTGTTTCTTCCGTCACAGAGAGCTCCTCCTTCATTAAGCGGTAACCCTCACCTCGGGGCAGAATGACCCAGGAAGTTGGCTTCCACTGCGCCCTTTTTCCCGAAACAAGCCACTCGGTGACATCATCATCAGCTGTGAGGTCAGCGAAAAATGAATGGCGAACATGCCGTTTTTACCGTAGCCTCGGAAGGCAGGCAATAATTTTAGTTTTCCCTCTGTACAGTAACTTCTGTTTCTGTTTCTTTCTCTCATTCTGGCTATCCACGATGTAATTCTAGGGCGCAGAATTGTCTGCAAGTCCGACGCAATGCACTTGTTGATGTCAGCGCAAACATGAAATCCTCGAGGTAGGAATAGAACAATTTCAGGAAACGACGGATAAAATTTACACCTTCTTTTGAACACGAGTTGTTTCCCGTAATTGTTGGCATCTGTAAGTCATCATGAATGTCATCCAGGATCGTAGGATTTAGGGCTTCATAAATTTCTGGAACCTCTTCTTCACATCACTGACGTGACAAATTCATTAAGAAATTGATAATTGCCTGTCAGAGGGTTTTTATGTACGAGGCGCGTCCTCAAAGTAAGTTTCCCTGGGGCCGTTTACAGAAACAAAACACAATTTCATGGAAATATTTATTGCAACAGATACAGCAAGTGTCCAGCTATTTTTCAACATATTCGCCACCGGAATTGAGACATTGGTCATACCGTGGGACCAACTTTTGAATACCTGTGTCGTAGAAGTCTGCCGCCTGGGATTGGAACCACTGTGTGACAACCATCTCCGCCTCTCTGTCATTCTCAAAACGCTGACGCTGACCGGACAAGAATTTCTTGAGGTGTAGGAAAAGATGGAAATCACTGGGAGCGAGGTGCGGGCTGTAGGGTGAATGATTAAACACCTCCCAGCTGAACTCCTGCAGGAGACTTGCTGTCCGTCGAGCCGTGTGCGGCCTAGCGTTATCACTGACCGCACTTCACAGTCGGCGGGAGCTGGAATAAGAACATCCATCTTCAACAGCTGCAACGATGCTACTGTGAGATTGCGGGAAGTACCGTTAGTGCATGCGCCATGCTACGTCATTGCTCTATCACGTACGCACAGTCGCTTCGCGCAATATAAGGTTTGCTAGCTGTGGGACGAGTGGGAAACTTACTTTTGGGACGCGCCTCGTAATATTTAATTCAGTACAGTACAATTATCAAAAAATATTTTAGTGGATTCTGTTGTCTTAATCTTCATTTTGATTTGTGTTAATACTTTCATAAGTGGTTATTGTATTTATTCCTGTCTTTTTAAAGTTACAATCTCTACAACAGATTTCCTAATCCGATTTTTAATTTTCCTTTAAAGCAGAGAGACCACGGAAAATCATTAACCTACTGTAGTTTAGAATCTCCTTCGAAGAAGAAAATACTTGGTCGGTTTTGTGTGGGTGTGCAGAATTTGTCAGCTTTCGCCGGAATCTCTCTTCGGCATTATATTTTTTCTTGGTCGTGGTTCGTATTTTCAAGAAAGTCAAGAAGTGTTATGCATTGTTTCCAGAATTCATGCTGCCTGATTTACGGAATCTTATTTTTATCGTTTGCTCGTTGATATTTCACTGAAATGACGAAATTGTGAAATTTGATTGCTCACTCATTTCCCGGGGTATCGTTAAATTTCACGAAGAACAAAATGGACTGTCCGTCACGAAATAAGAAATGTCTCGGAGACTACAAATTTCTAAAAACGGAGGGACACGAGAGGCGAGAGAGAGAAGTTGTTGTTTGTTTCTTTATCGTTAGGCAGTACGTAATTTCGTTATTTGATATAGTTAGTTGAGTACATTTTAATCGATTTAATGAAAGATGCTGAAAATTCGGGTTCTCACGAATACGACGTCTTGTGGGACGTTGCGCCGTGTAGCCGACGTTTCAGAAATGCGTATACTGCATAAATCATCAGTGACTAAGCACCTCTGAGAAGTCGGTCAGTATCTACGGCGAAGTACCTTGAAGATTGTCGTATTCTTGATTAAAACGGTTTTAGGATTTGCGTGTTCAAGTTTGCCATCTTTTTTCTGCTGTAGTATCGAGGTAAGGCTACTTGGGCTGGAGTGCTGATGTCTTCCTGTTAAGTGGAATTTATCTCACAACTGCGTGGTTCTGCATTGAGCGTGGCATCCGGTTGGTGTTTTATTTCAGCAAGTTTGTTCTGCCCCGTTTTGATATCTTGTTTCGGAGGTGCTATAAATAAAATATTTCCTAAGAGAAAAGTGGGTGGTCCAGTTTCATGATCTCCGCTATCGCCGAATTTAACGCCCCTGAACTTACTTTTCAGGCGATACGTAAAAAGTGCTTTTGGACTTGAATACACTGTCGAAGCAGGATTACGGCAGCTGATGGACCATAAGACTGGAGACATTCTCGACATTGTGTTTGGGTTGAGATGGAATGTCGTCTGGATATTTGCCGCTTTAAATAACGTGCGCATGTGGAACTTACTGAAGCAAGTTCTGAATTCGTGTTATTATTTTATTATTTGTTAATTCGAGTATAATGTATAATAAACTCTGAATTATCCTGATTGGTTGAGAAATATATGTTTGTAGATTATGAAACGCCCAGATAATCCGCAGAATGAAAGATAAACACGCGAATACAACAGATGCGTAATTTTAGTTAGTCACTTTACTTAGATTTGTGAATGTCTGCAGAGAGCAGAAAGGATTTCGTATAAAATTTAATACAGTACATACCAAGTATTTTTTTAAACAAGGACTTCAACGGACATTAATAACTTTCCTATTGTCGCGAGCTCTAGTGTTAGTAACTATTTAATCATATCGATAGATTTATGTTTTCCTTCCTGTATTTATTTCTTTCTTTTTAAACGATCATACTATTACCACAGATTGTACAGACTGCTGTGTTTTGAGCTTGTCTGATTCGAACAGAAAAGTTTTGCCCTATTTGAAGTTAGTATCTCAAGATTTGTCTGCGCAGACAGTTGAAAGAGACAAGGCTTTCCAGTAAGGGCGACAGCATGCTCTACATTGATAGGCCTAGAGATGAGCTGTGTACGGTACAAATTATCCAAAAATTTTCCTACTGAGATTGTGGAGAAACAAGGAAATCCTATCCGGGATTGTCGCTTTCTTGGTCCAAGATGTGAGAAAGGGTTCCTTTGGTACGAGTCTCACACCTGTAATTTATGAATGGTATTTGCTCTTTTCCTTATACGGTAGCCGTAGTTTGTGTCTTTCACGTTCTTTTATCTGAGACCAACAATGAAGAAGGAACGGAATTTTTTGATAAAAGCCTGTGGAGAATCTATTTATTTACCTATCTATCTATCTATCTACTTCTTTTTTATTATATAAATTGTGATTTGTCGTCGTCGCCAACCTTTTTGTAGTCAAAAAATGACGTCATCAAACAAACATTTGTTTACTCGCCATTGTTGTATTTCTATTTATAAAAGCTACAATGACTTGTGGGAAGTCCAGTCCATGTTACTAGATGTTTCTATTACTTCACGGATAATTTGTAATCGTCTTTGTACCGTATGTATTCCGAGATATGTCTTGGCAGAAACGGAGACTGTAAGTGAAATTGCAAATCTCTGGAACGAGCCTCTTCAAGAGGGCGATTTGGCACGGATAGTGTTCTTCGCGTGGTTCTCTTCGTGTTGTGTTTTGTCAAGGGGATTGCAGGGAAACAACCACTTTGGAATGGAGCCAGTCCATCGATGACCAACCGATACATCTCTTTCACTACCCATTCGCTCATTAGATCTGATTAAACAAGTAAATCTTTTTGTTGTGATAATTTAGAATTCACAGGCCCATATCAACACAAATTACACGTATGCAGTTATTAATTACCCTTTAAAACTATAAGAGAGAGAGAGAAAAAAAGGAGAAAGTGGGGGGAGTAGCAATAAGCATTACTGTTATAAATCGGGGGGAGTATAAAGTTGGTTTGGGGCTACGAAGTTTCTTTTGAAAGCGAATAGATAGGAGGATAATTTATTTGTGCACTTTTGGAAAGTCATTGATTATAGATTCATCATGCGGATTTCCGTGAAAACAAGATCATTACTTTGGAAGTGGAAGCATCAGATACGATTAAGAATGTAAAAGCAAAGATTCAGGATAAGGAAGGAATTCCACCGGACCAACAGCGACTGATCTTTGCTGGCAAGCATCTAGATGGTCGAACTTTGTCAGATTACAAAAACCAGAAAGAATCAACACTCCATCTGGTCTCAGAGGGGGCGTGCAGATTTTCGTAAATACCTTAACTGACAAAACCATTACTCTTGAGGTGGAAGCGTCAGATATAATAGAAAATGTAAAGGCAAAAATCCAGAATCAAACTATACAGACGCAGAGATCGTCTGTATAGTCTTATCCTGAATTTTGGCTTTACATTTTGAACTTTACGCTCGATGTAAATAGTATTTAAGAAATCAGTCTGTACCGCGAAGAAAACACAACACTTTACGATTACAAAGATCAACTAGTTAACGCTGCTCAAGTAAATAATCGCTGTTTACGCAGAGAATCATGAGGAACACAAATGTACTCTGCAGCCAGAATTGGGGCTCGTTTAATGCTAAACCGAAGACCTGCGTAGCTGTGCACCAAGTGCGTCACCCTGACAACCAGGCCAGTGTATTGTTCCTATTCGGCGTTATCCTTGATCTGAAAGCGTGGTCATCACTGCAATAATAATGCAATCGAGTGGGTTTATAAAAGGCTCATTAATAACGCAAACTGCTTGATTTCTAAACGTTGCTCTCTCGCCTGCTATTTTGAGCCTGTCCGTCTGTCTGGGTATACGCATCTAAAAGAATAGCGTTCTGTTGTAGTCCATGGTTGTCAGTGTGAAATATTAAACATGAATCGTGACATTTGTGAGAGTGATATTTGTGGGTGTAGAGTTGACCTTGACAGTTGTACAGCTTTTGCGTTCATTATTATTATGGAAGGCTGAGGTTCGTTGCCGTGACCACAAAAACCTATCCCTAGAATCTATTACGAACTAAATCATACGAAACTATTATTCAGTAGCGTACGCTGTACGTCGTCAAATCCGGGCGATGTGAACTCATCGTAAGTTAGTTACCAACTCCCCCCATTCTCTGAACTAAATGTAACATTCCTCCACTTGATGATCATTTCGACTCCATCCAGCCCACACAATCACGTTATGTCGAGTCAACACCAGAAACTAAACGGAGACAAATGAATTGACAGCCAAAAGATCATTGATTTGTGATGAGACTGTTTTACCTTGTCACAGTTTCCTTCGAGAAGGGAGTTATTACAAACCATGAGATGGTAGTATGTTTAGCGCTTTGCCTTTCTTTAGAGCAGAATATGGTTGCTAGGTTCTTCACTGAAGCTTCTTAAACAGGCGACGTGTCTTTTATAGGCAACATGGAATTGTTTTGATTTCTTGAAACTGTAGTCTTGTTGCTAAGTTACTCGGAATGTTTTAATGAGCATCCCTATAAGCTGTTTTATTCACAGACATCCGTTCGAGACGACTTGAAAACAAAAGGGATTTGCTATAAATTCCACCATTTGTACGCTCTGGAAGCGAACAAACTTTTATTGAAGCCACAACCCCAAATTTATATCTTCATGTTTTGGGCGAGCTTTAGTTGTAATTGGTTAATATATTAGTTGAATAGTGATTTAGGTTTTAAATTATTCAGTTTTAATAATTAAATTTTACAACCTAATATAATACTGTTCTCTTGTGAGTATATTAATTATTCTTCAGCTTCGAGAACCTTCTGAGAATTTCTTTACTTAGGAAACTATCGGATTTTCAAGAACGATTCTGCTGTACGATGTTACCTCAATTTAATATAATTTTACAATTCGTCAATCTCTTTGAGAAACTATGTTGTTCATTCCCTTGAGCTTTCATAAAATGTTGCCCACAATGTGACTCATTTACGAACGAAACTTCATCACAAAAACGCCTTACAGAGTTGTTTTTAAGCGAAGAGTAAATAATAACATAGTTTTCACTATCACATTCATAAAGAAAGAGTCGAAGAAACAAAATCAGTCTTCAAGAAGTAATGGACTCCGCTGGGGTCCGTGCCTTAAAGATGACAAATGAAATACATCTGCACCGAAGGTTTAAATGAATAATTACCTGAGATAATTCAATAAAAATTCCAGCAACAAGGAGTAAACTAGTAATAATTAAGATAATTGTGTCAAATCGAGTATTAATCCTCAAATTATTTTGACTGAGATACAGATCAGAAAAGTTACCAGCAAGATTTATTATACAATGAGCTAAATAGAACATCTGTATTTATCTACTGTTAACTACCTTAAGAATAAAACTCGGGTTTATATAAAATGTCCATTTCATTGTTACGCCCAAAATGTAAGTTTAAAATTCCGTCCGTTTCTTCTATCTTCGGACTCTCTCTCTCCCTCGCTCAATTTTTTCAACAGTTTATGGGTGTGGTTCTTTTGGGCCGTGACGTCACAATGGAAGTTGCATGTGAGCTGTTTTACTTCCTGTATTCTTTGGTAACTTCACGCCATATTTAAATACTGCCCGGATAACTTGATTTTGTGGAAAAAGGGAAAAAGCCTATTTAAGGATTTATTTGTCAGTGATTGTTGAAATGTGAATTGAAGTTCTGAATTCGTGTATTGAACTATGTCAACGTAGTCCAGAAAATAGAAAAGTTATATTTAAAAAAAAAAAGGAGTTCTGGAAATAATTTATACTACGTACCTTCCTTTACGTTCTTAAATATGTATAAAAATGCTTAGCAGGAACATTGAAATAATAATTATGTAGTCTGGGGTTATTATCGCAAACTAGAAAGCTTACTCCATGTCGATTATCAGCGATTAATTTGCCTTCACATGCAAGTCCCCAGCTGTGCAACCCTACGCTTTGAAGAGAAAGGAGAAGAAGAACAAGATGAAGAAGCAGGGGATAATAAAGGAGTGGAAGAAAATTGAAGAATACGAGGAATAAGAGAGATATCAAAATTACTGTCCAGTTGTATCGCTTGGAATTCGTCAATTCTTACACTACACTCAATCTGACTTCTTGTTGGTGACAGATGTAAAGGTGGTTATGCACAGTCCAAAAACTGCGATTCGACGAGGAAGCGGCGTGACGTTTTAATAACGTGAGCCATCTGATGCTACTTCGTTCACTTTGGCATTTAAATTTCAGACTCACGTGGTATAATTTAATATTAATTTTTTTGGTGGATGTAATACAGTGGAATCACTTTATATAAGTTTAAATTAAAAAATGATATAATCCGTGATAAAATTGCAAAATCTCTCTTCACACGACAGAATTTGCGAGTTCCAGATGATGCAGAAGGCACAAATAGTTGCTGAAGTTTGCTTTGACACAACATTGCTCCGGCTTCGTATATTTGAAGCCTCTATGTCGAATCTCTTTCCAGACTGTTTTTTATTTGATTTTAAATAGGCTTGGCTTGGCTTAGATTTTGAGCATTTAGAATGAACCGCATTTTTTAATTTCCAAAAACCGATAATAGTAAATGGCGTTCATCCGAACTTCTGAGATGAAAGCGACTCAATTTTAATTAATATCTTTTTGTGACAAATAAAAGAATGTGATTTTCCTGGGATGTGCAAATACTTTTCAATTTTATGACAGTAACTGATAAATCAATGCCGCTAAAAATTTGATACTTTCTATAAATATTCACCATAAACTTTGACAGAAATCCCACATGAGATATTTTTTACCCTATAGATAAGAATTTTAAAAGACTCAGATTAGGGTCCTTTTACCGACTTGTGTGGTAACGGTAATGAATCTTCGCGTTAGACCCTTCTTCTGTCAAGGGGCTCGTGTTTGGAAATCACCGTATACAAGAAGCGCGCATACTGACTCGGTCCACTGAAATGTCGGAGGTTTTGCCGGTATGGCACGGGGCTGGCACACGTAAGTATGATGAGGGCTAAACAAATTAAAAGTTTGACTCTTAAAACAAAACTGCTTCAGAATACAGATGAAGGATGCTAATAGAACAAGCTGCCGTGGAAATAAGGAGCGCATATCTATACGTATCAAATATTGATTAGTTACGCCAGTTCCCACGTGGCCTTCTTCTCGCGTTGCGACAAAATTACACTCAGGTGGATCACACCTTAATAATTAGGCCTGTGGTAGGTAAGACCGCTCAGAAACATTATGTGTGCAATTGTTGTTTCTTTGCGACATTAACATTCAATATTCTTAAAACGACTTTTTAAAAGACGTCAATAAAAAATCATTTATTGGAATCCAAAATCTAATTATAATCCATCATTATTCTTTGTTGCTTAGTGCTACAGCTGCAGAAAGAGCTCTTTCCGGGACATGAACGCACGACAATTTTCCGGAATATTTTGACCTGTCTAAAATCTCTTACTCTTCTGTTGGAATAAACATACCAAGTTTGGTACAGAATCGGTTTAATCGAGCTACAAGCAAACATACACACATAATCTCAGTTTTGTATGCGATAACACAGGAAAATATAATATTAACAATTGTGGCCATGTATTTTTACGTGGTTACCGACGTTTTCGGCAAACGTATCTTAACCATTTTGGATTTCCACCCTTAAGATGGAAACGAAACTTCTCTCCGAAACGTTGATAACCACTCACATTGAACACCTTTATCACCACCAAGAGTTTAAGTAACCTCGCCATAATTTGTGGGCCTGTCATGGTCTAGCAAACTTGCGCATAGCACAAACTGTTGACTGGGTAAGGACTAATCTTTTTATATCGGATAGTAGGTAAGTCAGGGTTGAGGGACTAGACAACGATTCCCGGCAGGGGAATATCTGTCTCAAATTCATCAATTTCTTGAGCTTAAGCCCTGGCTCAAAGCGACATCGCTTCTTACATGTCGTCGTCATACGGGCACAATTGAAGCGCAACACTGAAAATAGAGTGACAGAAGGTCCCCCTGAAAATCCCGAGGTTGTTCCTTTTACATTTCCTTTTACTTCACGTTTTAGCCATACAGAACTACGCTGATTCTTATGTAAACTTGGCGTTTCGTGTCAAATTGTGTGCATTGAATTCTTTACTTTACACGAAAAACTATGCCTGTAGTATTTATAGCAGTCGGATTCTGTAATAAAAATGGTTTTCCCAGGATAAAACTTCGTTGTGTTTGTGCACGAATTAATGTAACGTCGAGGCTGTAAACGAGAAATTTCGGCGGGCATAAAGTTGTTTCAGGCATTTCACCTTTAAAATTCTTCTAGATCTTGGAAAATCAAAGACGCAGATTTATCAAGACCTAAAATGAAATGTCAGAGCTATATACTAACTAAAGAATCCGTTCTTAAGCAGATTTGTCATAAAATGCATTATTTCGAAATAATGAAATAACATTGAACTTTCTATTTATGCAGAATAGTATGAAATGCAAGATTAAATTTAAGCTCTTTTCGCTTTATTCGTTGTTTTTCAGCAACGACCGAGTATTTTTTTTCGAATCTGTATACAATGTAGTTAAAAATCCAAATTGGAAAGTAATTGTCACCGCTGCACCGACATGCCGGGCCAAATTTGAAAAGAATTCTGAAGCAGACATAAATCTAGAAGCCAGACTGAAAGAGAATCACGAAACAGCAAACCCAGTAAGTTCTTCTCTAAATGTCTTTGTCTACGGTCGTATGTTACTCCTTTTCTGTCTACAGATTGGGAATAGCTCCGTCTGCTTGATCGAATGGAATAGATGTCTCCTCCCTTTTTGCTTGAAGATGAATATCTATGATTTGAAAAATATTACGTATTCATTATGTTGTTCAGGTTTTAAGACTTCTTGAAAGAGAAGAAAAATATGTAATTGATAAAGACTGACTGTAGAATGCACATAAACTTAATTTAAATTATTATGATATAAATGGTACCTCAAGATGCAAAAACATTTTCTTAACTTCTTAGGTTAGTCTTACTTTTTCAGGTCTTTAACTTCCTCTATGAACACTTAATGTACTGAATTTTTTCCAAATGTCGTAAACTCTCATAATAATGGACTCCATCTGCACTTCCACCTGACATTTATCCTCCTTCCCTATCCCCTGCAATATATTTCTCATTAGATCATGATGTTCTTTTAGAGGCGTGAAGGCAGGGCACTTCTTGACCGGCAGAGATTCACGGACTATGCTTATTATTTATAACCATACACAAAATTTAAAATGCAAACTTACATATGTTGGAAGCAGTGCATTAAAGAAGGGCTCTTACAAGACACCATCATAAAACACGATTTCTAATCTTTTCTACTTATTTTTTCTACAGGCAAAGAAAATGGAACTACAACAAAGTTTTCACGAGGAACTGAGAAGGATACGAATGAAATCAGTAGGAAGCATCAGGTAACTTACATTTTTCTTTGTGATTATGAAGCTCTACATTTGATTCATCGGTGTGAATTGGGACAAGACACTGAGAGGAAATTTGAAATGTTAATGGGTTCTTGCCCTCCAGTATGTAAGTGTTCCACAACGTGCCAAAATCCGGGACTAATTTCTAAATGTGTTTCATAATGCTGCTGCTTACATGATCACACACTTCCTCGGTATTTCTTCTTCTTGATATTTGCGTCCTGTCAGGGCACTGGTGGTTTACCTCTGTATACAATCAAATGTAAATTACATTGATATTCAAATTACAGGAAAATAATTATTTAATTTGAAGTTTTCAATATTCTGTCTCAGCTGTTTTAAATTTATGAACAGATACAGATTTTTACACGACCACGTACAGAAATATTATATTTAACCTCGAAAATATAAATCACACACAAGACACTAATTAAATTCCATCTCTTTAAACAAAAGTTCTCATTATTTTAAGGCACAAATATTTCTGTAACTTGTAGAGGCAAAGAACCTCGTTTCTCTTCTGTTCTTTGGACTTTTACTATTGTCTTAACTCAACCCAAGTGATATATTCTTCACTATGTTACAGGTTTATTGGCGAGCTGTATAAAGTAGAAATGCTTGCAACAAGCATTATGCAGCGATGCATTAAGCATCTCCTTTCCAAAGAAGACGTGCATTCTTTGGAGTGCCTCTGCACACTGCTGATGATGGTCGGAAAGAATTTGAGAGAAAGAACCAATTATGTATGTGTTCATTTGAGGATACTTTTAGTTTTAATTTGCAGTTTTTCTACTGTGTAATTTATTGCCCTCCGTTGGGCTCTATGAAGACCACAGGTTTATACGGAAGGTACAATGCAAAAAGCAGTAAGTGTCCCTTTGATCTCACTGACTTTCTGGCTTCCATCTTGTAATATGTTATACATTCTTTGCACAAAATCGTAGTTAGAAGGCATTGGCTGGTCGCGCCTTCTCGTCCATCTCTCTGTCCAGTACAGTCAATTCGAGAACCAATGGACAGACTAGGATGAAATTTGATATGGAGTTTATGCTATTCTGCATGACCTCGCATAATCTGCAATCTGGTGGCCAAATTGGGAACTGTCACAGAAGGTGGATTCGATGCTTGAAAGTGCACATTGTAATGAACGCGTGAGGATGTTGCATCTATTCTGATATGAAACACCTTTCTGAGCTTGCTGACAATATTCTGAATAGCGTTTCTGTGTGATCAATAATCACCGTGACATGTTCTTATGAATTTCTTCATACTCTTCTACACTCTTACATGTTTCATATAAAGACGCCTCATGCCGTGGCTTCAACGGAAATCTTGCTCAGTATTGGGTTAGACTTTTATGTTTCCTCTCATCACCTCTGATGAATCATGTCAGAATTCACTCAGTCACGACAGGACAAAGCAGGAATCTGATTGAAGGGTCATGTCTAGGCTCAGCCACCAAAAATCTCGGTTTATGCCTTTGTTTACGTTTTGTTAGTGACAGCAACCTTCAGCTCTCAATTTAAATTTACACGCGCCATCCCACACACCAAGTTCCATGTGAACTACATGAGTAGTGGTAGAATTTTCTAGTTTTATGTGTAATGTGAAATACACGAAGCTCAAATTCTGATCCACATCCTTACACTGCTCACACACAGGGCGTTCATCTTATAAGGTAAGATAATAAAACCATCTTTTAAGAGGATTTCAGTGAAATGTTTTTAATTATATCTCATATAGTTCCAAAGTTATGATAAATATAGTATTTTAGAGCAAAATTTAAAGGGACACTAAGAACTTATTACCCCAAGCTCGGACTTTAAATCTCCGCGGCAAAGGGTTAAGCGTAAGAAGTCAATTTTGCCCATGAAATGTGACTTGAATTTTTTGTGTTCTTGCAGGATCTGTCTGAGTTTCTTCAAAGAATGAAAGAACTACCAAATAAGAAGGGGCTACTCTCAAATAGAATGGGGTTTATGATCAAAGATGTCATCGACCTCCGGCAAAGCAAGTGGGCACCAAGGAATGGATATTAGATGAGATTGGTTACTGACACATGGTTTTAAATACTTAGACTGTTCGGTTTTTCTGTTAAATATCTAAATTGTTTACATTTTGTTAAATAGTTAAATTATTTAATTTTTTGTTAAATAGTTCAGTTTTCTAAATAGTGAAATTGTTTAGTTTTTGTTATATAATTTAGTATTTAAATATGTAAATTGAATATTTTTTGTAAAATAATTCAGTTTTTTAAATACTTAAATTGTTTAGTTCTTTGTCAGATAGTTCAGTTTTTTTAAATAGTTAAATTGATTACTTTTTTGTCAAATAGCTAAATTGTTTATATTTTGTTAGATAGTTAAATTGTTTAGTCTTTTGTAAAATAATTTGTTTTTTAAATAGTTAAATTATTTAGTTTTTTGTTAAATAGTTGTTTTTGAATGGTTAATTTTTTAGTTCTTTATTAAATATTTCAGTTTTTTAAATATTTAAAATGTTTAGATTTTGTTAAATAACTAAATTGTTTAGTTTTTTGTTAAATAACTAAATTGTTTAGATTTTGTTAAATATTTAAATTGTTTAGTTTTTTGTTAAATAGTTAAATTGTTTGGTTTTATGTTAAATTGTTTATTAAATACATATTACATATTTAAGGATATTAATTAAAAAACATGTTCATAAACTTTCCTCTTGTTATTTTGGCAAAGTAATATTTGAATGAGTCCCGCGCCGTAGCCGCACGGTCTGAGGCATCATCAGTAGCGTAATCCGGTCAGGAAAACTAGCAATGGCTGGGAGTTCGTCGTGCTGACCACACGTCACCCTATATCTGGTTGGATGATCGTTCACCTCTGCTTTAGGCATGTGAACGTGAGGCCAGCATTCAAGCTAGTCGACTTTGGCTCTCTGGAGCTGTTACGCCACGGATTTTTAATTGTGTTCTGTGAAGTGTGTTCATTGTTATAAGTAGCACTGAACAGATTATGAATGACTTGGAAAGGAAGCAGTATTTTAAAGTATTATCCCAGCATTGGATTGGAGAGTCAGAAGAAAACCTACCTGAATGTCTGGTTTGTGGAATAGGATCTGACACCTGTACACTAGACAAAAGTGATAACCACTACAGTGATACAGCTGAGGCTGTCCTAATGAGGTACAATACGCGCATGCACCTAAGTTCCCTTTGTATTACTGGGGAATGAGAAATGTACTTACGTATGCTTATGTTCTGACACATTCTGGTACTTAAGCCTACTCGAACATAATATTCAGAACTCTCAGATAAAGATGGGGCCTAAAATTGCAGTATTTTCAACTGAACTACTAATCCAGTAATTACAATGTATTTTTCAGACATTGCTTGCTTATGGAATGAAATCCTAAACTTAAAATACTGATTAAGAATTATATTAAGGTATAAAATAATGAGTAAGCACGGGAAAGATTACATTTACTATGCTCTACAACAGTGGGTATAAGAAGGGTAGGTGCAGAATAAATCTAAATTGCCAATGGAAGAAAAAATAGATAAATAGGTAAGCAGACAGAATTAAACAGATAGGGAAACAAATATAGAACAGATAGATACACATGAATGGGCCATTCCATATCAACTCAGCACAGTTAAGAGCAAACGCCTTATGGCCATGTCTAAACCTAATAAAATTTTGAAAACTTGTTAGATTAGATAAAAGATGAAATGTTGAATTAAATTAACTTCACACATGCAGCATTTCGAAAACTGAAATTTTCTTAACCCTCCAGCGCTTGCGTCTACCCTTAGAACGTTCCGACTCGCCTGTGAGCGCCGCGCCGCAACCCATCAATTGAGCAAATACTTAATCAGACTATTACTGACTTTTAATTTATTTATGAAGTTACGATTAAGAGACTAATCAAATGTTAAAACATTGTATAAAAGTCCAATTGAAGCTTTGATTTCATCGACTGAAGTTTCTAAGCAGTCTCTTTGCCTGGAATAATTTTCTCTAATTTTTTCCAGTTTTTTATTTGTGAATTTTGTGATATCACCCAGTAAATTATCTGGAAAAAATAGCTGCGAGCACTCGATCTCAGTTTTGCAGTTTTTTGCGTATCTTTGACCCCAGGAAGGTGAGAGATAAAGTTTTTCATTGGCGCCTTTTTACTTCTTCGAAGGGGAACGTTTCGAAATTTAGTCATTTTATCTATGCCAAGATAAAATTTACTTACTCCTGCATTGGAATCTTCATCTAAACGTTCAGACGAGTTTTCGGATTGACTATTGTGATTCTCCTCTCGTGGTTCCTCATCAGAATCCTGAGTATCGTCGAATTCACAATCTGTAATTTCTTCTGCACTCACTTGTTCTCTTTCACGTTCTTTTTGTTCTAATAACCACTTCAACCAAACATTTGGATCAGATGAACTTGTTTTAGAAGCCATTATTGGTAAACGTGAACAATAAAGAAGAAATTAACCCAAACTTAAAAAAAGTCACTTTGGAACACAAACACTCGCGTGTGAGCGGGCCGCCGCACTATCAGAATTCTAAAAGTAAACTGAACAAAGTGGGTCTATAATCGTAGCTAGAAATTTTTCCTTTGAAATTTCCATGGAAAGTGGTTTCCTCTTAACATAGATGGAGCGACAGGAAAGAAAACAATTCCTAGAAAGAGTTATCAGACTTTTACTGAAAATGCGGCGCTGCGCTCACAACGTGAGTCCTGGAGGGTTAATGTCTGGAATTTTAAAAAAGTAAAACTCCAGCATTATTCAAGAAACGAAGCTCATTCTAGTTCCAATTTCAAGCTTTATAGTCGAATTTTATTCAATATGTCATTTTACACCTGATGTAATTGGCCTCGGTCACTGTTTAACCTCAACATACAAAGAAACACGATCAGAATCATTTTCCATATTTTGTGAATATTTAAGTTACTTTATGGAAAATGGCATGCTGGAATATAATCAGGCACAAAGAAAAAAGTTTGAGTATGTTACATACATGATATCCTGATTTATGACCCAACAAGAAATTTTCCAACAATGTATTTACAGACTTGCATATTGTTTATGAAAAAAAATCTGATCATATTTTTTCACAATTAAGGTCAAAGTCAGGTAGTTATGTGCCTTGAAATATTGAAAGTGCACACCAAATGATAGTCCCACTCGCAAGTTTTCAATTGATAAAAGAATGAGCTGTGTTAAACAGGACTTTAGCTCTTATATGAATCAGAATTCGAGGAAATTTATTAATGACTCAGAAATTAATTCAACAAATGAAGGAAAAGTCTCTTACTCATCACACTCCGTAGGCTTATAATATATCATTGAAATCTAAGACAGTCATGCCAACTGCTGTGTTGATTTTGCATGGAATGAACCCATGTTATCAATCTTGACATATCATACACAACAAGGGCACAAGGTATTTCACGGTTAAATAATGGCTGTAAAAGTAAATCCAGAAACATCTGGAACATTTTAAACTTCATCAACAAAATCACATACATAGCTCATGGAACGCAAAACACGTAATAGCAAATTCATAATTACATTAATTTGAACATTTTCAGAGTTACTAAATGCTACTGTCTGCATGACTGGCTACACTCATTTAAAAATTCGATTGCCACTTTGTAAACGTAACCAAAATTTACTAAAATATCTATGGTACGATTTACAATAACCTGTTTGTACACAAGAATTTAATGTAGTTGTATGCAGAGTTGGTCGATAAAACATTATAAATACGATGTGCGATCAGAAAGTTTCAAGACTGTGTCAATATAGGGCGAACCGGATGTAGTACGAGCTTCTGCCTTTAAGGGGTTGGGCCTACATTCATAGTGAATCAGTGTGCCAACTGACATCATCGAATTAGCATTTGTTTCTTAGTTACGGGCTTTCTGGTAGTGTATTACACCGACCCTACTGCGATTGCGGATTTTCATGAACAAAGAGTGTGCATCAAATTTTGCCAAAGACTCGCCAAAACGGCTACGGAAACCTATGGAATGCTAAAGCAAGCATTTGGGGAGTCCGCAATGGGTCGTGCACAAACTTTTGTGTGGCATTCACGTTTTAAAAATGGCCGAACCTCTGTCGATGATGACGAGCGTTCTGGACGACCATCTTCGAGCACAACGCCCGAAAATGTTACGAAGATTCGGCAGGCCATTCACGAAGATTGACATCGTACCATCAACGACTTGTGCGACATTGTTGGGATAGGCTATGGGACCTGTCAGCTGATTCTAAAGGAAGAACTCCACATGCGACGCATCGCAGCCAAGTTTATGCCAAGGCTCCTGTCTGAGGACCAGAAGCAGAATCGACTTCTCGTTTGTCAGGAGCTCAAAGATCTTGCAAGAATCGACCCCAACTTCCTTTCTAAGGTTTCCTCTTCCCAAAGATGAAAATTCAGCTAAAGGGAAGAAGATTTGAGACGATAGAAGAGATTCAGGCAGAATCGCATATGGTGCTTGACAGGCTGACAAAGAAAGATTTCCAGGGATACTTCCAGGTTTGGCAGAGGCGCTGGGATCGTTGTGTTCACTTCCAGGGGAACTACTTCGAGGGTGATGGATGAATTTAATACCTGAGATAAGTGTACGGGTTTTTATAGGCACAGTCTTGATACTTTCTGATCGCACCTCGTACTCGAATGGAGTAATTGTTAGATATTTAACACGCATAGCAGTAATGCTACCATTTAAATAAAACTGCTGGAATATACAGACTCCTATATAGATGGAAAAAGAATGTGGATATCGGTTCATTAAATAATTACTATATTAACATTCGCTGAACATAAGTGCACAGACTGGACTGGTGGGGCACATTACATACACTCATTAACGGGACCGATTTATGCTGCGATACAATAGCAGCTTTCATTACGTGCCTTATGTCACAATTCCACGGACCTCAGAACTAAACCTCACACATACACTTCGTTACGAGCGACAGTGGCATAAACGGTCTGATCAAATCTGCAACAAACTACCTTCAGCTTCCTAAGATTTGAGGTTTTCACAGCGGTGAGTTTGAAGATTTCTGTTTTCTGGGTTGTTGCGCTGTGTAGCCTGGTCGATGTTAACCAACGTTTCAGTCGCCCTGATGACGGAGGCAGTATGACCTCTGAAACGTTGGTAAACATCGACCAGACTACACAGCGCAACAACCCAGAAGACAGAAATCTTCATACTAAGAATCGCCCTGATGACGGAGGCAGTATGACCTCTGAAACGTTGGTAAACATCGACCAGACTATACAGCGCGACAGCCCAGAAGACAGATATCTTCATACCTTCAGCTTCGTTATTACACCAAAATCCCCGTTGTTCTATCTGTGCCAACGACTATTTAAGACTTTAGCTACCACACAAACTGCCGGTCCACATCACAAATTTCCTTATCGGCCATTTCGATATCTTCAGTTATTCTTGAGATATTATCTGTGGATACATTGTGTATTTATCATAGAACAAGAACAACCTTCATACTTGCAACTATTGCCACCAGATCACAGCACCTCAATCGATTACAATATTCTTATTTATTCCTACTATATATTTATTTCCTGACATTCCTCATATGTCATTTTGTTATCACAGCTTGTAGGATATTCTAAAATATGATTTGTTCTATTATGGTCACGTGCATTTCAACACAGCGACAATGTCGGCTACTCACTGAGGGAAGCTCCAACTCATATTGTTGTTGTTTGTTGTTTCTCGTCACTACAACTCGTATTGTTGGTCTTGCACATTGTTAATAATATGGCCCGTTGCTAGGCATAATAATGAATAACAAAGATTTGGTGTCATAATAATTTGTGTTTTGATAGGAACTGTGGCATAAATCTCCAAATCTAGATTAATAGAAAAATAATTTCCAGTGCAATGGATTGTTTTCAAGGTAAAGTAATTTTCCAATTACTTATTGTTGAAAATTCTTTGTATTCAATTAGAATTAGATCAGGTACTTGAACTCAATTTGATGTTCATACTATCAACCAAATATAACAACAATCTATAAAACTTGTAAGTTCAGTCCACTTACTCGTTCTTAAAAGAAAGATGCACCAAATTTGTAACAGAATCTGGTCATGATCTTTAACCGGTTATATTAAGGTAATTAACGTGGTACCTCAAGAACATACATTTTGCTAGTACCAAATGCCAAAGACAAATGAAATCAAGGCATGTCATATACATTTTTTTATCCAATACAGTAGACAAGGCCCAAAAATATGCCCTTAATAATTCTCAGTACTGATACAAAGTTCTTTGTCTTTTAGGAATGAAGCAGAAGTTCCTTGCATGTATAAATACTAACAACGAAGGACTTCTTTTTAATCGCAAAGAATTCATCATATACATAATCTTTCTTGTGACGGTAATGATAGGTAAGTAAATATTTATATAGGATTTGAGTCTTTCGCGGCGAGTACAATCAATAAAATCTTCTCCGGCAATCACCCGCGTTAACTAGTTACCATAGTAAACCGACGTTTCGGGAACAATATTTGTCCCCATCTTCAGGGTTCTGATGTCACAGTAGCCTTCCGAGGATCCAGTCACATCAGAACCTTAGAGATGGGATCAAAGATTGTTCCTGAAATGTCGACTTCCGAGGATCCAGTCACATCAGAACCCTGAAGATTGTTCCCGAAACGTCGGTTTACTATGGTAACCAGTTAACGCTGCTGATTACACGAGAAGATTTTATTAAAGTAAATTTTGTCTTACATGATATTACCAATGACAATAACGTTGCCAGGAGTACAGCTGTCTAATTCAGTGGTATTCTACCTGGGGTATGCATACCCTCGGGGGTACGCGAAGACATCTTAGGGAGTACGTTAAATTAAATATATATATATATATATATTATATCATGATAAACACTGAATAATCAGGGCCAGATTTAGTTATCCACAGGAGAACGGGACATAAGGACATTCGATTTGGGAGATTATGTACCATGTATAACTTGAATTATACGAAAACAACTTTGGGGGAAATAAAATTGAAGAGAAATTGTATCTGGGGGTATGCGAACAAAAAAAATTGAATTTCACTGGTCTAATTGAAACTCAGACAGGATACTACATACAAGAGGGTATAAGAAAATGGAGTACTTGTACTATCTATATAGCCATGTCCTATTTTCATATTTATGTTATTATGTACAAATAGGATCATTTACCCACACTTGTTATGTAACATAAGACAATCACAAGACTAGCTGTGTATGGCTACCACCACAAACTCTGCAAAAAGACATCACCACGAACCAGATCAATTTTGCGTGTGCAAATTATGTGGGGAAGTGTATAAAGATACCTTATAAAATAATGTGATAAACTAGAAAAAACAGTGGCAAAATACAGCAAAGACTGATTCCTATTAAAATTTGCACATTTCTCCATATATGCATAATGTAACATTATCACCTTGTGAATGCTGCTTTACCAGAATATGAATTTAAAAAGAAAGAAAACTGTAGTCCAATTTGGAATACAAACAAACTCTCTGTGATTTGGATTGTTCATTTAATCAAGATACATGTCAATTCTTCCCATCACTGGGTTAAGCTACAAATAGCTAGATATCAACTCTTGTTTAGCTAAACAGTGGTACAAATACTACATGTTACAGAATCATAAATTCCATTGTTTATGAAGCTAATCAACAGTGCAGATGTAGTAAATCTATAGGGAATACAATTTTTTTTCTATTTATATAAGGCAAATAATTTCCTTAATGAAAGTTATAAATCTTCAAGAGTTCCTTATTTTCCACCAGTTTCAATAAGCCTTTTTGAGAAATGTGATTTCCTGGTAAACATTTCGTCATGCTATCTGCTGTATTAGCCACAGCCCTGAAATACGAAAAAAAAGATTCCAAATGAAAAAGTAAGAAAGTTATAGTTTTACTTAAACTTAGATAAAAGTATGTAATTGTTTAAATAACACACTTTTCTTAATTCATTTATCATCTCCTGTGATCGTAAGTTCTACCCATTGCAGTTGGTTATATTTCTTGAAAATATCACTTTATTTTTTCAGGAACATACGTGAAGACAGACAACATGAACTATTGGAACACAAAACATGCAGATGATTTGATTGCGAAAAAACAGTTTGAAGATGTTATTAAAGAAACAAACTTCAAAGACTTATCAAGTATAACTCATTTCTGGAAGGTAGGAATTTAAGATAAATATATGGTTGGGACATACATAAATGCTATAATGTAGAGATAATGAAGTAATTTGAGAAACTCATTTGCCTCCTGGTTATTAACTGATTAAGCAGTCGACAACTTTACTATAAAAAAGTTAACCAACTGTACAAGAAATTTTGTATTATGGCACCAGAAGGTTAATTATCAACACTGTCAAGTCAGCATCCATACAACTAAATGCAACCTGGTGCTCCCGGATGGTCTCTTTCCATCAAAGCTTCAAAATAAAATTCCATCTTTCTGCATACTTTTCTATGGCCTGTCAATCTCAGTCTTCTAGATTTAGTCACCCTGACAGCATTATGTACAAGTTATGAAGCTCCTCATTATGTAACACGTCCCATTTTCGTAATACTTCTTCCATCTTGCTGCAAAAAAATGTTTCTATAAATTTTAATCTTCAGTTTTGTAAAGACGACATGAAGGTGACCCCCTTGTTAACTGTTTGTTGCTTACTATTAAAAATATTCACATTATTATATTATATTTGTGCTATTAACCCCCCTCCCCCCCAACACTGTTTGCAGGAGAAAACCATGAGAGACGAAATAAATAGGAAAAATAATATTCAAGAAACAGAAATGTGTTCATAATTTTGATTGAAGAACCTCAAGGGAAGAGACCACGTGGAAAACATAGATGTATATGAAAAAAACAGTAGGCATACCTCGTTTTATTGTGCTTCGCTTTATTGCGCTTTGCAGATATTGCGTTTTTTACAAATTGAAGATTTGTGGCAACCCTGTGTCGAGCAAGTCTATCGGTGCCATTTTTTCAACAGCATGTGTTCACTTCGTGTCTCTGTGTCACTTTTTGGTAATTCTCACAATATTTGAAACTTTTTCATTATTATATCTGTTATTGTGATCTGTGATCAGTAATTTTTGATGTTACTATTGTAATTGTTTTGGGGCGCCACGAACCGCACCCATATAAGACGGCGAAATTAATCGAAAAATGTTGTGTGTGTTCTGACTGCGGCCTTTCCCCCGTCTCTCTCCCTCTCATCGGGTCTCCCTCTTCCCTTAGACAAAACAATATTGAAATTAGGCCAATTAATAACCCTACAATGGCCTCTAAATGTTCAAGTGAAAGAAGGAGTCGCACGTCTCTCACTTTAAATCAAAAGGTAGAAATGATTAAGCTTAGTGAGGAAGGGATGTCAAAACCCGAAAGCTAGGCCCCTTACGCCAAACAGTTAGCCAAGTTGTGAATGCAAAGGAAAAGTTGTTGAAGGAAATTAAAAGTTTTACTCCAGTGAACACACAAATGATAAGAAAGCGAAACAACAGATTTACGACGTAGATGAAACAGCCTTATATCGGAAGAAGATGCCATCTAGGAATTTCATAGCTTCAAAGCTTCAAAGGACAGGCTGACTCTCTTGTTAGGGGCTAATGAAGCTGGCGACTTTAAGTTGAAGCCAATGCTCATTACCATTCCAAAAATCGTAGGGCCCTTAAGAACTATGCTAAATCTACTCTGCCTGTGCTCTATAAATTGAACAACAAAGCCTGTATGACAGCACATCTGTTTAAAACATGGTTTTAAGCCCACTGTTGAGACCTACTGCTCAGAAAAAAAGATTCCTTTCAAAATATTACTACTCATTGACAATGCACCTGGTCACCCAAGAGCTCTGATGGAGATGTACGAGGTGCGATCGGAAAGTTTCTAGACTGCGCCTATAAAAACCCGTACACTTATCTCAGGTATTAAATTCATCCATCACCCTCGAAGTAGTTCCCCTGGGAGTGAACACAACGATCCCAGCGCCGCTGCCAAGCCTGGAAGCATCCCTGGAAATCTTTCTTTGTCAGCCTGTCAAGCACCATCTGCGATTCTGCCTGAATCTCTTCTATCGTCTCAAATCTCCTTCCCTTTAGCTGAATTTTCATCTTTGGGAAGAGGAAGAAGTCACACGGCGAATAAGGAGGGTGCGGGATGACGGCCATGATGTTTGAGGCCAAAAACTGCCGAACTTTGAGGGCGGTGTGCGCTGGCGCGTTGTCATGATGCGTCGCATGTGGAGTTCTTCCTTTAGAATCAGATGACAGGTCCCATAGCCTATCCCAACAATGTCGCATAAGTCGTTGATGGTACGACGTCGATCTTCGTGAATGGCCTGCCGATTCTTCGTAACATTTTCGGGCGTTGTGCTCGAAGATGGTCGTCCAGAACACTCGTCATCATCGACAGAGGTTCGGCCATTTTTAAAACGTGAATGCCACACAAAAGTTTGTGCACGACCCATTGCGGACTCCCCAAATGCTTGCGTTAGCATTTCATAGGTTTCCGTAGCCGTTTTGGCGAGTCTTTGGCAAAATTTAATGCACACGCCATTCCGAAATCGCAGGAGGGTCGGTGTAATGCACTACCAAAACGCCCGTAACTAAGAAACAAATGCTAATTCGATGATGCCGGCTGGCACACTGATTCACTATGAATGTAGGCCGCACCCCTTAAAGGCAGAAGCTCGTACTACAACCGATTCGCCCTCTATTGACACAGTCTTTAAACTTTCCGATCGCACCTCGTACACCGAGATTAATGTTGTTTTCATGCCTGCTAACACAACATCCATTCTGCAGCCAATAATTTCGACTTTCAAGTCTTATTATTTAAGGAATACATTTCATAAGGCTATAGTTGCCATATATAGTGATTCCTCTGATGAATCTGGGCAAAATAAATTGAAAACCTTCTGGAAAAGATTCACCATTCTAGATGTCATTAAGAATATTCATGATTCATGGGAGGAGGTTAAAATATCAATATTAACAGGAGTTTGGAAGAAGTTGATTCCATCCCTCATGGATGACTTTGAGGGGTTCAAGACTTCAGTGGAGGAAGTAACTGCAGAAATAGCAAGAGAATTAGAATTAGAAGTGTTGCCTGAAGATATGACTGAATGGCTGCAAACTTATGATAAAACTTTAACGGTTGAGGAGTTGCTTCTTATGGATGAGCAAAGAAAGTGGTTTATTGAGATGGAATCAACTCTTGGTGAAGATGCTGTGAACATTGTTGAAATGACAACAAAGGATTTAGAATATTACATAAACTTAGTTGATAAAGCAGCGGCAGGGTTTGAGAGGATTGACTCCAATTTTGAAAGAAGTTCTACTGTGGGTAAAATGCTATCAAACAGCATTGCATGCTACAGAGAAATCTTTCATGAAAGGAAGAGTCAATCGGTGTGGCAAACTTCATTGTTGTCTTATTTTGAGAAATTGCCATAGCCACCCCAACCTTCAGCAACCACCACCCTGATCAGTCAGCAGCCATCAACATGGAGGCAACACCCTCCACCAGCAAAAGATTATGACTCACTGAAGGCTCAGAAGATGGTTAGCATCTTTTATCAATAAAGTATTTTTTTAATTAAGGTAAGTACATTGTTTTTTTAGATATAATGCTGTTGCACACTTAATAGACTACAGTATAATGTAAACATTAGTTTTGTATGCTCTGGGAAACCAAAAAGTTCTTGTGGCTCGCTTTATTGCAGTGGACTGGAACCGAACCCGCAATATCTCCGAGGTATGCCTCTATTAAAATGAATCTTGGGAGCAGGCAGACTTTTCTCAGCTTGACCACATTTCCTTTAAAAAAGCACTTGATGATCTGAGTAACTGCATATCAACTGCTGTAAGAATAATATGTATCATGTAGAGTTACTGACTGATAGTCCATATTTAAATAATGGTTTCAGAATGCAATGCACTGTACAGTCGATATATAACTTACAATCTTAGTGTTTACACGCAATTAACTAATTTCATTTTTAGTTTGCAGAGACTATAATGATTGACGGTATATACGGGAACTACAAAGATGATACGCAACAAACAGTTGGATATATGTTGCAAGATAGTAAGCTGATTGGAGTACCACGCCTACGACAGGTTTATACATTTCCTTTTCAACATAACATTTTCAGTGAAATAAAGTTAGCATTCTTGTGATAATACATGATTTATGATTTATAAGTCTATCTCAATTTCCTAATTGTGAATATTAATAACATAATAGAGAATGTCAGTAATGACAAGATAGGTTCATATGAACTGTTTCATCATACAGTGTGTCTAATGAATAGGTGTCATGTTACTAAAGCATATGACTTTTGTATGTGTTGTAGTAACTAGAAAGAAATTAAAACTTTATTGTCTACAGGTAAAAGTGAGAAATGATTCATGCATAGTACAAGAAGTATTCCGGCGATTATTCCCCGCATGTTATGACTTATATTCACCTGCAAAAGAAGATAAAGAACCATTTGGGCCAGGAATCGGAACAGCGTAAGTTTTCAGTCAACATTTTCAGCACACTACTTTATTGATGTAATTCAAAATATTCCCTTTATGTTTATAGGAAATCATATGAAGGATATGGTAAATACCACAGAGTTGCCTCTATAAAAGTGCTTGGAGAATTGGAACTGTTTTTAGCAGATAAATTTGGTTTATTTTACAAGACGGTCCTTCAATGTCCATGTAGTACAACAAAATTTTCTGTTTTCTTTAAGACTCTTCTTCAAAAGAGTAATGTACTATAGTGTGTGTATTATTTAGTCAATTCACATTAAACGTCTGAAGCTTGCAGACAAACATTTAAAGTAGAAAACTGGTTATGAACAAGAAAAATATCCTTCGGCCTTACCGCCACCTCATATGCATTTATCAGATGTTACAGTTTACACTAATTCCAGGATCATCAATTTGCATGATTGAACCATTTTTTTTTCTTCCTTACCTTCTTGAATACCTCTAAACACAGATGTACAGGAACATAACTAATATTTCTGTGTTTGTATATTGGAATTAAAACAAGCAGACTGATTTACTATTTCTGACAACAGCTGGACTTATTCCACTGAAGAAGAACTGCGTGGTTCCAGTCACTGGGGAAAATTCTCAACATATGGTGGTGGAGGATATTATGAAGAACTGTCACTCCACCGTAGCAAAACCATTGAGAAATTGCTTATACTGAAGAATAATCTTTGGCTTACAAGAGGAACTCGAGCCATTTTCCTTGACTTAACTGTCTATAATGCAAATATTGATGCATTCTTAACTATGAAGTAAGTTCTCACTTTCAAATTCTTCTCTTTATCATAGATATTTATATATTCTCTGTAATGTACTTTGCCATCAGGAGAGTCCAGGAGAATCAGGTAGGTCTGGAAATAAATGGTCTGAAATCAGATGTTGTCTGCATCACTTTACTTGGCATCTGCTCTTAATAGTAGTGATTTTGGTTCACCTTAATAATATGGCTTGGTCTGTGCAATCAGACAACAATATACCAGTCAAGAAGCATTTTGTAAGTTGGGGTCTGCTCCATTGATACCCATGTGTGGTACTCACACTGCATACATCAATGAAGAATGCCATTTTGGATAGTAACACTGATCACAATATGCACAAAGGATGTCATTCTAACTTTACTCCCTCCTGGACCCACTTGTGCTACAAGCCAAGTTAAATGACACAGACAGTACAAATGGTAATTTTGTTAATTTGAGTGAGAATATAAACACCATGAAGAATCACATATAGGCTGTTTATAGGCTAACAAAGAAACTAGTCTAGAAGTCAATATCATCACCATCATCATCTTCATCTGCTACAAGGTTTGGGGCTTTGGCCCATTCCGGGACACTTGCTCAAGGCAACTTGTCCTTATTAGTCTTATGAGGTGCATTTGAGTAGTGAGTGACAATCCCATTGCCTCTGCACAATTTCTACTCAATCCTGATTTAACTGCCAGAGCCATCTAGCAGTGATTCAGGAGAGACATGGATGAGAAATGGCTGCTGAATTTTGCATATTTTACATCTAATATCATGCTCAGAAGGTTCGTTTACATGCTGTAAATCTCCAACATGGGACCACTGGCTTCTCTTCTCCTCTGAAAGAAGTTGTGCTATGGATTTCTATCACCCTTAAATTTCCATAGACCTCAGCCAGGATTGAACCTGTAAAACTTGGGTCCAGTGGCGAGCATGCTAACCACTAGTCCACCGAGGGAAAAGTCAATATGAATACATATTTAAATTGAGCACATAAATAATGTGCAACACAGTCTTAATTATGTTCAATATCTTAAATATATTAACAATTTTATACGTCCTTTTGATGAACTGCATAATAGGATGGTCATGACTATCCACATATTAACAACAGATATCTGGTATAATTTAATTTAAGTCGACATCAGTATGATGTAACTTCTGTTTTACATGAAGATCATATAAAATGCTATACCAGTTTTCCAAAAATGGCTCACTGTACAAAAATAATGATGCACAATGTAAAATACGTCATTCATATCTACTGTTTGCTGGCACAGTAGCCATTTGGTCTGAGGCATGGACATTTTGTGCCTGGCTACTGCAAAAATGGGTTCTAGTCCCACTTAAGGCATTAATGTTTGTCCGCATCTTTCTGTGTTTGTATATGTAGAAGCCTTGCAGATAGGTCTGATCACTCATGTAAGGAATTATACCAATGTCCAAAAAATAGATCGATCATAAATCCACCAAGAGAGGTAGAAACGCAGACCCTGCAAATGCGAGACAAATGCGAATAAAAAAGAGAACATTCAGTTCTACTGTTTTAATTTGAAACATTTTTCAATGCAGTAAATATTTAATTAAATAAGGTAAAACAAATTATGACTACATAATGTGACATCGGTGGTGTGAAGTTTTGTACAATAGATCTCCAATGAACGAACATCAAGACCAGTGATTTACTACAGTATTACTAAGAATAATCAGCCCCATGAAGCAAAGTCTTTCTTGATAAGCCAAAAGTTGCTTAACTAGTGAAGAGAATCTCTGCCATTTATAAAACACTGCATATTTTTTAATATTAATTTATTTTAAGCCCCATATTATATATGGGCCTAAATATGTGCATGAGCATTATAACTAAAACATATATTGTTAGTGCCACTTGAAGGTACAGCTTAATCACTTGGTGATTACTGAACATTTTTATGTCTTCTTCACAGGCTTGTTTTTGAGATACCACCAACAGGAGGAATCATTACATCCTCCTTCTACAGTATAGTGAAGCTCCATCATTATGTGACCAAATTTGACTCCATGGTCGCATTCTTTGAATGCACGTTCATAGCATTCATATTTTTCTACACCATAGCAGAGACAGTGAAAATTGTGGTCTTAAAGCGCAAATACCGACACTCAATATGGAATTTCTTTGATCTGGCCATTCTTGTGGTAAGATTCTCTACTGTGACCTGAGATAGTTTAGATTGAGTAAAAGTCATATTGCCTTAAACCATTTCATATTGACATTAATAGTTAAGGTATAAGAAGTAAATTTCTAAGATGCTCATTGGTGTTTAAAAGACGTGATTTACAAACTGCATAAGACACCTGTACAGATATTATAAATGTAACTTTCTTTCCAAATTTACTATCCCTTTATGCTTATGGCATTTGCATGTAATCATGAATATCATGTCAAAACATAAAGGGAAGGTGCAGTTAATGCACATACTAAACTTCAGTACCAAATTGAGGTAATTGATTAGTCTGATGCTCACTCCACTTTACCCCAGAAACTACTGGACAGGACACTGTGTAGACCCCAGAATACTTTTAATGTATTGGTAAAGAAGAAATATACACCCCTCCCTGAAACAGGACTGTGCTGATCGTGATCTAACTGACAAGCAGGGACATCTTACTCTTTGCCCCATCCTGGCTCATCATACTGGCACTTACTGAAACTTATTTAACTAACTACTTCATCTGTATCGCTCCACCACTTTCACATATGACCTTTACAAACAAAAAATAATATGTAGAGCTTTCCTATTCTAGACAGACAACTCTTTGTATTCAGACACTCTCAAATCCTTCAGTCAACAAATTAGCATCTTCAGAATACTGGAAGCAGCTTATTCCTTTTATGAATGTGAATAATAAATATCAGTAAAATTAATAAAACTAAGGGATTTTTAATGTTTGTGTGTTGTAAGGAAAGACAATAGTGCAGTGTAATACTATTGCTTAAGATATACATTTAAGGAGAGATTTAAGTTCTTATAAGGAATCAAGAATCCATTCATGGACTATGGAAATTGCTATGATTTCATCTCCGTACACATAAATAAGCATGCTCTTCACAGAAACATTTTATTGCTATACGTTTGAATACAAAATATAAAAGAGAATGGCACTTGCCAGTTCTTCTTCCTTTCCACCAGTCTACTTCAATTTGAAGTGTAGATTCTATTGTTAAATATTAAATTAAACTTTGCATCAAACTTATATTAAAGAAGCTAGTGAGTCTAATAAAAATGTGCTTAAATGAAACCTGTAGCAAAATAGGTAAATATTTAAATGACTCATTTTCCATCAAGAACAATCTGAAACGAGGGGATAAGCCATCAGTAAATTCCAAGATAGGCAGGAGGGTTTGCAGTTATATGGGACACATCTGCTGTTGGCAATTACTGATGATGTTAATTTATTGGGTGATGATATAAATACAAGAGAGGAACACAGAGGTTTTACTAGAAGCTAGTAGAAAGGTGGGGCTAGAAATAAATTCAGAAAAAACTAAGCGCATGTCGGTATCCCAACAGGCAGACAGAATTTTCTTAGGGTGGCCAATAAATCCTTTGAAAGTGTGACAAATTTCAAATAATTGGGAACAACAATAACAAATCAAAATGATGCTCATGAGGAAGTTTGGCAGAGACTAAATTCTAGAAATGCTTGCTACTTCTCAGTTCAAAATATTTTGTCTTCCCGTTTGATTTCTAAGAACCTGAAAATTAAAATATACAAAACAATATTTTTGCCAGCTTTTCTGTATGGTTGCAAAACACGGTTTCTCATTGCGAGTGAGGAACACATATTGCAGGTGTTTGAGAATAGGGTGTTGAGGAGGATATTTGGGCCTAGGAGAGAAGACGATGGGGTACGGAGAAAATTGCATAATGATGAGCTTAAAAATTTGTACTCCTCCCCCAATATTGTCAGTGTGTGTAAGTCAAGAGAAATGAGGTGGGTGGTGCATGTGGAATGGACAAGAGGTGTGCACCGGGTATTGGTTGGGAAGCCTGAGGGGAAGAGACCGCTCGGTAGACCTAGACATAGATGGGAGGATAATCTAATCTATGGGAGGTAGAAATTGAAGGATACTGGATTTTGTTGGCCCAAGACAGGGACAGGTGGAGGGCTTTGTTCAATTCGGTGGTGAACTTTTGGGTTCCCTAAGCCATCTAGTTAGTTACTTAGTTAGTAAACTTAGAATACATAGGCATATACTGTTTCCTCTCTAGTTTCTTCTCAGTACCTGTACATAATTGTCTTCTCATCCTCTTCATTATTCAGTAACTCATGCATTTGAATAAGTTAAATAAAAATTAAATAATCTAGGGACTATGTGTTGAATATTTTTTTATTCAATGGGCAATTCTGGTTGAATGAAGTATAATGCACTTAATTCTTTCAGTGATTGTAATTCTGTGTTTGTGTTCTTTCTTCCTCAGTTGGCCTATGTTGTTATATGCTTCAGAATATATAATTTGATGGTTATTGAACCACAAATAATTCAACTTATTGCTGAGGAGAAGTTTGCAAACTTTGACTCCGTTGGTTTCCATCAACTCATGTACAACAATGTAATTGCTTTCCTGGTAGCTCTAACATGGTTAAAAATTTTCAAATACACCCGTTTCAACAAAACCATGTTGGAATTCAGCATGACGTTTGCCAGGGTAAGAGTATATCTAATTTTGCTATTCTGCAGTTTTGGTATGATATCTAATTGATACTGATTTATAAAGTTGTTACTAGATCCTAATAAGTTGGTACTGATGTAAATCCATAAACATAATGGTATTTTATGCCTTTCATTTTTATTTTACAGTGCTACAAGCAGATTGTTGCATTTTCAATTATGTTCTTCATTGTTTTTGCCACATTCGCTCAGCTGGGATACCTACTGTTTGGAACACAGGTATGTTACTATGTATGTATATGTATATGAGCAATCATGGGCTTGTACATATATGTGCATGTGTATATAAATGTGTATAATGTTTGGATGTTATCTTACCTGATTAAACAAACAACGCATCGAGAAATGATCAACTTTGACAGTTTACACTAGTGTGATGATGTGTATGAGAAATATCAACCTTCAATTATTTAACCCGAAGAAATCTCAAAAATGAGTACAAATGTTCAACTCCTTGTGGTCTCCCATCACAGCATCCTATCTCTTCGAGATCAATCTGATGTTATGCTTCCATCTTCCCATTCTTCAAAGTTGTTGCTTTCCAAAAGTTTTCACCAAGAAAATTCTTCATGCATTTGACTCCTCCAAGTTACATCTTCAGGTCACAATAACATCCTAGATTTCAACATCCTGACAATAGTAATCAGGACTACTTACCCTTGAGACTTCGAATCTCACAAGCTCTGCTGATCACTTATTTGGGTTCGACTCTAAAGCACTTTCACCAGCAGTCCAACTTCCTGCACAAGTTGACTACAGATTCTCATTATTGTATCTGACAAGGATAAAATATGAAATAAAATTTAAACCAAGTTTTAACATTGACAGCACAGAATTTCCCTCTTACAATATCAAACAGCTTGTGCTTGTACAAAACAAAAGTAAATAAATAAACAATAAGAAAATATGAGAGGTGTAGTTGTGAGCAAGTAGTACAAACATTGACAATTCTAGTACCCTTAATAATTTACTGATTTTTTTCTTAATCACAGGTTGAAGATTTCCGAGCACTTCTGACAACTGTCTCAACACTTGCAAGAGCTACTATTGGAGATTTTGACTTAAACGCAGTTGAAGTAGACCATCCCATTCTTGCACGATTATTTTACATTTCATATCTCTTCGTGGTATTCTTTATAATGATGGTAAGTGTAAACGTGTTTTTAAATGTTGTGCAAAAATGAGTTAATTTAAATCAAAAGACCTTTACTTATCTTGCTGTTATGAGGACCTCAGAATTACAGCGAGCCATTCTACAGATGGAAGAGAGGAGAGAACTGTAAAGAATAATAAAGAAAATATTTTTCAGTTTATAGTACAGTCTACAATATATTTTTAAATAATCAAACTATTACCTGCAGCCTTTATTAAAATAATATATATATATACTCTGATAAAATTCTGAGGCGACACACTTGATTAAAGTTTTTATGGTTTACTTAAGTTTATTCAGGCAATTGTAACAATACTGTTTATTTGTTTTAGAACACATCTTTAAAGTAAAATGCACATTTCTCTTTCAGAACATGTTCCTGGCAATCGTTACAGATACATATGCATTCGTGAGATCTGAATCATTAACGAAGGATTCTTGTACAAATTCAAACATAAAGCATAATTTAGAACAATTGATATCAATTCTAGGATATGAAAGGAAGAACGGAGGGGAAGATAATGATCCAGATTCTGACAAATACACATACAAAGAAATAATAGAATTTTTACAAAAGTAAGTTTAAAAATATTATTGTCTAGTGAATTCTGATATAGTGCAGACTTTTATATGTATTAATTTATTAACTTACTACAATTATATTCATTTATCTCTTCAGACAGAATTTTAATGTGAAGAAAAATATTCTTGATTAAAAATTTTATTACACTATAGAACACTGCTAAAATTAAATTTACATGAACTTATTTTTGATATGTTAGTCTTTAGCTTTATTTTGCATGTTGGTTCAATGATATTGTTAGCCTTAAAAAATGTGCAATAAAATCATGTGTTTAGGAAAAATGTCATCGATGTGGAGGATGACGCATTGCGCGATATTTATGACACTGACAAAGAGAATTAACAAGGCAAGGAATAAGAACGTCAACTGACTTGAAAAGAGGTAAGGTCAATTCTTACACTTTCTTTTTCCTCATCCAAGATTTAAACCAGAGGAATGAATAAGACGGTCACCAATACCACTACCATGTTGCATGTATTTTTGCCCCATCTACATTAAGATCATAGTCACTGCAATTTGGCTTCGGTTTTGCAGTATGGCAGTGGACCCTCCTCTGACTAGGCTGTACACCATTTCCTTGGAAAATGCAGTTTTATTTTATACTTTCTTCACTTGTACTTGATGCTATTATAAGGTGCAGCACTTCCACACTGGCATCCATCCTGAAGTAGTTTTTTTAAACCCTTGTATATCATGGCTATGGAGGCCAGACAATGTAATTTAATTCTAAGTATTTGCATTTAATTAATTTTCTTCCATTGTTCATATTTGGAAATAACAGCTTGTCTCTCAACATATTATGACTGGAATTAAGTTGTTATTACATAACACTTTCTCGTAGTTTCTGACAATCTGACTGATAGTTCACAAATTCTTATGCAAAGGTTTCTTTATTTTTTAATGGTGGTAGAATGATGGGCATGAAACTCATTGTATCTTTCTTGGTTTCTAGTGCCAGGGTTTACCCTAACACAGTGGAATTTGCCAGTTGCACACACAAACTTTGTGGGGGACTCTGCCACCCTGACATTAGACTGTGTCCCATAGTCTGTACAGCAGTTACACGAGGAAGAGAACGATCGTGGGATGAAATATTTTCTGTTGTTCCATTTCATCATCATGTTCCACATGTTTGTAAACTTATGTGATTTGAGGTATATGTAAAAATGTGAAACACTGTGAATTCTTGGATTCTAATGATGGTGTAATATGGCCTGGATTGTTGGGTTTTTGGTCCTTGACCATGTCTGATGTAATAAACACAACATTTCCAGGACTGGATCTTTCCCCATCTTCAGGTGTAATGAAGGGGACTCTGAGTCTCTGGGGCCCATTAGAATGAGCTAATCTCAGTCACTGGTTCAGTGAGTGAGGTGCCCCTTTCACTACACCTGAAGACAAGGGCAGATCCAGTTGAAGATGACTGTAAACATCTACCAGACTACATGGCACAACAACCCAGAAGACAGCCATCTTCAGACTCACCACTGTGAAAACTTCAAACACCGGTACTTGTTTGAAATTTTTCCATGTTATCGACTACAAACGATAATATTAAGGGCAAGAATTCACTGGGTAGTGGAAGAATATTAAACTTCTTAAATAATTTCCTGCAAGATTCTCTCCTTTTAGTGCCTGCCATTATTCTAATGATTCTCTTTTGAATGAAAAAATATGTTCTTGAATTGATGTTTCCTTCTCCTTCTTGGACATATTCCAGTAGGTTGATGGAAGTACCTTTGCCACGGAAGGGGTTTACAAGTCATCCTTTCTACACAATTATGTCATTTCTTTTGATATTCTCGTATTTATACCAAAATTTCTTCTTTGTCTAGCTGTTTTCTTAAGTCTTCACTTCTCGTACCGGAAATCGAACTCCGACCGTCCTGTATTTTCTTACTGGCCTCAGAAGAAAAGAAAGTTAGGTTAGGGGCAAATCGGCATATTTATTTTCGAACTGTAATATAATAAGCAAGTAAACTCCTCAAACCCCAATTTCAAACTTACGTAAGACTACCCGAGTGACCTCCTCGACAGGCTATAACAATATTTGACAATGTTTATTGCCCGAAAACTTTTCATAGGCCCGTCTAGTGTCAGGAACAAGACTCTGGACTCGGGGTCCTTGAAATGTTATTTTCCATGTCACGCACCTCCTTTAACTACACGGAACAGCCATCCTCAGCTGTAAACACAATTGCGTTAGTAGGTTTGTAAAGTCGTGTTTCGTGGCGTTCTTTGCTGGCCTTAATTGTCATATTAAAGTGTTATATATTTACTGTAAAGATAATAAATGACTAATTTAATCTTTTAGACTAATACTATTAATGCGATAACTTATGGGATGGTGTAACGGACTGGACATGTAGCACGTATGTGATAAATTAAATGCACACAGAATTTTAGTCTCAAAGACTGGGAGACCCAGAGCTAGATCTTAGGACGCATATGTGTGAATGGAAAGGAAGTGTGATACAAGAATTTGGGCTTGGTTCAAATGACCCTGTGCAGGGACCAGTAACGGACGCTTCAGAAATTGTAGTTCTGCGTTTCAAGTCGCTTGCAGTAACCATTAACTTCTATTAAGTTCTAAAACGACAAAGTCATATAATCGTCGAAATCATCGTGTTTGTTCTTCTTCATTGTTAAAGGTATAAAATAAACGGCTAGATGAAACGGGAGCTCAGATCGCAGACAGGCGTAATGTTATTTGTTGCAGCTGTGAAAATGTAAAAGTCTGGAAATTGAGGGAAGCCCGGTGAAGGAGCAGACGTTGCGTTGTGTTCTATCATGGCAGGGCTGGTTGGGATAAGGATTTATGATGCAGTGTGTGTAGTTGGTAACTGTACAGACGTCGTTCCACAAAACATCAGTTATTTATAGGACGACCTCGACCAGACTTATTTTTGTCCCTTTTGATTTCAAATAATTGTAACAAAGGTGTCCAGCAACGGTTAGAATCTGCATGAGAGACGTGACCTTCATTGATATCTCAAAGAAGAATCAAAGAATTACATAGATCTCGGTCCAGCGGCTGGAAGATGGCAGTCCCATCACTGGAGTGCTCATCGGGACGCCGACTAATACTTGCAAGCCTCAAAATAAACAGCCGGGAATATCTACTGTTGACGACTTGAGCAAAGAAATGAAATACGCGACATGCAATGTGAGAGGAATTTATTCTAAAGAGGAAGAACTGGGCCACTTATTAAAGGAAAGTAAAATCGAAATCGCGGTGATAACAGAAAGCAAGAAAAAGTTAAAAGGAATTAAAGATACCAACAATTATTCTGTCATATTCATTGGAGTAAGGGAAAATGCACGCTCCCAACCGGGAGTCATGATTTGGATCCATAAATCATTGTCAAAATCAATGGACTTTTACAAATTCTGGAATGATAAAATTATAGAAACAAGATTAAAAATAAAAAGAGGTTGTCTCAAAATTTTTAGGACCGCATGCACTGGAAGAGGGAATAAATGAACTGAATGATGAATTTTATGAAGAACTACAATCCATTTTATACCAAATAAAAGAAATGGCCATGTGTTGTTCACGGGTGATCCAAATGTAAGGATTGGAAACATGAAAGTAAGTAACATTTTTGGGACGAATGGGGAAGTTAAGTCAATAAAAATGGAAGAAAACTAACAGACTTTTGTCAATTTAATGACAAATTTACGTGGAGCTCAAGAGGAACAAAATCAATATTTGAGTGCACCATTGCAAATCAGAAAACTGTAAATTTAATTACAGATTTGAGGGTCTGTTCAGGAGTGGTTTAGTGCCACGACGTGAACCACGGACTCCGTGATCAGGTCTAGAGGAGACGGTGCTTCTGAACTGGACCGAGCTGTCAGTAAGACCCGTCTGTTGCAGACCAAAAACACAGCTTGCGTTGATTTTCTGAGCACGTATCGTGTGCACAGAATTTACCCAGTTCTGGAATGTTCCTCAGTTTAACAAACAAAGTTTTATAGTTATTCTCGGGGCACTTCCGTCTTCCCTGCAGCATTCGACGCTAGTCGCGCACAGGACTTTGAATTCTCGACCTCGATTGGTCTCGTTAACCATTGTCAGAGCTAACACAGAGAATGATGCCAAGTTACAAATATGTAAACATCATTATTCGTTACATAGCTTCAATCCATTTCCTATGGTTTACTAATGCTTAAACTTGCTCTTGTTGGTTAACACTTAACAGTAATCCAATGTATCTTAATTAGAGCTGCATGGTTAATACAAACGTTATCCATATATAATGCTACTTCTCTAGAATCTGGCGAATGCAGAAAACTTGATCAATTGTGGATCTATTACCCACTCTGATAATCTCCAGTAATTTCACCGGCGTATGGAATCAGCCCCGTCGGAAGAATGTTGGATAAAATTTTTAAACAGGCAAGAGAGATTCCCGGACACTGTTGCGGTATTTATAGCGTTATTTTTGTTTCATTGCGTCTTATTCTAAAGTACCAAATACCAGGATGTGAAGAAACACAGATTTGTCCTGTTTTGTGTCGATGTCGAAGACGTAACTTTTCACTGACTTTTAACGCAAGATGCAGAAAATATTTAAAATTAAACTGAATGACATGCTTGTTGTGGACTGTCATCATTCTACCTGAATGTAGTGATCTGAAAAGACTACGTCCATTACTACTGACGGCTCAGTTTACTTATTTTTATTTACAATGATCACATCAAGTATGATTCAGTACCTTTTAGTAATTCTTGTTGCAAGGACTACGGTGTTGACCAGATTGTGTAATAGAAGTAAATCTCTTAGCTAATTTGACTTTAGGCACTCTTGAGAAAAATTTATATTCCAGTCACCACTTAGGATCATGGTTGTTCCTTTAACAGTTCACTTCTGGATCAGTGAGTCTAACTTACATAAGTATTAAAATTTCCACCCTGTGTTTTATTTCAGCAAATAATAATATTATAATCAGATAATTCTGTTTACTGGCTTTTCAAAGTTTTTTCTTCGTAATTTATTTCTTGAAGATAGTGTATCGGGTTTTTTTCTGTAAAGTACTCTTTTTGGCGAGCCGGATAGTTCAGTCAGTATAGTGGCTGACTACGGACGCGACGTCCGGGGGTTCGACCCCCAAGGGGAGCAGAGGATTTTTCCTGTAGCCTCTGAGGCTTGATTCGTGTACATATGTTCTTATGTTAAATTCTTCTGTTCTTGTTATGTATATCATTATTATTATGATTATTGTTGTTATTGATATTTTTGTTGAGATAGATATTATTTAGTTTGATGTTAGTCTTGTTATGTAAATAAATAGGACGAGGGTTCTTTTCGGGGGGGTAAAGCGCGGCCAGGGAGTGAAGCAGACCACTCACCTCTGTCTAGACCTGAGGCTAAGAATGAGTAGGAACTATACCTCCATTCCCCCAAGCTCCTACATGGCGTATGGTGGGGCAGCTTCTTGCTTTTACTTAACTTTTAAACGCTCTTTTTACGTAAATACATACCCCTCCTTTTTTCTCGTCCTTCTGCAAAATGAGCTTGCTAATTTGTTTCGACTGCCAGTCTTCTGTAAAACGTCGTACATCAACATATTTTAATCAGACTGCAATAGCACTTCCGGTTCTAACACTTTATTCTTTGAACTTTGAACATTTTGGTGGAGAACAGACATTGCACAGGGTCATTGCCCCATTCTGTTACATGCCTCAGGTTTTATCACACTATTTTGCAAGACTTATTGTCCATTGAAATCACTTCTTTTCTTGTTACTGGTTGTATGTGCATGTACATTTACATTATATCATCCGTGTTGTTATAGCCACGTGAAAATTAATATGCTATATGAATTAAAGTGCAGTAAAAGGCCTAGGATACTGTACTAGAATGACATTACTATGATCTGTTGAGAGGCGTCGTATGGTCAGATGTAGATGGGCTGTCTTAGCTGTTGTGTAGCAAAGCGTGAGGCTGAAGTGTTTGTTAGTGTTGTCTTGATAGTTTCTGCGCGTCTCATGTTCTTGTTTGATTGCGCCTGCAGTCCTTCGGAGTGCAAGGAACCGAGTCATGTGACTTCCCCGATGGGGCACAGTTTGAGGACCTATGCGGTTTCTTCTGGGTTTGACCCCAACGGAGAATGAACTATGTTGCTGACCCCGCGGTTTTTATGGCTTTGTGCCGCATGGCCGTTTATGCTACGGACGAAGTGGTGCTTGCGGCTTAGCTGTGAAGTCATCTGCACACGTGAGTACGATCAGTGGTTTAAACTGGTTTCTCTTAATTATGTATTTCCTCCTAGTGTAAGCATCTCGTCTAAATTCAGGGTGGAATGTCCTTCGTATCCTGATCCCTGTAGAACCTGTTAGTGCTTTTAGCCCCTTCGTTGTTTTGCCCAGTGTTTGTTTCCTGTCCCTTACACAAGTCTCATTAACTTTCCTCTCCCATCCTTGATACCTTATTCGTCTCACAAGGTGACTTCGGAGCGTGTGAACTGGCCGATATTTATAGCTTGTAAATTTAGCCTATATATATGGAAATGTTTAAACACATTGTCCTTGAGTCGTACGGTCAGGAACTCGGCAGGTCGCCAAGGAGAAGGCCATTTGAGGTGTAGGCGCGTTCTTGATTGTAATAAACACTGTGTTTATTGGGCGAATTGTATGGTTTAGTGTTTTATTTGTTGTAATTGTGCCTGTGCATTAAAGATACATTCGGACATGCCTGTGATTATAATGCCTGATACAGGGCCTCGTCATTTCACCGTAGAAGAATCATGCCGCCTGAGGCAATGTCGCCACCATAATTAATTATCAAACGATTTGAATTGAGCGCGCTCTGTTCGCACTGATATCAGTAGTTGCGCCACACAAACAGCCTAGAGCTGTTAAGGCTTGTTCACACACAGCCAGTAATTTAGTCGAGTAGCAAGTAGTTTAGTTACTTACCATGTGCGGACATTAAAATTTAGTCGAGTAGTTTAGTGAAACGATTTAGTCGAGTAGATTCATTTCATTATATTTTCTTGGTCGAGTAGGCTTCCCCCACCCCTATACAACTGAGCTCGGGACATGTCTGAACACGTTTGTTTAGTCAAGTTCATTAGTAGCCAAAATGACGCGCTGGAATGAAGAGATGACAATTCGCTTTATTACTGAATATTTAAACCATGAATCGCTGTGGAATGTGGAAAGTGAACTGTATAAAAACAGACAAACAAAACAAGCTGCGTACCTGAGTTTGGAGAAAACTATGAATATACCTGGATTTACAGAAAAGGATATAAAGTTGAAAATCAAGAACATCGCAGGAATTAAAGAAAATTAAAGATTCTAAGAAATCTGGAGCTGGGGTTGATGCAGTTTATGTTCCAACAGTAAAATGGTTCCACTTATTGGCTGAGTCATTAAGAAATATCTATTTAGAAATGAGAGAAACACAAAGTAATTTGGTAAGTATGTATTCTGATGTAGGGGAGAATGGGCAAATGGCGGTCACTTAAGAGAAAAGCTAGATAAAACGAAAATTATACTCAAAGTTGAAACTTTATATGAACTAGCATTTAGTCTGAAGGGTCTACTTCTTAAGTATGCAGTATAAAATACGTTGAACGTAACAAAAAGTCTCTAGGAAATGATAACTGAAGACGTAGCTTTTACTGGTATTTCCCACCCTTAGGGGTAATGACGGTCACTATTTGACCTTCAAGGTGTCACTGAAGTAAATAAGATAATGAGTGAATAAAATGTGTTTTCTTAGTAAGTAATAGGCATATATCTTAGTTTACAAAACGTGTACACGTCTAAATCATTTGAACGTATAAATTCTAACGGAATGTTAAGATAGAAGTCTTCAACCACCTTTTTAATTTTGTATTTCTCCTTCTCAAACACAGATCACAAATATAATCATCAGTAAATTCCCAGCCACTGCCCAGATACCACAGCCAGTGCATCCATAACAGAGTTCTCCGTATTCCCCATAGTCTTCACAAATGAAGCATTTTTATAATCTTTTTTATGTCATGTTCTTCAATTTTGATCGTTTACCTCGGTGTCCTCTTCTAATGAAGCAGCAGCTTTTCTTCAAATTCTTCCTGCAGAGTTTCTTTCTCTCTTGGAGGCTTGTTTCCTTATTCTGCCTTTTCTTAGGAAATATTGCTGTTTGCCTACTTTTATTCTGTGCTTTACATTTCCCTCTAATAACTTGCTTCCTAAAGAACCCTTCATGGGTGTCCCTGTCAGAATCTCTGAGTGCTGCTTGCCTCTGCTTTTTCTGCAACGTGTCCGTGGACCCACCATAGGTAATGGAGATCCTTTACCGCCATTACCCCAAACGCGTAACTTCAAATGAAAGGCGTGTTGCCGTGAAATAGCACATATTTATTCATATTCATCTACGCAGTTATAACATCCAACTCTCACATGTTATGTGCACCCACAAGAAAAATTCATATCATTCAAAGAAAGTTCACTCACCTCAGGTATTAATATGTCAAGTATTAGATCACTGGAGCATAAAACAGACACATGCGACTATCTCGGTAACTGCACTAGAAGCAAATGGCGGAATTCGCTGTTGCACTTCACTGAATGAAGCACTGGATGTCAGCAACAGCTTGAAGTTTATATCTGGTACCATTCGTCAGAAAAGTGCCTAACCGGCATTACCCAATTACCGCCATTCCCCCGTCCTCCCCCACTGATTTACAAAACATTTTACTTCAAAAATATTCTCCAGAATTTGTGTGACACTTGTTGCAGTAACAGTCAGTTAGTTAAGAAATAATTTTGGAAAAAGGAGGCTGCGACATTTTCATATTTCGAATTCGTGTCCTTCTACCGAGTTAAAAGTGCTTAAGACACGACGCGATTGATGAATTTCCTGCTTACCATGTTAGCCGTTCATACACGTTACAAGGACAGAATGTAATTACATTTGTCAAATGAACGTGAGAATTACAGTTGGGAGCAGTCACACAAAATGTCACTGCTTGCGTAGATTAGGCCGATATTACACGCACACTGTAAGGTGCAGGATGTCCTTCGTAAAGTCGACTGGTACTCGGCTGGTCAAAGAATATCCCACTTTCCTTACACAACCCGAAGGTTCATCAACGTGTTCACAAGAGCCCGTCATCGAACTCTATTCTGTGCCCGCTGGCATCCAGTTGGCTCCATTGATTCTAATCTCCCTAAGGTCCATCCTAATGTTATCCTCCTATCCTATGCCTAGGTCTTCCCAGCTGTTTCCTCCCTCCAAACCTCCCAACAAATAACCTGTAAACACCCCTTCCCTACCCCAAATTTCTCGGCTACGTCACACTTCTACCACAAGCGATTCACAGGTCAGTTCCTTCCTCACTATAACAGAAGCCGATTGTTGACGTCAACGAATACTAAAATATAACAATGTCGACCAAAACTATGACGTAACAATTATTAATGTCTATTCAGGCAATTCTACTGCGTACATGAATTACGACGACTCATCCAAAATAAAAATAAAACGAATTCTTCACAACCCGCTGAAAAATTTGACAAAGTCGATGTATCAAGAAATGTAAAGTTTTAGAATTATTTTTCGCAATATATGCCCCATTTATTAACCCATTGAAGCCGGAGATAATCTAAATATTATTTAATAATGCAGTCCTTACCGCAAAAAAAGAGTTACGATTCACCATAACAAAGATCAACCAATTAATGCTGTTTAAGAAAATGATCGCAGTTTACCCTGAAAATCATACGAAACCCACAAACACATATTCGAGCTGTTTCACGAGTTCCTCAGTTGACAGTGACTTGGGCCGTTCGATGGGGAGGCCAAGAGCCCTGTCCCATACCAGAGATGCCAGCACTCCCAAGGCACGAGATACACCAAACAAAACTGTGTAGAAGTTCATCTCCTTCAGACCGTAATACTGAAGAAGTACACCGGAGTGAGCGTCCACATTGGGCCACGGATTCTTGACTTTGCCTGTCTCCATGAGAATGGGAGGAACCACTTTGTACACCTGAGACACCAGCCTGAAAAGTGGGTCGTTGGGCAAATGTTTCTGTGCGAACTCCCTCTGGCAGGCGAAGCGTGGATCTGTCTTACGAAGAACGGCGTGACCGTAGCCTGGAACCACCTGTCCACTCTTTAATGTTCTGCAGATGAACTCTTTCACTGCGTCGTCTGTTGCGTTGTCTCCCAACTCTTTCTGAAGTTTCTTGAGGAATATTAACACCTCCTGATTCGCTAAACCGTGCAGAGGACCTGCGAGGCCATTCATACCAGCTGCAAATGAGAGGTACGGATCCGACAACGCCGAGCCCACGAGGTGAACAGTGTGGGCACTCACATTGCCTCCCTCGTGATCGCTGTGGATTGTGAGGTACAATCTCATGAGTTCTGTAAACTCTGGGTTGTCATAGCCAAGCATCCGACAAAAGTTTTGACTCCAATCCTTGCTGGCATCGATGGCCCCAGCGCCCTTACCATGACGGTACGTGTTGCGGTAGATGGTCGCTGCTACGACGGGGAGCTTTGCGATTAGATCCATGACGTCTTCGTAAACATACTCCCAGTATTTCGATTTGTGTACTCCAGAGGAGTATGCCCGGGCGAACTTGCTCTCAGAACTGAGTGCTGTTATGGCGCAGCTGAACTGCGACATGGGATGCAGGGTGGGAGGGAAGTTGTACAACAGTGTCGCCACGTGTAATGATAGTGCTGCACGTTTTGCCCACTCCTTTGAGACTGCTTGCACCTGAGCTTGATTTGGAACTTGTCCAGTGATGAGCAGCCAGAACAGACCCTCTGGCAAGGGTTGAGACCCACCCTTGGCCTTAGGAAGCAGTTTCTGACATTCGGGAATTGAGTAACCACGGAAACGGATTCCCTCGTCAGGATCAAGAACAGATGTCTCACACACCAACCCCTTGATGCCACGCATACCTCCATACATCATGTCAACTGTGACGTGTCCGATCTTGGTTGCTCCGTAAGCTTTTCGGAAGTTCTTCACCCTTTCCTGCTCTTCAGGAACCTTCTTGGCGAGTACAGCTTTGAGGTCAGTCGAGTCTGAGAAGTTGCGCAGAAGAGCTGTCAGGGCTGGTGACATTTTCTGTCGTACTTCGGTGAATCGCGAGGCCGTCATGCGAAATAAAGCCATTTTTGCTGCCAGATTTTACGCACCGAAACTGCAACCGAAAGGCAAAGCTCGTCTAAATATTATACAAAGAAAGGTCTACACTTCATCATTACAGAATTCAAACAATTATATAATATTATTTGAAATTGTGTTAGAAAGCGAACAAGCTTAATTTTCTTTCAAGTGTTCTTAAGTATCAATGAAAGTATGTAAATATGTTGAGAAATATAACAATAAAATAAGAAATAGTCCTTACCTATCTCTTCGTTTAAGGGAAGATAACTGGATATCCACTGGCAATAAATATTGAATTAGAAATAAAACACACAGAGTGTAGGACAGTTTTCAAATTCTTTTAATATGTTGTTGTTCTTCAGTAGCACAATAGTATCTTGTCTAAGGCGCACTTCTTCTACAAGCGATTCATAGCTCTGTTCTTTCCGCACTGAGGAAAGCTGATTGTTGACGGAAATATATACTAATACAATAATGCCGACGAAAACTATGAGGTAACAATGTGAAATTTTATGCCAGTATTGTTACAAGAAATAACAACATTGTTACAGGTGTTGTTTATAAATTCCAATACATTTCTTACATTGTAATACACGCAGGTGTTCATATAAAACCTGACCATTGTTGTTCGATATTTACACATTGTTGGTAGTTGAGAAAAATACAAAGCGAATTGCTATCTTCTTATCTTCTTTCTTTTTACTATAAAAATTTGTGATTCCTCGTTGTCTTCAACCAATTTGTCGTCAAAAAATGACGTCATCAACAATGCCGAGTAAACAAATAACGCTTCACAACAAGGAAATTAAAAAGAATATCAAGTCAGTCGCATTATCACTGCTCCAGAAGCAGCACGTCGCATTCTTAAAAATTGACTAACAGTTGTCCTAAAACATCAGGAAAGTGAAAGAAGAAGTTATCAAGTATTTGAAGTACCAACTCCAACAAGGTAAACTGATACTCATTCGATATATTACGATTATGAAAACTATTATAAAAACTGACTTTATGATAGATTTTGAGACGAAGATTTGCAAGGGTGGGGCTGGACGTAAAAAGTTGACTGAACAAGAACAGTTGGCCTCTGAACAGCGACGTAAATAACTACAACATGAGACCTATTTAATGACCGAAATAAAATAATGATTGTCTGGCTTGCCACTTTGAATCACAAGATCTAAAATCACAACACTAATAAATATTTCACTTACACTTACAGCATCATCTGGTACTACAGACTAATTATTCCGTGCGGACATCAAAGACACAAGTTATTTGAATACACAAAATCAAATTAACACGCACTGTCACTGCATAATTCACCTCATTTAAAAGACTCAGCCAATGTTAGATAAAGATCTGTTTAACGTGTATTATTCACGGCACTCTCAGTATCGAAGTACTTATACTCATAGCTGAGTAGATAACACACAAAGCACGTTAACTTTGTTAATTGAAGCATCATTACGCCATGTAGTGCAACTTTCTAACACATAAACGGAACAGATCTAGTGACACCTACAAACACAATCTGCTTTAAAAATAAAGAATTCAGAGTTCTGCAGTGTAAACAGCGATTATTTACTTCAAAAACATTAACCCTTGTAATGGCTGAGTTGTCTTCTTTGATTTAGCACTGAATGTTCAAAAATATTTAGGCGACTTTAAGCTATAAATGGTTAATATCTAATTGATGCTGATGTGGCTACAAAACACTCGCACGAGAAAAATGCAAATGAAAATATTAAAAAATTGTGAATATAAGAAACGTATAAGAAAAAGAAAGGTCTTTACCATTCTTTTAAATAAAAAAATGGTTGACCTCAACATGAACTGAAGAAGTAGTGAATTGTACCAAAATCACCAACAAACTGCAATTTTCATAAACACAACTGAAGTGACAGTGGACGACCATTTGAAGTTTGTGGAAACTAGATAAAAATGTTAGTCAATGTTTTTTAGAAAAACTATTGTCAAGAAGAAAATTCATGGAGAAACTAAAAACATTAAAACATGGGAGACATTACCAACCTATATAAAACCCTGAGAGTGAATATAAGGAAAACAATATGTACACTGGGAACTTTTGTCTCGCAATATCATTTTTACCCATGGTTAACAGCTTGCAACAATCTGAGAGAAACTGATTTGCTGGCCATAATTGATCTTCCAAAAATGTTGAAATGTTTTGGATTTCGGGGGCCTTTAACAAACTTATGACTTACATGCTTCATGAAAAGAAAAGAAAAACACGAATCTTACGCAAAACATGTACAGTACACGCAGGTCATTCTTTATTTAAGTCTCCAAAGAAAGTATGAGCTTCTGGAGCTCCAACTTACATTTAGTAGTTCAGAATATAATAATGGAGCTTATAAAAATTAAGAAATATTGAAATGGGTGACATGACTTGTCTGCTGTCAGATCAAGAACTACCATTTAGAGGTCATGAATTATCTGAGTTGCCCCTTGACAGAAGTAATTGTAAAGAATATTTCGAAACTGCTAGAACATTATGAACCTCTGCTGAATGACGTTTTGCAAAGGCACATCACTGGCCATTCAAAATAATTTGTTAAAAGCCCTCCATGAAGTGTTGCTAGTTGACATTTCAAGACAAATTCAAGAACCACCTAATATTGGATGAAACTTCTGATTTTCATTTTGTCATGAGGTACATTCATGAGAGTAACAGGTCTTTCTGCTCAAACCCTTTCTTTCTGTGTTCGCAAATTCTTACATTTTGGTTCATACATTACAGACAGGTCTGGGTATAGATTTTATTCACAAAATAAGAGAAATTCAAAGTCACGTGCAAAATGAACATGACACACTTCTCAATTTTCTAACAAAAACCAGGGAAATGAAGAAGACAAAACCTGACACAGAAAATTCTGCAGAAGAGAAGTACAGAAAACTTTTCTACAAAATTACTGCTACTACATAAGTGAGAAATTTTACATACATAAGTTTAAGGCTGCCTTTCCTGAACAGCATACACAAAAACTTCCCGTGTATTTTTTATATTCTCTTCTTCATTAAAACCTTGATACTAACAGTAGTCCGAGCTACTGATATTGTTGAAAATAAGCCATAGCACTGAATGGGACAAACCAAAAAATTAAGCAGACCTCACACAAAATATCATTGCTGGGTAAAAACTCAGAGCACTGAGAAATAAACAGTCCATTCTTCTCTGTCATTCCAGCGCATGGCGCACGACGGCACAAACCTTGTGTTTTGAGTCACTAAATTCAGTAACCGATACTAAGACGAGAACAAAAATATGATCTGAGACTGTTGAAACCATAAGTACTGCAACTGTGTTTGTCGGCATAACTGTAAGTAGTTACACAGGCGGTTGAAATTAACGGATAATGAAAAATATTAAGAGCTGATGGTTTCAACAGAATAAAACTAATGAAAAGACACAGACATTTTTAAGATAACTGGAACTGAAACAAATGAGAGGCCTCAGAAACAACCAAGATGTCCTTGGAAGGACATCAGACACAGTGTGGAAGAAACTGGAATAATGTTTACATATTTCTGAATGTGAAATTACAGACTGCAGTGCACTTTTATGCAACACTACAAAGGTGAAATGATCTACAGAGTTTAAGTACGTGAAATTTGAGGTTCTAACAGCATTTTGAATATGTTGATGCCAGAAAATGCTGTGAGAACTTGTAGGGAGACCAAAGTTCCTATGAAGCGTTTACTCCCACCATTGTCAGGACTGATGATGTAGGCAGTAGTTTCTCTTAAGTGTAAGCAGTTACATGGCTTAACAATCTAGAATACCAAAATCGACACGGAGTTCCACTGTCAGGACACACATGAAATTGTAGAAATATTGGTTAACGGATGACGTAAGTATCTCACCTGGTCTTTGAATGGTGCAGCATGAGGTTCACGTTTGGGTGTAGAAGCAAATGGGTCACTTGATTCTTGCGCCATTCAATTCACATTCTGTTCACAAAACGAAGAAAAACAAAATAACACCAGCAGTCAGTTCCATGCAACAGTTTGTTCAACAAACACATTCACACTTCTTATGGAGTGTTCTCACTACGACAACTCAACTGAAGTTTGAAGCAACTGTTCTTGAACTTGGCATTTCACATTCAACTGAAACATCCACCTCTTTCAGGTTGTGTCACAACTAGAGTCTCTTTCGACTCACTGCTACTCACACCTGAGGCCATTTCACCTGCTTCAGTAGGAAAAGTCGATCTGGAATATAATTTAATGATGAACTCAGCAACCAAGAGTTGGTTCAGTGGGACTACCAGGAAGTTTCAAGTCCGGTGTGACCTGATTTGGTTCAGTTTCAATTGCTTCAGTGCAAACACTCCCCAGATACTAAACACCAATGACAACTGACTTTCAAGAAAGAAAATGGAAAACAAGAATCTAACAAAATATATGTGGCAACACAGCTGTTCCCTGGTATTTTATTCACTCCCTTAGTTCACTGTAGTTTTGACAACATTTAATAAGACTTTGAGTAAACTGCTCAACTTCTTCCTGGCTGCATTCGAACTGCGAGCTCTCCCAGTGAGGGAGGGTTTGCAGAATTACATTTATTAGTGCACTGTTTAAAATCCGAAATCAATCTGTACGAAATCTGAATGTTTGTATTTGTTTTTATTGTAGCCTAAGTGTTACAGTCTTCAGGCTTACATTTTTTTTAGAAATCTTTATGAAGCCACCTCACGTTGTCTACAATCATTTGTTAAAATACATGCTTCGACTTTAGTAATGCTTTATCAGGAACAGAGATTTGTCGTGCAGGCAGCATGAGCACTGTGGCATGAAGGTTCGAGGAGCCACTGCACTTGATTTCCGAAGTTTCATGTCGTTTTATATCGATATTTTAAATGTGGTACAAACACAATATTTAATTACGGTTTATTTCCAAACTGAAGTTCTTTACGGCAAATCGTTAATTTTATATTACGAACGACAAAGTGTGGATGAAGTGGCTGAAATATGGAATCTATATTACGTTTAATTAACTTTTAAATCCTACTGATAACATTATGCCCCACCTGCTCTTTCAATAGACAGTTCTAAATTTTACCTACAGACTGTATTTATGGTTTCATGTGATTCTTCGAGCGGACGGCGATAATTCTTCTAAAGAGCATCAACAATGATTTTTGTAGTGGTTGTGGGTTGTGTTTTCTTTGAGGTACGTGCTGGATGTTTAAATATTAAGATGAAGTTGAAATTAAGATGTTTAACACTGGTATTTCTTAGTTCCGTCTGCTTGTCTGTTGTCTTTAATTATGTCCTATGTATAAGCCTACTTGCACTCTTTTGCTTAGTTTGATTCTGCGAGTTTCAGCAAACGCATTTAGACCACGGCGCACGGAGGCATTCTGAGCTACTCATTGTGATTTCTTTTAAGTTCTTACGGCCAAGAGAATGTTGTTGTTGTTCTGGGTTGTGACCTCGTGTAGACTCGTAGTTAGATATAAACGTTTAAGAGAAACATACTGTTTCCATCTTCAAGGTTGGAGACCTCTCTCAATTCAAACAAATAACATCATCACCTTTATCAAATTGGAGTTTGTGAGATCTGCTATTTGTGTTCCAAGATTTATTTTGTTTAAATATCTTATGGTAAATGACGAATCATCATCATCGTCACAATCTTCAACAGCGGTAGTAGCACTTTCTTGCTCCATGGAGCCGAGTCCTTCCTGAGAAGAAAAAGACCGCTCAGCCAATCATTAATTTCCCAAAATATATTAATACCGTGTTCACAAGAGCCCGCCACTGGTCCCTATTCTGGGCCAGATGAATCCAGTCCATAACACCACATCCTATTATTTAAGATTAATTTTAATATTATCCTCCCACCTACGCCCAGGTGTTCCAAACGGTTCGTCCAAGTCCGAGGTCATGTGTAAAATTTCGTAACAATTTATTAATTTTACGGGGAGAAATTGTTAGCCCACGCCCAACCCCCAAGCTGGAGGCCCACCCCATGTCGGCTGTCCCCAACTGCTTATTGAATATATTCGAAGTTGCCCTCCATATCTGGAGGAGCGTTAGTAGTAGCAACGCAGATATTGAAGAGAAACGAGATATTTTGTTTGTTGGGCCATGAATTCTGTTAGTGCTAGATGGTTCTCATTTTTAGAACTTTAATTACTCGAAGGTAAGTTAGTTGAGACTTGTATCGACCGAGCAGGTGTAGCACGCGGGAAAAGCTCACAGTACAGAAATGTTACCTTCAAATTTAGTGGACTCGAGAGAGGAAGGGGGAGGGGGTGTGTGGTTGGGAGTGGTGTGAGAGAATCGCAATCACAACTTAATTGCTCGACCAACTCCAATGACGTTCGCTGTTAGGACGACACCACCCCAATAGAAAACGTAAAATATTTATTATGTAACGTTTGTATTACACTCGTCCACAGTTCTAATTGCTTTGTGTCAGTTTTTGTTAAAAGACGCGTTGTTGCTGGCCGGGATTGAAATGTCGACGATGTTTTCTGCTTAACAACTTGCAGATGTGCAGGCCCCAGCAACGGCTTCTGTCTGATATTTTCATTGCCTGACTCGCAGTCGGTCTTATCGTGCGAAAGATCACACCCAAGTTAAAATCTATGCAATAATATTTTAAAAACGTCGAATTAAAGGTTTAGTTGCACATTCCTCTAGTTCGCAAACTTGGCTTGTTCTGCGCAGACAGAACTGCGCTGGCGTTACAAAAGCTTGAGGTCGCAAATCAGCGTTTTGCGTGGCACCACGAGTACCTGATCAAGTTTCGAAATCGAGGAGATTAAAACTGATACTGTATAAATGAATTCATTTTCAGTACCTCTACTATGCGCAAACAACAATAGTTAAGCTTCTAGCTCCTCGGAGACTAATCTTTCACTGCCCTCTCAGCTCCTGGCTTACGTCCTCCGCTGCAATGTACCGGTGAATGGCGCGCTGCTGTCACGCGCATGCGCTGTGGCGCGAATTTTAAATATGCATACCAAATTTGAGCAATTTTTTCGCACCCTTGCACAGCGTATCAGCAGCTGAAATTTTGTGTACAATCATTACTACATGGGCTCTGTAGATGAGAAAAATTTCAGGTGAGGTTTCGGCATGACCAACCTAACCATTCCCTTATCAGAAAGGACTCGGCTCCATGGAGCAAGTAAGTGCTACTACCGCTGTTGAAGATTGTGACGATGATGATGATTCGTCGTTTGCTATAAGATATTTAAACAAAACAAATCTTGGAACACAAATAGCAGATCTCACAAACTCCAGCTTGATAAAGGTGATGATGTTATTTGTTTGAATTGAGAGAGGTCTCCAACCTTGAAGATGGAAACAGCACCTTTCTCTGAAACGTTCATATCTAACTACGAGTCTACACGAGGTCACAACCCAGAACAACAACAACATTCTCTTGGCCGTGAGAACCTAAAAGAAATCACAATGAGTAGCTCAGAATGCCTCCGTGCGCCGTGGTCTAAATGTGTTTGCTGAAACTCGCAGAATCAAACTAAGCAAATTTCCCCGTTCTTTCTTAAACAATAACCGTAGCATGAACAAAACAATCAGTGCATCGTATGTAAACTCTAACCACAAACACCATCACAGCTGTCACAAACATTTGTTTTTCTGCTATTTTCAGTTAAACGACCACTCAAAAAACAACATTAATATGAGCAGATTACACATATAGTTTGATGCAAATTAACTGTCACTGACGTTTCTTGACATGTTTTGGTTTGGTTTAATTTCGTCGGTAACAACGTGGATTTTAAAACGGAGATGTTTAATGTTATGTATAGTTGAAACCCCTCAGGGGGTTGCTAGTCCCCCATCGGGCCCCTCCCCAGGTTGCGGATAGGGGAATGCTTCCCAGATATGGGTGGTACCGGGGAAATCAAATACCCGGAGCGGACAAAAACTAGCATAGTGGAGGGCAGCAGCGACCACTTTTACCAACTTGAAGCGTAAAGGAAATGATCCTGGACCGGTTCGAGGCTGGATTACCACAAGCATGGCTGGAGCAGCTTTAATGGTTGTGGTACTGCGATGTGGAAAGCAAATGGAAAAACTACCACATTACTTTCTTCCAGGACAGCTTCTGCCCAACAGGAGCAGTCACAATGTGCATGATGCTTTCTCCAGAGACAAAACTATCCGGAGGTAAACTAGTCCTCCATTCGGATCTCCGGGCGAGGACTGTCTCGGGAGAAGGTATCAGGCAGGAGAATTCTTTTAGGAAATTCACCATAGGAACGTGGAACGTCAGGACACTACAACAGGGAGGAAAACTGGAAAATCTGAAGATCGAAATGGATAAAAATAATGTGTGCATTGTGGGTGTCAGTGAAGTTCGATGGAGGGATCAAGGTGATTTCGAGTGTGGAAACTATCATATGTACTACTCGGGAGGTGAGAGTGCTGAAAGAGGTGTTGCAATAGTGATGCAGAAATGGATCAAGAAAAGTGTAATCAAAGTGCAAGCGTGTAGTGACAGACTGATGTATATCAAGTTGAATGCAGAACCAGTGGATATTCTGATAATGCAGGTGTACATGCCAACATCGGATCATGACGATGAAGAAGTGGAAATAATATATGAGAAGATAGAAGAAATCATCAGGACAGAAGGAAGAGGGAAAGTGCAAACCATAATAATGGGAGACTGGAACAGTGTCGTGGGGAAAGGAGCAGAAAACAACATTGTCGGCCCTCATGGACTGGGAATAAGGAATAGGAGAGGGGACATGATGGTTGACTTCTGCCGAAGAAATGGACTGGTAATCACCAACACCTGGTTCAAGAAGCATCACAGGAGATTGTATACGTGGAAAAGCCCAGGAGACAGGAGAAGATACCAGATAGACTATATCTTAGTGAAGCAACGATTTAGGAATAGCGTAAAGAATGTGACAACAGTGCCATCAGCGGACATCGACTCAGATCATAATATGTTAGTTGCAAACGTCAGCACCAGAATGAAGAAAATCAGGAGTAGGGGGGTGAGGAAGAAGAGATGGGACCTGGAGAACCTGAAGAGCGCGCGAGACGAAGTAAGAGCAGAATTGGAAGGAAAATTAAGTGAAAGTGAAGGCGAAAGCGTTGAAGAGGAATGGACAAATGTCAAGAAGTGCCTAACAGTGGCATTAGAAGAAAAGGTTGGCAGGATGAAGAGGATACCAAGGAAGGCATGGATTACACAGGCTATGCTCGATAAGATGGATGAGAGGAGGAGATGGAAGAATATCAACAGTGAAGAGGGAAGATAGAAATATCGAAGACTGAACAACGAACTGAGAAGAGAAACAGACAAGGCGAGAGAAGATTACATCAACGAAGTATGTGATGAGATAATGACACTCCAGAGAATTGGAAGATACGATTTGATGTATGCAAAGGCGAAACAACTAGGATGGAAAGAGAACAAAGGAATTCGAACACAGGAAATAGAAGACCCATCAGGAAAGATAGTCAGTGACCAGAATGAAGTTAAAGCTGTGTGGGAAAATTATATTGAAGAGCTCTATGACAAGGCCAACCGACTGGGTGAGAAGGAGATGGAATTGGAGCCAGAAGAAGAAGTAGAGGAGGTCGACAAAGGTCCAGAGATACTGAAGAGCGAGGTAGAGAGGGCCATAAAGGATATGAGAAGAAGAAAAGCTATGGGAGATGATGAAATCCCATCGGACTTATTTAAAGAACTTGGAGAGAAAGGAGTGAAGGTTCTTACTAGACTCGCTAACAAGATATACACCTCCGGTGAGTGGCCCAAGGACTTTCTGGAAGTAACAATGATTCCATTACAGAAGAAAAAGAATTCCAAGAAGTGCGGGGATTACAGGACCATCAGCCTAATCTCACATGCGGCGAAGATAATGACGAGAATACTGACTAAAAGACTAGAAAAGAAGATAGAGGAAGTGATGGGAGACGACCAATTTGGATTCAGGAGAGGAAGAGGAACCAGAGATGCCATCGGAGTTATGAGAATAATTTCAGAGAGAGTTCTCGATGTCAAGGAAGAAGTATGTGCCTGCTTCATCGATTGGAAGAAGGCTTTCGATCGAGTAAAATGGAAGAAATTAATGAGGATCCTACAGAGAATTGGAATTGATTGGAGAGACAGAAGACTAATCAAAAACCTGCAGATGCAGCAAAAAGTCAAAGTGAGACTGGATTCAGGAGACACCAACAGCGTTGAGATTGGTAGAGGTGTAAGACGGATGCTGCTTATCACCAATTCTTTTTAACCTGTACGGGGAATGGCTTGCCAAGGAAGCTCTGGAGGGAACAGGAGACTTTAAAATTGGAGGAAGAGTGATAACGACTGTAAAGTATGCAGACGACTTAGTAATATTGGCGAAGGAAGAGGAGGAATTACAGAACATGATGGACAAGTTAGTGGAAACAGGTAGAGAGTATGGAATGGAAATCAACATTGAAAAATCAAAGGTAATGAGGATAGCACCGAGAGCAGAACCATTGAACGTTGTAATTGGAAACCAACAGATGGAGAATGTGGAGCATTTCAAGTACTTGGGAAGCATAGTCACGACGGACGCTCTGTGCACCAAGGAAGTAAAAGCAAGGATAGCCATGGCCAAGGCAGCTTTCGTCAAGAAGAGGATACTTCTCACTAGCAAGTTGGGCTTGGAGATGAAGAAGAAACTAATGAAGTGTTACGTCTAGAGTGTCGCGCTGTATGGAGCAGAGACTTGGACACTCAGGAAGAAGGAACAGAAATACCTGGAGAGTTTTGAAATGTGGTGTTGGAGAAGAATAGAGAAGATCAGGTGGACGGATCGAGTGACCAACGAAGAAGTATTGAGGAGAGTCAACGAGCAAAGAAGCATTCTGCAGGCGATTACACGAAGGAAAGCTAACTGGCTGGGACATATTATGAGAAGGAATGGATTAATGAGTGATATCATCGAAGGCCAGGTTGAAGGAAAGCGAGGACTGGGAAGAAGACTGATACAGCTAACCGACGACCTTAAACAAGGAAAGAAGATGACGTTCCAGGAATTAAAGCGAGATGCCGAGAATAGGGACAACTGGAGAGCTCTTTTTGGGCAGAGCAATGGACCTGTCGTAAGACAGAACACTTAATAATAATATAGTTGAAACGAAAACAGGGCGGATAAAACTGAAAAATAACTCAAAATGTCCATTTATTTCTTGACTATTTTTAAACTGTAAAGGGTGTTTCGTTGTAGTCGTCCAGGCAATTTATGAAGTGGCATGACGCGTAGTAAGGGTCAGCTGTTTTGCTAGACAGCTCGGAGTCAGTCAGTCTGTGAGACCGCACGCTTCCTGTAACAAAACACTTTTCCAGTTGGTAGGGAGTTGTTTTCACCCGAAGGATTGCACAGAAGTGAGTAATACGCAGACGCACACACCAACATCGTTGAGGACAGGCCCCAAAGATATTCACAACCTGCGAATCAGAACACCAAACTCACACTTTCATCAGTATCTCATGTACGAGACATCTAGCGGTAAGAGTTTGCATCATCGCATTAACCATGCCATCTCATGATATAATATGCAATTAGATACAACAGCTGGTACTTTGAAGAGAGTCTGTTGAAGGTCTTGAAAAAGTATTCATTTCAAATTTATTAATTGCTGACATTACACACACACATCATTCTGACATGGAGTCCGTCATAAAGATCTCAAGTGAAAGTAGACATGGAAGTACTGAAAGCGATGAATTTGTTGAACTTCCCATTGAGGTAAGTTTTGTCAACATCTGCAGTGGCATGTAATCAGTTATGCATAAGATTATGTAGTGTATGATCTTGAATCTTTTATTGTGACGTGTGCTTTAATTTTTCGTTTTTAAAGTTGAAGCTTATGTGGTCACCTCTTAAAAATATTCTACTAAAACAAATTTTTTTCATTGCCTTGTTGTCATTGTTATATTTTAAACTGTTTTATATTCCAGATTATAATATACATCCTGGAGTTTCTGACTTTGTCAGACAGAATAAGTGCCTCGCAAGTGTGCCATTTGTGGCATAATGCATCAAGAAACGCCAAACTGCATAGCAATGAAGTAGTGGTATTTCAAGATGACCTCACTAGACCACTACAAGTCTTCGAAAATAGTCTTGGAACATTTCTGCATTTTGTGTTCAAAAATGTAGAACTAGGAAGAAAATTAACCAAATTTTGGGATAGATTCTGTCCACAAATGCAGTCTCTTTCCATCGATAGTTGTGATATATAAGAAAAGACCTTTATACATATTTTTATCATTTAGAAACTCTCGTTGTGAGGGCTTGTCCTGATCTTTTAAAGTCAGGAAGGGTTCTGGAGCAGAAATCGGATGTTATTCTGCTTAGTAACACTCTTGTCAAACTTAGGGAGCTAAGACTTGATTTCAATTCAGATTTGGCAGATGCCCTTTTCAATAGATTTATGGCAATTGCTTCCAATTTGGAAGATCTGTCATTGACAGGATGTCAGATCTGTTTCGATTTTGAGCTGTGTGAGGAATATTACCCTGGTGACGTGTTAGAATCTGGCTACACAATGGCATCAGAAAGTGTTCTGACATTCATTAATATATTACAACACATTGTGTCAAAAGCACGGAAGATTAGAAAGTTGAGATTTGGTAACACGGACATTGATGATGCAGCATTGTCACAACTAGCAGAAGTACCAGAACTACATCTTGTAACACTTCATCTTAAATTTTGTGACCAGCTGAACAATGAAGGTATACTCAGACTCACAGAGTACCAACAGAGTCTCACTGAATTAGATCTAGGTTATTGTTCATGGATTGGTGATGCTTCTCTCATAGCTATCTGTCACAACCTAAAGAACCTTTTGACGCGCAGTATAGAGGCCTGCTATGTCATAACAAACACAGGCATATCAGAACTCCGTCATCTCAAGAAATTAGTAAATTTAAACCTGTCAAAATGTGGTCAGGTATCAGGTGGGGGCATTGAGAGGGGACTTTGCTCCTCTGTAAATCTGCAGTTGCAACAACTTAATCTTGCTAGACTCTCCTTCGGTGAGAGAACTTTGTGTCTTATAGCAGAGAACCTTCCTAGGCTTACATATCTTAACCTTGGAGGCTGTTCCAATGCAGTGTCAGACATGTCTGTTCAGGCCATTTTCCAACACCAAATGTGGCTTCGATCCCTCAAACTGACAATGTGTGAGAAATTAACAGATGCTGGAATCACAGGGATGGGTTTGAGAACAAGAGGAGAAGAAGTTGAAAATGGTTTCTCAATTATTAGATTGAAAGGTATGCAGAATATGTTAATGTTTAAATACAGACTTTTGTTTGATTGTATAATTTAAGGATATCATTAGATAAATTGATTCATTGTAATCTATTTATTTTTCCCCTCAGGTTTGCAAGAACTAGGGTTGTATGGCGGCCAAAGAATCACAGATGTCAGCCTTAAGTATGCCTTTAGTTTTGTTGAACTTCGACGTTTAAGTCTGAGTTTCTGCCCGCAGGTTAGTTTCATCAGGAAATTTAATATCTCTTGCTTCTAATGGGGTTTCTTGATATCTTACCTTTTCTTCTAAAACACCAAGTCCTTCGCTTTTGATAAAATTGCACAGAAGAACAAGGGGCTTGTTAAAAATGATCATTTACAAAATTTTCATTGCTATTTTTTCTTTGTGCATTTTACATTCTGCTTTCAGGTAACAGATGCAGGCATCTCAGATCTGGCCTCAAAGAACCCAAGCATTGAAACCCTTGAAATGAACTCTTGTATCAATATCACAGACAGTGGCATTATTGAACTTGTGAATCATTTGTCAAGACTGAAACATCTTGAATTGCGGGTATATGTCACTTTATATCAATCAAGTTAACTTGGCACATAACACATGCTGATAAAGTTAATAAGCGAGAACCCAGGATTGTATTTCTGTGGTTCCTCATGATTACTTCAGATTATCAAATTATTTTAATAAAATATGTTTTATAGAGAAGTCCTTCAGATCTGAAACTAAACAAAGTATTTTCAAACATAATAAATAAAATAAATAAAACATTTTAAGAGTAGAATCTGTGATAGATCATAATGGGCTATCAAATTAAAGTTTCACAGTGATACATTACAAATCTCCCCATAAAAGTATCTTCCAAATAAAAACCATATATATATATATCTTCTTCTTCTTCTTATAGCGTTATAACCCTGTGTGGGTCTTAGCTTGTTCGATGAATTTTTTCCATTCTGTCCTATCATTCACAATTCTTCTCCATCCCCTTACTCCCATCGTCCTCACATCCTCCTCCACGTCGTCTATCCATCGTTTCCGTGGTCTCCCTCTCATCCTTCTTCCCATCGGTCTCCATTCCATCACTCTTCTAGTTACCCTGTTTCCTTCCATTCTTGCAAAATATATATATATATATATATATATATATATGCCAAAAATAAAGTATTTAAAAATAATTACCATTTGGAGATATGGAAAATTTGCAGTGACAATGAATTCCAAATGAAGGAGTTTATCATAAAACAATATGTAATTAATTGTTATAATGTGAAATATTACAATTTTGCATTTCTAATCTGCTCAGTGATGGCATTGTGTTTATCGTGGCCAGTACACAAGCAACTGTCACATGATATGTTTACAATTTTCTTCAAACTTCTCTGGATAATTGATACATAGCAGTGTGATTATTATCTGTTGCAAGTGCTAAATAAAGGGTACGATCTCCTCCACAGGGATTCTCCAAGCTGACAGATGCAAGCCTTACAGCAATTGGACAGAGATGTAGCAATCTGAAGTACCTGCATATAAGGGACTGCTCTGGCATGTATCCAGAAGGGGCAGAACATTTAAAATTATGCCTGTACTCCCACCACGAACTTCACACTTTTTTCCTTGCTTCCAAGAAATTTAATAAATCTAGTATAAAGGAACTTTCAGCTTAATGATTCATGATGAAAGTTCTTGATTTTACAACATTTACAAAACTTTCTTTGAGGTTGGATTAAAGGTGTTGAAGTATGGACTGGAAACATCTGGTTCGGGACGCAGTCCAGTGATGGGCTCTTGTGAAAACAATAATGAATGTTCGAGTTCTGTGAGAAACAGGTAATTTACTATCAGGATGACAATAAGCTTTACAGTAAGGACTCTGTTTCACGGAGTTGGTCAGAAATGAGAAATAGGAAGGCATGTCAAAACGCTAAATTGGGTCCAACCAGTCTTAAACCCTGGATTTTTGGCTCAAGAATCCAGCACCTTATCCCTACATTTCCAGGTCTCCCATTTTAAGAGTGAGAACTACTTGTATATCTATGTCAATGCCATTATGTATCATTCTGGATAACATACAAACTAGTCTCATGTAAAGAATGTCAGATTGTGGTTTCTGTTATTCCCACCATCTAACTCTAATGCATGGCTGATTTCTTGGTAATCCATCTACAAGACTGTCTAATGTATTTTACATTTTTCATACACCAGACATGTCAGTGAATTTCCATCTTACAACATTACCAGTTTCCTTAAACTGGTAATACCAAATTTCAATAAGAAATTGTTTTATGAGCTGACGGGTTTCTACCATATCCAGGTGAAAGCTTACATTGCATTATCATAAATTATTTGTTTAAACCAAACCAGAAGAAACACTGCTTCATCTTGAACTGTTTCCATTGCAATGAGGCAAAAAGTGGCGTGAGCTTAGATTTTTGAAGTGGACTCTAGTTTTGACACCAACAAGACAGAAACAAAACTGAGATTTTCTTGACTTTTTCACAACAAAAATAAAACTTTTTATTAAATGGGTATATTTTCACAGTGCTTACCTCAAGTATCCTTTTTCCTAGAGCCACAGGAGTTTCCAAAAGATTTATCTGTCAGTCCATGTCTAGAGAATACTGTTGTTACACTGCAAATGAAAACCAGCAGTTATTTGTTTTCACATTTTGTTCAAATATTTTGTTTTTCTTATTCAGTGATACATAATGCAACAAGCAGATCTTTGCTGTCTCTGGTATTTGATTTAGGACACTCTTATGGTTGTTCTCCATTTCCAATGTAAGATGTAGGTCGGAGGAGCTTTTTATTACTAATTCTAGAGCAACGCGCTCCTTTCGGAGCGCATTCTCTATAGACCTTGTCATTCGTTCTCGATAATTTCGCGTTTTTCGTCTATCGGTTTCTGTTGATATTTAATACTTCGTTTTTCAGCGTGTTTTTTCGCTCTTCAGTTCTTGCTGGATAAATTTTTCTACGTATGTTCTTAATATGGTCTCGTTTATCAATGTAAGTTTTCTTTCGCTTTTCCTTATATGTTAAATAAGTGTGATGTTTTAGTTTTTTACATCGCTGTTCAGAGGCCGACTGTTCTTGGTCAGTTAACTTTCTACGTCCAACTCCACCCTTGGCAATCTTCGATGTATGGTTCGATAAAGACGTATTGATCTGTGAAAATGCTATGGGTAATAACGAAAGGGGATTGTTGACAGCAATATATCAACACAACAGTGCAGAGTAAACAAATGACGTAACATTTTTTATTCTATGATTTCAAATAGTAAAAATGTGACACTTTTACATTTGTCGATAAATTTTCTAGATTTCTTAATGTGATTATCGTCGAGGATAATCCGATCATCGTTATAACGTCGCCATGCTTAAAATGTCCGTCGTTTTCATTACCGTTAATGTATACAAATTCGCCTGCACTTTGCAACTTCCAATATTTTCCGTACATAAATTGGTTGTCTTGACTAATTCTCATTATTTCAAATGGGCGTAGTCCATTTTGAGTCAATTATTTATTTCCAAAATCATGTGCTTTTGACGGTCACCAACAACAATTTCGTTCGTTCCACATACGTAGGGTTGTTGGCATTCCGTACAGATCTGTTTGTGTTTGATAGTTCAATAAGTCTTTGAAATTTGTCGCGTTCGTCTGTGGTATGTTCATTACCAATGTTTGGATTCTATAACGTTCTTGACGTTGATGACCATTTGTACGTGTTTTTGTATCCGCCGTGTGGTATTCAAACAGGTTTTGCGTCTCAGTAGGTAAATTTTTGAAAATGTAGATAGTTTCGGACACACTTTGGAAACTTATTCTCAAATGTGGGTTAAGGTTTTGTCGTATTGAAAGGACATTATGTATATTCAGAGGCTGTATGTATACGGTAGCAATCTCGGAGATCAATTGTGCACCATAGTTGTCGCCGTTGTTGACATTGAATATCATTTCTTTTAGACTTTCGACTAACGTAGCAGCTGAATGCAACATGTTTATTGAGGAAATCAAAAAGCAGTCTGATCCATTGACATTCTCCAGTTTCAAATGTTCGATGGTTGGTACAAATTCACGTGTAATCGTCGTTTTATTCTGCCTCACTCTCCGTATAGGTTGTTCATTGTTTTTTCCTTCAACTTTCACATGTTTAATAACATAATTTGTTAACATTTTAAAACATTCTGCAATGGTGATGTTATGTGTGTTCTTGGAGGAAGAAACCGCGTTTGCAGATTTTACTTTGATGAGTTTTGTCTCTAAAGGCTCAATACGAATGTAGGAACAAATGTTTATAAGAAACGTAACTGGTGAAATTTAATATCACAACAAATTCCGTAACAACTTCCTTCGAGGGACACAGCATATGGCATACCCGAACATGCAACACATGTATTACCCAGGCGCTCAACACACACATGACTTACGTGCCTCCTCTCCTGAATACCATCTGTACCGTCTTTTCTTGGTTGATTTGGAACCTGTTTTGTTGCGCCCAGGTTACTAGTCGCTTGAATGTTTCCTGCAAGTCACTTTTATTCGTCGAGCCTAGGGCCATATCGTCAGCGTAGGTATATAGTGACGTTGCGGGTAGACATACTTTCCTGATGCCGGCCGTGTGGATGTTGAGTAAGAGTGGGCTTAGTGGATCCCCTTGTAATACCCCTCTGGTTTGTATGATTTCTTTTGATTTCGTTATGGTGTCGTCGATTCTGATCAGGTTGTGGGTCAGGATGTTGTGGATTAGGATGGATGTGCTTTTATCCAGTCCTATCTTTTCCAGTGAGTACCTGTTCACACTGTCAAAGGCTTTTGTGTAGTCAATGAAAATTGTAATCGTATAGTACTTCTGTTTTGGGGTTCGGAGAGCCTCCTTGATGTCGTTTAGCAGGTTTTCTATTTCTTGTAGGCAGGAGCGGCCTCTTCTAAACCCAACTGCTCTTGAGGGATTTGTTATCAGCTATCTTCGTGATTGTTTTCGTTAGTATGGTTGTCAGCAGTTTGAATGAGCTATTTTCTAGGGCTAGCCCCCTGTAGGAGTAGGGGTCGTCAGTGGCACCCTTGCCTTTGTATAGCATTTTGATATTTGATACTCTCCAGGGATCTGGCAGCTCACCAAGTTTCAGGCACTGGTTGAAGAGGCCTTCAATGTTTCTATGAGTAGCGGGCAGGAGACTATGATGTGCTCATTGAAGATACCATCTGGCCCAGCTGCCTTGTTTCTTTTGAGAACTCCTACTGTTTCAGTAATATCTTTTGTGGAGATTGGTCTGTATGTCCTTGTTATTGGTGGTGGCAGTGTGGGGTAGGCTCGATTTTCTCCAGTCGGGTTCAGAATGTCTGTAAAGTGTGTTTGCCAAGTCTCCATCTTGATGGTGGGCAGTATTGGTACTGTCCTGTTTCCTTGCCTTTGAGTATGTTGCTTGTAGAGTAATCCATCTTTTTCTGTAACAGTGCACATCGAACCATGGCTTTGCTTGTCTTTTCTTGACAGCGATTATTGCAGATTGGAGTAGCTGTTGTATCTGTTGAGTTGCTTTTGTAACACTGCTCTGTATGGCTAATTGAATTGACTCCAATTCCTCTCTTGCTTCTGCTAGGACTTGCAAATCAAGCTTTCTCGATGCTTTTGTGGCTCTTTTCTGATGGACTGACATTGCATTAGTCTGCATGTCAAAGGTGGCGATGACTGGGACGTATTTTCTGAGTGGCTCTAGGCTAGACGAGTAGTCCACTGTTTGTTGTCTTACACGCATGTTGTTTCCTCTGCAGAATATGATGTCCATTGGGTGCGAGATATGTTTTTTGCTCTGCATTGCCTATTAGCCTAAAGCCTTCTTCTTCGAGAGCTTCGACTAGCAGTTTGCTCCTTTGTGTGGCCTTATCTATTCGGCAGTTGAAATCTCCTGCTATTATTACTGGATCTTCAGGATGTATTAGTCATGTTGCACTCATTATTGTTGCTATTATTGTTTCTATGCCTGTATGGGGTTTCAAGTACATGGCTAGGATGTTTACAGTGTCTGTCTTAACTAAGGTGTAGTTATCATCGCTGTGTCTGAGGGTCACCTGGCCTAACTTAAGATCGGTATAGCAAGATATTCCCCCGTAGGATCTTCCCTCGTTTCTCTGTTGTGCTAGAGTGTGTGCTGAGTGTTTCCCTGGGAGCTCTATTGGGTCTGTAGTCATTGTATCTGTCAGTATGTAATAGTTTTGTATCTGCAATAATGAAGTCCATCAAGGCTGGTGAAATATTGAAAGTTGCAAGGAATGTATTTTGACAATATGTGTACTCCAAAATGGAGTCTGGAATACACTACCCACTCTTTGTAATTTTATAAATTAATTAAATCTGCTATACCTAGATACATATTGGTGACATTAAAAATTCAAACCCAATAAAAATGAAATTGAAGTTCTCATCTATAAGCAGTAGATGTCAACCATTGTTTTTCTGGGATATTTTACAATCTAGGAGTGGTTTCCTTCACTGTTAAGAGCCGATCTTTGCATTACATGGCATCTGCTTCATATATGACAGGTATCTGACCTGAATCCTTCCCTAGTACTGGTTATTATTTTTTCTCATCCTCAGCCCAATAATGTGCCACATGCAATTGCTGTTTAATGCAAAGCAACGTTTTTTAAGAATTGGCAGTCTTTCATTGATGTTGCATAACCTCTTCAGTTGATGCAGCAGTGAAGCTGATTTTGGAGTATTGACTAGTTTTAGTTACTTTAGATGTTCTATACAGAAGAAATTCAAAGATTCTATTTAAGATGAAATAAGTTCAATCAGAAGTTGACAAATTACTCATTTACGTACATACATCTGCTAATGTGAATATAGCAGCAAAATCTTGGTTATGATGTTATAGAGTGATACATATTCTTTAAGTAGGACTTGACTGTTTAGTATGGGGAATTGTGCATACTTATTGATATTTCTCATACATCAAATACATACTTTTGTAAACATTAGTGAAATTTTATCTTCGCATCACTTCTGTTGTCAGAGTAATTAAACACCCATATTCTTGCATTTTGGTAAAATAATCATTGTATAACAATATTTCGTAATGTGTAGGTATGTTTATTAGCTACTGCGTCCCGCTGAATTTAACTTGTATTTGCAGTGGTCATCTGGGATAATTTTATTGTTTCAGATGTACACTCACCCAGTACCCACAGTATCGATTTTCTGTAGGTTCGTAGGTGGCAGAAAAGTATTAAGAGATACTCATTTTGCTAAAGCGCCTACATGGCACATACAGGGACAGCTTTACAACCTTTTTTAAGCGATGTATAAATTATTTTAGCGGTGAACGCTGTATAAACTGCAACAAGCAAATAGGCAAAGGCTGTTATACTATATTAGGTGATCTGTGGTCATACTCTCTAAACACGTAAGATACCTGCACTGGTAACGACGTTTACATCTTATACGTTGGTCACATTGTATGAGGGAAACAAACATAAAAGCATCATTTTTGAAATGAAGTCTGTGACAGGTATACGTATTGTGTGTATTACAGACGAATTTGAAATCTGCGGATCGAAATATAGTGTAGTGAAGTATTCTCATTATTTTTCAATTGTACCTATACATCCTTCTACCGAAACGTAGTTTGTTTTCGCGAATGAATTAAAGAACTTTGTTAGAATGGACGATGCAGTAAGCAAAGGTCCGATTCCGTTGTGGCAGAAGGAGTGTTCTGAGGTCTACGATTTAAGGTGTGCTCTTTGTGGTATTTAAGATAGTTTAAACGAATCTGTATGGTTGAAGATTTCAGAAATTTCACATTTAAACTGTTTCTTATGAAGGCATCCTGAATTTAATAATAGCTGAACAGTTGTCATAGGAAGTTGAGGTTATATTAAGCCGAGCAAAACAAATTAATTAATGTAAAACATTTCTGTGAAGTGAAAAGTGCGGATCAATATATCATGTTGATTTAAAGTTTGACACATTTTTAAACATGTTACGAATTTTTGAAGCAAGCTTTCCTGATGACACAGTTAACAGGAACAACCTAATGGGAATTTTAAAGGCATGTAACATACCCAGTCAACTTATTGTAGGAATTTATAACATTTATAAAAAAATCAACCTCATTGCAATAAAAATGGAATCTGATCTCTCAGAATTGGAATTGTTAAGATTAACCTTTCAGATGGCTGGTTGCTCAGTTAAAGATAGAATATGGTGTGAGTGTGCAGTAACATTGTTTGCAGTGCTGATAGAAGTTTTGCTTAATTCTTTTCGTGACAGGGCTGATGGCAATGATTCTTGTGGTCTGTGGAAATGATTCAGTATGTTAAATTGGAGTATGTTTCATAATTTAAATGGAAGTTTTAAAAAAAATATATATATATATATAATATGACAGAGAGGCGGAGATGGTTGTCACACAGTGGTTCCAATCCCAGGCGGCAGACTTCTACGACACAGGTATTCAAAAGTTGGTCCCACAGTATGACAAATGTCTCAATTGCTGTGGCGAATATGTTGAAAAATAGCTGGACACTTGCTGTATCTGTTGCAATAAATATTTCCATGAAATTGTGTTTTGTTTCTGTAAACGGCCCCAGGGAAACTTACTTTGTAGACCAGCCTCGTACTTGGAGGTTTAGCACCACATGTTAAGGAGGGAAGTGGACATCCGCTTGTAAGTGCTAGAAGGAATCTTCGCGCTACGTGTGCAGAAAACATATTTAGGGATTTGCTTATTATTCGATCTTACATCTAAGCGACCCTGTTCTTAACTAAATTCTGTTCATTATGCCCCAGAGAGTTACATTTAGGAGAGATCGTGGGGAACCAGGTTGTGCGGATGTTGTAAGAGTCTCTCTCTTTCACGAGAAAGGGGTGATTCTTTACGCCAAACGCGGACTCTACGCCAAGGGAAATTAATGTTATATAATTCTTGGTTGGAGCCTGTAAGTTTGTTAACCAATCAGGAATGAGTTGTTTTCTTATGAATGCATCTCAACCCCGTAGTTGAGGGTGTGAGACTTCACTTCGACTTCTCACTTCGAGTAGTCAGTCGGCACATTTTGGAACCTTAATTAGACAAAATACAACTACATTTAAAGTATCCAAACTGCCAAGACCAACGCAAGTGATTAATAGCTTGACTGAGATATATTGTAAATTTATCATTTATACCGAACATTATCTGTAACCTCAGTGTTATGCCTGTGTGAATAAATATTGGCGCCTTCCTCGAAATCAATCGAGTGTTATCATCATTAGCTGCCACGAACATGCCGTTAACACCTCCTGAGATCCAAAGAGCATCTACCGACGAGCTAGGACCGAACAACATCCAGCATCCGTCACCGCCTCGCAAATTAAAACATTATCCTTGAAGCAAACCCCCACATCGTCCCGGTAGCAGAGGGACTCAACAGCCACCCCGAGTAGGCTACAGCTCTACGCTGTTTAACCAGTCCACCTTCGAAGCTGAGCAGTCGACGGTTACATCATTTATAGATTGTTCCCATTCTTTAACTATTCTACCAGTAAATATAATAAACAAAGATGGGGTAGTCCACATCCTTGCCTTACCCGTTTATTGGTAATTATGGGTTCTGAGGTTCGTCCATCTAAATAATAAAAACAATTTTTTAATTTGTATATAGCCTTTGTGATGCTCTTATTAATTTTAACTATGATTTCTTCATTTAAAACCTGCCACGAATCAAACTGTCACAGGTTTTCTCGTAGCCAATGAATAATATAAATGCTGGAGAACTTTAAACTCTTCTTTATTCTCCATAATATGTTGAAGTGTAAATATGGCATCCATAGTGATTCTTTCTACCCTAAAACCTCATTGTTCTTCCCCTAAAAATGTTTCCCTGATTGAATTCAATTTATTTCTAAGTATGTTTGCACATAATTTGGAAGCAGTTGATAATAATGCAATACCTCTACAATTATTGCCTTTGTTTTAGGTCCTTTTTTGTGTATTGTGATAACCAAACCTGTTTCTCTGTCCTTGGGTATTTGAAGATATTGAGATATGTTATTAGAAAGTTCAAGTAATTTCTCCTTCAGCAACTGTGCCCCAGTTCGAAAAGATAATTTCTTAAACCATCCTTTGTTTCCATCTGTAATTTCTTGGATAAATACAAATAACTCCCATAACTTAATTTTGTTCCGATTTTTACAATTCTTGGGGGATGTCCACTCGTAATTTAGTACTTTAAGTTTCTGGTCTTTCCTGACTAACATTGCAAAGCCTGATGATTCCCACTTTTCCCCTGGTACCCCCGAGTAAATCATTATAAATTTTCTTAATTCTTTTCAGCTTTTATTCTTTTTTAATTTCCGAAATTATTGCAATATATATTTTCCTATTTAACAATTCTAACTCTAGTCAATCTTCTTTGTTGGTAATACCCCGAACATTCAATGATGTATTTTTTATGCTCTTAATCATGTCGTCGTAAGTAAAATCCATCCTGCATTTTTCCTTGAGATTTTATCCCCTGGATTGGTTACCAGTTGAAGTCCAGTAGCAGGGTTGCTGTCTTACAGCTCCTGGACAGGCGTTATTAGCTGATAATTCCCCACCCCAATGGAATGTTTGTTTTTTACGCCATGACTCGATTACCCTTGCCTCGTTAGTGGAAACAGGGTGCACCACGTAAAGGCGAGGATTGCAATTAGATAGGAAAGGCTATGAGTTCCGCATCACCACCCCTTGCTACCCCTCGGCTGTTTGTTAAATTTTAAAATTAAGTCTCCATTGTGACAGGAATTAGAAACAAAATTAGTTAATTAGGATTTCAGTCGCACATTCCTTCCTTAAAAGTAGATCAACCAAGTTCAGAGGCAAATACAATGCCATTGTTTACGCCAGAACTTCACAACAATCGTCCCGCGGGCCGCATGGGCCCCCCGGAAACATTTTCCCTTTCGCAGGGGTGATGGGGTCAACAGCCACCGAGCCCTTGAAAAATCGTCTTTAAAATGAATCAAGTATAATAAAATCCGACGATATTTTTAAATTTGTTTCCTTCTTATAGAGACATTTTATATTAAATAAAACCACCCAGTAGGCGTTACTTACTTTTCACTGCTCGTGGCTTGGCTTGCTTCCGGCGCGACAACGTCGCGATGCTAGGCGTCACAACGTCCGCACTGAGGCCCAGGCTACCGAAGGAAGATGACGTCCAGTGCTGAGTACAAAACTTCAGTCCGAAACCAAAACAGTGACGTTTACACTCACACATCATCCGTGACTTCATGAACATAGCTTCTCTAGTGAAAAAATTAGCATGTTTGAATGTCACAGTGTAACGAACAAGACGGTGAATGAAAACGAATAGCTGAATGACGAAATATATTTTCAAATGTCACAAACTCACAGTTCGCTCCTGCGCCCCAAACAACAACAGTGAAATATTCCCCGTTGTTTTTATACAATAACCATAACATGAACGGAACAATCAGTACATCGTATGTAAACTCTAACCGCAAACACCATCACAGCTGTCACAACCATTTGTTTTTCTGCTATTTTCAGTTAAACGACCACTCAAAAACAGCATTCATATGAGCAGATTACACATATTATTTTGATGCAAATTAACTGTCACTGACGTTTCTTTGACATGTTTTTGTTTGATTGAATTTCGTCCAGAACCACGTGGAATTTAAAAAACAGAGATGTTTAATGTGATGTGTAGTTGGAATGAAAACAGGGCAGATAAAACTGAAAAATAACTCAAAAAGTCCATTTATTTCTTGACTATTTTTAAACTCAAACGATGTTTTGTTGTAGACGTCAAGAATTCACAACCTGGGTGTTAAAACAACAAACTAATACTTTCATACTGTACGAGACATCTAGCGGTGAACGTTTGCATCATAGCATTTGCCATGCCATCTCATGATATAAAACTAAACCACATATGTAATATGGAATTAGATAAATCAGCTGGTAGCAGGAAAAGCTTAAGTTGAAGGTCTTGAAAAAGTATTCTTGTTAAATGTATTAATTACTGACATTACACACACACAGCAATCTGACGTGGAGTCCGTCATAAAAATCTCAAGTGAAAGTAGACATCGAAGTACTAAAAATGATGAATTTGTTCAAGTTCCCATCCAGGTAAGAATTGTCAACATCTGCAGTGGCATCTAAACAGTTATGCATAAGATTATGTAAGGTATGATATTGAATATTTTATTGTGACGTGTGCTTTAATTTTTCGTTTTTAAAAGTTGAAGCTTATGTGATCACCTCTTAAAAACATTCTACTAAAACAATTTTTTTTCGTTGCCTTGTTATATTTTAAATTGTTTTCATATTCCAGATTATAATATACATCCTGCAGTTCCTGCCATTGTCAGACAGAATAAGTGCCTCGCAAGTGTGCCATTTGTGGCATAATGCATCAAAATACCTGAAACTGCATAGCAATGAAGCAGTGGTATTTCAATATGACCTCACTAGACCACTACAAGTCTTCGAAAATAGTCTTCGAACGTTTCTGAATTTTGTGTTCAAAGAAGTAGAACTAGGAGGAAACTTAACCAAATTTTGGGATAGATTCTGTCCACAAATGCAGTCTCTTTCCATCGATTGTTGTGATATATCAGAAAAGACCTTTGTAGATATTTTATTAAAGTGCTCACATTTAGAAACTCTCGATGTGAGTTGGTGTTATAAACTTTTAAAGTCAGGAAGGGTTCTGGAGAAGAAATTTGATGTTATTCTGCTTAGTAACACTCTTGTCAAACTTAGGGAGCTAAGACTTGATCCAAATTCAGATTTGTCAGATGCCCTTTTCAATAGATTTATGGCAATTGCTTCCAATTTGGAAGATGTCATTGACAGGATGTCGGATCTGTTTCAATTTTGACCTGTGTAAGAAATATTATCCTGGTGACATGTTAGAATCTGGCTACACAATGACATCACAAAGTGTTCTCACATTCACTAATATACTACAACATATTGTGTCAAAAGCACGGAAGATTAGAAAGTTGAGGTTTGGTGGCACGGACATTGATGATGCAGCATTGTCACAACTTGCAGAAGTACCAGAACTACATCTTGAAACACTTCATCTTCAGTCTTGCCGACAGCTGAACAATGAAGGCATACTCAGCCTCACAGAGTACCAACACAGTCTCACTCAATTAGATTTAAGTCATTGTCATGGCATTGGTGATCCTTCTCTCATAGCTATCTGTCACAACCTAAAGAACCTTTTGATTCTCAATATAGAGTTCTGCTATGCCATAACAAACACAGGCATATCCGAACTTTGTCATCTCAAGAAATTAGTAAATTTAAACCTGTCAATGTGGCGTCAGGTATCAGGTGAGGGCATTGAGAGGGGACTTTGCTCCTCTGTAAATCTGCAGTTGCAACGACTTAATCTTGCTGAACACTTCTTCGATGAGAGAACTTTGTGTTGTATGGCAGAGAACCTTCCTAGGCTTATATATCTTGACGTTGGAGGCTGTTCCAATGCAGTGACAGACATGTCTGTTCAGGCCATTTTCCAAGACCAAGTTTGGCTTCGATCCCTCAAACTGACGGAGTCACAAAGTAACAGATGCTGGAATCACAGGGATGGGGTTGAGAACAAGAGGGTCAGAACAAGCAGAAGAGTGGAAATGGAGATGTGTGAAGACCAGGACACAGAAGAAGTTGAAAATGGTGCTGGATTCTTGAGCCAAAAATCCAGGGATTAAGATTGGTTGGACCCAATGAAGTGTTCTGACATGCCTTCCTATTTCTCATTTCTGACCAAGTCCATGAAACAGAGTCCTTACTGTAAAGCTTATTGCCATCCTGATAGTAAATTCCCTGTTTCTCACAGAACTCGAACATTCACTTCTGTTTTCACAAGAGCCCATCACTGGACTGCGTCCCGAACCAGATGTTCCCAGTCCATACTTCAACACCCTTAATCCAATCTCAATCAAGGTTTTGTAAATGTTGTAAAATCAAGAACTTTCATCATGAATCATTAAGCTGTAAGCTCTGTCTGACAAATTTTCATTTTCACTAAATAAATGTGGTTACTAGTGTCACAATAAAGAACAGAACTTCACTTGTGGAGGTGGAGGTACTAGATTCATTCCTTTACACTAGATTTATTAAATTTCTTCAAAGCAGGTTCTGCCTGTGTTGTCTGTGCAGACACTGCAGCCATAATTTCAAATGTTCTGGCCCTTCTAAATACATGCCAGAGCAGTTGGTTATATCCAGAAACTTCAGATTGCTACATCTCTGTCCAATTGCTGTAAGGCTTGCATCTGTTGGCTTGGATCATCCCTGCGGAGGAGATCGTACCCATTATTTAGCACTTGCAACAGATAACAATCACACTGCTATGTATCAATTATCCAGAGAAGTTTGAAGAAAATTGTAAACATATCATATGACAGTTGCTTGTGTACTGGCCATGATAAACACAACGCCATCACTGAGCAGTAATGTAATGCAAAATTGTAATATTTCACAGAATAACAATTAATTACATATTCTTTTATGATAAACTCCTTCATTTGGAATTCATTGTCACTGCAAATTTTCCATATCCCCAAATGGTAATTATTTTTAAATACTTTATTTTTATATGGTTTTTATTTGGAAGATACTTTTATGGGGAGATTTGTAATGTATCACTGTGAAACTTTAATTTGATAGCCCATTATGATTTATCACAGATCCTACACTTAAAATGTTTTATTTATTTTATTTATTATGACTGAAAATACTTTGCTTAGTTTCAGATCTGAAGGACTTCTCTATAAAATATATTTTATTAAAATAATTTGATAATCTGAAGTAATCATGAGGAACCACAGAAATACAATCCTGGGTTCTCGCTTATTAACTTTATCAGCATGTGTTATGTGCCAAGTTAACTTGCTTGATACAAAGTGACATATACCTGCAATTCAAGATGTTTCAGTCTCGACAAATGTGTCACAAGTTCAATAATGCCACTGTCCGTGATTCTGTTACAAGAGTTCATTTTATGGGTTTCAATGCTTGGGTTCTTTGAGGCCAGTGCTTGGGTTCTTTGAGGCCAGATCTGAGATGCCTGCATCTGTTACCTGAAAGCAGAATGTAAAATGTACAAAGAAAAAATAGCATTGAAATGTGGTAAATGATCGTTTTTAACAAGCCCCTTGTTCTTCTGTGCAACTTTATCAAAAGCGAAGGACTTGGTGTTTGAGAAGAAAAGGTAAGATATTAAGAAACCCAATGAGAAGCAAAACATTTTAAATTTCCTGATGAAACTAACCTGCCGGCAGCAACTCAGACTTAAATGTCGAAGTACAACAAAACTAAAGGCATACTTAAGGCTGACATCTGTGATTCCCTGGCAGCCACACAAATCTAGTTCTTGCAAACCTGAGGGGAAAAATAAATAGATTACAATGAATCAGTTTATCTAATGATATCCTTAAATTATACGACCAAACAAAAGTCTGTATTTAAATATAAACTTATTCTGCATACCTTTCAATCTAATAATTGAGAAACCATTTTCAACTTCTTCTCCTCTTTTTCTCAACCCCATCCCTGTGAGTCCAGCATCTGTTACTTTGCGACACATTGTCAGTTTGAGGGATCGAAGCCACACCTGGTGTTGGAAAATGGTCTGAACAGACATGTCTGTCACTGCATTGGAACACTCTCGAAGGTCAAGATATATAAGCCTAGGAAGGTTCTCTGCTATAAGACACAAAACTCTGTCATCTAAGAGGAGTTCAACAAGATTAAGTCGTTGCAACTGCAGATTTACAGAAGAGCAAAGTCCCCTCTCAATGCCCTCACCTGATACCTCATCACATTTTGACAGGTTTAAATTTACTAATTTCTTGAGATGACAGAGTTCTGATATACCTTTGTTCGTTATGGCATAGCATCCCTCCATATTGAGCATCAAAAGGTTCTTTAGGTTGTGACAGATAGCTATGAGAGAAGGATCACCAATGCCAGTACAATAACTTATATCTAATTCAGTGAGACTCTGTAGGTACTCTGTGAGTCTGAGTATGCCTGCATTGTTCAGCTGTCGGCAAGAATAAAGATGAAGTGTTTCAAGATGTAGTTCTGGTACTTCTGCAAGTTGTGACAATGCTGCATCATCAATGTCCGTGCTAACAAATCTCAACTTTCTAATCTTCCGTGCTTTTGACACAATATGTTGTAGTATATTAGTGAATGTGAGAACACTTTGTGATGTCATTGTGTAGCCAGATTCTAATATGTCACCAGGATAATATTTCTTACACAGGTCAAAATCGAAACAGATCTGACATCTTGTCAATGACAGAGCTTCCAAATTGGAAGCAATTGCCATAAATCTATTGAAAAGGGCATCTGACAAATCTGAATTTGAATCAAGTCTTAGCTCCCTAAGTTTGACAAGAGTGTTACTAAGCCAAATAACATCCGATTTCTGCTCCAGAACCCTTCCTGACTTTAAAAGTTTATAACACCCTCTCACATCGAGAGTTTCTAAATGTGAGCACTTTAATAAAATATCTACAAAGGTCTTTTCTGATATATCACAACTATCGATGGAAAGAGACTGCATTTGTGAACAGAATCTATCCCAAAATTTGGTTACTTTTCTTCCCAGTTCTACATTTTTGAACACAAAATGCAGAAATGTTCCAAGACTATTTTCAAAGACTTGTAGTGGTCTAGTAAGGTCATCTTGAAATACCACTACTTCATTGCTATGCAGTTTGGCGTTTCTTGATGCATTATGCCACAAATGGCACACTTGCAAGGCACTTATTCTGTCTGACAAAGGGAGGAACTCCAGGATGTATATTATAATCTGGAATATGAAAACAGTTTAAAATATAACAAGACAACAAGGTAATGAAAAAAATTTGTTTCAGTAGAATGTTTGTAAGAGGTGATCACATAAACTTCAAATTTTAAAAACGATAAATTAAAGCACACGTCACAATAATAGATTCAAGGTCATACACTACATAATCTTATGCATAACTGATTAGATGCCACTGCAGATGTTGAGAATCCTTACCTCAATGGGAAGTTTAACAAATTCATTGCTATCAGTACTTTCAAGTCCACTTTTACTTGAGGACGCCATGCTAGATTGCTGTATATGTGCGTGTGATGTTAGTAATTAAACAATTTAAAATGAATACTTTTTCAAGACCTTGAACACAGCCGCTTCTAACTACCAGCTGATTTATCTAATGGCATATTACATGTGTGGTTTAGTTTTATATCATGAGATGGCAAGTTGAATGAGATGATGCAAACTCTTACCGCTAGATGTCTCGTACATGAGACACTGATGAAAGTGTCAGTGGTTGTGAATTTCTTAGTGGCCTGCCCTCAACGAAGTTGGTGTTTGCGCCCGCGTATTCACTTCTCTGCAATCCTTGGGGTGAAAACAACTTCCTACTAAATGGAAAAAGTGTTTTGTTACAGGAAACGTGCGGTCTCACTGACTGACTGAGTCCGAGCTGTCTAGCAAAACAGCTGATCCCTCACTACGCGTCATGCCACTTCATAAATTGCCTGGACGACTACAACGAAACAGCCTTTACAGTTTAAAAATAGTCAAGAAATAAATGGACTTTTTGAGTTATTTTTCAGTTTTATCTGCCCTGATTTCATTCCAACTAGACATCACATTAAACATCTCCGTTTTTAAAATCCACGTGGTTACGGACGAAATTAAACCAAACGAAAACATGTGAAGAAACGTCAGTGACAGTTAATTTGCATCAAACTAATATGTGTAATCTGCTCATATGAATGTTGTTTTTGAGTGGTCGTTTAACTGAAAATAGCAGAAAAACAAATGTTTGTGACAGCTGTGATGGTGTTTGTGGTTAGAGTATACATACGATGCACTGATTGTTCCGTTCATGCTACGGTTATTGTTTAAGAAAAAACGGGGAAATTTGCTTAGTTTGATTCTGCGAGTTTCAGCAAACACATTTGGACCACGGCGCACGGAGGCATTCTGAGCTACTCATTGTGATTTCTTTTAGGTTCTCACGGCCAAGAGAATGTTGTTGTTGTTCTGGGTTGTGACCTCGTGTAGACTCGTAGTTAGATATGAACGTTTCAGAGAAAGGTGCTGTTTCCATCTTCAAGGTTGGAGACCTCTCTCAATTCAAACAAATAACATCATCACCTTTATCTTTTTGTGAGATCTGCTATTTGTGTTCCAAGATTTATTTTGTTTAAATATCTTATGGTAAATGACGAATCATCATCATCGTTACAATCTTCAACAGCGGTAGTAGCACTTTCTAGCTCGATGGAGCCGAGTCCTTCCTGAGAAGAAAAAGACCGCTCAGCCAATCATGAATTTCCCAACACTTTATGGAGTCCGAAAGTTAATTACCGTGTTCACAAGAGCCCGCCACTGGTCACTATTCTGAGTCAGATGAATCCAGTCCATACCACCCCAACCTATTTATCTAAGATCCATTTTAATATTATCCTCCCACCTACGCCCAGGTGTTCCAAACGGTCCGTCCCAGTCCGAGGCCATGTGTAAAATCTCGTAACAATTTATTAATTTTACGGGAAGGAATTGTTAGCCCACGCCCAACCCCCAAGCTGGAGGCCCACTCCATGTCGGCTGTCCCCGACTGCTTATTGAATACATTCGAAGTTGCCCTCCATATCTGGAGGAGCGTTAGTAGTAGCAACGCAGATATTAAAGAGAAACGAGATATTTTGTTTGTTGGGCCATGAATTCTGTTAGTGCTAGATGGTTCTCATTCCTAGAACTTTAATTACTCGAAGGTAAATTAGTTGAGACTTGTATCGACCGAGCAGGTGTAGCACGCGGAAAAAGCTCACAGTACAGAAAGGTTATCTTCAAACGCGTGCTTACATGATAACGATGATTTTATTTGAAAACTATTACGCCTACTTAAAGAAAATAAAGTGTCAAATTACGTTTAACAGAATGGAAGAGAAACTGGTGAACTCTCTTTAGTGAATTTTATTACATTGTAAACGGGATATTTCTTGAGTTTCTTTTTGCATCACTGCAAAAAAATCAGTGGAATCGAGTGAGGGAGGGGGAGGGGTGTGTGGTTGGGGTTGATGTGAGGGAATCGCAATCAGAACTTAATTGTTCGACCAACTCCAATCACATTCGCTGTTAGGACGACACCACTCCAATAGAAAACGTAAAATATTTATTATGTAACGTTTGTATTACACTCGTCCATAGTTCTAATTGCTTGGCGTCAGTTTTTGTTAAAAGACGCGTTGTTACTAGCCGGGATTGAAATGTCGACGATGTTTTCTGCTTAACAACGTGCAGATGTGTAGGCCCCAGCAGCGGCTTCTGTCTGATATTTTCATTGCCTGTCTTGCAGTCGGTCTTATCGTGCGAAAGATCACACCCAAGTTAAAATCCGTGCAATAATATTTTAAAAAGGTTTTGAGCTTTTTATTTATGGATACGTGCATTACATTACTAATTCATTTTGTAAAAATGTTCTTAAAATAACACCCTAGTCTAGGTTGTGATTTTTTTAAAAAATTCTCATTATTATCAGTATATATCTATTGTATATAATGAATAGAAAAATACGTAGATAAAATTATATATATATATATATATATATATCATTATACGTACACAGTGCACATTTTATGTATTGAACTTTATGTTGCCCGCATAACGAAAATGGCTGGGCAAGCCTGACTCTACATGCATTGGTACGTTCTTTAGGTGCAGGTGCTGTTTTGGTTTCAATTTTGTTTGCTAGATCTGGCCTAAGTTAATAGAAAATGTTACTAAAACCTTATTTTTCTCTAATTTCACAGTGATAATACTACTAACATCACAATCACCACCACTGCCCAGAATAAGGTTGGTACTGGCGATGGCAAAAGTATAAGTGTGATTGCCGATTATATTGATTTCATGTTTATTATTATATCGGCTTACAGAAGTACAAAATAAGCTTATTGAAATCGAAGCTCTACGGTTGAAGTTTTGTTTTTATTTTCTTATGATACTGACATAACGTACATAAAAAATGTTTGTTGTGTAACAATAATATTTTAGACCTTTTGCTATAACAATACATAGCTACAGAAGCAAAGAACTTCGTAGCCAACTGAATAAGAATAAATTGCTTAAGGATAACAATGCTCTATAGAGTTTTATTGGCGCAAAGTATTTGCGAGCCTGAGCTTCGTCAGCGTAAGGAGGGTGGGATGTTTGGAAGGGCATAGGTGGTCAAGGCGCCTTATATGCTATAGATTGTCTTCGATCCCCGTCCCTCGTCTGGCTGATCACCAATATGTGTATTTGTAAATTTCAACAAAGCTTGGAGATATCTTGCGTCAAGAAGATGGCTGTCTTCTGGGTTGTTGCGCCGTGTAATCTGAAACGTCGGTAAACTTCTAAAAGACTGCATGGCACTGAGACCCTGAAGAGAGCCATCTTCCAGCCAACCGTCGTATTTAGACAGTCAGCAGGCGCTGTGTCTGTTTCAGAGTCTGGATCTTCAGCTGAAGACATGATAGCACCCACAACAGGAGGGGAATGTTCCCCAGTTCAAACCGCCACTGGATCGTCATCTTCAACACCACCTTCACTTATCCGACAGTCTGATACCGACGTCGCTACCAACAGTAATCACAAAGGCAAGAACCGATTTCAGTGTGTCACACTGCAAATTGTATATTGCTTTTATACATTTTCCCTAAAAGATGTATTCACATATTCAATGAATGAAATTAAGACATTTTAATAAACTAAACCTTCCGCTGTTTTGTGTATCAGAATAATCGGAGAGATATGCCGATGCCATCTGTTAAGTGTAGATCACATTAGATTCCCCTTGTAATCACAACACACGGTTATGGACGATGATGTTACTATTCCGTGTTACAATGTATATAGGGGAGCCTAGGGCAGGACGGTGCCACGGGGCAGCCCAGGGTATCGGCTTTATTTCGTTTGCAATGCGTTGCGATCTACCGAGACCGGGTGAAATTACATTAGCATACAGCACAGGGTCATGTCATGGCAGTCAGCGCCATTTTGTGATTACAGTTTCTGAAATAATCACCCATGCTGGATTTTGCTTCTATATTTTACAATTTTTTCTCAAATTTCAGTGAAGGTAAGACCTATTCATTATTCATATCCACTTTATTGAACGATGCAGGTTACAAGGTGTTTTATTGAAAGTCTTAAACACAATATTTTTATTTATTTTCATGATATCATTTTTGGTGGGATAATCCTAATTTGAAATAGTATACTCGGGGCAGGATGGGGTACACAGAGAAGAGGATAAAATGGCAAGTGCCTGTAATGTGGCGAAGTCTATTCGCAGTCTATTGAAGGGTGGATCCGATATTCATCTTGCTTGAAATGGGACCATAACTCATGTGTAGGTGTTGATAGTCATGATGATGAAGAGGTGCACATGTGTGCCGTCTGCGATAGGGCTAAGTAGATTTCAAATATACAAACTTTCGACATTTTACATTGTATACTAAATCATTTTGTATCCTATGTCATAATTATTAGATAATCTGTGTCTTTTCGCAACTTTTCAAACATATATGAACCATACTCCGTCTTGCCCCTGGTACGGGGCAAAATGGGGTAAGTTACATTCTTGTAAAGAAATTAATATTTCAAAACTGTAACTCTTAGAACTAAACTAATAAATCATTATAAATCTCAAATAGGCAATAAATCCACACAAGGTTTCCCCATGTGTTCGTCTTTGTTAATGTCCCTTCCACATGCCTCCAAAATCAAGTTCCCCGTTCTGCCCTGGGCTGCTCTACTGACGTACAAAGAATATCATCATATATTACTAACAGCTACTCCGAACTTAATTTTGCATTGCGAAATGTGAACTACTATATCTGATATAATATTGATAATCATATACTTTTTTAATAATTACATTATCAATACTGACGAAAATAAAACCTCGAAAAATCTTAATAACTGTTACACCGAACTAAATTTTGCGTTCGGAATTGAACAGTCACTATATTTTATACAGACCTGACACTTATACCACTTTTTAACAATTACAATAAATATTCTGACTTTGATATAAGCTCAACGGTTATTAAAAATAACTACACTGACAATCACTCAACTTTATATACCATTGACGCATTCACCGCCTTTTAATAGTTCAAAAATCAATACCGACGTACATAAAGCCTCAACACACATTAATAATTGGTAAACAAGAAAATTGTTTTGTTTATAGTATTGATACTTATACGGCATTTTAATAATTACAATATCAATATTGACTTAGATGAAGCCTAAAACACAACATTAATAGCTACACCGAAATACATTTCGCACTGGAAATAACGAACAACCACTTTATTTTATATAATATTTACACTTGCACTGCTTTCTGTAATTACAATATCAATACTGACGTGGAAAAATCTCAACCATATATTACTAGTGGTTACACCGAACTTCATTTAGCATTGCGAAAAGAGAACCACCCCTATATTTTCTATGCTATTGACACTTATATAACATTTTAATAATTACAATATCAACACTGACAAAGATAAAGCCTCAACACATTTTAATAATTGTTACACCAAACTAGATATTGCATCGAAAAAGAAAACTAATTTATTTTATATTCTGTTCACATTTACGCCTCTTTTTAAGAATTACAATATCAATGCTGGTAAAGATAAAGCCTCAAAACACATAATTTAAAGTTACACCGAACTACATTTTGCTCTCGGAAATGGGAACGACCACTTCATTTTCTTTCTAAGTATGACAAATATTGCGAAATAATTACGCTTAAAATCATCGAGAATTTCAGTGACCACTAATGTCATACAAAATAGATTATGCCTACTCCGACTCCAATCCAAGAAGGTTTTAACATACCGAAATCTGAAGCAGCACAGAGGCATGGACAGGCACAGGAAAATACGTATTACGGGATAAACATTTCTGCATTAGACTAAATACTACGCCAAATAAGACGAGATATCCTGTAGCCCTGCAAAATACAACACCATGAAGTACTCTCAGAATAACTGAACCTATTAACTCGCAATGACAGAAAGCTCAAGACAACCAAAAAACACAGAAATCATTAATAATTCATACAGCATTTGCAATCAAACATAATGTAAAAAACTAGGGATTTGTGCTCCGTACCGGAATAAATACACACAGCATACACATAACCTAAACTAACCTCTACTTACTTGACATAACATAACTTAACTTAAGCTAGACAGCAACAACCCAACCTAACATTAACCTAACTTTATCTAATCCCTCCCCATAAAATTTAAGTTTAAAAGTTACGTTATTTTATCACCGCGCACAGTATATTTTATAAGCATGATTTTGAGGTCGTGCAGAATGCCACAGTTTCATTAGAAGTTTTCTCCCCAATACGTCAAATGGACTCAGCTGGAGAGACGGAAGGAGAGACAGACAGACATGACCAGCTTATAATTCGTCCCCCAATGCACAATGTACGACGAAAGCATAAAGAACGTCTTAAATAAACTACTGAAAGCGAATAGATACAAGAGCGGATGTTCGCAACTGCAAGGTCACAACTCTTGTCTGAATTCTTCTTCTTCTTCTTCTTCTTCTTAGTGTGCCATATCCGTTCAACGAATGTTGACGATCATTGGTTTATTGACAGCAGCTCTGAAGAGTGCAGCGCTTGATATTTGTCCGAGCCACTGTCTCTGGTTTTTCAGCCAAGATGTTCTTCTCCTTCCTGGACCCCGGTTTCCTTCGATCTTTTCCTGAATTACTAGATGTAGGGTATTATATGTTTCTGGATGTCTCATTACATGGCCGAAATAGGACAGTGTTGATGATTTCCTTCTCCTTCCTCATTCTGTTCATGACCTCTCCATTAGTGATTCATCCATCCAACTTATCCGATGCAAGCGTCTGTAGACCCACGTTTCAAAAGCTTCGAGTCTCTTCAAGGTAGCATCTGTAAAATTCCAAGACTCCACTCCGCATAAAACACAAAGAGAACACGGCGAAGAAGAAGGTCCTGAGACGCGAAAGAAGGCGGATCTAGATGTCGTGGGGCAACGAAACGTAAAGGAGAGACAGTTCGACATTATTGAACTTATCCAACAGAACAGAACGAGGAGATGCATCAAAAGCCTGGCTTCGACCAAAATAAGCAGAGTCAATCAATTCCTCTAAACAAACAGGTGCTTAAACGTCTGCTTGTTCACACACTAACAACAACAGCAACAACAACAAAAATTTAATGTCACTGAAAAAACATTTGGCCAACATCCCGAGGCAAACTTCAGAAAACAGCCATTCTAGGAGCATCACACATCATTCGAAAGAGGATGATGTAAATGACATAATAATGCACGTGACTCATATTAAATATCAAAATGTATTCCGGAAATAGATGGTACACCATCTACCTTGGGGGCAAGGTCTGTCTCAGGTACACAGAACTAAATACCCTGGAAAATGGCGGATAGAATAAAAATAATAATACAAATACCGAGAAAACGTTTGTACGACAGGCAGAAGATTTGATACAAAAAATTACTGGGCCACCCCCAAGTAAGGCACGACGTCAAGTCTTTCAGATAGCAATTTAAAAAAAATTATCCAATTTTGCCCCAATTTCTGCAATTTCTGCTTCGTATTCGGGAGGTTCCAGGTTAAAATCTCGGCCCAGAGACCGAGTGTCCTAAGTGCAGGTTTTCCTCAGACCCTACGGGAAATCCTGGGATAGTACATTAAATTAGGCCACGACCACTTCCTTTACATTTCATTAATCACATCATTCTTTCGTTCGACACTACACAGTCTGAGCTACTGGCAATGCGTCGTTAAATAAAGTATAAAAAGGTAATATTTCGCAGTTTAGTTCGCGTGTATTTCCTTTTTGTTTCTAGTTACTTCTACATTCCAGATACAATTCTTCCACTTGAAACCACAACCAACTGCATATCATTCATCACTGATGATAAAAGTGACTGAATTCAGGTACTTATTGCAGTCGCCAAAGAAAATACGCCCATGACAAGTCGTGTTCGTATTACCTTCACACGAAGTGAGCACGTTATCCGAAACCCTGATATTTACTTCAGAATGGAGTGACAGCACTGACCTTGAAACAACCACGCACTCGTAACCGAAAGTAATCACTCGTCAATAAGCATTACTTTCACACAATTTCTTTGTTTTGGAATTTCATAAATGCACGGGCGAAGGAAAAATGAAGCTCGTATTACTCAATCCTTATTTTAAAAAGGAAAAGGGAACACTAACATGAATAATTCCACAGCATCCAAGCCGCCAAAACCACGAGGGTCATTCCACGAAACCCCACGAGGTCACCGACACAACAAAAACTAAATGTTCTCTTATTTGCCCGAAATCCCCTCGAGCAGTTAACAAAGGCAATGCGTAGGAAGTGTGTGAGCCTCGCACTCATTACAGAGCCCAGTTAGTTAATGGTCTTGGCCGTAGGGTGGACGGTGGAATAAAACAGCGCAGAAAACTTACGAGAAACGTAAGCATTAAAACTATTCACCAATCGCCATCTTAAGGCATCACTGTTATAAAACCACATAACTCTGTCATAAGCCTCATCGAAACAGAACCAGAGAATTTCTTTAATTTTAAAGAAGCGACATTACGTGTTTAAAATGTACGACTAAGAGGAAACACGAAGAGATGGAATTGCTGAAATGTACCTTAAGATGAAATCAGAAACAATGAACTGAGAAGACTTCACAATCACAACACTTTTGAACATTATTGACATATTGGAAGGACAGCTCATACAAGTATCATCTTATTTTTGTAGCAGAAGAAGTGACAATGAGAGCAGGAGAAATGATAAAGGAGTAGAATTTCCGATGAACTAGAATCCGTCTGATCTTGAACTAAGATTCGTTGGCGAATGCCTTCATCTCGGCACCAGCTGCTCATCAAACACATTAAAGCGAATACAAGCCTCAGTCTGTGTAAATGGTTGCTTGGGCTAAATCTTCACACTGCCCGTCCAAATGCTGACTAGTCACTTTGCATTCCTCAAACAACTGTCCGAGAAAATAAGTACATGTCCGTCTTGCGGGTTGTAGCGCCGTAAACGTTGGTAGAATTATCAACCCCAGTTGGCTCGAAAACTCTGGGTGATCCTGACTTCATTCCCCGATGGACCGGCTGTCATATTCCTATATCCCAAACCGAATCCACGCCCATTTCTTAACGGTCCGATCGATAGATCCCTTGAAGAATCGACTACGCGATGGAAGAGAAGAAACTGGCCTTTCTCAAGGCCCACCTTGGAGAACTATCTCCGGCTGCCGTGCGACAGCTGAAGGCTGAAACAATCACAGAAAGGAAGTGACGAGGGGCCGTCGCATCCGTCGAGGCCGCAGGGTTTGGGCGAACGACCCACTGGCAAGTCCAGTGGGCGCCAACACTGTTCCTGCTTCCCACAAGGCACCCGGAGCCACAGAGTGTAAGCGCAAAGCCAACAAGTTGGACTCCTCCGACTCTGGCAGTTCACTGGAACCTGCCACAAGTCGCCCGGGTCGGGTCTACGCCTCTGCCTGCACAGGCAAAGGGTCTCCGCACCCAAGGCTCGGTGGTCAAACCCACCGATTTCACGGGCTAACAAGCCGCCCTTAGCGGCCGGCAACTCAGCTATGCTGAGGTCAGCGCGGCGTGCACCGTGGTGGTGGCCGGGCGACCGGCTAGAGGGGTGGCCGCTGGGGTGGATTCTTCAGTACCGCTCCTCACTAAAGGAGGAGCCACAACTTAGTGTAAAGGAGTGAGGAACGGGAAGGCGTCCCGCAAATCTCCCCCGTGTCCAAGTCCCCGCCGCGACAAAACCGCCGAGTAGGACGCTCAATCCCACAGCCAAGGGACCGGCCCCCCAGCCGGGACACGCTTCCTCGACGGGGAAAGCATTGAGGCGCACGTTTCCCGGACCAATGTTTGACACCTGAACGAGGCGCACCTCGCGCCGTGTCGGGCTCTCCGTTTCGCGAAATACGTTTGTCACCGGACAGAACGCCGGAAGCCGGGGGGAGGCACAGCGATAGTTGTCCGCAGGGGCATAGATCACTACCTTGTGCCAGTCTCGGGTCTGCAGCACCTGGAGGCAACTGCCATTCACCTGGTGCTGAAACCTGAAAAGTGAAGCTCCTGGCGGCCTCCCCCTCGTCCTCGTTGCCCTAGAACGAGTCGGACCTGACCGAGGGTGTCCCGGTCCTATTGGTCGGTGACATCAACGCGAAGCACAAGGACTGGAATTCTAGGCTGATGTCTGCGAGGGGTTCCCTCCTGCCGATTTATGCTAACAGAAACTCCTGCTTGATCTACGGGCCGGACCCCGCAACCACAGCCCCTTAGACACACAACGGAACACCCGACGTCCTTGGCATTGCAGTTGTCAACGACTTCGTCCCACTAGTGTATCTGACAGCTCCGTACTCAGCTCAGATCAACTGCCCGTCTTCATCGACACCACGTGCCGTTCGTCCTTTCAGAACCTACCTGACCGCCCCGACTTCACTCGAATGAACTGGTGTGCATTCCAGGCTTGCCTCGGAAGCAGACTCCCGGGGAATCCCGTGGTAAACGACGAGGAGGCAATCGACAAGTGCGTTGAGGATAAACTAAGGGAATGAAGAGAGAACATTGAGTGATACAAGAACAATTAGGCCTAGGCAGAGAGAGCAGAATGATTGGAAATGGGAGGACACAATTTACGTAACTTACAGACCTACCAAAATTCAAAGGCAGCGTCTTGTGGCTTGTAGCACCACAGAGTCATCACACTGATGATGGGGACAGCCAGGACCTCTGAAATGTTGGTAAGCTTCTACCAGTCTGCATAACTCTACAACTCGAAACACAGTCATCATCCTACTCACAGCCATTGAGAACCTTAAATCTTAACAAAATTAAATTTCCTGATAGTACTGTTCCTGTAAAGTCTGTCAGTAACTTTCAAACTTAACTTCTACATCTCTTCACTTGCAAACAAATATTAACAACATATAGTAAAGTATGTAATGCACAAATAATAATTTAAAAATATATTTATTATTTTTTTAATTTGTTGTCTATTTTTAACTGCTAAAAAATGCAACCCACTTCACTGTCACAAAATTCACTAAAGCACATTAGGCCATTCAGGCCAGACAGTTATAAACCTAGGTGCACTTAAAGCATGAAATTTTTCTGCAGAGATTTTAACAACTCATTTGTAGTTCGGTCTATTAGAGCACTTTTAGGGACGTGTGTCCGCAAGCAAATAGCAATTACTAACCACAAGAGCACAGTTGACCTCTTTTAACAGAATTATTGAGCCAATAGTTATAACACTGTGAAAAGTCCCTTAACAACAAATGGTCAATGTACCATGGAAATAGCAATTATACATGTTCATAAATTTAACAAATAAGGACCAAAATCCCTTCTCAGCTGCACTCACCAAATAACCAAGCTAAAGCCACACTACATATGTATATATATATATATATATATATATATATATATATAATGTCATGCATAGCATTCAAGTAAAATGTACGAGAAAAAGTGAAAGAGTCAACGTGATAACTGCAGCGTACCTGACAAGGTTCTAAACAGCAAATCCAAACTCGGCTCCATTTCTCAGTGAGAAGAGAATCATTCCAAAGACATGGCTTCTCTTTCTTTGATACTTGTGACATACTCACGCCAGGTCATTATTTTAGTTGATGGGTTTGGCAGTCTATAACCACGTGTTCTTTTGCTGAATGAATCAATTCCTAAAGCAAAATTAAGAGAATATTTCAAAATCTAAAGATGTGATTAAGGGCAGGGTATTCACTATTAAGGAATGGGACATGTGAATGAAGTTCTGTGCCTTTATAAATGAGACATAATGATTATAATGTAATGGAGTACTGGTATCTTCTGTTCTTTTGTATGCAGACACTGCCCTCCTGCAAAGCTAATGGAGATTAAGTGATAGGATTATTTTATGATGATCTGGTTATATGAAGACTGAGATGGATACAGCATCATGTACAAGACTGTCATGGCATACATGAAAGTACTGTTATCGTAGTCAAATACAAAAATTGATGGAAATTATAGACATTTTAAATTGGGCTAATTGTTGAGTAAAGTAATATCTAATATCTAATTTTGTGCAAACTTAGGCAAAAACGTGAGTGCAACTGCAGATGTTCACAGAGGCTTATGGTGCTGTTACCATGAAAATGTCGAGTGTCTGCCAGTGACATAAAAGAATCCTTGTCTGTCTTTTCCTTCTCTTTTGATCGCAAGAGAACTGTTCACTTCGATTTTGTTGAAAGTTACGCATCGTGACAATGACCCTTGTAATGATGCGCTTGCTGTCTACGAGTTTTGGGTCAGAAATTGATGTTGAAACTGGACCATCCTGAAAAGCATTCCTAAAAAGGGATGTCAGAAACATTTCCAGCAGAGGATAAACCAGTTCACAAAGTGTATTGGTATGCAGGAAGACTGCTTCAAAAGTGACAGCAACAGTTAAAAGTGCACAGACTTTACAAGGCAGCAGGGAAAATTTATTGTCACACTTCATGAAACAAACACAAATGTCATATGTTCAAATCTAAAACTTCTTGACGATGGTGAAGAGTCAATTGAATTAAAATTTTCTTGGATATTATCCATCATCTAATAAATATAAAACGTAAAAACGACGTTTCTGAGATGGGACTCTATCTTCGTCTTCAGGTTCCTACACAGTTGGGTCCACTGGATAGAGCTAATCCCTATCTCCGGACAAAGTAAAAAAGGTGAAAGTCCCAGAATAAAAAGAAATCACCACACCATCCATCCGTGGGACATAAAAGAATAAATAGTAGAAATAAAATCAATTAAACACGAAAAAGCCAAAAAAACAAAAACTCACAAAAAGTGGGAATAAATACACATGAACATTAATTCGAAACTCGATGCACAACTTGGACTTATCAGAGATGACAGGTATCCAAATAGGAGATAAATCCAAACTTGGCTGGCTGATAGGGTTGGTGAGTAGTGCCATGTGTGCCGCCTCCTTGTATTTTCTGTAGATGGTATTGGGTTCTGTTAATAATACTCTGGCTCCATCCCAACAGACATGATGATCTTCTTCGTACGCATGTAGGGCCAATCTGGATTTCTCCAGCAGGCCCTGTCTGAAATTATATTTGTGTTCTTTTAAGCGTACCTCCAGAGGTCTGCTGGTTTCGCCGATATACCATCTACCGCAATCACATGGTATTCCATACACACACTGCCTAGTCTCTCTCTCGGCTGTTTTTGGTCTCATGGAACTCAATAAACCACGGAGAGTGTGTCCGGTTTTAAAGATTGTCCTGATGTTGTATCGGTTCCCAATTCTTCTAAATTTTTCTGAGTCACCTCTGACATATGGGATAACCACCGTAGACATCATATGTCCAGAGAAAAACAATTTTAACAGAGAAAATCAGAACATCAAACATGATTTATCTCTGAATGGGTATCCCCGCCAGTTAATTGAATCTATTATTAAGTCTGAAAAAAACATCCGGCCTTCTCCTGACAGAACACCTCTGCTTACCGTATTATAATATTGAGTATTGGTAATCTTCGTACAATAGTGACATTGTATTACAATTTCCTATTTTATTGATTATTTTAGAATTTGTTAATTCGTGGTATGAATTTAAAACATAAAGCATAAACCCATTGATAATTCTTCAAATTTTATGCTTTGCAGGTCTCGTATTTTATTGCATTCGTTCTTACAGAAATAAATCAATCAATCTACGCAGACGGAAAGTGTTACTGCCTCACTGTGGAACAGAAAGAATTAAAATCTGGACACGTGTACCACTTTTACCCTTCGTTCCGTAACCCGACAGTCTTATACCTCTATTTCAAGCTGTTATTCCTGTGGACGTCATGATATGCATCGTACAGTGATCTGAAACTAAATGCATTTACATAAAAACCGCTAAACTTAAAAATAACTGAAGTTTCTTTCTGCAGATATGTAAGTCTAGTACACACGAGATCGGAAGCTCCGATTAATAATCCCGGATTAACATTTTTATTGAAGACAAACCCCTTCAATACAGTGTAGGAAATGCGTTTCATTGTAGTCGAAACTTGAATGGCGAACGCTCCTGCTGTATATTTCGGATGCTCCTGGTTCAAATATCCTGGCGTGGTTTTCGTGGCTTTCTTCAGTCCCTCCAGGCAAATCCTGGAGTAGTAACTTAAATTATTCCAACACTGCTTCCTTCCACATCACAGACAATTCACTATCCTTCCATTTCACGCTGAATAAGCGTCGTTAAATAAACTATAAATAAGGAAAGGTATCACAAATTTCCGGAACTTAACTGACAAAATTTTACCAGACACGAAATAAAGGCTGTCCTATGGAGCGCAAGTGTATTATATAAATTAAATCCATTATTCCCTATAAATTAACCACCGAGATTGGTTTAAATCGTGTTTCTACGAGTACTGCGCTCCATTGAGGGAGGAACACAGATTGAGGGTCTGCGAGCACAGAGTGTCGGGGAGGATATTTGGACCAAAGATGGAGGGAGACGGATCATGGAGAAACTTGCTTCACGGCCTGTACTCCTCACCTGACATTGTTAGGGTCATTACATCGAGGAGGATGAGATGGGCGTATAATTATCCTTCCTCACTACTTTTACCTTCTCTGTTCTTGCAGAAAGAGATAGTTATATCCCGAACTAGAGTCAGTGGGGAACAAAGATCATCTCAGGGTTGACGTGGTAATTTTGATGTATATCAATAAATACAGGAACAACAAATTTAAGAAACCGAATAATTTTACTTTTTAAATTACAGAAAATCTTATACGCTATTTCTCTAACTGGTACAAAAGTTTGGTTTACTGACTGAAAGCCCGCTGTCGACTATGTCCACTCGAGTAATGCCATGTGTTTTGACCTGCATACCAGATCCCTTGCTGGCGAGGAAACCTCCACATATGGCTTGCTAGCGGGGTGCCCTTCACCACTGATCTTCTGGCCAGTTCAAATTTCAAGTCAAACAGTTACAGGGGTTCTGGACTGGTATAGGCGGGACATGGAAAAAGCGAAGGGATGTTTAGATGGTAGTGGTTGGCTGGCCTGAAGTGAAAAGACCGCTGGTACGATCTAGGCGAAGAAGGAATATGATCTGAAGCATTCATGGCGTCTCGCTCTCAGCACTATAATGTCGAAAGAACAAAAAACCAGAAAGAGTGTGTGTTAGTGAGAGAAAAGAGGAGAGAGGGTGAGGAAGAATGGATAGAGGTGGAGAAATGTAAATATTCTCTTGTATGACATTTGGAAGCTCAAGTAACTTGCTTTGTTCTCTGGAGTATCAGCGTGCACATTCTATCCCTAAATACCGTTTCAAGATTAAAATTCCTAATTCTAGGCATAACTGCACTTGTTATACTGCCACAGGAATCTGGGAGTCTAAAATGTCAAATTTCGGAAGCTGGGAGTAAAGTAGATCATAATGCTTATTCACTTTATTGATAGAGCTACCAAAACCGGTTGAACTTCTTTATTTCCCCGAGAGATGGCACAACGAGTAAGGACCCTCCTCTGTTCATAGTACCAAGAGTACTCCATAGAGTGCAACCGCTACCGCACATTAATATTGATTTTAGTTCTTCTTGTGTCTGGTAAATATAATTTTACCCATTACTTTTATGAGCTGCGTACAAACCTGTCCCTCTGATCCAGTAACCAAATCAGCCAGCATTTCTTCATTAAATCTGGCGTGAACAAATGTACTGCAACCCTTTTTAAGGAGTAATTTAATTTGTGTCTGCCCAGCGGAATTCGGCATACTAATTCGCATAGAATTCACAATTTTCATTATTAAAAGTGCCAAAAATAGAGATTCTGAAAGGAGCTGTGGATTAATATAAGACACAAAATACAACTATAACATGAAGTTACGACTTTTCAAAATGGCTCTTTTCTCGGTCCTTGCGCCGTGTGGTAAGGCAGAGGTGACGACAGAAGCAGCATGCACCTCTGAAACGTCGGTAAACTACCACACTCCAAGGCTCAACAACCTAGAAGACAGCCATCTTCATAATCGCAGCCGTGAGAACCTGAAATCTACTTCATTTACGACTCCTGCTTGGATCATTTTCAGAAAATTACAATAAGGTTATCACTGAATTGTACCTACACGACGAGGAGCTCATCAATTAATTAGCTAATATATTTTTTTAAATTCGTCTTCATGAAAGCTAGACAAACCGAACGACGCACGACAGTTTCGTATTCTGAAGGTTCTGGGTTCAAATCTCGGCACAGGGACAGACTACCTGGAGATTATTTAGTGAGTTTTGTCAGTCACTCTAGACAAACTTCGAGACATTCGACCCGCCTTAAATTACTAGATGAACGAGTCCTTCCGCGTCCTTTAAAGTTCGTTACTATTAACACACCACCGCATCATTCCACTCTTTACAGGACCTAACCTAACCTTACAGCGTCCTTATACGACATGCAACAATATACGAGGTGCGATCGGAAAATTTCAAGACTGTGTCAATAGAGGGAGAACCGGATGTAGTACGAGCTTCTGCCGCTAGGTGGTGCGGCCTACATTTATAGTGAATCAGTGTGCCAGCCGGCATCATCGAATTATCATTTGTTTCTTAGTTACCGGCGTTTTGGCAGTGCATTACACCGACCCTTCTGCGATTTCGGAATGGCGTGTGCATCAAATTTTGCCAAAGACTCGCCAAACCGGCTACGGAAACCTATGAAATGCTAAAGCAAGCATTTGGGGAGTCCGCAATGGGTCGTGCACAAACTTTTGTGTGGCATTCACGTTTTAAAAATGGCCGAACCTCTGTCGATGATGACGAGCGTTCTGGACTACCATCTTCGAGCACAACGCCCGAAAATGTTACGAAGATTCGGCAGGCCATTCACGAAGATCGACGTCGCACCATCAACGACTTGTGCGACATTGTTGGGATAGGCTATGGGACCTGTCAGCTGATTCTAAAGGAAGAACTCCACATGCGACGCATCGCAGCCAAGTTTGTGCCAAGGCTCCTGTCTGAGGACCAGAAGCAGAATCGTCTTCTCGTTTGTCAGGATCTCAAACATCTTGCAAGAACCGACCCCAACTTCCTTTCTAAGGTTATCACAGGTGATGAAAGCTGGGTTTACGGGTACCATCCGGAAACGAAGCAGCAATCTTCACAATGGAAGAGCCCATCGTCACCACGACCGAAGAAGGCAAGACAGGTCAAGAGCAATGTGAAGTCAATGCAGATCTGTTTTTTCGACCAGGAGGGGATCGTCCATAAGGAGTTTCTTCCTGCAGGTTAGACGGTCAATGCTGAATTTTACTGTGGGGTCCTGAGGCGGTTGCGTGAAGATGTGAGACGGAAGCGGCCGGCAAAGTGGCGCAACCACAACTGGCTGCTGCATCATGACAACACGCCAGCGCACACCGCCCTCAAAGTTCGGCAGTTTTTAACCTCAAACACCATGGCCGTCATCCCGCACCCTCCTTATTCGCCGGATTTAGCTCCGTGTGACTTCTTCCTCTTCCCAAAGATGAAAATTCAGCTAGAGGGAAGGAGATTTGAGACGATAGAAGAGATTCAGGCAGAATCGCAGATGGTGCTTGACAGGCTGACAAAGAAAGATTTCCAGGGATGCTTCCAGGCTTGGCAGCGGCGCTGGGATCGTTGTGTTCACTCCCAGGGGAACTACTTCGAGGGTGATTGATGAATTTAATACCTGAGATAAGTGTACGGGTTTTTATAGGCGCAGTCTTGAAACTTTCCGATCGCACCTCGTATTGTCCTCATCAAGGACTTCGTCCTACCGGTGCACTGGACTGTCTGGCCCGCACTCAGCTCAGATCACCTGCCCGTCCTCATCGACACCGCGTGCCGATCGTCCTTTCAAAACCGTCCTGATCGCCCGGACTTCGCGAGAATGGACTGGGCTTCATTCCAGGCTTGCCTCGAAAGCAGACTCCCGGGGAACCCCGTGGTAAACGACGAGGAGGCAATCGACAAGTGCGTCGAGGTGCTGACCAGTGCTATCCTGGAAGCCACAGCAGCGTCCGCTCCCAAGCTTCGACCCAGCGTTGACAGGCGACCGCTTCTGCCCGCTAGTATTCGAGATGAAATACGCCTCAAGAACCGGCTGAGGAGGCGGTGGCAGGTCACGAGGGACCCCGCTCTTAAGACCCAGGTCAATCGAATCCAAAGGTCGGTGACCTATCGTCTCAACGAGTGGCGGAATGAACAGTGGAGCGACACGCTCGAATCCTTGGACTGCCAGGACCAGTCGCTTTGGAAGATGACCAAGGGGGTGATGCGAGTCCCCACTCCGTCGCCCCCCTAGCTAGTGCCGGGAGGACTGGCTCTCTCGAACTCCGAGAAGGCAGAAACCCTGGCCGACAACCTTGAGGTCCAGTTCCAGCCGGTAGACAACCCGTCGGATCCGGCTGTAATTGACATGGTTAACGAGGCGATGCGAGCATACGCGTATGTCTCCGCAAGTGAACCGAAACTAACCAGTCCCTCGGAGGTCGCCCAGGCCTTCAATGGACTCAAGGTTGGGAAGGCTCCGGGCCCCAACGGTATACCGAACAGGGTCCTGAGACATATCCCACGACGCTCGGTAACCTTTCTCACGAAAGTGTTCAACGCGGTCCTCCGCAGGTAGCACTTCCCCTCGGCATGGAAACACGCTCGCGTGGTGTCCATACTGAAACCGGGGAAGGACCCCACGCTACCCTCTTCCTACAGACCCATCAGTCGTCTTGACACGGTCGGCAATCCCTGCGAGAAAATCCTACTAACGAGGGTCCTACACGAGGTCAGCGAACGCGGGCTGCTGCGCGACGAGCAGTTTGGGTTTCGACCCAGACACAGCACGTCGTTGCAGCTGGCTCGCCTCGTCGAAAGGGTTAACAGGAAGCTTGATGAGAAGCGGCTAACCGGCGCGGTTTTCCTGGACGTGGCCAAAGCCTTCGACACAGTCTGGGTCCAAGGCCTCCTATACAAACTGACCGTCCTCAACTTCCCGTCATACTTGGTGAAAACCATCTCTTCCTACCTCGCTGACCGGACATTCCAGACGTCCTTCCAGTCGGCCACGTCCACGCGTCGTGCCATGCGGGCTGGAGTTGTGCAGGGCGGACTCGTCTCCCCTGTGCTCTTCAGTTTGTATGTCAACGACATATCCACACCGTCCCGCCACGTCGAGTTGGCACAATACGCGGACGACACGGCTCTAGTAGCCACGTCCAGTAGCCCAACGCTTCTCGTCAGGTATCTGGAGACCTACCTCAGTAGACTTGAGCTCTGGCTCAGGGCCTGGAGGATAGCTATCAACGTCTCGAAGAGCACCGCGTTTCTCTTCGTGTCGGCGAGAAGACGCATTCAACAGCCCAGAGCGGTGCAGTTTCTCGGACAGCCGATCGAATGGGTCAAAACAGCGCAGTATCTGGGGGCACCCTTGAAGCCGGGCTTACCTGGTCGGCGCACGTCAACCAGGTGGGAAAGAAGGCGGCGCAAAGATTAGGTGTGCTAGGCCCGCTTATCAATAGGAGAAGTGGCCTGTCCATCAGGAACGGTGTGCTGCTCTATAAGCAGCTCATCCGTCCCATGATGGATTACACATGCCCGATCTGGAGGTCAGGTGCCCGCAACCACGTCCGGAAGCTGCAAGTTCTGCAATCCAAGTGTCTTCGCATTGTTACTAACGCGCCCTGGTACGTTAGTAACAGGCAAATACATGAGGATCTGGGGGTCCCGTTCTTTGCCGACCACACCAGAGCACTGACCGAGAGATTTGACTCGAGGTTAGCTGGTGTGGGGAACCCCTTAGTTCGGCAACTCGGGAGGCACGCGTGCCGAACGAGGGCTGCCAGAGGTTGCCCAAGGGCAACCGAGGGCGACTGATGTTCAGCAGGCCAGCCGAGGCCGTCCCCAAAAGACGGCCAAGTCGGCACAACGAGTGGTTAGACTACTCGGCTACCCTGACTGAGGTTTTCGGTGCTTTTCCTCAGTTGTAAGGCGAATGCCAGGGTATAACTTAATAGGGGCACGGCCCGCCACCCTCCCCCCCCCCGATCATGGAGGTCATCAGCTGAAGTGATCTTCCCCCCATGCCGCAGAGGCCTTCAGCCGAAACGGCCCCTCCCTCTCTGGGTTCAAACCCCGGAGATCCAACCAACCAAATTCCTTTGGACAACTTGCCTGACGGGATAACCTCCCATCAGCAGCAACGGATCCCAGTTGTAATGGTCGAGGCTCCCGCCACGACGAAACCCCGTTAGCGTTAGCATAATTTCCGTTTTTTCTAGTTAAGACAGTGTACCATTTCCAGCAATACGCCTCGTGTGCAGGTACGGTGTCACCTAGGTAGGGACGATGCTTTCGCTTGCGCAGGACTCCGCCCTCAGTTAGCTTTTTTGTTTGGTTGTTGGTTGGTTGGTTGGTTGGTTGGTTGTGCTCTAAACCGGTTGTAGGAGATACTTATGTAATAACATACGTATTTAGTGAATACCTTTCTATTTAATTTTTTATTCAACGTTTGCTGTCTGTGGACATGGAGGTCTCCTCTTCACAAAGGGTGAGACAAGGGTTTCCTGTTTATTATTAATATTATTATTCGATTTTGCATTTGTAATTTTCTGTGTTATCTTGAGGGATTATGTGTCATTCTTAAGAATTGAAATGCTAGCAGCAACACACGTCGGCCATCATCAACAAAGTTACTTGAATTCCGGATAAGCTAAACAGCTGATAGGGACCTATGACTGGGTCACTTGTCACATTCAGACATTGTTAAAGGTTGTTTTCAGTCTATAATTTTTCGTCTAGAGGAAAGTTATTGTTGAGTGAACAGCTTAATTTCTTAGGATCGTTGTTTTTTATTACATATTAATCATAAACTGATTTGTATATTGTAATTAAAGCTTTGAAACGTTTCCTAACATGCTAATTTTAAAGGTAAATCATTCATTAAAAGGAAGCTCTCGTTATCTGACACAGCCTTAATTTCTCTTTCTATAAGTGAGGTCTTCTTAATATTTTCTGGCAGAAACGAAAATCGATAGCAGTGCAGCGCAAACAGCCAAGGCACATGCGATTTGTGTGTGACTGGGACAACAATTTCATAATAAATATTAACCTCATGAAGTTGCAGAGAATTCTTGGAGTATAAAATGACTCATTTTTTGTCTGTCCTCAGGTAAACCCTGCTGAAATAGAAGACACGAACACGAGGATCACTTGCTTCTTGATGAACAGGATCAGGAAACTGGCAGCACAGAGTAAGTGTGGTTTAATTCCTTGCATGCAGTAAGTACAGTCCGTAAACCTCGTCAGTATGATGTTTATGTACGTCTTTCTAGATGTCCAGATATGCCCCCCGGACTTCCAGCAACTCTTCATTATTTTAAGTGATTTTGTCAGAAGGAAAACCAAAAAATGTTAAGTGCATTGCAATTTTGCTTTTTTAATAGTCATTCTCAGACATTTTAAATTTGCTGGACTTCAAAGAATCATTTTCTAGTGAATTATGTACGTTTACTTTGCTCTCTGAGAGTTGAGACCAAGAATAATTTTGTGTCCACGTGTCAGAAGCCATCTTGTACCTTGCGCCTTAGTCACAAGTGACGAGGACGAGCTCTGTCTGATGAGTCCCCCAGGGTAGACATTTTTCTCACAGTTGTCACAAAACAAGCAAATTTCCGTCACTTCTGTTTGGATTACATTCTACACGGACAAAAAAGTAAGATTTCTCATGACTTAAATTATGTACATCCTTGGGCTAAATCTATATTTGTGCGAGTTCGATATCACACGAGGACTGTAAATGTTCGTGTTACAAATAATTCTTTTTTTAGGTCGTAATATTTAATCTCTTAAGGTACAATTTGGATGCACGCGACAGAGACAAGCGACCGAGGCAGACGACAGAGACGGGAGACGGACACATCGCAGCTTGTCGCCACACACTTTTGAGGTGACGACCGAGACATGCGGCAAAGTGTTTGTTTTCTTTGTTTTGTTGAGACATACGTGCACATATTCTGTGAAAAATGAGTACAAAAATGCTTCTAAAAAGGTTACTCGAAGAAGAAGATGATGTGTTGCTGTGTTATTTGTTGCGAAAGAAACAAAGAAAACCTATGCGTTCAATATTCAAAACCAGACGTGAAGAAGGATCTTTTTGTTGGTGGTCAGTGGTCGGTTTACTGCTACTAATTCTACCAATTGCTCATCTTGGTCACCAGTAAATTTAATTTCTGCCATTATTTTACTCAACAACACACGTGCTGCCTGAGCCCGTCGCGAGACACTACTGGTCCGAGAGCGGTAGCCTGTGCTTTGTCTCTGTCGCCTGTCTTTGTCGCTTGTCTTTGTCTCACGCTCGTAATTATACTTCATACGATTGTACAGAGAGCAGACAGGAAGCGACCAGTCTCAGTCTCGCAATTCTGTCGCCTGCCTCGGTCGCTTGTCTCTGTCGCGTGCAGCCAAATTATACCTTTAGACTTCTATTTATATGGCATGAGGCATCACGCACTGCAATTGAAGTAGCCACCGCCCTTTTGCCATGAAATGAGAAGGAAACTGATAAGATGCGCTAATACACTTACCCGGTGTCCTACGTGAGCGATTAAAGGCGAGCGGTGCGATTTGCGTGGGTGAAGCGGAAATATCAAACTGGCTGTTTGTATGGCGCTGTCCTAGGTTACAGCAAATCAGTCAAGAGAGTAAAGCGGCCGGATTCCGAGATCAAATATTTTGATATTTTCGCGCGAATCGCAGCGCTGGCCGGGAAGGCGCATGCGCAGATAAGCTCTGACTGCAGTACAGGGAAGACTATTGCGTCGGAAAGTTGTGTGCGCTGCATCTGATGACAATGGCAGAAACGTTAGCGGAAGTTATAATTAGTGAAGTGAAAAGCAGACGCATTCTTTGGGACATGAAACACAACAGTTATCATAATCGGATGCTTGTGGACAGGGAATGGAGCAAGATCGCAGAAAATGTACGAGAAACAAGTGAGTATTTTTTCAATTTTTTTTTAAAAACTGATTACATTAGAATTCATAAGTTCATAACGTGAAGTGGTGAAGGCGAATTATGTTCGCTTCAAAGGGTGGAGCTTGAAAAACCTGCAAAATTCGTGCCTTGTAAGAGCAGCCCTTCGTGACGACGCATTGTTCCTCTTTGATGTTGTCATATATGCCCTTGGATCTGCTCTCACAGCTGAAAATCTTTGCACATCAATTTCAGTGATGCTTTCAAAATCTTTAATAACATTGTGTAGTAATGTTACAGCTTTTACAATCTGTACAGCATTCTGTACGTTAGTTTCAATTGCCTTTCCTAATATACGAAATTTTGTGACAATACTTCCGAAAGAACATTCCACTACCATCCTAGTTCGCGACAGTCTGTAATTAAACTCCTCATTTTCTCCTCCTTCTTGCAATTGACCTCGTGGTAAAGGTCTCATGAGGTACTCTGTGAGAGGAAAGGCCTCATCGCCAAGGAAAACAAATGGTGCCTTGATTGTTGAACCTGGCAAGCATTTTTCTTCTGGTAACTTTATTCTTCCTGATGCAAGTGCTCGACGTAGAGGGCAGTTGTCAAAAACCCCAGCATCACTGTCTTTTCCAAAAGAGCCAACATCCACAGTGATGAACTTGTAATTCGCATCTGTGACTGCAAGTAAGCCGATGGAATAATAATTTTTGTAACAGTAATACATGGAACCGGAATTTGATGGGCGTTTTATTCTTATGTGTTTACCATCAATACACCCAACACAATTGGGAAATTGCCACGTGTTCCAAAAGCCTTCTGCAACTTTTTCTAAATGTGCAGCTGTAGGTTCTGGCATGTGTTCTTTCTGTAACGTTTTCCAAATAGCTTTGCATACTTGCACAACTATTACAGCCACGGCACTTTTAGAAATTCTGAATGAATAAGCAAGTTGCCTGAACTGTATCCCTGTAGCCAAGTACCTACAATCAAGAAAATTATTTGTAAATTCTTTTCTCTGTCTTTTCATATGCAGAGGAGGTAGTCAAGGCCAAATGGAAAAACTTGCGAGACACTTTTCGCAGAGAGTTCAAAAAGGTACCGAAAAGCCGCTCCGGGGATGGTGCAGAACAGGCCCCGCGCTACCTAGGGACTTGGCCTCACTTCGATGCTATGTTGTTTCTGCGATCTGTCATTACACCAAGACCGACCGAAGGCAATGTTGAGGATCCCGATTTTTCCAACATATTTGCCACAGGTGCTCAATTTCAAGAGGAAGCTGATGCCTACGAAAGCGACAGTGAATCTGCCCAGGCCTCAAGTTGCGAAAGAAATTAAACGTTTGATAACCGAAATTCAAGAGGAATGCTGTCAAAGCTTCAGAATTCCTTTACCGATGTTGCTGGGCCAATTAATGCAACTTTCTCTCCTCGATCGAAAAAACGTAAAGGGCAGCCCACCACGACTTCTGCAAAGTTTGAGAAGGAATTGTTAGATATAGAGTCGAAGAAACTGTCGTTGCTACAAGGGAAGTCTGGTAAAGATGATGAGGACATGAACTTTTTCAAATCTCTTATGCCTCACGTCAAGCAACTTCCTTCTATTAATAAGCTGAACTTTCGTAGCCAAGTCCAAAATATATTGGTCCATGAGCTGTCTACGATAGAGAGCAATCAGCATCCTCAAGCTACTCCATGTCAGCGAAGTCCTTCATCTGCCTCGTCGTCACCTTTTATGCTCTCACCAGCAGTTCCCTAGTCCTGCAACTTTGTTTTTCTCTAATTCATTAACCCTTTGCAGTCCACTTCAAATACCACGACGGCTTTCTACTGGTCTATTTAAATGCCACTAAGCTGTGTAAGTTGAATTACTATTATAAACTGGTTTTATTTTATTTTATAACTTTTCTAAAACGTAAGAGACTTTGCTAAATATGGTGAAAATATGTTCTGAGTTCTTGGTTGAATACTGACCGTGTGAAATATTTTTCACTGTCTGTAGTGAGGTACATGCAGATATACGATGCATAAGCATTGGATTTCATATTCTCAGAGCTGTGCTTCCATTCCCCTAATTGTTTTCGAAAGGTCAAGACCAAATTCAACACCAGGAAAGTGAAACAGAATCCAAAGTGTAAACGATGAAGTCACTACACACAAAGAATGCTTGATAAGAAGTGGTAGATTGCTTAATGAGTTAAAATAATTAAAACAGCTCACAGCGGTGAGTATTAAGATTTCTGTCTTCTGGGTTGTTGCGCTGTGTAGTCTGGTCGATGTTAACCAACGTTTCAGAGGTCATACTATCAGGGCGATGAATAAGCCATGCCCTGATGACGGAGGCAGTATGACCTCTGAAACGTTGGTAAACATCTACCAGACTACACAGCGCAAAAACCCAGAAGACAGAAATCTTCACTGGTATTCCTTCGCTATATGATTTATGGCAAAACACTTGGTGCGGAATCCTGGCTTCTATGGACACGTGTCAGAATAAAACGACAGTCACATAGTATTGCCAGGAATACTTGGACAGCACTAGTGCACAGATAAGGAATAAATAATATTCTCACACTGTTTACCAGCCTCACCTTTACTCCAGATCATGTATAAATTATGTATGGACGTGGCGGACTCAGTCCCACATAGGACCGCAAAGGGTTAAGAATGTGCAGTTCTTTCACTTGTATTTTTTAATAAAAACAGACTTATTGCAAATAAGAGTGTTTCATTTTGTGATGTGGGATTTGAGGTTTTCAAAGCGTTGAATATGAAGATTTCTGCCTTCTGGGTTGTTATGCCGTACTGTCTGGTAGATGTCCATTAACGTTTCAGAGATCCATCCGGGATCCATCATCAGGGCGATGAATAAGCCATGCCCTGATGATGGATCCCGGATGGATCTCTGAAACGTTAATGGACATCTACCAGACAGTACGGCATAACAACCCAGAAAACAGCAGTCTCCGTTTCATTTCCTTACCTGAGAGTCAACATCAATCTCTCCTCCAATGATATAGGTCGTTGAAAATTTGTCATACGGTAATCGAATTGATCCCTAATAGCATTTGCAATGTAATCAAATGTGCTAGGGAGCATTCTTGCATACTCGTAAAACAGTTTTGGTCCTCTGGAATTGCTTCTGAGTTGCTCAAACAAGTGGTGAAATTCACCATACATTTCCCTTCCCAAGTAAATGGTGTTTGTTGGTGATCTTTTCCTTTCGGCTGCCTTCCTTTTCCTAACTATTAACATTTTCAAGAACGCACTTTCCGCGAGCAAAAGGTCACGTTTACCTGACCAAGCCATCGTGGATACTAATGTCTTGCCGCCGCCGCCCCCCCCCCCCTCCGCGTCTCTCACGCAGGACACAACAAGCGATTACCTCGCTTCATACGACACCCGAGGCTGCTTATACAGCTCGCACTGCTCGCTTCTTATCGCTCACGCAGGACATTGCCTTAGGCGCATCCCCCCCCCGCCCGCACCCAAAGACAATAAACTGCGTACGCTCGACTCTGAAATACTGCCAAATTCATGTGCGTAAAGAAGGTGCTATTTAAGGTAACACCTGACCCTGTGTTTCTTGAAATAACGTCACATGGGGAATTTAACAGGCCATTTGATGCAGTCGTGAATTGTTACAGACACAGAGCTCCGAAACGTAGTGTTGTTCGAGAGACGCCAAGGACAAAAACACAAACTGAGTCTCCGAGCTGTGAGGGAGGAGAAGGAGAAACTAAGGATAGAAAGAAATTTGCAGGCTGAGCAGATCAAGGAGCTGCAAGCAGAAAGTATGTTTGCTCTCATTCTATTTAAGTACTAAGTCAAAGATTACAGGCTGCAAATTGCCTCAGTATGAAATTCTGTTCATTACCATGTTCCTGCATGTCTCATGAGATATCCAGATATTCTCCTAGGCATTTTGTTCTAGTTACCTTCAATATTTTGTCTTCGCCCTGAGTTGCAGACTAATTTATGTACCCAAAGAAGAAGAGAGTTTGCTCTCATATTTTGACCTCGAGCCTTAGGAGGTGAAAGGCATTAAAGTTTGAAATTATCCATTTCACAAAACATTTCGGTTGCAATCTCTGACCTGAAGAAGGCAACTCCATTGTTAGTCGAAATGTGGGATAATTTTCAACATTATCAGCTGCCACTCTTTACACCTAAGGCCCACACAATCTTGTTCTAAAACAATGTGTGTCTGCGTTCTGCACTTAAAATGTGAGACAAATTGTACGCCACTACATTAAAAGAGCCATAATTATTTCTGTGTCACTTAACCTTAATTATATATAGCAGATGAAAGGGCAAAGCAGCAGACTGAATTGTTTGGTTACAAACATTCCTCACATTAATCTTCTCTTATTATTTTTTAGACCGTGGTTCCGATTTGGTACGGTCATGTCTCCTTTTCAAAAACCACAAAATTCTTTGTATTTCGGACAGTAGTGATGAGGAGCAACTTTGTTTGATTGTACCCACAATTAGATTCCTCCACTTCTGTGTGAACACCGAAGCAGACGCTGGCTTCGTATTGACATGCATTTATTACTTAGACAAGAGTTTCCCAAGGCGCAGTCTGCGAGTCCTAAACACTACAAAATATTATTGGAATTACGTCTAACTGGCAACACTGTTCTTAATTGTGGATGTCTATTAATGTGAGGTTATGAGATCTTGCCAGTTTTAATGTCACATAAAGACTTTAAATTGTAATGTTCTAAATAAACATATTTCAGAATGGAGTTCATAAATACAGCCTCAGACTACTCTTTATGCTGTATGAGACATGGGTTTCTGCTCTTCGGAAAACTCTCTCGTCCTGTTCCGTCTTAATATTCGTAATAGTTTCGGATCCAATAATCCAAGAGAGATGACGTCAAAGAATTTACTCTATTGTCTTATATATATATGGGACATTGTTTACTTTTAGACAAACTTTCTTGTTTGTTAACTTGTAGTCAAAAGAGGAATTTTACTATCTAAATTAAATATCGATTGTTACAGACTTTGCAGAAAGGCAAGAAATTGAGACACTGAAACAAGAGATTTCATCCAGAGAAAAATTGGATTCAGAAATCAAGAATGACACAAATCAGGTATGTTTAAACTTTCTGTTGGATCGTGGGGCATGGCTCCGAAAATAACTGCTGAGTATTTCTGTGCATTAATGGATGACTCCTTGAAACCATACGTACTAAACAGTAATTGAAAATTGTCAGATGTTGGAAAAATGAAGTTGTAAGTGCTTTTTAAAATGTGCAAATAACGTGAGAAGTCAAATCCCCTTCAGATTGAATCATTTGTTTAGGAGGGAGAAGGATTTCGTCTGTAGCTGTCAGAGTGTAGTTTGTAGGACGAAGTATAGCTTAAGGCAGTTATTCGGTGACTGGCGATGTCAATGAGGTCGGACACGAGTATTCTCTGTCAAAAGAGAGGGTACCCAAGGCTTTTACGGATGCAATAGCATAATTTGGGTGTATCATCTTTCACTGATGATGCAGTTGTGAACATATAAACTGTGATAGAAAAGAATAAATAAAGTGAACAGTTCTATGTCAACTGCAGCAGAAGAAATGTATTTTTTGTGAGAGGTGATGAACACAACAACTGTAGCCTAATTTCACTCACGTACTGTTTAGGGCTTTATACATACAGGTCTCTTATTATCTGAGCTGTAGGAAGCATCGAGTAATGTATTAAATGCATAATTTAAGCCAAAAAATGGAAAAATTGTACGTAATACTGTGATCAAAACAACATTTAAGAGTGAACACTTTTGGTTAATGTTGTGTTGCTTTGGTGTCATTCACAGCAGCCTGCAGCAAGGCCAGAAATTGAAGGCAAAAACAACAAGAGCACCAGGCCTGTCATTCAAATCAAGCTCAATGAGGTGAAACTGGCGAGATCTGAAAACACCTGGCGACCTGGGCGAAGGAAGCCGGTGACCAACAACAAGCAGGTTGCCCAGACTCAGGTATGTTCCTGGCATTCATTTAAGGACAGGATCCTGAAAACAGTCAATAATGCTGTATCTGCCCCAATGCAAGATGGCTGAAAGGAACAGTCCTGCGCTAAGAAACGTCTACTCTAACTAACTAGGTGGCTTATTGAAACTGAAGGTTCATCACCAAATTAGCCAAAGACATCCACCAGTCCCAACAGGCAAAATTATAGGTTCTTTATGCTCTTAGAGATCAGACATTTCGACCTGAGAAGCTGCAAGCATTTCCGGAATTTGTTCCTCCTAATTTCCTCATGAATATCACCTTCATTTCTTATTGTTATTCCCAAATATTTGAACTTTGCCACACTAAAATATAAACTTTCTTTTTGCTTACTCTTTGATTTTAGAAGCAATATTTACCTTTCTAGGTGTTTAATTGCATATAATGAGTATGCATTGTAATTATATTTCTCAATAGACATTGGCTTCTCATAACAACAGACTTCTTCTTCGGTGTAGACAAAACGCGGCTGGCTCTAGGTTTTAATCATCCCTATGAAGGCTTTAAGGAAGTAAAACATGTTTCGCTTTATTTCTGTGTTTGCGTTCTGTCAGATGATGAGAGGGAACTTGATGTTGCAGGAGCTGTTCCAGAAAGTTCGCAGTTTGCTCAACAAACTCACGCCTGAGAAGTTTGACAGACTTGTTTCCCAGGTCCAGGCTCTGCCAATTGACAGCAGCGATCGCCTGAAGGGCGTCATCGACCTCGTATTTGAAAAGGTGAGGCACCGGTCTTTAGCAGCTGATACATTCAGACAGAGACGTCATATTGATAGAAATTCCCTTCTTTTGTAACTTTGCAGCTTAATTTCTTAAATATTGAAGTTATCCTCAGTGTAGTATTGGAGACGCTAGGGGCAAGTGAAAATTATAATTGTTACTGTTCACAATGATAATAATCTTAAAAATCAGTAAGCTGATTGTTCTCTCTTTAAATTCACCTCCAAGCTTAGAATTTATCTGCTCTCATCTAAAAATGTTTGTCAATATCAGTTTATCTTATGCAATATCCGAAGTTATATCAAGCTGTAACCGCGAACAAACTGGGCACGCTAAGGGGCTTGATCCCGTGGCAACCAGAGTGAGAAGAAAACAGTCTTCGGAAGGGCGGTTGCATACATGTACAGTATTAAACATAACAGCCAAACACAGGCAAGTCCAAAATAGAAACAATAATATACACAAAAAAAAATAAATGAAGAAATATAAATAAAAGCAAATAATCCTCCTAGGAAGCAATAATATAATTGTAAAACGTTAAAGAAATACAAGAAACAGATAACCAAGCTAGATCATCTATCAAGACAACCTATCTAGATCTTTCCCTTATCGAGAAAGTGCCCCCAAGGGAGACAATGTTTATGCTAAATACGTCCAAAGATATACATACGTAATTTGCAGCCATGACGCACCTGGCTGAAGGACTATGTCTTAGTGCACTGCTCACACTAAAAGTAGAAAATTCTCTTATTTGCCTCGCCCGCACACGTAAACCAACAGCGTCCATAATGGAATGGCATTTTATTTTTCTCTTGAAACATTAACAAGAAATAACGCAACGAGGTGTCGCCGTGTGGAATAGAGTGTTCTCAGATTTAAAGTAGATAAAATCGACGATTATAATAACAAACTGATAAATTGCCTGAATAGGCAGAAGGCCATCATTTTCCGTGGATCTTCTTGAAATGAGTTTTACTAAAATGTTCAAAATGGGTAGACCACTTATTACTAGCAGTAGCAGAGTGCCCACAATGTCAGAGCAGGAACATTAGACAAATGCTTACATTTATTATCGGTGTTTATTTCGCGAAATACTTACTAGTGCAATGTTTCTCTTATTGTTTAGACTACATATTTAGGCTATTACATAACTATCATCAGGTCTGTACTTAACTTACTGCATTGTTTATTACCAGCGTAAAATGTTACACTAGTTACAATTATTCAGTTTAATTTAATAATTTTTAAACACTTTCTTGTTTGTGTATATAAATATATATATATATATATCAAATAGGATCTTAACACGTGAGAACGAAATTACAATGTGACATGGATTAGAACCACAAAGAGATCAAAATTATGATCTCCATCCCAGTCTCCTTGAAAAGAGATCTGCCAACTTCAGAGGCGATTACACTTCAATTGTCTACGCCAGAACTGCGAAACATGCGTTCTGTATGCCACATGCGGTCCCAGGAAACATTTTCCCTATCGCAGGAGTGATGGAGTAAATAGCTCCGGGCCCTTGAAAAATTTAATCAAGTATAATAGAACCCGACGTAATTTTTAAATAAAGTCAAATGAAATTTCAAATCTTTCTTATGCCTCTTCTCATTATTATTAAATTTCCTTATAGAGAAAACATTTAATATTAATTATTCACTTTTTACATTTATGATTGAATGTAACCAAATTATGTTAGAGTAATTTTCTTTTAATTTTTTTTCAACTACCAACAATGCGTAAATATGGACCAACCAACCAACCAAAAAGCTAACTGAGGGCGGAGGCCTGCGCAAGCGCAAGCATCGTCCCTACCTAGGTGAAACCATTCCTGCGCACAAGGCGCATTGCTGGAAATGGTAAACAGTCTTAATATAAGAAACGGAAATTTTGCTATCGCTAACAGGGTTACGTCGTGGCGGGAGCCTCGACCATTCAAACTGGGATCCGTTGCTGCTGATGGGAGGTTATCCCGTCAGGCAAGTTGTCCAAAGGAATTTGGTTGGTTGGATCTCCGGGGTTTGAACCCAGAGAGGGAGGGGCCGTTTCGGCTGAAGGCCTCTGCGGCATGGGGGAAAGATCACTTCAGCTGATGGCCTCCGTGATCGGGGTGGGGGTGGCGGGCCGTGCCCCTATTAAGTTATACCCTGGCATTCGCCTTACAACTGAGGAAAGCACGGAAAACCTCAGTCAGGGTAGCCGAGTAGTCTAACCGCTCGTTGTGCCGACTTGGCCGTCTTTTGGGGACGGCCTCGGCTGGCCTGCTGAACATCGGTCGGCCTCGGTTGACCTTGGGCGACCTCTGGCAGCCCTCGTTCGGCACGAGTCCCACTGGACACAACCAAAAATCTAACTGAGGGCGGAGGCCTGCGCAAGCGCAAGCATCGTCCCTACCTCTCTCCAGGCTGTGCCGGTGGGGGTCTCGTCCACTCCCAATCACTCCTACCACTCACTCACTCAATCAATCCGAGTCGCAATCGCCTACTCAACCGCGTAAATATGGACCAACCAACCAACCAACCAAAAAGCTAACTGAGGGCGGAGGCCTGCGCAAGCGCAAGCATCGTCCCTACCTAGGTGAAACCATTCCTGCGCACAAGGCGCATTGCTGGAAATGGTAAACAGTCTTAATATAAGAAACGGAAATTTTGCTATCGCTAACAGGGTTACGTCGTGGCGGGAGCCTCGACCATTCAAACTGGGATCCGTTGCTGCTGATGGGAGGTCATCCGGTCAGGCAAGTTGTCCAAAGGAATTTGGTTGGTTGGATCTCCGGGGTTTGAACCCAGAGAGGGAGGGGCCGTTTCGGCTGAAGGCCTCTGCGGCATGGGGGGAAGATCACTTCAGCTGATGGCCTCCGTGATCGGGGTGGGGGTGGCGGGCCGTGCCCCTATTAAGTTATACCCTGGCATTCGCCTTACAACTGAGGAAAAGCACGGAAAACCTCAGTCAGGGTAGCCGAGTAGTCTAACCACTCGTTGTGCCGAATTGGCCGTCTTTTGGGGACGGCCTCGGCTGGCCTGCTGAACATCGGTCGCCCTCGGTTGCCCTTGGGCGACTTCTGGCAGCCCTCGTACGACACGAGTCCCACTGGACACAACCAAAAAGCTAACTGAGGGCGGAGGCCTGCGCAAGCGCAAGCATCGTCCCTACCTCTCTCCAGGCTGTGCCGGTGGGGGTCTCGTCCACTCCCAATACTCGCTCCCGTAAATATGGACCAACCAACCAAAGAAGCTAACTGAGGGCAGAGGCCTGCGCAAGCGCAAGCATCGTCCCTACCTAGGTGAAACCATTCCTGCGCACAAGACGCATTGCTGGAAATGGTAAACGGTCGTAATATAAGAACGGAAATTTTGCTAACGCTAACGGGGTTTCGTCGTGGCGGGAGCCTCGACCATTCAAACTGGGATTTGTTGCTGCTGATGGGAGGTTATCCTGTCAGGCAAATTGTCGAAGGAATTTGGTTGGTTGGGTCTCTGGGGTATGAACCCAGAGAGGGAGGGGCCGTTTCGGCTGAAGGCCTCTGCGGCATGGGGGGAAGATCACTTCAGCTCATGGCCTCCATGATCGGGGGGAAGGGTGGCGGGCCGTGCCCCTATTAAGTTATACCCTGGCATTCGCCTTACAACTGAGGAAAGCACGGAAAACCTCAGTCAGGGTAGCCGAGTAGTCTAACCACTCGTTGTGCTGACTTGGCCGTCTTTTGGGGATGGCTTCGGCTGGCCTGCTGAACATCAGTCGCCCTCGGTTGCCCTTGGGTGAACTCTGGCAGCCCTCATTCGGCACGAGTGTCTTCCGAGTTGCCGAACTAAGGGGTTCCCCACACCAGCTAACCTCGAGTCAAACCTCTCAGTTAGTGCTCTGATGTGGTCGGCAAAGAAAGGGACCCCCAGATCCTCATGTATTTGCCTGTTACTAACGTACCAGGGCGCGTTTGTAACAATTCGAAGACACTTGGATTGCAGAACTTGCAGCTTCTGGACGTGGCTGTGGGCAGCTGACCTCCAGATCGGGCATGCGTAATCCATTATGGGACGGATGAGCTGCTTATAGAGTAGTACACCGTTCCTGATTGACAGGCCACTTCTCCTATTGATAAGCGGGCCTAGCACACCTAATCGTTGCGCTGCCTTCTTTCCCACTTGGTTGACGTGCGCCGACCAAGTAAGCCCGGCGTCAAGGGTGACCCCCAGATACTGCGCTGTTTTGACCCATTGGATCGGCTGTCCGAGGAACTGCACTGCTCGGGGCTGTTGGATGTGTCTTCTCGCGGAAATGAAGAGAACCGCGGTGCTCTTCGAGACGTTGATAGCAATCCTCCAGGCCCTGAGCCAGAGCTCAAGTCTACTGAGGTAGGTCTCCAGATACCTGACGAGAAGCGTTGGGCTACGGGACGTGGCTACTAGAGCCGTGTCGTCCGCGTATTGTGCTAACTCGACGTGGCGGGACGGTGTGGGTATGTCGTTGACATACAGACTGAAGAGCACAGGGGAGAGAATTCCGCCCTGCACAACTCCAGCCCGCATGGTACGACGTGTGGACGTGGCCGACTGGAAGGATGTCTGGAATGTCCGGTCAGAGAGGTAGGAAGAGATGGTTTTTACCAAGTACGACGGGAAGTTGAGGACGGTCAGTTTGTATAGGAGGCCTTGGACCCAGACTGTGTCGAAGGCTTTGGCCACGTCCAGGAAAACCGCGCCGGTTAGCCGCTTCTCATCAAGGTTTCTGTTGACCCTTTCGACGAGGCGAGCCAGCTGTAACGATGTGCTGTGTCTGGGTCGAAACCCAAACTGCTCGTCGCGCAGCAGCCCGCGTTCACTGACCTCGTGTAGGACCCTCGTTAGTAGGATTTTCTCGCAGAGTTTGCCGACCGTGTCGAGAAGACTGATGGGTCTATAGGAAGAAGGTAGCGTGGGGTCCTTCCCCGGCTTCAGTATGGACACCACTCGAGCGTGTTTCCATGCCGAGGGGAAGTGTTGCCTGCGAAGGACCGCGTTGAACACTTTCGTGAGAAAGGTTACCGCGCGTCGTGGAAGATGTTTCAGGACCCTGTTCGGTATACCGTTGGGGCCCGGAGCCTTGCCAAGCTTGAGTCCCTTGATGGCCTGGGCGACCTCCGATGGACTGGTTAATTTTGGTTCATTTACAGGGGCATACTCGTATGCTCGCATCGCCTCGTTAACCATGTCAATTGTAGTCAGGTCCGACGGGTAGTCTACCGGCTGGAACTGGACCTCAAGGCTGTCGGCTAGGGCTTCTGCCTTCTCGAGGTTCGAGAGAGCCAGTCCTCCCATCACTAAGAAGGGGGGCGACAGAGTGGGGACTCGCATCACACGCTTGGTCATTTTCCAAAGCGACTGGTCCTCGCAGTCCAAGGATTCGAGCGTGTCGCTCCACTGTTCGTTCCGCCACTCGTTGAGACGATAGGTCACCGATCTCTGGAGTCGATTGACCTGGGTCTTAAGAGCGGGGTCTCTTGTGACCTGCCATCGCCTCCTCAGCCGGTTCTTGAGGCGTATTTCATCTCGAATACTAGCGGGTAGAAGCGGTCGCCTGTCAATGCGGGGTCGAAGCTTGGGAGCGGACGCTGCTGTGGCTTCCAGGATAGCACTGGTCAGCTCCTCGACGCACTTGTCAATTTCTTCCTCGTCGTTTACCACGGGGTTCCCCGGTAGTCTGCTTTCGAGGCAAGCCTGGAATGCAGACCAGTCCATTCTCGCGAAGTCCGGGCGATCAGGCATGTTTTGAAAGGACGATCGGCACGTGGTGTCGACGAGGACGGGCAGGTGATCTGAGCTGAGTGCGGGGCAGACAGTCAGGTGCACCGGTAGGACGAAGTCCTTGATGAGGACAATATCAAGGATGTCAGGTGTGGCGTTGTGTGTGTAGGGAGCCGTGGTTGGAGAATCCGGCCCGTAGATGAAGCAGGAATTTCTGTTGGCGTAATCACGCAGGAGCGAGCCCCTAGTAGAGATAAGGCTAGAATTCCAGTCCGTGTGTTTCGCGTTGAGGTCACCAGCCAAGAGGACCGGGAAACCCCCGCTCAAGCACTCGGTCAGGTCCGACTCTATCCATGGCCGGGTGGGTGCGAGGTATGCCGCCACTAGCTTGACTTTCCTGGTTGCCAGTACCAGGTGGATGGCGGTTGCTTCTAGTTGTTGTAGACCCGATACCGGCACAGGGTAATGATCAATGCCCCTGCGGACAAGGATCGCTGTGCCACCCCCTAGCGTCGGGCGGTCCGTACGGTGGCAAACGTAGTTCGCGAACCTCAAGGCCCGACCCGACGTGAGGTGCGTCTCGTTCAGGAGGCAAACATCGACTCCGTAGTCACCGAGGAACTGCTCCAGCTCCAGCTTCCTGTCGCGGACACCGTCGGCGTTCCAGTAAGCCAGCCGCAAGGCCTTGCTACCGTGTCCTCTAGGCCGTGCAGTCATTGTCGGCCATGAAGAGGAGAACGGTTTTGAGGAGGGCTCGCGGACGAGACCCCCCAGGGGGGAGTGAATGGATCGCGGCGAGGAGACGTCGTGTCAACTCAATGCAGACCCGTGGTGAGAGGGTTTCCAGGATATCTGAGATGTCCTGGAGCGGTGATTGACCCTTGGGTGGGGTGGGGTCAGTCTTCTTGAGAGCAGGTGCTGTGGGATTTGCCACCGGCGCCACAGGACGAGCGGGCTTGGCACGGCCGCCCTTGGGGATAGTCTGCCGCTCAGTCTGTACAATGGCTCCAGTTGGCGTTGGGGCGGGGTTCTTCATAGCCGCAGCCTTGACGACGCGGCCACCACGGACCACGTGGTTCCACCCAGGGCCCAAGTTCTCCTGCTCGAGGGAAGGCTTAGCTAGCGCCGATTTGGGCGCTGGCAGGCGCGTGGAGACGTCGTCCTTTCGGCCGCGATCCCCTTTCGCACGCTGTGCAGCGGACGTCTTGGCTTCCTTCCACTTACTGCAACCTCTATAGTTCGCAGTGTGGTTGCCTCCGCAGCTGCAGCACTTAAGTTGTTGCTTGGGGGTGGCACACGACCCGGATGGGTGAGCGTCCCCGCAGGCCACGCACCTGGGTGCATAGCCGCAATTCCGCTGCGTGTGTCCGAAGCGTTGGCACCGTTTACACTGCATGGGCCCCTTCGGTGCAACATATGTTTCTACCTTGACCCGCAGACCGCAGATCTCAGTATGGGAACGCACTTTCGCCACGTCGGGGCCTCGTGGTACCGACACTATAAAGTGTGGCGTAAGGGGACGGTCACCGTCCTGGTCCATGGCCCGGCGCCTCGATCGCAGTTGCATGACCCCCTGCACAGCAATGTGCATGGCGGCCAGCTCCTCGCGTACCTCGGCCTCGGGCATGCGCACGCCCAGGTTTTTAATCAGCAGGCGCACGCACCGATCCTCAGGGAGGGAGAATGTGTGAAAACTCACACCCTCGCCCTCATCGAGGGACCGCAGGACCCTGACGGTGGCCCGGAACCCGTCGGCGGTCTCAGGCACAAGAGCCAGAAGGTCTCCCTTCATCTGCGCCACGATCCCGCAGGCCAACTCCGCGCGAATCCTATGCAGGAAGCTGCGTACGTCCTTCACCCCAGAGACGTACACCGGGGTTTTGTTACGGCGCTCCCCCGGAGCCGTTTTGTCCACTTGAGCGTTGGAAGAAGAAGCGGCGTCAGATGACACACCAGTGAGCGGCCCGGACAGGTCCCCAGTCACCTCCATCGAGGAAGAGGGTCCCGGCTGGGAGCCGGGTCCCTTGGCTGAGGGCTGCACTGTCCTGCTCATGGAAGCGGTGGATGATGTTGCTGCTACCGACGGGCCATCGGGCCGATGAACTTTTGCCGGTGCCGGCAGAGAAGGTGACTGGGCTCCGGACAGTGGCCCGGGCGTCGGGCGCCTGGATGCGGGTTCCAACGAACCGCTCGAATTGGACAAGTCCAACTCTTTGGCTTTCCTCTTGCCAGTGTTGGCTCGAGTAGGCCCTCCGACCACGGTCGTAGCTGCTGTATTTAATGCTGCTGCCACTGCTGCCCGCTGTCTTTGCTTTTCCGCCGCGATGGCGTCCAGGATCTGCTTCTGGACCTGTTGGAACACTTCAGGGAGGTGGGCCTTCAGAAAGGCCAGCTCACCTCCTTCCATGTCTCTCAAACTTTGTTCAATTGTAAGAGACCACGACGTCCACGTCACAGATTTCTCAAAATTTGTTCAATTGTAAGAGACCACGACGTCCACGTCACAGATTTCTTAATAATTCTTATATAAGATAAGCACTTTCTATTTTCTAAAACGTTTTACCAGCACAAAAGCTTTTATATGAACTCCTTTTAAAAATCTGTCAATGACGAAATAAAAATCACTCGAGTCCGTATGGACCAACCAACCAACCAAAAAGCTAACTGAGGGCGGAGGCCTGCGCAAGCGCAAGCATCGTCCCTACCTAGGTGAAACCATTCCTGCGCACAAGGCGCATTGCTGGAAATGGTAAACAGTCTTAATATAAGAAACGGAAATTTTGCTATCGCTAACAGGGTTACGTCGTGGCGGGAGCCTCGACCATTCAAACTGGGATCCGTTGCTGCTGATGGGAGGTCATCCCGTCAGGCAAGTTGTCCAAAGGAATTTGGTTGGTTGGATCTCCGGGGTTTGAACCCAGAGAGGGAGGGGCCGTTTCGGCTGAAGGCCTCTGTGGCATGGGGGGAAGATCACTTCAGCTGATGGCCTCCGTGATCGGGGTGGGGGTGGCGGGCCGTGCCCCTATTAAGTTATACCCTGGCATTCGCCTTACAACTGAGGAAAAGCACGGAAAACCTCAGTCAGGGTAGCCGAGTAGTCTAACCACTCGTTGTGCCGACTTGGCCGTCTTTTGGGGACGGCCTCGGCTGGCCTGCTGAACATCGGTCGCCCTCGGTTGCCCTTGGGCGACCTCTGGCAGCCCTCGTTCGACACGAGTCCCACTGGACACAACCAAAAAGCTAACTGAGGGCGGAGGCCTGCGCAAGCGCAAGCATCGTCCCTACCTCTCTCCAGGCTGTGCCGGTGGGGGTCTCGTCCACTCCCAATCCTCCACTCACTCACTCTCCACTCTCTACCACTCACTCTACTTTCTTCCACACTCTCACCTACTACTACTACACTGACCACCAGTCCGTATGGACCGACAATGGTCAGCTTTTATATGAACACCTGAGACTACAACAATGTAAGCAATGTATTTTAATTTCTAACCCAAACCTGCAACAATGTTGGTTGGGCGTGCCATAAGGCTCTTTTCTCGTTTCTAATACACGTAGTATAACTGCCTGAGTAAACCGTATTGCACTGCATTCCTTTACTAATTGTTACGTCACAGTTTTCGACGGTATTGTTGTATTTGTATATCACGCGCCTGCCAGCGCCCAAATCGGCGCTAGCTAAGCCTTCCCTCGAGCAGGAGAACATGGGCCCTGGGTGGAACCACGTGGTCCGTGGTGGCCGCGTCGTCAAGGCTGCGGCTATGAAGAACCCCGCCCCAACGCCAACTGGAGCCATTGTACAGACTGAGCGGCAGACTATCCCCAAGGGCGGCCGTGCCAAGCCCGCTCGTCCTGTGGCGCCGGTGGCAAATCCCACAGCACCTGCTCTCAAGAAGACTGACCCCACCCCACCCAAGGGTCAATCACCGCTCCAGGACATCTCAGATATCCTGGAAACCCTCTCACCACGGGTCTGCATTGAGTTGACACGACGTCTCCTCGCCGCGATCCATTCACTCCCCCCGGGGGGTCTCGTCCGCGAGCCCTCCTCAAAACCGTTCTCCTCTTCATGGCCGACAATGACTGCACGGCCTAGAGGACACGGTAGCAAGGCCTTGCGGCTGGCTTACTGGAACGCCGACGGTGTCCGCGACAGGAAGCTGGAGCTGGAGCAGTTCCTCGGTGACTACGGAGTCGATGTTTGCCTCCTGAACGAGACGCACCTCACGTCGGGTCGGGCCTTGAGGTTCGCGAACTACGTTTGCCACCGTACGGACCGCCCGACGCTAGGGGGTGGCACAGCGATCCTTGTCCGCAGGGGCATTGATCATTACCCTGTGCCGGTATCGGGTCTACAGCAACTAGAAGCAACCGCCATTCACCTGGTACTGGCAACCAGGAAAGTCAAGCTAGTGGCGGCATACCTCGCACCCACCCGGCCATGGATAGAGTCGGACCTGACCGAGTGCTTGAGCGGGGGTTTCCCGGTCCTCTTGGCTGGTGACCTCAACGCGAAACACACGGACTGGAATTCTAGCCTTATCTCTACTAGGGGCTCGCTCCTGCGTGATTACGCCAACAGAAATTCCTGCTTCATCTACGGGCCGGATTCTCCAACCACGGCTCCCTACACACACAACGCCACACCTGACGTCCTTGATATTGTCCTCATCAAGGACTTCGTCCTACCGGTGCACCTGACTGTCTGCCCCGCACTCAGCTCAGATCACCTGCCCGTCCTCGTCGACACCACGTGCCGATCGTCCTTTCAAAACCTGCCTGATCGCCCGGACTTCGCGAGAATGGACTGGGCTGCATTCCAGGCTTGCCTCGAAAGCAGACTACCGGGGAACCCCGTGGTAAACGACGAGGAAGAAATTGACAAGTGCGTCGAGGAGCTGACCAGTGCTATCCTGGAAGCCACAGCAGCGTCCGCTCCCAAGCTTCGACCCCGCATTGACAGGCGACCGCTTCTACCCGCTAGTATTCGAGATGAAATACGCCTCAAGAACCGGCTGAGGAGGCGATGGCAGGTCACAAGAGACCCCGCTCTTAAGACCCAGGTCAATCGACTCCAGAGGTCGGTGACCTATCGTCTCGACGAGTGGCGGAACGAACAGTGGAGCGGCACGCTCGAATCCTTGGACTGCGAGGACCAGTCGCTTTGGAAAATGACCAAGCGTGTGATGCGAGTCCCCACTCCGTCGCCCCCCTTCTTAGTGCCGGGAGGACTGTCTCTCTCGAACCTCGAGAAGGTAGAAGCCCTAGCCGACAGCCTTGAGGTCCAGTTCCAGCCGGTAGACTACCCGTCGGACCTGACTACAATTGACATGGTTAACGAGGCGATGCGAGCATACGAGTATGCCTCTGTAAATGAACCAAAATTAACCAGTCCATCGGAGGTCGCCCAGGCCATCAAGGGACTCAAGCTTGGCAAGGCTCCGGGCCCCAACGGTATACCGAACAGGGTCCTGAAACATCTTCCACGACGCGCGGTAACCTTTCTCACGAAAGTGTTCAACGCGGTCCTTCGCAGGCAACACTTCCCCTCGGCATGGAAACACGCTCGAGTGGTGTCCATACTGAAGCCGGGGAAGGACCCCACGCTACCTTCTTCCTATAGACCCATCAGTCTTCTCGACACGGTCGGCAAACTCTGCGAGAAAATCCTACTAACGAGGGTCCTACACGAGGTCAGTGAACGCGGGCTGCTGCGCGACGAGCAGTTTGGGTTTCGACCCAGACACAGCACATCGTTACAGCTGGCTCGCCTCGTCGAAAGGGTCAACAGAAACCTTGATGAGAAGCGGCTAACCGGCGCGGTTTTCCTGGACGTGGCCAAAGCCTTCGACACAGTCTGGGTCCAAGGCCTCCTATACAAACTGACCGTCCTCAACTTCCCGTCGTACTTGGTAAAAACCATCTCTTCCTACCTCGCTGACCGGACATTCCAGACATCCTTCCAGTCGGCCACGTCCACACGTCGTACCATGCGGGCTGGAGTTGTGCAGGGCGGAATTCTCTCCCCTGTGCTCTTCAGTCTGTATGTCAACGACATACCCACACCGTCCCGCCACGTCGAGTTAGCACAATACGCGGACGACACGGCTCTAGTAGTCACGTCCCGTAGCCCAACGCTTCTCGTCAGGTATCTGGAGACCTACCTCAGTAGACTTGAGCTCTGGCTCAGGGCCTGGAGGATTGCTATCAACGTCTCGAAGAGCACCGCGGTTCTCTTCATTTCCGCGAGAAGACACATCCAACAGCCCCGAGCAGTGCAGTTCCTCGGACAGCCGATCCAATGGGTCAAAACAGCGCAGTATCTGGGGGTCACCCTTGACGCCGGGCTTACTTGGTCGGCGCACGTCAACCAAGTGGGAAAGAAGGCAGCGCAACGATTAGGTGTGCTAGGCCCGCTTATCAATAGGAGAAGTGGCCTGTCAATCAGGAACGGTGTACTACTCTATAAGCAGCTCATCCGTCCCATAATGGATTACGCATGCCCGATCTGGAGGTCAGCTGCCCACAGCCACGTCCAGAAGCTGCAAGTTCTGCAATCCAAGTGTCTTCGAATTGTTACTAACGCGCCCTGGTACGTTAGTAACAGGCAAATACATGAGGATCTGGGGGTCCCTTTCTTTGCCGACCACATCAGAGCACTAACTGAGAGGTTTGACTCGAGGTTAGCTGGTGTGGGGAACCCCTTAGTTCGGCAACTCGGAAGACACTCGTGCCGAATGAGGGCTGCCAGAGTTCACCCAAGGGCAACCGAGGGCGACTGATGTTCAGCAGGCCAGCCGAAGCCATCCCCAAAAGACGGCCAAGTCAGCACAACGAGTGGTTAGACTACTCGGCTACCCTGACTGAGGTTTTCCGTGCTTTCCTCAGTTGTAAGGCGAATGCCAGGGTATAACTTAATAGGGGCACGGCCCGCCACCCTTCCCCCCGATCATGGAGGCCATCAGCTGAAGTGATCTTCCCCCCATGCCGCAGAGGCCTTCAGCCGAAACGGCCCCTCCCTCTCTGGGTTCATACCCCAGAGACCCAACCAACCAAATTCCTTCGACAACTTGCCTGACAGGATAACCTCCCATCAGCAGCAACAAATCCCTGTTTGAATGGTCGAGGCTCCCGCCACGACGAAACCCCGTTAGCGTTAGCAAAATTTCCGTTCTTATATTACGACCGTTTACCATTTCCAGCAATGCGTCTTGTGCGCAGGAATGGTTTCACCTAGGTAGGGACGATGCTTGCGCTTGCGCAGGCCTCTGCCCTCAGTTAGCTTCTTTGGTTGGTTGGTTGGTTGGCTTATTATCATTATTGCGGAAAGAGCTGAGCTGTGAATCACTTGTAGAAGAAGTGCGTCGTACACTAGATAATTTTGTGCTGTGGTAACTTACAATTGAACAAAGTTTGAGGTAAGGGATATTCTTTATTAATAATATTATTATTGTTATCATTATTATGCAAAACTAGTAACATAACCTAAAAATTCCTATACTTTCTTCCTAAAGACGGAGTTTCATCCCTCATGTCGTGTTCTACATTGATTATACTGGTATGATTCTTTCACCATGGGCCTCTTTCTTTCCCAAATTACAGTTCTTGCTGCTGTGCTATAATCTAACACCTTGACAAATTCAGTAAATGTTTCTACAAAATGCTGTAACTTAAGGGTCCAACAAAAATTTTCATATACATTCAAAAATAAGTGCATAAGGTCATTTCCTGTAAGTAGAAAATTTGAATTTACGTAGCCTTGCAAACATGTTATAGAACTGTACATGTGAAAATGCACTTGTGTTCTCTCCTAATCTCTTTGACATTCCTACATCTGTTTTTCACATCATCCTTTGCCTCATTCTTGCTTATGTTGCTAACACGTTAAGTTCATGATTATGGTCTTAGTAGGTGTGTAATTTCCAAACATTGTAGGTAAGGCTTTACTTTTGACGTAAATACGTCGATACGGAAGGATCATTCGGCAAAAAAGTGAAAGGAAAACTTGTAAGATCCATATCAACAATGTGTAAATGTAGACCAACAACAATGGCCAGCTTGCATTGTGTCATCTGTTTACTAGGTATTGTTGTGTTACATTATTGCCGTCAACAATCCGCTTTCGTAACAAGATGGATGACATTGAAGATAACATTACATTACATTCCCCCGAAGTCAAGTGTTTTAACCCCCATTCGGGGGGGGGGTTAGTTTAGTTTCTTACTCAATATTTTATATTTGGTTGCTTTTCAAACACTAGAGAAAGCGCTCCGAAAGGTGCGCGTTGCTCTAGTAATTTAGAAACACAGACGTATTTGCGTCAAATTCTCCGGAACTGTGGTTTCACTGTCAACTTCTTTATACCTCTAAAAATTTAAATATCTTGGTATCAATGGGAGATTTACAAGTGTATGTTTAATTTATCCTTAATAGATTTATATAATGATCCATTCTTGAGGTTTCTGGACAAGGGATTACTGTACTTACATATCTGTTTTTATACCTTTGGAGAAGTTGTACAATTAGTGAATTTTGTATTGACAGGATGCAAATCTTTGTGAAGACTCTCACTGGAAAAACCATTACCCTTGAAGTTGAACCGTCTGACACCATTGAAAACGTGAAACGGAAACTTCAGGACAAGGACGGAATTCCTCCTGATCAACAACGTTTAATTTTTGCAGGAAAGCAGTTGGAAGATGGTCGTACACTCTCTGACTACAATATACAGAAAGGTGAAAGAGGGTTACTATATAAGAAATTTGTCTGCATTACATAAGTTTCCACCACTTATAAGTTACAGACCCTAGGAACTTGAAATTTCTGTAAAAATCAACTACTGTGCTGGTGAAAAAAGGTGGTAAGAGTTGAGGGGCATTGTTAAGTTCACTGCACAGATGATATTGTTTTCACATTCCCATTTACTCATTTGTTCTTTGCCTTTCTTCGGAGAGTTGGTGTTAAAATTCCTGCATGCACATTCACTCATTTGTGCACTAGCAGTCAGGACAATTGTTGGATTTCGTGGAGGTTGATCCACAGAAAGGAAAAATGTTTCGTACTTAAGGGCGACACAAAACAGAATGACATTTATGACAAAATTAAGAACAGATTAAATTCACAGAATACTTGCTATCATTTAGCCAAAATCGAATTTTCTCCCATCTCAAATATAAAAACTAAAGATTAAAACAAAAGAAATATTCTGCCAGTTGTACTGTATGGCTGTGAAATTCGGTTTTCACTTTGAGGGCGGATCATAGATTAAGGGTCTTTGAGAAAGACTTGAGAAAGATATTTGGACCTAAAAGGCAGGTAGACATCATGAAGAAAATTTCGTAATAATGAGCCCAAATGATCTGCTTCACATCTTTCTGAATTATTTAATGATTGGGAGGTCTTCCACTTGTATGATAGCTTTTTTGTTGAAGTATCTTTGTGAAAGCATTTATAATCTCTGTTATACTGATAGAATATCACATATGGATTAGAGTGACATGTTTTGTTTTGTATATAGAATCCACTCTCCACTTGGTACTGCGTCTGCGTGGTGGAATGCAGATTTTCGTGAAGACCCTGACAGGGAAGACCATCACTCTGGAGGTAGAGCCAGCTGATACCATTGAGAATCTAAAGAAAAAGCTGCAGGACAAGGAAGGTATCCCCCCTGACCAGCAGCGACTTATCTTTGCTGGCAAGCAATTGGAAGATGGCCGCACCTTATCAGATTACAACATCCAGAAAGAATCCACCCTCCACTTGGTATTGCGTCTGCGTGGTGGTATGCAGATTTTTGTGAAGACCCTGACAGGGAAGACCATCACTCTGGAGGTAGAGCCAGCTGATACCATTGAGAATCTAAAGAAAAAGCTGCAGGACAAGGAAGGTATCCCCCCTGAGCAGCAGCGACTTATCTTTGCTGGCAAGCAATTGGAAGATGGCCGCACCTTATCAGATTACAACATCCAGAAAGAATCCACCCTCCACTTGGTATTGCGTCTGCGTGGTGGCATGCAGATTTTCGTGAAGACCCTGACAGGGAAGACCATCACTCTGGAGGTAGAGCCAGCTGATACCATTGAGAATCTAAAGAAAAAGCTGCAGGACAAAGACGGTATCCCCCCTGACCAGCAGCGACTTATATTTGCTGGCAAGCAATTGGAGGATGGCCGCACCTTATCAGATTACAACATCCAGAAAGAATCCACCCTCCACTTGGTACTGCGTCTGCGTGGTGGCATGCAGATTTTCGTGAAGACATTGACAGGGAAGACCATCACTCTGGAGGTAGAGCCAGCTGATACCATTGAGAATCTAAAGAAAAAGCTACAGGACAAGGAAGGTATCCCCCCTGACCAGCAGCGACTTCTCTTTGCTGGCAAGCAATTGCGAGGATGGCCGCACCTTATCAGATTACAACATCCAGAAAGGATCAACCCTGCACTTGGTTCTTCGCCTCCGAGGTGGTTTCTGAAGAGCCCACCTCAAACTTCAGAGCACCAGGATACATTTTTAATGTGTACCTGTTAAATAAGATGTGTCATTTCTTTTTATTAGCTGCTTGACTGAATTTGCTTTCAGTCATAATTTAGTTTCTCTTAATGAACAGAAGATTTGTAGAGATTGATTTAATAAATCTTAATACACTTAATAAATATCTTAATCAGTAAATATGTGCTTTGGTATTGTTAATCTGCATATAAACATGTTTTCTCTTTTGTATTAAAGGTTGTAAACATTCTCATAATCCTGCTGTTAATAAATCTTAACAATCAAACTAAGTACTTCACATTTTATTTTAATATTTGTGTTAACTATACAGGTACTCCATAGACTAAAAAGCACAGTAAGTACATCATATTGGGAATGGTAGTCTAAAATGTCTAATCTGTAACATACATAAAACTATGTGAAAAAGACATAACCTTGAAGATGGCTGTCTTCTGGATTGTTATGCTGTGTAATCTAGTAGAAGTTTTTCGATGTTTCAGGGGTCGTCACTGCCTCCATCATCAGAGCAGTGAGTGATGATGAGACAGCAAAGACCTCTGAAAAGTTGGTAAACTTTTACAAGACTACATGGTACAACATCCTAGAAGACAAGCAACTTTAGACTTACTGCCATGAAAACCTCAAATCCTACTAAGACAAAACTTTGTTTCAGCCAGTTTTTATAAATTGGAATAATCTCGGAACACAATGTCCTATGCGGCACAGATTTACAATATTTCAGAGGCAGTTTCACTGTGTAAGATGGAGAAAGTATATGAAAGACAACAAGTACGGATGTTTGTAAATCGTAATAATTCCAGTGCACTGACTAGGATATTTCCTCTAGATTCTCTATTCATGAATGCAAACTTTTGAGATGGTGTAACTATATTTGTGCAAGAAACTCCTATTTATAATTTGGTCAAAGTCCGGCTGTTCTGGAGTCATGGCATAACAATATTTTTCATTGAACTATTTCACAAACAGCACAACTTCCAGAAAAAGTGTACTGTGCATAATACGTGTTAAATTTTTCATTACAACTTTTGCTTGAAACATATTTAGCTCTCATAATTATTCGTGCTACAGATATGTTCTGCAATGCATGTTGGTATTTATGTAATGTGTCCATCATTGTCTTTTTCAACTATAAGTACAATGTACATATGAACAAACATTAGTAAAACTGCCTAAGACACCAACTTCGAAAACAGGGCGTTCTTTCAGCTTCTTTCTCCGCCGTCCAAATGCTGCATGGATTTTGGTGCTATTCCATCCAATCTCATGCGTTACGTGAGAAAGGAGTGGACACTGACCGACCGCTAATAAAACTGCTTAATATCAGACTTCATGAAAATATGTTCAGTGGTGCTTAAGTTGTTGCATAGACATGACCAAACTTAAAGATCACAATTATGCAACTTCTTGCAGACATGCAATAGATATATTTAATATATAAATACTATTCACTGAGATTAATGAATTTGTATTTCAACAAGTCACTGTTTCCTTATTCAGCACAAAAATACACAATGAATATCTGTTATGCACTTAAAGTGACAGAACCTCATCTTGGGACGGAGTTGTGCTACACAAAACACGGCTGTATCTTGTGTAAGAGTTAATGTCTAGTAAGAGACAGGAATTTGCAGTTCAACAGTGGCACGTTATATAAAATGTGTTGTATCGAAATTCAATTAATTTTCGAAGAATGTATTCTAAAAAAGGTTAACTTTTTCTGTGAACGCTAGATTTGGAGCATGGTGAATAAATAGGATTCAGATTTGTGTATTTGATACCAGCACAGCAGGTCACTACATGGCAGTATCCCCTTTTGACATTCTCTCTTCTGATACACACGCACATAATTTGAGCCTCTAAAGACAGAAGGGGCACATCTATTCACAAGCTACATTTGTTTCATAGCAATTATAAGGCTAAAATCCAGTTTAAAGGCTGAGTTCTCTACCATTCAAAGTAAGATGTTAATTGGTGCTAATTACCATATTTTCTGCAGCCAAGACTATTATCAAACTTTCCATGCTACTATTTGCAGAGTGTCGAATGATTTTATTTAAATCGTATCCACTCCTGGAGATCATTTATGGCATACAATTTAATTACAGTTGTTAATATAATTCTGAAATTCTAACCTTAAAACTTATCTTTAAATTGATGACTGCCAAATGTCTGAACTGACTACCTTCTGATTTGAAAGTTCATGCTTCTTGTTCCTCTATTAATAGATACATTCATCACCATATTTTTTTTAAAAAAACTAGGTTTCTGTTAAACTATTAATTAGTCTTAAGTAACATAACAGAAAACAGCTGGTTAAAACGATTTAATTCACAGCAATCCATTTTTTCATAATGCGGTATTTTCTATCTTGAGACACCACATCCTTCATAACTGAACTAAATCTGATCTTTAAAAGGAATGTTATAACAAATATTGCAATGCCTCAGGCAATACTGCTAAAAAACAGAACTTCATATTTAAGTAATACTGTCTGGTATTAAGAACAACTCATACGTTACTGAAAAAGTTTCTATTCTGGTTTTGTGCAACCCTTTCACTGTATAAGAGAATTGTGATAACGAATCCTTTCTTTGCAAATGAAAGTAATCCTCACAAATCTGCGTAGTATATTTTTATCGCATATAATGAAAAGATTTCTAGCTGAAACTGTAATTTATTTTTTGGTAATATTTTACAGAAACACCACACACAGTATCATTCACATATCCTTTGATTCAGATGCACTTAATTTGTAATTTAAGATCTTGTAGAAAATGATCAATGGCATTTACAAGTGTTTCAAAGCTCATAAAAATCTTGGGTTGCTAAGTACTTACTAATTGAATAAAAATTTACTTGTATATTATCCATCGTCTAGTAATAAAACGTAAAAAACGTAAAACGACGTTTCGGAGATGGGGCTCTATCTCCGTCTTCAGGTTCCTACTCAGTTGGGCCCACTAGATAGAGCTAATCCCTATCTCCGGACAAATTAAAAAGTGAAAGTCCCAGAATAAAAAGGCATAACCACACCATCCATCCGTGGGACGTAAAAGAATAGTATGTATAAATCAAAATTCATAAACACGAATAAAGCCAAAAGACAAAAACTCACAAAAGGTGGGAATAAATACACATGAATATTAACTTGAAACTCGATGCCCACCTTGGATTTCTTGAGAGATGACAGGTATCCAAATAGGAGATAAATCCAAACTAGGCTGGCTGATAGGATTGGCGAGTAGTGCCATTTGTGCCGCCTCCTTGTATTTTCTGTAGATGGTATTGGGTTCAGTTAATAATACTCTGGCCCCATCCCAACAGACCTGATGATCTTCTTCGTACGCATGTTGGGCCAATCTGGATTTCTCCAGCAGGCCCTGTCTGAAATTATATTTGTGTTCTTTTAAGCGTACCTCCAGAGGTCTGCTGGTTTCGCCGATATACCATCTACCGCAATCACATGGTATTCCATACACACACTGCCTAGTCTGTCTCTCGGCTGTTTTTGGTCTCATGGAACTCAATAAACCACGGAGAGTGTGTCCGGTTTTAAAGATTGTCCTGATGTTGTATCGGTTCCCAATTCTTCTAAATTTTTTTTCAGAGACACCTTTGACATATGGGATAACCACCGTACCCAGAGGCGTTCTGTCAGGAGAAGGCCGGATGTTTTTTTCGGACTTAATAACAGATTAAATTAAATGTCGGGGATACCCATTCAGAGATAGATATGTCATGGTGTGGTTATGCCTTTTTATTCTGGGACTTTCACTTTTTAATTTGTCCGGAGATAGGGATTAGCTCTATCTAGTGGGCCCAACTGAGTAGGAACCTGAAGACGGAGATAGAGCCCCATCTCCGAAACGTCGTTTTACGTTTTTTACGTTTTATTACTAGAGGATGGATAATATCCAAGTAAATTTTTATTCAATTGACTCTTCACCATCGTCAAGAAGTTTTAGATTTAAGTACTTACTAGTTCACTGAATGTCTAATGCACAATGGCTTCATTACTATCCAGAGATTCATGCTTGACCTTAATATTTTGCATTAACTATGGTATTTTCTCATAGTCTGGCAGATTCATCCAATGTTGCAGAGATACAGGAACCACAGAGTGGCCAAGGGCTTCCAAAGTGCGCAGTGTTAGAGATGGCACTGATCGCAGTCTTTGGCAGTTGATAGCGTAGCAACTCGCAGGCATACAAAGTACCAGGATTCTGCAACATAATGTTATTCATAAGACTTATCAGGAAAGAAAGAAAGAGTGAAAGCAGACAAGTCATTGCTGGAAATGTGGATGATAAATACAGACTCAGGATCATATAAAGCAATAAAGTGCAGATATTAGAGACTACTGTGTCCAAAAATGTGATAATAGAACTGCAGAGAGATTGTATTCCTTGTGGCTAAGCACCATGTCATATATAGGGGAACTGCAATACAGAACCTCACTAGACAGAGGTAATTGTCAGCTAAATATTCTGTTTGGCCACTTTATTTCTGAAAAAAGAGCACCAGTACCAAATGAAAACACTAATTCCAGTCTTGAATCATGCTGAAATCTAGCTACAGTAATCTTTGTGATGGAACAAATGAACTTGGTTAATAATTAATAAACGTAACAATATATCTTTCTAAAATTAAATGACTCTAATAAATTTTGACTAAGAAGGCTAAATAAAAGGAATTTGGGAATGTATTTAAACAGTTGAATTAACATGGGAAAGTGTGAATCCTGTGAACTATTTCTGTTTTTAAAAATAAATTAGGGTCAAAGAATCAACATAAATTAGAACATGTCAATAGCCAGAAATGAATCTCATATCACAAACAAAGGCCAGTTTCATAGTAGCCAGGTGTGATATTAGACAAATTTACATAAATGGTTGATGATGAATTAATATCACTTAGTCATGCAGAATCAAATGACTTTTTTAAGAACAGTCGTATCATAAAGACATGAAAGTGTGGCTGAGTTCATTGTATTGTTCTGGCATTTGACTGGAAAAACAAAGGAATTTAAGTTTGAAACTTTCCAGACTGAGAATTGAACAAAATAAAACTCAAATGTGCCACAGTGCGCTAACATGCTCAGTACTTAATAAAATAATCTGTATCATTTATCTCTGAATTTACCAAATGGCAGTCAAGCTTGATCAGCACTCATGGATGAGTGGTCCAATTTCCAAACTCAGCCTGGGGGCTGACTATTCTGACTGTGGACTTTTGGAGTTCCCCTCAGTGTTTCCAGACAAGTACTGTGATGGTACCCTTCAACAGGCCATGCCCAAATCCTTACACATCCTTTTCAATTCATTACTCACTAATCTTATAGGCATTCAGTATGACTCCTTGGACGAGGGATCAGCACCTCGCAAGGCCTCTACTTGTACACAGGATAGCACAACACAGAAAAACACGGACAAACTTCCATGGCTTGAGTGGGATTCGAACCCACGGTCTCAGTGACCAAGTGGCACAAGGTCCGCGCCTCAGACATAATATCAGGTTGCTTGCTTTTCTCGGCGCATCTCCAGCGCAACTTGAAAAATATTCCTCCAAGCGAAATTTGTCCCGGACAACGAAGGCAGAGAAGACTGGAGTGTACGAGTCTCGTGGTTTTCGACTCAATTCAGCTAAATTTACTAACTTGCTTTACACTATGCTAACCGAGCGTTGTCTAACGGTGAAGTTTGGTGGATAGTTGGTTCGATATCAAGTGATGGGTAGGAGGTACGAGAATTGCGAATTCCACTGTTTTTAACAGAGTCCTGAGTGACGAGCCATCCCGTTCTTCTTCATGAGTCAGATTTCGTTTTTCAATTAGGGCAGAAGGGGGTAGTTCAGAGTTTGGACAGACGGACGAACACGAAAATCCATTGTTCTGTCGCTTTGAGAGTTATGCCCTTCTTGCAAGGGAATTCGAAGTCGCACGTCTTCACCAAAAGGCAGAAAGGAAGTGAAGGTCAGGGACAAATGGAAAAAAAATCACAATAAAGAACTTAATGGATTTTATTGTTCAATATTTTTATATTAGTATGACAAAGTCAATGACACTTAAATGGTTACGTCATGTATGAGAAGGACGAGATATTTGTACAGCATTTTATTGTGAAGCCTAAAGGGGCGAGGTAAATCGGACGCCTTGTCATAGATGTTAACATAATATTAAAATGGATCTTACACAAATAATATGTGGACTGGATTTATCTGGCTGAAGACAAGGACCAATGCCGAGCTTCTCCTGAAGATTGTGGTACAATTTGGGTGTTTACATATAATATGAGTTATATTTGACTATGTGAGCTACCACTAGCGTCTCAGGATTCCTGCTCCATGTAGTCAGTCTGCATGATCACCATCTTCATCATCATCAGCGTCGCGGATTAAAAATCTTAGTTCGTTTTGTCTGACGTCCTTTGGCGTCTGCCCCCTTCGGCTTGTGCCGACAGAAGATCCTGGGTGTCGTGTTCTCAGGCCTTCTTTGCGAGTACGAACCACTGCTTTTGCGAGGCTTTCAACGTTGTATTTGTACGTGTTATTCTCGTTTCTCCTCTTGCGACTGTAAATACTTGCGTGCAGATAAAGACAAAAGATATAATCGTGTCCATTAACTTTGTCTTATTAAACATTAATAATCTTGTGCCAGTCCAGGTCTGTGGTTCAATTCCCGAACGGACTGAGCCTTGAGATGAAAGGTAAACCAGGTTTCGGCATGTTGATCTGGCTTATAAGAAAAACGAAGAAGGTGTAATTACATGATTTCTGGAACGCCTTACTTCACCTAAATTAGACTGAATGCTTAACTTTGGCTTTGTTAAACACATTGAGTTGAAGGAATGTGGCCCAGCTGGCCACTTGCGGGTCACCCTCCTCGGCCTTCCTTCTGTCCCAAGGGAGCCTGAAGTAGAAACAAAAAAAAAGGGCAAACATAAACCAACAAAGAAAATACTTAAGCCACCCCACACATGGTGTGCATCCCTTCCAGATGCGGGGTGATGACTGCATTACGACCATCGCATCATTGCGATGGACCAATTGACTTTGAGCTCAGCTTATAGGCGCGTTCCCGCCGTTGTGGAGGAACGAATCAGGTCGCAGCTTTTAAGCCAAATTCAATGACAAATTACGTAATGCAGAGGTATTTAAGCGCGATCGTGGTTGCAGATGAGGCGTCCTCGATAGATAGATTGGGATTCGAAGGATTGGATCTCACTTTTCGGCACTGGTCGAGAGAATTGTCTGGTTCAACACTCTCAGCGCTCGGCGAGGTATGGACGGAGGTGACCTGGCCTTTCTGAAGGCCCACCTCCCTGAGCTACTTCAGCAGGTGCGGAAGCAGCTTCTGGACGCCATCGACGCTGAAAAGCAGAGACAACGGGCGGCAGCAGCAGCAGCAACAGCCGTGGTCGGAGGGCCTACTCGAGCCAACGCTGGCAAGAGGAAGGCCAACGAGTTGGACTTGTCCAACTCGGGCGGTTCGATGGAACCCGCATCTAGGCGCCCGGCGCCCGGGCCACTGTCCGGAGCCGGGTCCACTCCTCTTTCGGCACCGGCAAAAGTTCATCGGCCCGATGGCTCGGCGGCGGCAGCAACAGCAACCTCCACCAACGCTTCCACGGGCGAACAAGCCACCTCGTGTGGCCGGCAACTCGGCAGTTATGCTGAGGTCAGCGCGGCGTACACAGGGGTAGTGGCCGGGCGACCGGTTAAAGGGGCGACTGCTGGGGTGGATTCCTCGGCACCGCTCCCCACTAAAGCCGGGGCCTCGCAAGAGGTTAAAGGAGTGAGGGACGTGAAGTCGTCCCGCGGACCTCCCCCCGCTCACCCCGCCGCGCTGAAACCGCCAAGCGGGACAGTGAAGCCCGCAACCAAGGGTCCCGGCTCCCGGCCGGGACAAGCTTCCTCGATGGAGGGCGCAGGTCTCCCCGGGCTTCCGGGGACCAGTCCGGGCCGCTCACTGGCATGTCATTTGACGCCGTTTCTTCCTGCCACGCTCAAGTGGACAAAACGGCTCCGGGGGAGCGCCGTAACAAAACCCCGGTGTACGTCTCTGGGGTGAAGGACGTACGCGGTTTCCTGCATAGGATTCGCGCGGATCGGCCTGCGGGATCGTGGCGCAGATGAAGGGAGAAAACCTGACTCTTGTGCCTGAGACCGCCGACGGGTTCCGGGCCACCGTCAGGGTCCTGCGTTCCCTCGGTGAGGGCGAGGGTGTGAGTTTTCACACATTCTCCCTCCCCGAGGATCGGTGCGTGCGCCTGGTGATTATAAACCTGGGCGTGCGCATGCCCGAGGCCGAGATACGCGAGGAGCTGGCCGCCATGCACATTGCTGTGCAGGGTGTCCTGCAACTCCGATCGACGCGCCGGGCCATGGACCAGGACGGTGACCGTCCCCTTACGCCGCACTTCATCGTGTCGGTAGCACGGGGCCCCGTAGTGGCGAAAGTGCGTTCCCTTACCGAGATCTGCGGTCTGCGGGTCAAGGTGGAGACGTACGTCGCACCGAAGGGGCCCATGCAGTTCAAGCGGTGCCAACGCTTCGGGCACACGCAGCGGAACTGCGGCTATGCACCTAGGTGCGTGGCCTGCTGGGACGCCCACCCATCCGGGTCGTGTGCCACCCCCAAGCAGCAGCTTAAGTGCTGCAGCTGCGGGGGCAACCACACTGCGAACTATAGAGGTTGCAGCAAGTGGAAGGAAGCCAAGGCGGCCGCTGCACAGCGTGCGAAAGGGGATCGCGGCAGAAAGGACGGCGTCTCCACGCGCCTGCCAGCGCCCAAATCGGCGCCAGCTAAGCCTTCTCTGGACCAGGAGAACTTGGGCCCTGGGTGGAACCACGTGGTCCGTGGTGGCCGCGTCGTCAAATCTGCGGCCATGAGGAACTCCGCCCCAACGCCACTGGCGCCATTGCACGGACTGAGCGGAAGGCTGTCTCTAAGGCCGGCCGTGCCAAGCCCGCTCGTCGTGTGGTGCCGGTGGCAAATCCCGCTGCACCTGTTCCCAACAAGCCCGCACCTGCCCCCAAGAAGACTGACCCCACCTCACCCAAGGGCCAATGGCTGCTCCAGGATATCTCAGATATCCTGGAGACCCTCTCACCACGGGTCTGCGTCGAGTTGACACGCCGTCTCCTCGCCGCGATCCATTCCCTCACATCCGGGGTGTCTCGTCCGCGAGCCCTCCTCAAAACCGTTCTCCTCTTCATGGCCGACAATGACACGGAGAGGACACGATGGTAAAGCCTTGCGGCTGGCTTACTGGAACGCCGACGGTGTTCGCGGCAGGAAGCTGGAGCTGGAGCAGTTCCTCGGTGACTACGGAGTCGATGTTTGCCTCCTGAACGAGACGCACCTCACGTCGGGTCGGGCCTTGAGGTTCGCGAACTACGTTTGCCACCGTACGGACCACTCGACGCTGGGGGGCGGCACAGCGATCCTTGTCCGCAGAGGCATTGATCATTACCTTGTGCCGGTCTCGGGTCTGCAGCAACTGGAAGCAACCGCTATTCACCTGGTGCTGGCAACCAGGAAAGTCAAGCTCGTGGCGGCATACCTCGCACCCACCCAGCCCTGGATTGAGTCGGACTTCACCGAGTGCTTGAGCGGGGGTTTCCCGGTCCTCTTGCCTGGTGATCTCAACGCGAAACACACAGACTGGAATTCTAGGCTGATTTCTGCTAAGGGCTCGCTCCTGCGTGATTACGCCAACAGAAATTCCTGCTTGATCTACGGGCCGGATTCCCCAACCACGGCTCCCTACACACACAACGCCACACCCGACGTCCTTGATATTGTCCTCATCAAGGACTTCGTCCTACCGGTGCACCTGACTGTATGCCCCGCACTCAGCTCAGATCACCTGCCCGTCCTCATCGACACCGCGTGCCGATCGTCCTTTCAAAACCTGCCTGATCGCCCGGACTTCGCGAGAATGGACTGGGCTGTATTCCAGGCTTGCCTCGAAAGTAGACTCCCGGGGAACCCCGTGGTAAACAACGAGGAGGCAATCGACAAGTGCGTCGAGGAGCTGACCAGTGCTGTCCTGGAAGCCACAGCAGCGTCCGCTCCCAAGCTTCGACCCCGCGTTGACAGGCGGCCGCTTCTGCCCGCTAGTATTCGGGATGAAATACGCCTGAAGAACCGGCTGAGGAGGCGGTGGCAGGTCACGAGGGACCCCGCTCTTAAGACCCAGGTCAATCGACTCCAGAGGTCGGTGACCTACCGTCTCAACGAGTGGCGGAACGAACAGTGGAGCGACACGCTCGAATCCTTGGACTGCGAGGACCAGTCGCTTTGGAAGATAACCAAGGGGGTGATGCGAGTCCCCACTCCGTCGCCCCCCTTGATAGTGCCGGGAGGACTGACTCTCTCGAACCCCGAGAAGGCAGAAGCCCTGGCCGACAGCCTTGAGGTCCAATTCCAGCCGGTAGACAACCCGTCGGACCGGGCTGCAATTGACATTGTTAACGAGGCGATGCGAGCACACGAGTATGCCCCCGCAAGTGAACCGAAATTAACCAGTCCCTTGGAGGTCGCCCAGGCCATCAAGGGACTCAAGGTTGGCAAGGCTCCGGGCCCCAACGGTATACCGAACAGGGTCCTGAGACATCTCCCACGACGCGCGGTAACCTTTCTCACGAAAGTGTTCAACGCGGTCCTCCGCAGGCAGCACTTCCCCTCGGCATGGAAACACGCTCGCGTGGTGTCCATACTGAAACCGGGGAAGGACCTCACGCTACCCTCTTCCTATAGACCCATCAGTTTTCTCGTCACGGTCATCAAGCTCTGCGAGAAGATGCTACTAACGAGGGTCCTACACGAGGTCAGCGAACGCGGGCTGCTGCGCGACGAGCAGTTTGGGTTTCGACCCAGACACAGCACGTCGTTGCAGCTGGCTCGCCTCGTCGAAAGGGTCAACAGAAACCTTGATGAGAAGCGGCTAACCGGCGCGGTTTTCCTAGACGTGGCCAAAGCCTTCGACACAGTCTGGGTCCAAGGCCTCCTATACAAACTGACCGTCCTCAACTTCCCGTCGTACTTGGTGAAAACCATCTCTTCCTACCTCGCTGACCGGACATTCCAGACGTCCTTCCAGTCGGCCGCGTCCACACGTCGAGCCATGCGGGCTGGAGTTGTGCAGGGCGGACTTCTCTCCCCTGTGCTCTTCAGTCTGTATGTCAACGACATACCCACTCCGTCCTGCCACGTCGAGTTAGCACAGTACGCGGACGACACGGCTCTAGTAGCCACGTCCCGTAGCCCAACGCTTCTCGTCAGGTATCTGGAGACCTACCTCAGTAGACTTGAGCTCTGGCTCAGGGCCTGGAGGATAGCTATCAACGTCTCGAAGAGCACCGCGGTTCTCTTCGTTTCGGCGAGAAGACGCATCCAACAGCCCAGAGCGGTGCAGTTTATCGGACAGCCGATCGAATGGGTCAAAACAGCTCGGTATCTGGGGGTCACCCTTGACGCCGGGCTTACCTGGTCGGCGCACGTCAACCAGGTGGGAAAGAAGGCGGCGCAACGATTAGGTGTGCTAGGCCCGCTCATCAATAGGAGAAGTGGCCTGTCCATCAGGAACGGTGTGCTGCTCTATAAGCAACTCATCCGTCCCATGATGGATTACGCATGCCCGATCTGTAGGTCAGCTGCCCGCACCCACGTCCGGAAGCTGCAAGTTCTGCAATCCAAGTGTCTTCGCATTGTTACTAACGCGCCCTGGTACGTTAGTAACAGGCAAATACATGAGGATCTGGGGGTCCCGTTCTTTGCCGACCACACCAGAGCACTGACCGAGAGATTTGACTCGAGGTTAGCTGGTGTGGGGAACCCCTTAGTTCGGCAACTCGGGAGGCTCTCGTGCCGAATGAGGGCTGCCAGAGGTCGCCCAAGGGCAACCGAGGGCGACCGATGTTCAGCAGGCCAGCCGAGGCCGTCCCCAAAAGACGGCCAAGTCGGCACAACGAGTGGTTAGACTACTCGGCTACCTGACTGAGGTTTTCCGTGCTTTTCCTCAGTTGTAAGGCGAATGCCAGGGTATAACTTAATAGGGGCACGGCCCGCCACCTTTCCCCCCCCCCCCACCGATCATGGAGGCCATGAGCTGAAGTGATCTTCCCCCCATGCCGCAGAGGCCTTCAGCCGAAACGGCCCCTCCCTCTCTGGGTTCAAACCCCAGAGATCCAACCAACCAAATTCCTTTGGACAACTTGCCTGACCGGATAACCTGCCATCAGCAGCAACGGATCCCAGTTCTAATGGTCGAGGCTCTCGCCACGACGAAACCCCGTTAGCGTTAGCATAATTTCCGTTTTCTAGTTAAGACGGTGTACCATTTCCAGCAATACGCCTTGTGCGCAGGTATGGTGTCACCGAGGTAGGGACGATGCTTGCGCTTGCGCAGGACTCCGCCCTCAGTTAGCTTTTTGGTTGGTTGGTTGGTTTGGTTGGGGGCGCTCTCTAAAGTTTTGGTTCTTCGGTTGAGCGGGGGTGTTTTTCTTAACAAACGTAGGAAAGAACAAAGGAACAGCCGAGCCATCCAGCTGCCTCCGTGAATAGTGCTTAAGATATATATGTTCCTGCGTGTATTAAGGAAAAATAAAGTGTCGTCGATCAGTGCAACACAGAAAGACTTTGTTATCTATTTGTGCAGAAACCTGCTCCACCTTCTAATTCCCGTATATTCCCAGGGAGTCGGAAACTCGTGCTCACTGACAACCTCACACCATCATCAACAATCCCTTTCTGTATCTTTACACATCCCACGTCAAGAAGCTGTAACCATATGAGCAAACCAGGCTACGACTACGAGTATACTAAACAAGCAGTGTGACGTGTGGTGGAAGGAAAGGGACGGTTACAATCTTTTTCCTTGAATCATGATATCAGCCTCTTATCTAAGCCTCGAAACTGAGAACTCGTGCAATGAAAACGGATAGAACAGGAAGCGGGAAGAATTGGCTTGCGAATTATGAGATATAATAGATAATAGAAGACTTAAGCCATGTCTTTTCTTGCCATAAATAAGGCAGTCATGATTTTTAGTGCTGTTTTTTATTATCATGTATAATTTATCTTGGCCGAACTCCATGGAGCAGAGTCCTTGAGAATCTAACAGTACCCCAACTATGAAAAAGAGTTCCCTGCGTTCTAAGGAACGCGACGTTTCGTTACCGTGTTCGCAACAGGCCGCCATTGTCCCTGTTCTGAGCCACGTAGATTTAGTCAACGTAGTCACACATTATTTGTGATGCTGTTTAATAAGTATTATCCTTTCATTTATTTCTTGGTCTTCCGAGTGGTCTCTTTCCACTTCGCTTTTCCTATACAGAGGAGCAAGCGAATAATGAATTAATGTGTTCGGGTGGGCCCAACCGTCCCACTTTGAAAATATTTCAACCAGTTCATCGACTTTATTCAATCTTACGTGCGTCTGTCTGTGCCTCGGAAGGTTTGCCGCGAGTCCCTACATAGAATGGACAGAGTATAATCCCGCGAATGTCGAATTGCCTCGCAGTCTCTTATTTACTTGGCTCATTTCGACTGACGAATTGGAAATTTGTCGGTCGTTTCTGTGAGGAGGTGAGGAGAATTGTAAACCAGAACGTCGCGTCGATCAGCAGTCGAATGGCCGGATGAGCTTCTGCAGGGAACGAACCTCGGCCCTGTACCACGCTCCTAATAACACGCGCGACAATTCATTTCACCCGCATTAAGTTGGCTCGACTCACGACTTGAGGCGATTGGCTCGCGGTGTTATACTCGCAATGAGAACCAGTCGCCTGGTACGGCCAGACGCAGATTACGGGATAATATTAAAAAGGACCGTAAATAAATATAGTCTTCCGTGGAATCATCTGGCGCAGAATTGGAACGTGTGGCGGGATTTAGCAAACACGATAGCGAGTCTTCGGTTCGGTAATAGGCGGGAAATTGTTTTGGCAATAATGGCGAAACAGTCGACCTGATTACCCGCTGCAATGCCGATGGAGAATTCGTGGCGCCTTACTGCACTTCCTAAGCTGTCATTGTCCCTTCCATATTCAGTTCACTGAATGACGAGAGGCTCCAGCGGGTGCTGATGTTATGTCGCCGGAACATTACAACTTACTTCGGTCTGTTGTTTCTTCCGTCACAGAGAGCTCCTCCTTCATTAAGCGGTAACCCTCACCTCGGGGCAGAATGACCCAGGAAGTTGGCTTCCACTGCGCCCTTGTTCCCGAAACAAGCCACTCGGTGACATCATCATCAGCTGTGAGGTCAGCGAAAAATGAATGGCGAACATGCCGTTTTTACCGTAGCCTCGGAAGGCAGGCAATAATTTTAGTTTTTCCTCTGTACAGTAACTTCTGTTTCTGTCTCTTTCTCTCATTCTGGCTATCCACGATGTAATTCTAGGGCGCAGAAGTGTCTGAAAGTCCGACGCAATGCACTTGTTGATGTCAGCGCAAACATGAAATCCTCGAGGTAGGAATAGAACAATTTCAGGAAACGACGGATAAAATTTACACCTTCTTTTGAACACGAGTTGTTTCCCGTAATTGTTGGCATCTGTAAGTCGTCAAGAATGTCATCCAGGTTCGTAGGATATAGGGCTTCATAAATTTCTGGAACCTCTTCTTCACATTACTGACGTGACAAATTCATTAAGAAATTGATAATTGCCTGTCAGACGATTTTTATGTAATATTTAATTCAGTACAGTACAATTATCAAAAAATATTTTAGTGGATTCTGTTGTCTTAATCTTCATTTTGATTTGTGTTAATACTTTCATAAGTGGTTATTGTATTTATTCCTGTCTTTTTAAAGTTACAATCTCTACAACAGATTTCCTAATCCGATTTTTAATTTTCCTTTAAAGCAGAGAGACCACGGAAAATCATTAACCTACTGTAGTTTAGAATCTCCTTCGAAGGAGAAAATACTTGGTCGGTTTTGTGTGGGTGTGCAGAATTTGTCAGCTTTCGCCGGAATCTCTCTTCGGCGTTATATTTTTTCTTCGTCGTGGTTCGTATTTTCAAGAAAGTCAAGAAGAAGTGTTTTGCATTGTTTCCAGAATTCATGCTGCCTGATTTACGGAATCTTATTTTTATCGTTTGTTCGTTGATATTTCACTGAAATGACGAAATTGTGAAATTTGATTGCTCACTCATTTCCCGGGGTATCGTCAAATTTCACGAAGAACAAAATGGACTCTCCGTCACGAAATAAGAAATGTCTCGGAGACTACAAATTTCTAAAAACGGAGGGACACGAGAGGCGAGAGAGAGAAGTTATTGTTTGTTTCTTTATCATTAGGCAGTACGTAATTTCGTTATTTGATATAGTTAGTTGAGTACATTTTAATCGATTTAATGAAAGATGCTGAAAATTCGGTTTCTCACGAATACGACGTCTTGTGGGACGTTGCGCCGTGTAGCCGACGTTTCAGAAATGCGTATACTGCCTAAATCATCAGGGACTAAGCACCTCTGAGAAGTCGGTCAGTATCTACGGCGAAGTACCTTGCGTGTTCAAGTTTGCCATCTTTTTTCTGCTGTAGTATCGAGGTAAGGCTACTTGGGCTGGAGTGCTGATGTCTTCCTGTTAAGTGGAAATTATCTCACAACTGCGTGGTTCTGCATTGAGCGTGGCATCCGGTTGGTGTTTTATTTCAGCAAGTTTGTTCTGCCCCGTCTTGATATCTTGTTTCGGAGGTGCTATGAATAAAATATTTCCTAAGAGAAAAGTGGGTGGTCCAGTTTCATGATCTCCGCTATCGCCGAATTTAACGCCCCTGAACTTACTTTTCAGGCGATACGTAAAAAGTGCTTTTGGACTTGAATACACTGTCGAAGCAGGATTACGGCAGCTGATGGACCATAAGACTGGAGACATTCTCGACATTGTGTTTGGGTTGAGATGGAATGTCATCTGGATATTTGCCGCTTTAAATAACGTGCGCATGTGGAACTTACTGAAGCAAGTTCTGAATCCGTGTTATTATTTTATTATTTGTTAATTCGAGTATAATGTATAATAAACTCCGAATTATCCTGATTGGTTGAGAAATATATGTTTGTAGATTATGAAACGCCCAGATAATCCGCAGAATGAAAGATAAACACGCGAATACAAGAGATGCGTAATTTTAGTTAGTCACTTTAATTAGATTTGTAAATGTCTGCAGAGAGCAGAAAGGATTTCGTATAAAATTTAATACAGTACATACCAAGTATTTTTTTAAAGAAGGACTTCAACGGACATTAATAACTTTCCTATTGTCGCGAGCTCTAGCGTTAGTAACTATTTAATCATATCGATAGATTTATGTTTTCCTTCCTGTATTTATTCCTTTCTTTTTAAACGATCATACTATTACCACAGATTGTACAGACTGCTGTGTTTTGAGCTTGTCTGATTCGAACAGAAAAGTTGTGCCCTATTTGAAGTTAGTATCTCAAGGTTTGTCTGCGCAGACAGTTGAAAGAGACAAGGCTTTCCAGTAAGGGCGACAGCATGCTCTACATTGATAGGCCTAGGGATGAGATGTGTACGGTACAAATTATCCAAAAATTTTCCTACTGAGATTGTGGAGAAACAAGGAAATCCTATCCGGGATTGTCGCTTTCTTGGTCCAAAATGTGAGACAGGGTGCCTTTAGTACGAGTCTCACACCTGTAATTTATGAATGGTATTTGCTCTTTTCCTTATACGGTAGCCGTAGTTTGTGTCTTTCACGTTCTTTTATCTGAGACCAATAATGAAGAAGGAACGGAATTTTTTCGATAAAAGCCTGTGGAGAATCTATCTATCTATCTTCTTTCTATTATAAAAATTGTGATTTGTCGTCGTCGCCAACCTTTTTGCAGTCAAAAAATGACGTCATCAAACAAACATTTGTTTACTCGCCATTATTGTATTTATATTTATAATAGAACACAACAATGGCGAGTAAACAACCTATTTGCAGCCAACCAATTTGTAGCCAACCTATTTGTATCCAACCAATTTATAGCCAAATAATGACGTCATCAAATAAACATTTGTTTACTCGCCATTGTTGTATTTCTATTTATAAAAGCTACAATGACTTGTGGGAAGTCCAGTCCATGTTACTAGATGTTTCTATTAGTTCACGGACAATTTGGAATCGTCTTTGTACCGTATGTATTCCGAGATATGTCTTGGCAGAAACGGAGACTGTAAGTGAAATTGCAAATCTCTGGAACGAGCCTCTTCAAAGAGGGCGATTTGGTACGGATAGTGTTCATCGCGTGGTGCTCTGCGGGTTGTGTTTTTTTTTCAAGGGGATTGCAGGGAAACAACCACTTTGGAATGGAGCCAGTCCATCGATGACCAATCGATACATCTCTTTCACTACCCATTCGCTCATTAGATCTGATTAAACAAGTAAATCTTTCTGTTGTGATAATTTAGAATTCACAGGCCCATATCAACACAAATTACACGTATGCAGTTATTAATTACCCTTTAAAACTATAAGAGAGAGAGAGAGAAAAAGGAGAAAGTGGGGGGAGTAGCAATAAGCATTACTGTTATAAATCGGGGGGAGTATAAAGTTGGTTTGGGGCTACGAAGTTTCTTTTAAAAGCGAATAGATAGGAGGATAATTTATTTGTGCACTTTTGGAAAGTCATTGATTATAGATTCATCATGCGGATTTCCGTGAAAACAAGATCATTACTTTGGAAGTGGAAGCATCAGATACGATTGAGAATGTAAAAGCAAAGATTCGGGATAAGGAAGGAATTCAACCGGACCAACAGCGACTGATCTTTGCTGGCAAGCATCTAGATGGTCGAACTTTGTCAGATTACAACAACCAGAAAGAATCAACACTCCATCTGGTCTCAGAGGGGGCGCGCAGATTTTCGTAAATACTTTAACGTACAAAACCATTACTCTTGAGGTGGAAGCGTCAGATATAATAGAAAATGTAAAGGCAAAAATCCAGAATCAAACTATACAGACGCAGAGATCGTCTGTATAGTCTTATCCTGAATTTTGGCTTTACATTTTGAACTTTACGCTCGATGTAAATAGTATTTAAGAAATCAGTCTGTACCGCGAAGAAAACACAACACTTCACGAATACAAAGATCAACTAGTTAACGCTGCTCAAGTAAATAATTGCTGTTTACGCAGAGAATCATGAGGAACACAAATGTACTGTAACCGTCCCACTCCTGTTTGCTGTTGGAGTTGCCCGGCTCGGTTGCAGTCTTGTCGATCTGTGCCGTATGTGATGTAATTCGGGATTTCTGTTCATGTAGGCATGGAACTTTCCTCAGGGAATATTACATGGAGGGGTATAAGCTGAATGCCAGCGAGGAAGGTTTCAGTAATGGTCTTGAGATTTAAGTTCGTAGTTTTGCAAGCACAATTTATTTCTTTTGCAATTAACATTCACTGGCCGAATCGAGCTACAAAACAATTTAGGATGTTGCTTCCTCTGAATTCGAGAAAAGAGTGTCCTCGAAGAAAGCTTTCCTGCCCTTTAGTCACAGGACTTCCCCCCTTAACTTTCACAAAGAAATGATGTATTTGGGCAGTAATGATGCCCTAGCTCACGTGGACCATTCAAAAACCCTTTAGCCAGCGGGTGCCCCCTGCAAGAATTTTGGGGGTCACACGGTGCCATAATTCTTTCCTTTACAGTCATTGCTTGTGTAACTTTCTTTTCTTTTCTTTTTTAAGTGTCAGTGAGCCTTCTGCACTGAATGCAGAGCACCTACCAATAAACTGACCCCTGGCCTGAAAAGGACGCACTTGCCTAACAAGTGAAACGCGTAAATCTTTATTACTTGTTTCCAATTTATTTTTATTTGCGCCTCACCGGGACTCGAACCCAGAACGCGCGGTCACAGTACTCTGCAGCCAGAATTCGGGCTCGTTTAATGCTAAACCGAAGACCTGCGTAGCTGTGCACCAAGTGCTTCACCCTGACAACCAGGCCAGTATATTGTTCCTATTCGGCGTTATCCCTGATCAGAAAGCGTGGTCATCCCTGCAATAATAATGCAATCGAGTGGGTTTATAAAAGGCTCATTAATAACGCAAACTGCTTGATTTCTAAACGTTGCTCTCTCGCCTGCTATTTTGAGCCTGTCCGTCTTTCTGGGTATACGCATCTAAAAGAATAGCGTTCTGTTGTAGTCCATGGTTGCCAGTGTGAAATATTAAACATGAATCGTGACATTTGTGAGAGTGATATTTGTGGGTGTAGAGTTGACCTTGACAGTTGTACAGCTTTTGCGTTTATTATTATTATGGAAGGCTGAGGTTCGTTGCCATGACCACAAAAACCTATCCCTAGAATCTATTACGAACTAAATCATACGAAACTATTATTCAGTGGCGTACGCTGTACGTCGTCAAATCCGGGCGATGTAAACTCATCGTAAGTTAGTTACCAACTCCCCCCATTCTCTGAACTAAATGTAACATTCCTCCACTTGATGATCATTTCGACTCCATCCAGCCCACACAATCACGTTATGTCGAGTCAACACCAGAAACTAAACGGAGACAAATGAATTGACAGCCAAAAGATCATTGATTTGTGATGAGACTGTTTTACCTTGTCACAGTTTCCTTCGAGAAGGGAGTTATTACAAACCATGAGATGGTAGTATGTTTAGCGCTTTGTCTTTCTTTAGAGCAGAATATGGCTGCTAGGTTCTTCACTGAAGCTTCTTAAACAGGCGACGTGTCTTTTATAGGCAACATGGAATTGTTTTGATTTCTTGAAACTGTAGTCTTGTTGCTAAGTTACTCGGAATGTTTTAATGAGCGTCCCTATAAGCTCTTTTATTCACAGACATCCGTTCGAGACGACTTAAAAACAAAAGGGATTTGCTATAAATTCCACCATTTGTACGCTCTGGAAGCGAACAAACTTTTATTGTAGCCACAATCCCAAATTTATATTTTTTTATGTTTTGGGCGAGCTTTAGTTGTAAATGGTTAATATATTGGTTGAATAGTGATTTAGGTTTTAAATTATTCAGTTTTAATAATTAAATTTTACAACCTAATATAATACTGTTCTCTTGTGAGTATATTAATTATTCTTCAGCTTCGAGAACCTTCTGAGAATTTCTTTACTTAGGAAACTATCGGATTTTCAAGAACGATTCTGCTGTACGATGTTACCTCAATTTAATATAATTTTACAATTCGTCAAACTCTTTGAGAAACTATGTTGTTCATTCCCTTGAGCTTTCATAAAATGTTGCCCACAATGTGACTCATTTACGAACGAAACTTCATCACAAAAACGCCTTACAGAGTTGTTTTTAAGCGAAGAGTAAATAATAACATAGTTTTCACTATCACATTCATAAAGAAAGAGTCGAAGAAACAAAACCAGTCTTAAAGATGACAAATGAAATACATCTGCACCGAAGGTTTAAATGAGTAATTACCTGAGATAATTCAATAAAAATTCCAGCAACAAGGAGTAAACTAGTAATAATTAAGATAATTGTGTCAAATCGATTATTAATCCTCAAATTATTTTGACTGAGATACAGATCAGAAAAGTTACTAGCGAGATTTATTATACAATGAGTTAAATAGAATATCTGTATTTATCTACTGTTAACTACCTTAAGAATAAAACTCGGGTTTATATAAAATGTCCATTTCATTGTTACGCCCAAAATGTAAGTTTAAAATTCCGTCCGTTTCTTCTATCTTCGGACTCTCTCTCTCCCTCGCTCAATTTTTTCAACAGTTTATGGGTGTGGTTCTTTTGGGCCGTGACGTCACAATGGAAGTTGCATGTGAGCTGTTTTACTTCCTGTATTCTTTGGTAACTTCACGCCATGTTTAAATACTGCCCGGATAACTTGATTTTGTGGAAAAAGGGAAAAAGCCTATTTAAGGATTTATCTGTCAGTGATTGTTGGAATGTGAATTGAAGTTCTGAATTCGTGTATTGAACTATGTCAACGTAGTCCAGAAAATAGAAAAGTTATATTTAAAAAAAAAAGTTCTCGAAATAATTTATACTACGTACCTTCCTTTACATTCTTAAATATGTATAAACATGCTTAGCAGGAACATTGAAATAATAATTATGTAGTCTAGGGTTATTATCGCAAACTAGAAAGATTACTCCATGTTGATTATCAGCGATTAATTTGCCTTCACACGCAAGTCCCCAGCTTTGCAACCCTCCGCTTTGAAGAGAAAGGAGAAGAAGAACAAGATGAAGAAGCTGGGGATAATAAAGGAGTGGAAGAAATTTGAAGAATACGAGGAATAAGAGAGATATCAAAGTTATTGTCCAGTTGTATCGCTTGGAAACCTTACGTTCGTCAATTCCTACACTACACTCAATCTGACTTCTTGTTGGTGACAGATGTAAAGGTGGTTATGCACAGTCCACAAACTGCGGTTCGACGAGGAAGCGGCGTGAAGTTTTAATATAACGTGAGCCATCTGATTCATCTTCGTTCACTTTGGCATTTCAATTTCAGACTCACGTGGTAGGCGGCAACGAGAAGACACAGATTATCTAATAATTATGACTTAGGATATAAAATGATTTAGCATACAATGTAAAATTTCGAAAGTTTGTATATTTGAAATCTACTTAGACATAACGCAGACAGCACACATGTGCACCTCTTCATCATCATGACTATCAACACCTACACATGAGTTATGGTCCCATTTCAAGCAAGATCAATACCGGATCCACCCTTCAATAGACTGTGAATAGACTTCCCCACATTCCATTCACTTGTCATTTTATCCTATTCTCTGTGTACCCCATCCTGCCCCGAGTATACTCTTTCAAATTAGGATTATCCCACCAAAAATGATATCATTAAAATAAATAAAAATTATTGTGTTTAAGTCTTTCAAGAAAACACCTTGTAACCTGCATCATTCAACAAAGTGGATATGAATAATGAATAAGTCTTACCTAGTAATGATTGTACACAAAATTTCAGCTGCTGATGCGCTGTGCAAGGGTGCGAAAAAATTGCTCAAATTTGGTATGCATATTTAAAATTCGCGCCACATCGCATGCGCGTGACAGCAGCGCGGCATTCACCGGTACATTGCAGCGGAGGGCGTAGGCCAGGAACTGAGGGGGCAGTGAAAGATTAGTCTCCGAGGAGCTAGAAGCTTAACTATTGTTGTTTACGCATAGTAGAAGTACTGAAAATGAATTCATTTATACATTATCAGTTTTAATCTCCTCGATTTCGAAACTTGATCAGGTACTCGTGGTATGCCACGCAAAACGCTGATCTGCGACCTCAAGCTTTAGTAACGCCAGCGCAGTTCTGTCTGCGCAGAACAAGCCAAGTTTGCGAACTAGAGGAATGTGCAACTAAACCTTTAATTCGACGTTTTTAAAATATTATTGCATGGATTTTAACTTGGGTGTGATCTTTCGCACGATAAGACCGACTGCGAGTCAGGCAATGAAAATATCAGACAGAAGCCGTTGCTGGTTCCTGCACATCTGCAAGTTGTTAAGCAGAAAACATCGTCGACATTTCAATCCCGGCCAGCAACAACGCGTCTTTTAACAAAAACTGACACAAAGCAATTAGAACTGTGGACGAGTGTAATACAAACGTTACATAATAAATATTTTACGTTTTCTATTGGGGCGGTGTCGTCCTAACAGCGAACGTGATTGGAGTTGGTCGAGCAATTAAGTTGTGATTGCGATTCTCTCACACCACCCCCAACCACACACCCCTCCCCCTCCCTCTCACGAGTCCACTAAATTTGAAGGTAACATTTCTGTACTGTGAGCTTTTTCCGCGTGCTACACCTGCTCGGTCGATACAAGTCTCAACTAACTTACCTTCGAGTAATTATAGTTCTAAAAATGAGAACCATCTAGCACTAACAGAATTCATGGCCCAACAAACAAAATATCTCGTTTCTCTTTAATATCTGCGTTGTTACTACTAACGCTCCTCCAGATATGGAGGGCAACTTCGAATATATTCAATAAGCATTCGGGGACAGCCGACATGGATTGTGCCTCCAGCTTGGGGGTTGGGCGTGGGCTAACAATTTCTCCCCGTCAAATTAATAAATTGTTACGAAATTTTACACATGACCTCGGACTTGGACGAACCGTTTGGAACACCTGGGCGTAGGTGGGAGGATAATATTAAAATGAATCTTAAATAATAGGATGGGGTGTTATGGACTGGATTCATCTGGCCCAGAATAGGGACCAGGGGCGGGCTCTTGTGAACACGGTAATAATATATTTTGGGAAATTAATGATCGGCTGAACGGTGTTTTTCTTCTCAGGAAGGACTCGGCTCCATGGAGCAAGAAAGTGATACTACCGCTGTTGAAGATTGTGATGATGATGATGATGATGAATCGTCATTTATCATAAGATATTTAAACAAAAGAAATCTTGTAATACAAATAGCAGATCTCACAAATTCCGACCTGATAACGTTTATTATGTTATTTGTTTGAATTGTGACGGAAACAGTAAGTTTCTCTGAAACGTTCATATCTAACTACGAGTCTACACGAGGTCACAACCCAGAACAACAACAACATTCTCTTGGCCGTGAAAACCTAAAGGAAATCACAATGAGTAGCTCAGAATGCCTCCGTGCGCCGTGGTCTAAATGCGTTTGCTGAAACTCGCAGAATCAAACTAAGCAAAAATGTTGAAGTAGGCTTATACATAGGACATACTTAAAGACAACAGACAAGCAGACGAAACTAAGAAATACCAGTGTTAAACATCTGAATTTCAACTTCATCTTAATATTTAAACATCCAGCACGTACCTCAAAGAAAACACAACCCACAACCACTATAAAAATCATTGTTGATGCTCTTTAGAAGAATTATCGCCGTCCGCTAGAAGAATCACATGAAACCATAAAAACAGTCCAAAGGTAAAATTTAGAACTGTCGATTGAAAGAGCAGGTGGGGCATACTGTTATCAGTAGGATTTAAAAGTTAATTAAACGTAATATAGATTCAATATTTCAGCCACTTCATCCACACATTGTCATTCGTAATATAAAATTAACGATTTGCCGCAAAGAACTTCAGTTTGGAAATAAACCGTAATTAAAAATTGTGTTTGTACCACATTTAAAATATCGATATAAAACGACATGAAACTTCGGAAATTAAGTGCAGTGGCTCCTCGAACCTTCATGCCACAGTGCTCATGCTGCCTGCACGACAAATCTCTGTTCCTGATAAAGCATTACTAAAGTCGAAGCATGTATTTTTACAAATAATTGTAGATAACGTGAGGTGGCTTCATAAAGATTTCTAAAAAAAAATATAAGCCTGAAGACTGTAACACTTAGGCTACAATAAAAACAAATACAAACATTCAGATTTCGTACAGATTGATTTCGGATTTTAAACAGTGCACTAATAAATGTAATTCTGCAAACCCTCCCTCACTGGGAGAGCTCGCAGTTCGAATGCAGCCAGGAAGAAGTTGATCAGTTTAATCAAAGTCTTATTAAATGTTGTCAAAACTACAGTGAACTAAGGGAGTGAATAAAATACTAGGGAACAGCTGTGTTGCCACATATATTTTGTTAGATTCTTGTTTTCCATTTTCTTTCTTGAAAGTCAGTTGTCATTGGTGTTTAGTATCTGGGGAGTGTTTGCACTGAAGCAATTGAAACTGAACCAAATCAGGTCACACCGGACTTGAAACTTCCTGGTAGTCCCTCTGAACCAACTCTTGGTTGCTGAGTTCATCATTAAATTATATTCCAGATCGACTTTTCCTACTGAAGCAGATGAAATGGCCTCAGGTGTGAGTAGCAGCGAGTCCAAAGAGACTCTAGTTGTGACACAACCTGAAAGAGGTGGATATTTCAGTTGAATGTGAAATGCCAAGTTCAAGAACAGTTGCTTCAAACTTCAGTTGAGTTGTCGTAGTGAGAACACTCCATAAGAAGTGTGAATGTGTTTGTTGAACAAACTGTTGCATGGAACTGACTGCTGGTGTTATTTTGTTTTTCTTCTTTTTGTGAACAGAATGTGAATTGAATGGCGCAAGAATCAAGTGACCCATTTGCTTCTACACCCAAACGTGAACCTCATGCTGCTCCATTCAAAGACCAGCTGAGATACTTACGTCATCCGTTAACCAATATTTCTACAATTTCATGTGTATCCTGACAGTGGAACTCCGTGTCGATGTTGGTATTCTAGATTGTTAAGCCATGTAACTGCTTACACTTAAGAGAAACTACTGCCTACATCATCAGCCCTGACAATGGTGGGAGTAAACACTTCATAGGAACTTTTGTCTCCCTACAAGTTCTCACAGCATTTTCTGGCATCAACATATTCAAAATGCTGTTAGAACCTCAAATTTCACGTACTTAAACTCTGTACATCATTTCACCTTTGCAGTGTTGCATAAAAGTGCACTGCAGTCTGTAATCTCACATTCCGAAATATGTAAACATTATTCCAGTCTCTTCCATACTGTGTCAGATGTCCTTCCAAGGACATCTTGGTTGTTTCTGAGGCCTCTCATTTGTTTCAGTTCCAGTTATCTTAAAAATGTCTGTGTCTTTTCATTAGTTTTATTCTGTTGAAACCATCAGCTCTTAATATTTTTCATTATCCGTTAATTTCAACCGCCTGTGTAACCACTTACAGTTATGCCGACAAACACAGTTGCAGTACTTATGGTTTCAACAGTCTCAGATCATATTTTTGTTCTCGTCTTAGTATCGGTTACTGAATTTAGTGACTCAAAACACAAGGTTTGTGCCGTCATGCGCCATGCATGTGATAGGGGAACCACGGTTCCGGAGAATTTGACGTAAATACGTCTATACGGAAAGGAAGTTTATATATTGGCTTTATTCTAAATATTTACTTTATACATGCTTTACAATTGAGATAAATTTGATTAAGACATTGTTTATTTAACTAGAATTAGTCTGTGGTAGCTGAATGTAATGTAATGAAATGTTGTGTAAGAAAATTTAAGGTAAGGTAAGGTAAGATAAGATAAGGTAATGTAATGTAATGTATTGTCATGTAAGGTAAGGTAAGGTAAGGTAAGGTAAGGTAAGGTAAGGTAACGTAATGTAATGTAAGGTAAGGTAAGGTAAGGTAATGTAATGTAATGTAATGTAAGGTAAGGTAAGGTAAGGTAAGGTAATGTAAGGTAATGTAAGGTAATGTAATGTCATGTAAGGTAAGGTAATGTAATGTAATGTAAGGTATTTATTTATTAATGTTCTGTCTGACGACAAGTCCATATGAACTCTATCCTTGCATCCTTTTCTCGGACTGGGACCTGTTCATATACGTTCCTGGCAGATGATCCAGAAGTGGTTTGCCATTGCCTTCTTCTGTGTGTGAATGGAGTAATTGTTTTGATGCCACGGAGAAACCGGGGAAGCCCCCGGAGGAAAACTCCATGTTGCCTAGACCACTGCCTTGCCCAACACAAGTTATAAATTCGGGCACGGCCGGGAATCGACCCGAGACCCAGGTAATGTAATGAAATGTTGTGTAAGGTAAGGTAAGGTAAGGTAAGGTAAGGTAATGTAATGTAAGGTAAGGTAAGGTAAGGTAATGTAATGTAAGGTAAGGTAAGGTAATGTAATGTAAGGTAAGGTAATGTAATTTAATGTAATGTAAGGTAATGTAATGTAATGAAATGTTTTATAGGTAACAATAATGCCGAGTAAACAGATGACGTTTCCTTGGTAACAAAAATTCCGAGTAAATAGATGTTCCTTAGGTAACCATTATTGTTGATTTCTTGATAAACAGATGTTTCCTAGGTAACCATTGTTGTTTATTTGTTGATAAACAGATGACGTTTTCTAGGTAACATAACAATGAAGTTACACTTTTTCGTTTGCCAGGTAACATAACAATGACTTTCCCTAGGTAACATAACAATGAAGTTACACTTTTTCGTTACATTTTTGCCGAAACATAGGCGCTTCTAACTACCAGCTGATATATGTAATTGCATATTACACACTGTCCACAGTTCATGAAAAAACCCTGCTGGCGGAAGCCGTTTCTGTTGCGGTGAGCGGGGAATGTTACTTATCAGCTGGGCTAGAGGGCTGCTATTGGTGGGAAGTGTGCACGCCAGAGAGTTATTCTAAGACACACAGACTGAAACATCAAGCGGTTGAGATTAGCGTGTAGTGAGTGCGTCTGTACTGTGTTCTGTGGGTGTTGTGATAATATTCTATATTCAATCACAGGTGATTTAAAGATGTCGAGTGTACGTAAACAGAGGAAAACTATTCACAGGGAAGAGCGGGAAATAATATCCAGTGTAGTGAAGCTGTTTGATGAGGAAGCAAGACGGAAAGAGCTGAAATTTCCAAATACACGGGTGTATCTAAGGCTGTAATTAAGAAGGTAAGGCGAGAGTCAAAAGATAGAGACGAGAAGGGCACACTGTCACCTTTACACACGCCAGGGAAACACCGGCCTAGACCTACTGACAGAAATGTCACCATTGACTCATTTGTCTGTTGTTCCTTCAGTGGTTGTGGAACGAATTCTTTTAGGTTGGCTAATAGCAGCTAGTCAATAGGCAATAGGTTCCTCTCACCCCAGCTGCAAATTACCGCAGTTCCACATTGTGGCCACCAGCGACACAGGTTCCGCCTTCAATTGTTGCCCAAAAGAGAATCGACGCGAGATAATCTCGCGCTTCAAATAGAATTTGTAGGGACGCTCACGATGATGTGCGCCCTTGGAACCGCCCTAAAATTATCGCTTCTGATTGGCCAAAAATATTCCATGCCCATATATGGAAGACACATGCATGCTTTGTTTAGTCCAAAATGGAGGCCCTGTTTAAAGCTAACGCACGCATTTGGGGGGATGATTGAGATATTCATTGAGAGGAGAGTTGTCCACGGATAGTTGTCCACGAATAGTTGTTCACGGATAGTTATCCACGGAGAGTTTCTCAGCGCTCGGCGAGACATGGAAGGAGGTGAGCTGGCCTTTCTGAAGGCCCACCTCCCTGAGCTGCTCCAGCAGGTGCGGAAGCAGCTTCTGGACGCCATCGAAGCGGAAAAGAAGAGACAGCGGGCAGCAGCAGCAGCAGTAGTAACTACAGCAGCAACAGCCGTGGTCGGAGGGCCTACTCGAGCCAACGCTGGCAAGAGGAAAGCCAACGAGTTGGACTTGTTCAACTCGGGCGGTTCGTCGGAACCCGCATCCAGGCGCCCGGCGCCCGGACCACTGTCCGGAGCCGGGTCCCCTCCTCTGCCGGCACCGGCCAAAGTTCATCGGCTCGATGGCCAGGCGGTAGCAGCAACCACCTCCACGAGCGAACAAGCCACCTCGCGTGGCCGGCAACTTGGCAGCTATGCCGAGGTCAGCGCGGCGTACACAGGGGTAGTGGCGGCGACCGGTTAAAGGGGCGACTGCTGGGGTGGATTCCTCGGCACCGCTCCCCACTAAAGCCGGGGCCTCGCAAGAGATTAAAGGAGTGAGGGACGTGAAGTCGTCCCGCGGACCTCCCCCCGCTCACCCCGCCGCGCTGAAACCGCCAAGCGGGACAGTGAAGCCCGCAGCCAAGGGACCCGGCTCCCGGCTCCCGGCCGGGACCCGCTTCCTCGATGGAGGAGGCACTTTTGCGCAGGTCTCCCCGGGCTTCCGGGGACCTGTCCGGGCCGCTCACTGGCATGTCATTTGACGCCGCTTCTTCCTTCCACGCTCAAGTGGACAAAACGGCTCCGGGGGAGCGCCGTAACAAAACCCCGGTGTACGTCTCTGGGGTGAAGGACGTTCGCGGCTTCCTGCATAGGATTCGCGCGGAGTCGGCCTGCGGGATCGTGGCGCAGATGAAGGGAGAAAACCTGACTCTTGTGCCTGAGACCGCCGACGGGTTCCGGGCCACCGTCAGGGTCCTTCGGTCCCTCGGTGAGGGCGAGGGTGTGAGTTTATACACATTCTCCCTCCCCGAGGATCGGTGCGTGCGCCTGGTGATTAAAAACCTGGGCGTACGCATGCCCGAGGCCGAGGTACGCGAGGAGCTGGCCGCCATGAACATTGCTGTGCAGGGTGTCCTGCAACTCCGATCGACGCGCCGGGCCATGGACCAGGACGGTGACCGTCCCCTTACGCCACACTTCATCGTGTCGGTAACACGGGGCCCCGACGACGACATTTTAAAGCATGGCGACGTTATAATGATGAATGGCTTATCTTTGACGATAATCACATTACAAAATCTAGAAAATTTATCGACAAATGTAAAAGTGTCACACTTTTACTATTTGAAATCATAGAATAAAAAATGTTACGTAATTTGTTTACTCTGCATTGTTGTGTTGCTATATTGCTGTCAACAATCCCCTTTCGTTATTACTCATAGCATTTTCACAGAACAATACGTCTTTATGGAACCATACATCGAAGATTGCCAAGGATGGAGTTGGACGTAGAAAGTTGACTGACTAAGAACAGTCGGCCTCTGAACAGCGACGTAAAGAACTAAAACATCAGACCTATTTTACAAATCAGGAAAAGCGAAAGAAGACTTACATTGATAAACGAGACCATATTAAGAACACGTAGAAAAACGTATTCAGCAAGCACAGAAGAGCGAAAAAAACACGCTGAAAAACGAAGTATTAAATATCAACAGAAACCGATAGACGAAAAACTCGAAATTATCGAGAAAGAATGACAAGGACTATAGAGAAAGCGATCCAGCGTTGCTCTAGTATATTACTAATAAATAGCTTCTCCGACCTACATTTTACACTGGAAATGGAGAACAACCTTAAGAGTGTCCTAAATCAAATACTTATCATTACTAGAGACAGCAAAGATCTGCTTGTTGCAATATGTATCACTGAATAAGAGAAACAAAATATTTGAATAAAATGTGAAAACAAATAACTGTTGGTTTTAATTTGCAGTGTAACAATGGTATTCTCTAGACATGGACTGACAGATAAATCTTTTGGAAACTCCTGAGGCTCTAGGAAAAAAGATACCTGAGGTAAGAACTGTGAAAATATACCCATTTAATAAGAAGTTTTATTTTTGTTGTGAAAAGTCAAGGAAATCTCAGTTTAGTTTCTGTCTTGTTGGTGTGAAAACTAGAGTCTGCTTCTTAAATTTAAGCTCACGTCACTTTCTGCCTCAGTGCAATTGGAACAGTTCAAGATGAAGCAGTGTTTCTTCTGGTTTGCTTTAAACAAATAATTTATGATAATGATACATCAGCTTTCACCTGGATATGGTAGAAACCAGTCAGCTCATAAAACAATTTCTTATTGAAATTTAGTATTACCAATTTGAGGAAACTGGTAATCTTTTAAGATGGAAATTCACTGACAGGTCTGATGTATAAAAATGTAAAATACATTAGACAGTCGTGTAGATGAAACCCCAAGAAATCAGCCATGCATTAGAGTTTGATGGTGGAACTATCAGAGACCACAATCTGAAATTCATTACATAAGACTAGTTTGTATGTTATCCAGAATGGTACATAATGGCATTGACATAGATATACAAGTAGTTCTCACTCTTAAAATGGGTGACCTGGATATGTAGGGATAAGGTGCTGGATTCTTGAGCCAAAAATCCAGGGTTTTTAAGACTGGTTGGACCCAATTTAGCGTTTTGACATGCCTTCCTATTTCTCATTTCTGACCAACTCCGTGAAACAGGGTCCTTACTGTAAAGCTTATTGTCATCCTGATAGTAAATTCCCTTTTTCTCACAGAACTCCAACATTCATTATTGTTTTCACAAGAGCCCATCACTGGACTGCGTCCGGAACCAGATGTTTCCAGTCCATACTTCAACACCATTAATCCAACCTCAAAGTTTTGTAAATGTTGTAAAATCAAGAACTTTCATCATGAATCATTAAGCTGTAAGCTCTCTCTCTTGGTCATTATCTTTGCCATCAAACTATCACTAGAAAAACATTTATATTTCACTGACAAATTTTCATTTTCACCAAATAAATGCAGTTACTAGTGTCACAACAAGGAGCAGAACTTCACTGGTGGAGGTGGGGGTACTAGATTCGTTCCTTTACACTAGATTCATTAAATTTCTTGGCTGCAATGAGAAAAGTGTGAAGTTCGTGCAGGGAGTACTGGTGTAATTTCAAATGTTCTATGCTTTCTAGAGGCATTCCAGAGCGCCAGTTTATATCCCGGTACTTCAGACTGCGACATCTCTGTCGAATTGCTGTAAGGCCTGCACTTGTCAGGTTGGGGAATCCCTGTGGAGGAGATCATACCCATTATTTAGCACTTGCAACAGATAATAATCACACTGCTATGTATCAATTAACCAGAGAAGTTTGAAGAAAATTGTAAACATATCATATGACAGTTGCTTGTGTACTGTCCACGATAAACACAATGCCATCACTGAGCAGATTAGAAATGCAAAATTGTAATATTTCACAGTATAACAATTAATTACACATTGTCTTATGATAAACTCCTTCATTTGGAATTCATTGTCACTTCGGATTTTCCATATCCCCAAATGGTAATTATTTTTAAATACTTTATTTTTGGCATATATATGTTTTTTATTTGGAAGATACTTTTATGGGGAGATTTGTAATGTATCACTGTGAAACTTTAATTTGATAGCCCATTATGATCTATCACAGATCCTACACTTAAAATGTTTTATTTATTTTATTTATTATGACTGAAAATACTTTGCTTAGTTTCAGATCTGAAGGACTTCTCTATAAAACATATTTTATTAAAATAATTTGATAATCTGAAGTAATCATGAGGAACCACAGAAATACAATCCTGGGTTCTCGCTTATTAACTTTATCAGCATGTGTTATGTGCCAAGTTAACTTGCTTGATATAAAGTGACATATACCTGCAATTCAAGATGTTTCAGTCTTGACAAATGATTCACAAGTTCAATAATGCCACTGTCTGTGATACTGATACAAGAGTTCATTTCAAGGGTTTCAATGCTTGGGTTCTTTGCGGCCAGATCTGAGATGCCTGCATCTGTTACCTGAAATCAAAATGTAAAATGTACAAATAAAAAGTAGAATTGAATATTTTGTAAATGTTCATTTCTAACAATCCCCTTGTTCTTCTGTACAATTTTATTAAAAGCGAAAGACTTGGTGTTTTAGAAGAAAAGGTAAGATATCAAGAAACCCCATTAGAAGCAAGAGATATTAAATTTCCTGATGAAACTAACCTGCGGGCAGAAACTCAGACTTAAACGTCGAAATTCAAGAAAACTAATGGCATACTTAAGGCTGACATCTGTGATTCTTTCGCAGCCATACAAATCTAGTTCTTGCAAACCTGAGGGGAAAAATAAATAATTATCATAAATCAGTTTCTCTGATGATATCCTTAAATTATATAATCAAACAATCGTCTGTATTTAAATATTAACATATTCTGCATACCTTTCAATCTAATAATTGAGAAACCATTTTCAACTTCTTCTCCTCTTGTTCTCAACCCCATCCCTGTGAGTCCAGCATCTGTTACTTTGCGACACAATCTCAGTTTGAGGGATCGAAGCCACACCTGGTGTTGGAAAATGGTCTGAACAGACATGTCTGTCACTGCATTGGAACAGCCCCCAAGGTTAAGATATATAAGCCTAGGAAGGTTCTCTGCTATACGACACAAAGTTCTCTCACCGAAGGAGAGTTCAGCAAGATTAAGTTGTTGCAACTGCAGATTTACAGAGGAGTAAAGTCCCCTCTCAATGCCCCCACCTGATACCTCATCACATTTTGACAGGTTTAAATTTACTAATTTCTTGAGATGACGGAGTTCTGATATGCCTGTGTTTGTTATGGTACGGCAGGCCTCTATATTGAGCGTCAAAAGGTTCTTTAGGTTGTAACAGATAGCTATGAGAGAAGGATCACCAATGCCACGACAACGACTTAGATCTAATTCAGTGAGACTCTGTTGGTATTCTGTGAGTCTGAGTATGCCTTCATTGTTCAGCTGTAGGCAACACTGAAGATGAAGTGTTTCAAGATGTAGTTCTGGTACTTCTGCTAGTTGTGACAATGCTGCATCATCAATGCCCGTGACACCAAAACTCAACTTTCTAATCTTCCCTGCTTTTGACTCAATGTGTTTTAATATATTAACGAATGTCAGAACACTTTCTGATGCCATTGTGTAGCCAGATTCTAACATGTCACCAGGGTAATATTTCTTACACAGCTCAAAATTGAAACAGATCCGACATCTTGTCAATGACAGATCTTCCAAATTGGAAGCAATTGCCATAAATCTATTGAAAAGGGCATCCGACAAATCTGAAATGAAATCAAGTCTTAGCTCCCTAAGTTTGACAAGAGTGTTACTAAGCAGAATAACATCCGATTTCTGCTCCAGAACCCTTCCTGACTTTAAAAGATCACAACAAGCCCTCACAATGAGAGTTTCTAAATGTGAGCACTTTGATAAAATATGTATAAAGGTCTTTTCTGATATATCACAAGTATCTATGGAAAGAGACTGCATTTGTGGACAGAATCTATCCCAAAATTTGGTTAATTTTCTTCCTAGTTCTACATTTTTGAACACAAAATGCAGAAATGTTCCAAGACTATTTTCGAAGACTTGTAGAGGTCTAGTGAGGTCATCTTGAAATACCACTACTTCATTCCTATGCAGTTTGTTGTATTTTGATGCATTATGCCACAAATGGCACACTTGCGAGGCACTTATTCTGTCTGACAAAGGCAGAAACTCCAGGATGTATATTATAATCTGGAATATGAAAACAGTTTAAAATATAACAATGACAACAAGGCAATGCAAAAAATTTGTTTTAGTAGAATGTTTTTAAGAGGTGACCACATAAGCTTCAACTTTGAAAAACGAAAAATTAAAGCACACGTCACAATAATAGATTCAAGGTCATAAACTACATAATCTTATGCATAACTGATTAGATGCCACTGCAGATGATGACAAAACTTACCTCAGTGGGAAGTTGAACAAATTCATCGCTATCAGTACTTCGATGCCTGCTTTCACTTGAGATCTTTATGACGGACTCCATTTCAGAATGCTGTGTGTCAGTGTGTGTGTGTGTGTGTGTGTATAATGTCAGCAATGGCATGTCGGATGCGATGATGCAAACTCTTACCGCTAGATGTCTCGTACATGAGACACTGATGGAAGTGTCAGTGGTTGTGAATTTCTAGGGGGCTTGCCCTCAACGATGTTGGTGTGTGCGCCCGCGTAATCACTTCTGTGCAAACTTTGGGGTGAAAACAACTCCCTACCAAATGGAAAAGTGTTTTGTTACATGAAGCGTGCGGTCTCACAGACTGACTGACTCCGAGCTGTCAAGCGAAACAGCTGATCCCTCACTACGCGTCATGCCACTTCATAAACTGCCTGGACGACTACAACGAAACATCCTTCACAGTTTAAAAATAGTCAAGAAATAAATGGACTTTTTGAGTTATTTTTCAGTTTTATCTGCCCTGATTTCATTCCAACTACACATCACATTAAACATCTCCGTTTTTAAAATCCACGTGGTTACGGACGAAATTAAACCAAACGAAAACATGTGAAGAAACGTCAGTGACAGTTAATTTCATCAAACTAATATGTGTAATCTGCTCATATTAATGTTGTTTTTGAGTGGTCGTTTAACTGAAAATAGCAGAAAAACAAATGGTTGTGACAGCTGTGAAGGTGTTTGTGGTTAGAGTATACATACGATGCACTGATTGTTTTGTTCATACTACGGTTATTGTTTAAGAAAGAACGGGGAATATTTGACTGTCGCTGTTTGGTGCGCAGGAGCGAACTGTGAGTTTGTGACATTTGAAAACGTATTTCGTCATTCAGCTATTGGTTTTCATTCACCGTCATGTTCGTTACTCTGTGACATTCAAACATGCTAATATTTTTTCCCTAGACAACAGTAGGTTGTATTGCTAAGATCATGAAGTCACGGATGATGTGTGAGTGTAAACGTCACTGCTTTGGTTTCGGACTGAAGTTTTGTACACAGCACTAGATGTAATCTTCCGTGTTGTTCTGGGTTGTGACCTCGTGTAGAGTCGTAGTTAGATATGAACGTTTCAGAGAAAGGTGCTGTTTCCATCTTCAAGGTTGGAGACCTCTCTCAATTCAAACAAATAACATCATCACCTTTATCAAGCTGGAGTTTGTGAGATCTGCTATTTGTGTTCCAAGATTTGTTTTGTTTAAATAACTTATGGCAAACGACGAATCATCATCATCGTCACAATCTTCAACAGCGGTAGTAGCACTTACTTGCTCCATGGAGCCGAGTCCTTTCTGATAAGGGAATGGTTAGGTTGGTCATGCCGAAACCTCACCTGAAATTTTTCTCATCTACAGAGCCCATGTAGTAATGATTGTACACAAAATTTCAGCTGCTGATGCGCTGTGCAAGGGTGCGAAAAAATTGCTCAAAGTTGGTATGTATATTTAAAATTCGCGCCACAGCGCATGCGCGTGACAGCAGCGCGCCATTCGCCGTACATTGCAGCGGAGGGCGTAGGCCAGGAGCTGAGAGGGCAGTGAAAGATTAGTCTCCGAGGAACTAGAAGCTTAACTATTGTTGTTTGCGGATAGAAGAGGTACTGAAAATGCATTCATTTATACATTACCAGTTTTCATCCCCTCGATTTCGAAACTTGATCAGGTACTCGTGGTTTGCCACGCAAAACGCTGATCTGCGGCCTCAGGCTTTTGTAACGCCAGCGCAGTTCTGTCTGTGAAGAACAGGCCAAGTTTGCGAACTGGAGGAATGTGCAACTAAACCTTTAATTCGACGTTTTTAAACTATTATTGCACGGATTTTAACTTGGGTGTGATCTTTCGCACGATAAGACCGACTGCAAGACAGGCAATGAAAATATCAGACAGAAGCCGCTGCTGGGGCCTACACATCTGCACGTTGTTAAGCAGAAAACATCGTCGACATTTCAATCCCGGCCAGCAACAACGCGTCTTTTAACAAAAACTGACACAAAGCAATTAGAACTGTGGACGAGTGTAATACAAACGTTACATAATAAATATTTTACGTTTTCTATTGGGGTGGTGTCGTCCTAACAGCGAACGTGATTGGTCGAGCAATTAAGTTCTGATTGCGATTCCCTCACACCACCCCCAACCACACACCCCTCCCCCTTCCTCTCTCGAGTCCACTAAATTTGAAGGTAACATTTCTGTACTGTGAGCTTTTTCCGCGTGCTACACCTGCTCGGTCGATACAAGTCTCAACTAACTTACCTTCGAGTAATTAAAGTTCTAAAAATGAGAACCATCTAGCACTAACAGAATTCATGGCCCAACAAACAAAATATCTCGTTTCTCTTTAATATCTGCGTTGCTACTACTAACGCTCCTCCAGATATGGAGGGCAACTTCGAATATATTCAATAAGCATTCGGGGACAGCCGACATGGAGTGGGCCTCCAGCTTAGGGGGTTGGGCGTGGGCTAACAATTTCTTCCCGTAAAATTAATAAATTGTTACGAAATTTTACACATGACCTCGGACTTGGACGAACCGTTTGGAACACCTGGGCGTAGGTGGGAGGATAATATTAAAATGAATCTTAAATAATAGGATGCGGTGTTATGGACTGGATTCATCTGGCCCAGAATAGGGACCAGTGGCGGGCTCTTGTGAACACGGTAATAATACATTTTGGGGAATTAATGATTGGCTGAGCGGTCTTTTTCTTCTCAGGAAGGACTCGGCTCCATGGAGCAAGAAAGTGCTACTACCGCTGTTGAAGTTGTGACGATGATGATGATTATTCGTCATTTACCATAAGATATTTAAACAAAAGAAATCTTGGAACACAAATAGCAGATCTCACAAACTCCAATTTGATAAAGGTGATGATGTTATTTGTTTGAATTGAGAGAGGTCTCCAACCTTGAAGATTGAAACAGTATGTTTCTCTTAAACGTTTATATCTAACTACGAGTCTACACGAGGTCACAACCCAGAACAACAACAACATTCTCTTGGCCGTGAGAACTTAAAAGAAATCACAATGAGTAGCTCAGAATGCCTCCGTGCGCCGTGGTCTAAATGCGTTTGCTGAAACTCGCAGAATCAAACTAAGCAAAAATGTTGAAGTAGGCTTATACATAGGACATACTTAAAGACAACAGACAAGCAGACGAAACTAAGAAATACCAGTGTTAAACATCTGAATTTCAACTTCATCTTAATATTTAAACATCCAGCACGTACCTCAAAGAAAACACAACCCACAATACTACAAAAATGCTTGTTGATGCTCTTTAGAAGAATTATTGCCGTCCGCTCGAAGAATCACATGAAACCATAAATACAGCCTGTAGGTAAAATTTAGAACTGTCGATTGAAAGAGCAGGTCTGGCATACTGTTATCAGTAGGATTTAAAAGTTAATTAAACGTAATATAGATTCAATATTTCAGCCACTTCATCCACACATTGTCATTCGTAATATAAAATTAACGATTTGCCGCAAAGAACTTCAGTTTGGAAATAAACCGTAATTAAAAATTGTGTTTGTACCACATTTAAAATATCGATATAAAACGACATGAAACTTCGGAAATTAAGTGCAGTGGCTCCTCGAACCTTCATGCCACAGTGCTCATGCTGCCTGCACGACAAATCTCTGTTCCTGATAAAGCATTACTAAAGTCGAAGCATGTATTTTTACAAATAATTGTAGATAACGTGAGGTGGCTTCATAAAGATTTCTAAAAAAAAATATAAGCCTGAAGACTGTAACACTTAGGCTACAATAAAAACAAATACAAACATTCAGATTTCGTACAGATTGATTTCGGATTTTAAACAGTGCACTAATAAATGTAATTCTGCAAACCCTCCCTCACTGGGAGAGCTCGCAGTTCGAATGCAGCCAGGAAGAAGTTGATCAGTTTAATCAAAGTCTTATTAAATGTTGTCAAAACTACAGTGAACTAAGGGAGTGAATAAAATACTAGGGAACAGCTGTGTTGCCACATATATTTTGTTAGATTCTTGTTTTCCATTTTCTTTCTTGAAAGTCAGTTGTCATTGGTGTTTAGTATCTGGGGAGTGTTTGCACTGAAGCAATTGAAACTGAACCAAATCAGGTCACACCGGACTTGAAACTTCCTGGTAGTCCCTCTGAACCAACTCTTGGTTGCTGAGTTCATCATTAAATTATATTCCAGATCGACTTTTCCTACTGAAGCAGATGAAATGGCCTCAGGTGTGAGTAGCAGCGAGTCCAAAGAGACTCTAGTTGTGACACAACCTGAAAGAGGTGGATATTTCAGTTGAATGTGAAATGCCAAGTTCAAGAACAGTTGCTTCAAACTTCAGTTGAGTTGTCGTAGTGAGAACACTCCATAAGAAGTGTGAATGTGTTTGTTGAACAAACTGTTGCATGGAACTGACTGCTGGTGTTATTTTGTTTTTCTTCTTTTTGTGAACAGAATGTGAATTGAATGGCGCAAGAATCAAGTGACCCATTTGCTTCTACACCCAAACGTGAACCTCATGCTGCTCCATTCAAAGACCAGCTGAGATACTTACGTCATCCGTTAACCAATATTTCTACAATTTCATGTGTATCCTGACAGTGGAACTCCGTGTCGATGTTGGTATTCTAGATTGTTAAGCCATGTAACTGCTTACACTTAAGAGAAACTACTGCCTACATCATCAGCCCTGACAATGGTGGGAGTAAACACTTCATAGGAACTTTTGTCTCCCTACAAGTTCTCACAGCATTTTCTGGCATCAACATATTCAAAATGCTGTTAGAACCTCAAATTTCACGTACTTAAACTCTGTACATCATTTCACCTTTGCAGTGTTGCATAAAAGTGCACTGCAGTCTGTAATCTCACATTCCGAAATATGTAAACATTATTCCAGTCTCTTCCATACTGTGTCAGATGTCCTTCCAAGGACATCTTGGTTGTTTCTGAGGCCTCTCATTTGTTTCAGTTCCAGTTATCTTAAAAATGTCTGTGTCTTTTCATTAGTTTTATTCTGTTGAAACCATCAGCTCTTAATATTTTTCATTATCCGTTAATTTCAACCGCCTGTGTAACCACTTACAGTTATGCCGACAAACACAGTTGCAGTACTTATGGTTTCAACAGTCTCAGATCATATTTTTGTTCTCGTCTTAGTATCGGTTACTGAATTTAGTGACTCAAAACACAAGGTTTGTGCCGTCATGCGCCATGCGCTGGAATGACAGAGAAGAATGGACTGTTTATTTCTCAGTGCTCTGAGTTTTTACCCAGCAATGATATTTTGTGTGAGGTCTGCTTAATTTTTTGGTTTGCCCCATTCAGTGCTATGGCTAATTTTCAACAATATCAGTAGCTCGGACTACTGTTAGTTTCAAGGTTTTAATGAAGAAGAGAATGTAAAAAATACACGGGCAGTTTTTGTGTATGCTGTTCAGGAAAGGCAGCCTTAAACTTATGTATGTAAAATTTCTCACTTATGTAGTAGCAGTAATTTTGTAGAAAAGTTTTCTGTATTTCTCTTCTACAGAATTTTCTGTGTCAGGTTTTGTCTTCTTCATTTCCCTGGTTTTTGTTAGAAAATTGAGAAGTGTGTCATGTTCATTTTGCACGTGACTTTGAATTTCTCTTATTTTGTGAATAAAATCTATGCCCAGACCTGTCTGTAATGTATGAACCAAAATGTAAGAATTTGCGAACACAGAAAGAAAGGGTTTGAGCAGAAAGACCTGTTACTCTCATGAATGTACCTCATGACAAAATGAAAATCAGAAGTTTCATCCAATATTAGGTGGTTCTTGAATTTGTCTTGAAATGCCAACTAGCAACACTTCATGGAGGGCTTTTAACAAATTATTTTGAATGGCCAGTGATGTGCCTTTGCAAAACGTCATTCAGCAGAGGTTCATAATGTTCTAGCAGTTTCGAAATATTCTTTACAATTACTTCTGTCAAGGGGCAACTCAGATAATTCATGACCTCTAAATGGTAGTTCTTGATCTGGCAGCAGACAAGTCATGTCACCCATTTCAATATTTCTTAATTTTTATAAACTCCATTATTATATTCTGAACTACTAAATGTAAGTTGGAGCTCCAGAAGCTCATACTTTCTTTGGAGACTTAAATAAAGAATGACCTGCGTGTACTGTACATGTTTTGCGTAAAATTCGTGTTTTTCTTTTCTTTTCATGAAGCATGTAAGTCATAAGTTTGTTAAAGGCCCCCGAAGTCCAAAACATTTCAACATTTTTGGAAGATCAATCATGGCCAGCAAATCAGTTTCTCTCAGATTGTTGCAAGCTGTTAACCATGGGTAAAAATGATATTGCGAAACAAAAGTTCCCAGTGTACATATTGTGTTCCTTATATTCACTCTCAGGGTTTTATATAGGTTGGTAATGTCTCCCATGTTTTAATGTTTTTAGTTTCTCCATGAATTTTCTTCTTGACAATAGTTTTTCTAAAAAACATTGACTAACATTTTTATCTAGTTTCCACAAACTTCAAATGGTCGTCCACTGTCACTTCAGTTGTGTTTATGAAAATTGCAGTTTGTTGGTGATTTTGGTACAATTCACTACTTCTTCAGTTCATGTTGAGGTCAACCATTTTTTATTTAAAAGAATGGTAAAGACCTTTCTTTTTCTTATACGTTTCTTATATTCACAATTTTTTAATATTTTCATTTGCATTTTTCTCGTGCGAGTGTTTTGTAGCCACATCAGCATCAATTAGATATTCACCTTTTATAGCTTAAAGTCGCCTAAATAATATTTGAACATTCAGTGGTAAATCAAAGAAGACAACTCAGCCATTACAAGGGTTAATGTTTTTGAAGTAAATAATCGCTGTTTACACTGCAGAACTCTGAATTCTTTATTTTTAAAGCAGATTGTGTTTGTAGGTGTCACTAGGTCTGTTCCGTTTATGTGTTAGAAAGTTGCACTACATGGCGTAATGATACTTCAATTAACAAAGTTAACGTGCTTTGTGTGTTACCTACTCAGCTATGAGTATAAGTACTTCGATACTGGGAGTGCCGTGAATAAAACACGTTAAACAGATCTTTATCTAACATTGGCTGAGTCTTTTAAATGAGGTGAATTATGCAGTGACAGTGCGTGTTAATTTGATTTTGCGTATTCAAATGACTTGTGTCTTTGATGTCCGCACGGAATAATTAGTCTGTAGTACCAGATGATGCTGTAAGTGTAAGTGAAATATTTATTAGTGTTGTGATTTTAGATCTTGGTGTTTCATAGTGGCAAGTCAGATAATAATTATTTTGTTATGGTCATTAAAGAGGACTAATTGTTTATATTTATAAACATGCAAGCCGACTCCAGTGAGAAGTTAGCAGAACAGAGCTAGGTTTTCGTACCTGCATAATAAAATAAAAAGTAAAAATTGTTTGCATCATTACAACCTCAAATTCTAATAGAACCAAAGATAACTGGTAATAAGACAAATGCAGAGGAGTGCGTTGTTAAACTGTGGGCCAAATTAAGCAAGTCGTACATAAGCGAAAAGTGATTAAAATTTTGAGCCTTTTCGTTTGTTTTGGATCTCCAACAAGAGCATGTATTCTAAGTTTCAGTCATGTAGCATAAGTAGCAGCGATCATCTGTTATCTTGAGAATGTTGAAATAAAAAATGTTCCCCCACACCAGAATATTATTGCTAAATGTTTCAGTACACACACTCGTGTATTTGCGATACCAAGTTAAAATATTCTGTCTTTTTTTATTTACATTTATTCAGCATGCCCCATTACAAGATTGCGATATTACATGCATTAATATATAGCACGTTAACAGATTACACAACTCTAATATCATGATCCATTGACACCGTTTGCACCTATGTTCCTGTGCTAAACTGTATTATAATCAATGGATTTAATGAATCTTCTTTCTTCTTATTATTTATATTTACTATAAAAATTTGTGATTCCTCGTTGTCTTTAAGAAATGACGTCATCAACAATGTCAACAGATAATTGTTTACTCGGCATTGTTGTGGAACACAACAATGCCGAGTAAACAAATACCGCTTCACAACAAAGAGATCAAAAACTATCAAGCCAGTCGCATTATCACTGCTCCAGCAGCACATCGCATTCTTGAATATTGACTGACAGTTGGCCTAAAACATCAGAAAAGTGAAAGAAGACGTTATCAAGTATTTGAAGTACCAAATCCAACAACCGCAACAAGGTAAAGTGATACTCATTCGATATATTACGATTACGAAAACTATTATGATCGATTTTAAGACGAAGATTTGCAAGGATGGGGCTGGACGTAGAAAGTTTACTGACCAAGACCAGTTGGCCTCTGAACAGCGACGTAAAGAAGTAAAATATCAGATAGAGACAGCGGGGTTAGTTTAGTGTGTTACTTAAGATTTTAAAACACAACCAACCCCCCCCCCTTCGGGGGGGGGGGGTTGGTCAAGTGTTTTAATCCCCATTCGGGAGGAGTTTAGTTTCTTACTCAAGGTTGGTTGCGTTTAAAAAATTGACGCCCCCCCCCCCCGAGGAGCTCCGAGAGGAGCGCTCTGCTCTAGTTTATTAGAATGTCCCAAATATTTCTGAACAAGTGCTTCATGCAACACTGGTCATGTGCCACCATTCTTGGCTATTGCATTTATTAAATTACGTCTTGGTTGTTGTAGTTTTTCGCAGTCATAGATGAGCTGATCCACTGTTTGTGCTGCTTTCAGACATGAGCATCTTGGGTCGTCAATGATCCCAAACCTGTGTAGATATGATTTGTTTTTGCCATGTCCAGACATTATTGCTGTCAGTTCGGGACTTATTACAATATTTAGCTTCATTGTTTGTCACACTGACGGGAACAATTTCTTGCACGCTGCTCCTTTATTGATGGCGCTCTACTCATTTTGCCATTATATAATTCCTCCCTTCTTTGTTTCTTTAATAATTGTACTTTTAGGCTTCTTTGCATATACTACATTTCCACCATCTTCTGTTGCTGCCTTCGCTAATCTGTCTGCTATTTCATTACCGAAAATTCTGATGTGTGCTTTGATCTACCCAAAATGAATAGTCCAATTTTGATCTTTGAGATTCCTTGATCTTTTTCTTTACAAAGCCATGTTTGAAGTTGTTTTTTAGTAGATCGAGAGAAACTGGACTATCTGTGTACACCGCTACTATTCTTTCCTCAATGCTGATTTCCCTTAAAGTTGTTACTGCATCCAAGGCCTCTAGAATTCTGATCTGTTCCGCTTGATTGTTTGAGCAGTGATCATGTAACTTGGTTTTTAAGCTCACCTTTCCCTGGTGTTTACTTCCATCTGTATAGATTTCCACAGTGTATTTATTTAAGTCTTTCACTTCATCAAGAGTTATTCTTTCCGCTGGATGAGACCATTCCTTCTTGTTTAATGGTGCTTCGTACTCAGTAGAGTCATCTTTCAGTCCGTGTATAGTTTTATATATCTGCACTAAATCTTCGATAGTAATGCAGATAGGATATTCTGTCTTCCCGGTCTTTTCGAAGTGTGCATTTGTCAGTAGTGAGCGACCAGCCCACTGCCTCCGCCAAATTTCTACTCAATCCTTATCTTTGTCTGCTATAGCCATCTAGTAGGAATCAGGAGAGACTAGTGTGAGAAATAGCCGGGGAGTTTTGCTTAGGAAACATCTCGTTCATTGTTTTTTGTGCCATAAATCTATGGCATGGGACCGCCGGCTTTACTTCCCTTCCAAAGGAAGTTGTGCTATGGATTTTTATCACCCCTTAAAATTCCATCAACATCAGCAGTTTTTGAACTCGCGTACCTTGGGTCCAGTGGCGACGACATTAACCACTAGTGCACTGAGGACGACAAGTTCGTTGAAATATTACTTTGCCAAAATAGTAAAAGGAAAGTTTATGAACATGTTTTTTATTTAATATTCTTAAATATATTAATTAGAAACAATTTAACTATTTAACAAAAAATAAACAATTTCACTATTTAAACAATTGAGCTATTTTACAAAGAACTAAACTATTTCACTATTTAAATACTAACGTATTTAACAAAAACTAAATAATTTAATTATTTAACAAATGTGAACAATTCAGATATTTAACAAAAAACTGAACAGTCTAACTATTTAAATACTAAACTATTTAACAAAAAATAAATAATTTTACTATTTAAACAATTGAACTATTTTACAAAGAACTAAACTATTTCACTATTTAAATACTGAAGTATTTAACAAAAAAACTAAATAATTTATTTATTTAAAAAATGTGAACAATTCAGATATTTAACAAAAAAACTGAACAGTCTAACTATTTAAATACTAAACTATTTAACAATAAATAAACAATTTCACTATTTAAACAATTGAACTATTTTACAAAGAATTAAACTATTTCACTATTTAAATACTGAAGAATTTAACAAAAAACTAAATAATTTATTCATTTAACAAATGTGAACAATTCAGATATTTAACAAAAAGTTGTCAGTGGAACCACGGTTCCGGAGAATTTTGACGTAAATACGTCTATAAGGAAAGGAAGTTTATATATTGGCTTTATTCTAAATGTTTCCTTTATACATGTTTTACAATTCAGTAAAGTTTGATTAAGACATTGATTATTGAACTTCAATTAGTTACGCTTAAATTGGGTCTATGGTAGCTGAAATATGTTATAAAATTTGTACAATTTAGAGTATCAACATATCGTGCAAACACCATATCTATACAAGATTTTGATCTAGTAGTACTACATTCAGGATTTGACATCAACATTAAGCCAAACGTTTCCTCCATAAATGTGACAAAGCTTTGATTTTCCTCCTTCTTTAAATCAATGTTAAAATCTCCTGTCAATATTATCGGCATTGTATTAGGATCTTCAGTGGCCTTAACTGAAAACATCTTTGTATAATTTCTCAAATGACTCAAAATAAATCGCTTACAATCATCAATAGGCGCGTGGTTACAAATATACAGGGTTACAATTAAAACATTTTCACCATTGACCATACATTGTGCCGCACAGATATAACCTCTCTTTTCAGCTGCAGCTATTCTGTAATCTTCTCCATCCTCCTTAGGTAGTTTCTTCAACAGATATGGGGTAGCCATGGTAGTTGCTCCATGTTTCTCGTACATAGCCACTCCGCCTGCTTTTTGTTCGTCACGCATAATTTGCGTGATGCATTTATAACCTTCCAAATTTACAGTTTCGTTGTTGTGCATCCACGTTTCGGTGAGCGCCAGGATATCGGTATCAGTTATCACTGTATCCGTTGCTATGTCTTCCACATGATTTTTTAAACTCTGTACGTTTAGAGTGGTCATTTTTAGATCACGAAAACCAGCACTCCTTATGAATGCTCTCACCGATGTAGTCAACGTGGGCAGTATGTGTGTTTCTAACCGCCTCAGCTCAGTGCGCAAGTCCTCTACCTTCGGGTTGTTTGTTCCTTTGGCATGATAAAACACAAAGTCGTTGTTTCTGCTTGTGATGTACAAACCGTCCAACGATGTAACGCGAGACAGGGCAACGTACACCAACTGATGATCTAGACTCTTGTTGTAGTTGAATACAATTTGTTGAAACGTACCACCCTGCGACTTATGAACCGTTAGAGCACCAGCTTCAACTAACGGGAATTGTAATCTTTTACATTTAAGTTGCCCGTTTTTAAATGTGATTGTACCATTTCGTCTATTTAATGGTGTCCAATCATATTTTAGTACGTTTGGTTTTGAAGCTACTGTAGCACGACACTTTATTCTAGCCCTTTGTCCCGCAGTTTTGGGCTCAACATGCAACCACAACCCCTGCACACGAGCGGGATGATCAGGATTGTATTCAATGTACGTTAAAGTTGCCATACTACCGTTAACCAAACCATCCTCTACATCCACGTTGCTAGTAATCATATAAGGTTTCCCAACGCACAGCTTGATCACAAACGGCAATCCTCCCGTTTCAGCAACATTCATCTTGTGCAACTTCGTGCGCATGCTAGTCAACTGTTCTCGGTTTTGGTACCCGCTAAAAACATCGTCTGCCAAACAATCTACAGCAACGTCTGTACTAAACACCGTCTTATTAAACTCCGAAACGTCTTCATTGCGATGGAATAATGTTATGGCTCCAGGAGCATCCAACATGGCTTGTTCAGGAGTTGTAAAACGGCTTTCTATCAGGCCCTTCTCTTCGGGCACAAGACGATCGCCGTTTCCAATTTTGGTTAGTATGTTAGAAAATTGTATGTCACTTTGCCTCATTACTTGCATCAGAGGAAAAAACGACAGCGATTGCCACAGATTAGCACCAGCCAAGGAATTTTTGTGAGGCTTGTATATGGCTTTCGCATTTACAGGTGGTAATTGTCGAAGATCTCCACAAAATATTACATTCATTCCCCCAAATGGTTTATCATATTCATTACATATTGTCTGTAATCTCGCATTTATGGTGTGTAAAATATCAGCTCCAATCATGCTTACTTCGTCCACGAACAACATTTCAACGTTATGAAATGCCGATCTGTACATTTGCAACGCCTCCCTACTAAGTCCCCCTTGCTTTCTTGACATGGCAATTCTAAACGCAGAGTGAACTGTAGTACCACCTACAGCAACTGCAGCCTTTCCTGTGGATGCACATGCAACATATGCGTTTTTTAAAACATTGTGTTGCTCGCAAAACCTATTATATGTTTCCATCAGTAATTTTAGAGTAAACGTTTTACCACATCCAGCAGGCCCCGTTAAGAATATCTGAAGCGGTTCTGCTTCCCCTCCCATGCTAATCCGATGTATAGCCTCCAAAACTAGCTCTCTTTGCTCGCGATTTGTACATCGAGCCATCCCACAATAGGCTTCGTTAGACATAACATTTTCCCTTCTTTTCACAACGTATGAAAGAGTGTCGGCATCAATTATTTGTATGTCGTCGTCGTTATTTGACATCTCTTTATGCAATAACACATCGTCCTGTGGTACATTCCATTCAATTCGTTTTTCCATTTCCACGTATAGTTGCTTACAATACTCCATTGTTTTGTAGATGTCTAGGTCTGACTCGTAGCGTTTTCTACCCATCATAATAAAATCTTCATTGTTGTTTTATATATCTACAAACTTGTTTCTATCCAATACGTCCAACATCTCGTCTTTAAACGGCCAGTACAACAAAACCATCTCTCGTTTGTAGTTAATGATGTCACTCATATCGTAATTAGTATATCGAATGATTCTAGGGACATCTCTGAATCTGTACGTTCCATCTGTACTTGCCGTATACATTGCTGCAAAGTCTGCCAGCGCAACATTTTCCATGGAGTCTATAGGACGTTTTTCATACTTTTGTATAATATTATCATACCATACATCAGTAGAATTGTCATCGAGATTTTCTTGTTCCATCTGTTTCAGTGTTTTTCTACACTTTTGTCTCTCGTGAGGCCAACATGTGGGAATGTATTTGACAAATCTGCTTGATTCCGACATATGTTGCCTCATCAAGTACCACGATGCTTCCTGGCTACTCATCTCGACGCTACATTCAAACTCACCTTCTTCAATAGTTCACAGTAGTCTTGGTCAGGGTAATCCTGTTGCAGCTGAATCATCTCTCTATGCAAGTTGCTTATGCCTTGGTTCGTCTTATTCACATACTCCACAACATAAGAAGCACATGAATATTCTTCAAGTATGAATTGTAGGTCCATATTGGAATTCAAGATTTCAGCAATCCACGGATTAAACGTGTTCGTCCAGAGCTGCGTCATGTTGCGCTTTACAAGCACCGTGGGTCTTTGAATTCTGGCTCTTATTATATTTAAGTACGTCTCCATGTCCAATTCTTGATCGTCCAAGAAGCATTCCAGAGTGTCAAAGTTTCTATTTTCCAAAACCTCACGTAGCTTCGATGATCGACTCTTGTAGATTTCTCTCCTGCCATCTTCAGCACTCATCGGAAGAAGAACCATGGTTTTATCCATTGGCCAATATGGAATATTAAATCTACAACCCCATCATTCTTTTTATAACATGTGAACGTGTGACTTTGCACTTGATTGTTGTATGTGGATAATGATTCTTCACTAACGGAACATAACTCATCTATTAAAGAAATGGTTTGTGGCATTTTTTCAGAAATTTGTTCCCTCGGATCATTGTCCAACCATATCAAGATGTGTGCATGTGGACTGCCTCTGTGTTGGAACTCAATTCTCTTGAAGTAATCCACGATGCAATATTTACCAAACGGACTATTCTTTTTTAACTGCAATACATGCATAATTACCTCAATCAACTTATTGAAGTAAGCAACGCATGTTACTGAATCCTCGTTTACCAAGGTCGTTCTTTGTACACATGACAATTCTTTCATAGGGTCTTTTACATCTGTACCATGTTTTAAGCGATGCAGTGCATTTAGCAATATGGGCCAGCGAATTTCATTTGCGCTCATTGTTAAAAACATGGTAGGTTTTCCCAATTGCCTTATCATGGCAAATACTTCTCGCTTCCTCTGAGCTCAGTAGTGTACCGAATTAGGTATGGACTTTAGAAACGATAGGTTTTTTTCTACGCACGTTTCTAAAAATTCCTTATCTTCAATCATCTTTCTTGTAATGTTATCTGTTTCTCCTATACATTTGAACGTGTCGTGCAAGCCTTCGCTAACTCGCAACCGCATTATTTTCATTGCCATATATAATATATGTTGAGGTGTTACACCTCTTCTGTCGCTACGGCGAATTTCGCTTGTTGCCATCATGAATGGTGTTACCTTGTGATGTTCTTTAAATTGCCTCGATCTTCCTAAATAGATGCCTGGAAATGACAACTCTTCTGCATGTTCATCGTATATGATGGATAAGGGTGTCTTATTTTGTGCAGGAGCAATTTCCAAGTACTTATCCTCATTCCACAAGAGAGTTTGCTGTTGAGCTAGCAGCAATTCTACATCACTTGGCAATCCTATGTCTTCTATCCATTTATTTTCTTCTTCATTAGTTTCTTGTTTTTGGAAAAATGCATCGTTAATTGTAATCTTGTAATGTTTGTATAATGGAGTATTAATCAAATAAGTAAGCCAACGTTTTATGGTATCTTTCTTCACATTTCCTTCCAGATACGTAGATTTGTGGATCAAGTTTCTCTTTGTATGGACGTTGAAAGTGTAATCATCGTCCAATTCTCTAGGTAGTAGCGTTACCATATTATTAACATCTACTGGAACATTGATTACTTGTCCCAGTATCCCAAATGCACCCAATTGATGTCTTAACCTCCTAATTTGCATAAATGGTAGTCTAGGAGATATTAATCTTTCGCTTATGCAATCTAGAGGAGGCAAATCAGTGGGGTATGGTGGATACACAATCCATTACTCCTAGACAATATAGGTATTTGCTGCTTATTTAAAGATAGCCAGCATGTTGTGCATACCTTAAATTGGAATACATTTTCATTTACAAACTCTGTACTCAATATATCTAAATGGCTATCAGTAACTTGTTTCAAATCTTTTTCAAACCATAACCGATCACATACTTTGCAAGCGTATCCAAATCTATTTTCATTAAAATGCTTATGAAAATATTCTGTTGCATTTTCATACCTTGGTTGTGCGATTCTTGTAGGAACACTTGTACCTGCTAATGATGTGGAAGCATTAACTTGCACTAATGGCTTATTGCGATTTCTATATTCCGTCACACGTTCAGCATTAGTTTTTGGTATTTTTTTTTGGAATCTCAGGATCATTACTTGATAATAATTGCTCCTTGCGATTTCTATATTCCGTCACACGTTCAGCATTAGTTTTTGGTATTTTTTTGGGAATCTCAGGATCATTACTTGATAATAATTGCTCCTTGCGATTTCTATATTCCGTCGCACGTTCAGCATTAGTTTTTGGTATTTTTTTGGGAATCTCAGGATCATTACTTGATAATAATTGCTCCTTGCGATTTTTGTAATCCCTTATACGTTCAGCATTAGTTTTTTTGGATTTTTTTAGAAACTTTAGGTTCATTATTTAATACCTCTATGTTTTTACGTTTTCTGTACTGTCTCATATATTCTGTTTTATGGAGTCTTTTATCTTCACTGTCATCCATCTTGTACTTACGCAACAAACTGACGCAACAACAGATTACCTAATAATTATTATATAGATATTGTAAAACATTTTTACGAGCACAAAATTATCTACTCCACGACGCACTTCATCATATAAACAACGTTTCCTAGGTAATCATGTTGTTTATTTGTTGATGACGTTTCCTAAGTAACATAACAATGAAGTTACAAATTTTCGTTTCCCTTTTTCGTTACATTTTTGCCGAATGACACTGACCCTAAAATATAGACGTATTTACGTCAAAAAATGCAACCAACTTCACTGTCACAAAATTCACTAAAGCACATTAGGCCATTCAGGCCAGACAGTTATAAACCTAGGTGCACTTAAAAGCATGAAATTTTTCTGCAGAGGTTTTAACAACTCATTTGTAGTTCGGTCTATTAGAGTACTTTTAGGGACGTGTGTCCGCAAGCAAATAGCAATTACTAACCACAAGAGCACAGTCGACCTCTTTTAACAGAATTATTGAGCCAATAGTTTTAACACTGTGAAAAGTCCCTTAAACATTAATAATCATTTGCCTTTAATCATGATTAAACTTCTTATTTAAGCTTGTGAAATGAAAACAGTAAAAGAAGCGTAGGGAACTTTTGAGTAGGCCTTGGCTTGCGAAATAAGAGATGAAATAGCTAATAGAGCCGTCTCAGTTGCCGCGCGGTCTGAGTCGTGGGCCTTGTGCCACTTGGTCGCTGGGACCGTGGGTTCGAATCCCACTCATGTTCTTTGTATACCCTGCTCATATGTTGTTTTAGGGGTAACAACTGTAAGCTGGAAAGCCTAGGAGCTTATTGATGCTGTGGAATATAGCCAAGGTGAGAAGGCTCGTAAGCCAAGTGAGTAGATAGTGTCCATCCATCGAGATGTTGGCATTGTCAATTAGAGTTGTTGGAAAATGTCCCGTACTTTTTGCGTTATTATGCATTCTTTGCCATATGTGTATAAAATGCACGTTTACTGCCCCTTCCTTCCTTCGCGGGTTGCTGCTCGAGAGCTTCTGGGTAGATGCAACTTCCTAAAATATGGTAAAGGATAAGAGAATATGCTACATTTGTTAAGATATGTGAGAATAGAGGTTAATATGGCAGTGAGGACGATAATGTTGTCCTTTTCAAAAAGTTCGCAATAGTCATAAATGACGAAAATAAATAGTTTCCAAATTTTTGAAAAAATTCTGAAGTTGAAATTTTTTAAAAATTTTAGTTCTGTAAGTTTTTTGGACAATTTCCAAAAAATTAAAATTTTCGAAAATTTTGAAAAATGTGAAGAAAAAAATTCAAAATTCTCCCCACCCTATCCCTGCCAAAACCGGTTTCTGACGTGCCATGTCTCTAACGAACCAGGTCTCTACACGAGCCACCCGCTGTATGACCCGGTATCTGCCGGGCCAACTCCTCAAAGACCGGGTCCCGCAGAGACCGGGTGAGGTAGAGACCTAGTCCGGCAGAGAACTGGCGAGAAACAATCCGAGTCTGGCACAGATCGTTTCTGGTAGGGATCGGATAGGGAAAAGTTTGGGAAAAAAATCAAATTTTTCAAAAGTTTCGAAAAATGAGGATGCCGGAAATTGTCTAAAAAGCGCACAAAACCAAAAATTTTCGAAAGATTTAAAAAATTTAGAGGTTAAAATTTGTCAAAACGTTTTACTCTTGTGCGTTTTTCGGACAATTTCCAGCATTTTTTATTTTTAGACAATTTTTTTTCTCAAAATTCTCCCCACCCGATTCCTGCCACAACCGGTCTCTGCCGTACCATATGTCTGACTAACCAGGTATATCTGCCGGACTCGGCCTGCTGGATCCGTTCTCTGTCGGGCCGTCTCAAATACCGGGTCCTGCAGAGAACGGGTGAGGCAGAGACCGAGTCCGGCAGAGATCGATTATGGTAGGGATAATTCTGAAAAAAAAAAAAATTAGAACTCAGAAAATGTTGGAGATTGTCTAAAAAGCACACAAATCCATATAATTTCGAAATATTTGTAAATTTTTGAACAATTTCCAGCATTTATTGAATTTTCGATTTTTTTTTTCGAAATTCTCCTCACACGATCCCTGCCAGAACCGGTCTCTGCAAAGACATGGTTCTGCAGAAACCGGGTGAGGCAGACCGAGTCTTGAAGAGACCGTGTCTTGTGCAGTCCTGGTTTGGCAGAGAGTCCTCGGCAGAGAACGGTGAAGCAGGTAAGGGGTGAGGTTGAGTCGAAGTCTAGGGCAGACAGAGGGACGCAGAGACCGGTTTTGGTAGGTATCGGGTAAGGAAAACTTTTTAAAAAAATTATAATTTTTCAAAATTTTCGAAAAATCATAAAATTACGGAAATTGTCCATAAAGCGCACAAAACCGAAAAATTTTTAAATAATTTGAAAACAATTTAAGTTGAAATTCTTCAAAAAAATTTAGTTTTGTGCATTACAAAATTTTAGAAAATTTATCAAAATTCTGCCCACCCGATTGAGCATTAAGGACAATGGCGTCGCACCAACGTGCTTCCAACATTACGTAAGACAAACGGTCACTAACAAATTCTACTCTCTTCACTGCTGCCCTAATTCTGTTATGAACAAATAAACTCGTCCCTAACTGATGATTGTCATTCCCCTTTCCATAGAAAAATGTGAAATTGTCCACAGTGATCGTGCCCTCCCCCACCCATCGCACTTCCTGCACTGCCACTAAGTCTAACTTATAATTCTCTAATTCCCTACTCACTGATTTCAGTGCCTCAGCCTTATAGACACTCCATGTACAAATCCTTTTTCAATAGACATGGTCATGCCAAAGAATCGTCCTGATCCGAGGGTTGGTTAATGTGTTCGCAACAATGCTTTTCTGGGTGAAAGGTTGTTAGCCTTGTGCCCAACCCCCAACCTGGAGGACCAGGGTATTACTCTTAGTCTGGCGCATCGCCATAGATCTGTCCGGCTTGGGTGACCATACCATGAGCCGAAGCTCCGTCCGGCATAGCCCCATGGGTCATTTAAGCACGCTAGCCTCCTCATTACCTTTGACAAGGTGGTGATACCTTCGAGAAGGCCACGGTCATAACGTCATTTATATTAGATGTGTTATTGATAACTTCACTGTTTTCAGGTTTGTGGAATAAAGTGGTCTCCAGATGGCAGACACCTAGCTAGTGGTGGAAATGACAATATGCTGTACATTTGGCCAGTTGTTGCAGGACGAGCTTACTCACAACACCAACCTTTATACTCTCTCAGGTAAGTGGATACTTGATGATGTAGTTTTGTATTTGCGAGATGAGTGGACGTTGTACTCTATCATATTAATTCCATGAAAATAATAAAATGCGATTGTAGACATATATTGGATCTTGAAACTGTTCTAGTATTGCTAACTTGATTGTATTTTACTCAAACATTCTTGGGCTGTCAGTCACATCAGTTGATTAAAAATCACCAGTGTTTCAGGGACCTTCTCCTTCTCCATGATCATTGCTCTAGACACACAAATGATTTTCACAAGGGAATGACAAACATGTTTTCAGTTTAGTAGAATTGCACTGCAAAAATTGTGACATTCCATTCCAATAGAGAGATGCTTATTTTCCTGCTGTGTTATAATTTCCAGTGTTTGTTTGTAGTGCACATCAAGCAGCTGTGAAGGCATTGGCAAGCGGTGGTGGAACAGGTGACAGATGCATTTGCTTTTGGAACAGTAATACTGGTTGTTGTTTCAACACCATCGACACTAAGTCTCAGGTAAGACCTGGATATTTGCTGTATTTAAGACCCCTTGACTGCCATGACTATAGAAAGTACATAACTGCTTAGGCTGATGCACTGTTAAATTTGGTAGGTACAGAGGCACATCTATAGTCATTAAAGTGAATAATTATTTTTTTATTTAAAAATCTAGGCAGCCATGATGGTTTCTCTTCCATGACATTTAACTTAGATTCTTTCATTTTTTTTTAATTTTTAATCCTATCTCTTTTAGTGTTTCAGGCTTTGCTTCTTAAAAATTGAATCTCTGCTGCCATTAATCTAGTAGTTCAAGATTTTACTATTTAACATAAGAATTATGATCCTTTTGGGCAGAGCAATGGACCTGTCGTAAGACAGAACACTTAATAATAATAATAATAATAATAATAATAATAATAATTTATTGCCCGCTCTCTCAAGGCTAAGTATCACACACTGAACAAGAATACGCTGCTGACCATCAAGCAGCACTCTCTGGACAAAATACGGGCACTAACCGCGGACAGGAAGAAGTTAGTGAAACGTTATAGGGCCGTAAAGGAGAACACCATCTTTCGTGTATGCCCTTCCCGTCTCTTCAGCAAGAACACTCCAGTCGTTCATACCCCACCAACAGCAACGCAGGTCGAGTCATTCTGGAAGAAACTCTACGAAACTAGATTTCCGTTGAACATAGATTCTCCGGCCATTGGTCTCTTTAGGCAGTTCTGCGATCGCCATTTAGAGGATGATGATGTGCCCCTAGTGATCACCGAACAAGATGTGAAACGTGCCTTTACTGGCAAAAAGAATTTTTCTGCTCCTGGAATAGATGCCATCAATAATTTTTGGTGGAAAACTTTCACGAGCACACACAAACATTTATCTCGTATCTTTACATCTTTTTTGTGTGGTACAGAGCCCATTCCACCTTGGTTAACAGAAGGGCGCACCGTTCTTATTCCGAAGAAAGGAGATTTGTCTAATCCGGAAAACTACCGACCTATTACCTGTCTTAATACTGTATACAAGGCGTTCACCTCCATCTTGAACGAACGCATACTGCACCATATTGACCCTATCTGGAAAGAGGTATATGAGCAGCGGGGTTCGAAACGTGGCATTGCAGGTTGCAAGGACAATCTGTTGATTGACAGATGCATCTGTCAAGATGCGGTCCATTATAAGCGCAACCTGTCAATGGCCTGGGTGGACTACAAAAAAGCTTTTGACACAACTTCTCATGAGCTAATTGTCATCTTGCTCAAAGTGCTGAAAGTCCAACCTGACATAGTGAAATGCATTGAAAATCTACTACCGCTCTGGAAAACGCGCTTCATTCTAACATCTGGGAAGCGTGTAGTGTCAACCGAGTTGGTATGCTACCACCGCGGAGTGTTTCAAGGTGACAGCTTGAGCCCTCTTCTTTTCTGCATCACGCTACTTCCTCTTTCCGTTGTGCTAAGACGTGAACGTGGCTACATGTGCGGTGCACCGTCCATCCGTAGCCACAAAGTCACACACCTTTTTTATATGGATGACTTAAAACTTTATGCTGCCAGCGATAGTGGCATTCAAAGTGCACTGAACACCGTGCAAGTATACACTCAGGATATCGGCATGGAATTTGAATTGGACAAGTGTGCAGTTCTGCATTTGAAAAGGGGAAGAAATAGGGATTTCGGCGAAGACGTGCAACTCGTGGACGGAAGCATCATACACCATCTTGATGCCGAAGAGTCCTATACATATCTTGGTGTGAGTGAGAGTCATGTCCAAGATGTCTCCAAGGTCAAAGAGGCTCTGTGCAGCAAGTATAGACACACCCTACGACAGATTTGGAGTTCCGAGCTCTCTGGTAGAAACAAAGTCACTGCCACCAACATGCTTGCTGTTCCGATCCTGCTCTATACTTTTGGAGCAATGAAGTGGACAGTTAACGAGTTGAAAAACCTGGACAGGGCCACCAGAAAAATGATGACCATGCACCGAAGTCTTCACCCTAAATCTTCTGTCCAACGCATATAACTCCCGCGTCATCTTGGAGGTAGAGGTCTCTTGGGTCTGGAGAATCTTCACAACAGGATAGTTCTGGGCACAGCTCATTCCATCATTAATAGCTCTGACCCCCTTTTGACATTCGTATGTTCGCATGAGTCTGCGGGTGTAGGGGCGTTTATATTTCAGGCGGCAAAGAGAGCAGCAAATGACCTCGGACTTGACTTCGACACCAGCTCAGTTGTACAGCGAAGACAGTTGCCCCTCTTGACACTGACGTCAGATCAATTCAAGGGCACTGTTAAGAAGGCTGAGCAAACTTTGTTGCTCAAACAACATGCAGATAAACCCATGCATGGGGCCTTCTTCAAAAATGTTGGAAAAATGGGCTTGTCAAAAGACCTGACGTTCGCCTTTCTACGGTCGGCTGGACTAAAGTCTGAAACCGAGGGTTTCATCTTAGCGTGCCAAGATGGTGTGGTAAACACACTTGTGTACCGCCGAATGGTGATGGGTGTGGGGGTAGTGGATACTGTCTGCAGGGCATGCCGAATGCAACCAGAGACGTTGATGCATCTTTTGTCGGCATGTAAACATTATGCCAGCTGCGCCTACATTCATCGACATAATGCTGCTTTACGTATACTCTACTACCACCTGAGACACTTTTACGGCATAGATAAGACACCCGTTTTGCCGTACGCTCCTGGGGACATTGAGTCCGTCGTTGAGAACGACAAATGTAAAATTTATTGGAACTATTCGTTCCCCACTACCAGGCAGTTAACAGCCACTAAACCTGACATCGTTCTCATCGATACCTCTGGATGCACCATGTATGTCATCGAGTTTTCGGCCCCGGCTGAAACCAACATAGTTGCGAAGGAGGCTGAAAAACGGACCAAGTATCAAGACCTTGTGTTTGAGCTAAGACAGCTGTACCCAGGATTCACTGTCAAATTAATCGTCCTCATAATCGGAGTTCTTGGAGGAGTCAAGTCGTCACTGCTGGCTAACATCAAGCTCATTCCGGCATGCCAGCGTAACGCTGAAGCATTACTCAGCCGGATGCAGAAGGCCGTGCTTCTTGGGTCGCACCGACTACTACGTGCGCACGACCCCAACTCACTGTAGCCGCCCATCTCGTGGTTCGAGCCGTGACTACAGTTTCATCTGGGCTGCAAGCATCGGAGTTATGACGGCAACACGCCTGAAGTTTTTGGCTGCTTGTGGACCAATTAAACAATTCATAATAATAATAATAATAATAATAATAATAATAATAAATGCCTATTAATTTGGATTGAAACTCTTTTATTTTGATCATTGCACTGGGTGAATATTTTAAATTTGTACAGGGACCACAGACGTTAATAACTTCTGTGGCCTCGTACAAATTTATAAAGTATTTCCATAAAATATTTTTCATCTAAATGTCAGACAGGATCTTGTCGTCCAAACAAAACACTAACACAATACGAATACCAGTACCACCTTCTGCGGGCAGAGTCAGTTTGTATTTTTACTGCAAGAGTTTATTGCCAAACCCCAAAGCTGGAGAACTGGTCCTTGCGTAATTTTATCAGTAAAATTAGAGCATTGATTAAGTTAATTAAATCAAGTCTTGAATTAATTTCAGGTTGCTGAATTAACTGGACACACAGCACGGATATTGCAACTGGCTATGTCTCCAGATGGAAGCACAGTGTTGTCTGCTGGTGCAGATGAAACTTTAAGATTGTGGAAATGTTTTGCTCCTCATCCTGCCAAGAAGAAGAAAGAGGTAAGAGACTCTAAGGCTGCTCTGAGCATGTTTAAGGGAATTCGATGACGAAATTTGGTCACACAAATTATAATGTATCTATTGAAATCCTGTTGTTGAGTGGACAAATAATTTGTTGTTATTGTGAACTGTCTAGTAACTTACATAAATGTTCAAGATGCGTACTTATGTGGAGTGTTATGCAGGACTGTTTGTGATATTTATGATATCTACATAGGTTTTATTAGCCATATATTTGGCTTCATTGTTATTTATTTATTAAATGGTTTAAATTATTGCAACAGTATTTTTTTATTTATGGCATTGTTTTCACCCACCTGTTCACAATGGTCACTTTTATGAATTTATTAATACAATTTTATTTATGGATAATTGTATTAGTAATATTCATAGTTTATATGGCAATGTTCAGAAACCGTAAAATCATTAAGTCTCTGTTAGGAAAGGCAGATACCACTTTCCTGGAGGACAGTGATCAGAGAAGTTTGTTATTCATTTTGGTAATTCAAATTAATTGTATATGCATTTGTTGTGCTGTCACTGCACATGTTGCGAATGAATATAAAACGAGAATTTAACTAACAAGAAAACATAATCTGTCTGTATAATGACAGCCATCATCTGAAGACATGAGTAAATCCAACTCCTGAAATGTGTATACCTCATGCATATCAGGCAATGGTCAATGTCTGGCATAATATTGGTATCACGAATGAACGATCCATTAAGTAATATGAAATTACAACAGTAGTTATGGAAAGCATTATAGTAGACTTAGAGCAAAAGTCGATCATAATACATGAATAACTTGGAACACTGAAGGTAGGAGAGGGAAAATATATGTTCAAGGTAACAATAAGGAGTAAAGAGTCAGAAGTTGCTGATGCTTTCAGTATATTAAAAGGGGTAGGAAGATGCAGTTTTATATTTAAGAGATTCATGTACCGTTATATGCCCATTATTCAAATAATTCCATCTACTGAAGCTCAGATAAGAAGGTAAAATGAATTACCTAAAATCAATCGTACAAGGTTATGATGAAATAGGACGACACATTTTGAAAGATTGTTGATCTCTGTTTTATCACCCATTAAGTAATATCAAATAAGGAGATACAACTAGCGTGAAAAATTATCCAATTTCAGTAGTAATTGTGTTTCCTGAAGCGCTTGAGGAGGTTATGTACAATAGGTTAGGCCATGAAATTAATATTAATAACATAACATTTTGGGCCCAGGGCACTTTGGCTTCAAGGTACATGCACTGAAAATGCTACCTACATTTTGCCACAGTTGTATGTATCAGTAAACAGCTGTTATGTCCTTAATTGGCACTGACCACTTGCTCATTGCAATGGTTACGAGTTGTGATTTATTTGAGGTTATGACTGAATGTTGAAGTGTTTAAGACTAGATTCTGCTTGAAAGGTTTAAGAAAATTGGGTGGTAGCCTGTGGACTGGATTCATCTTGCTCAGGATAGGGAAAGATGGCATGTTCTTGTGAACATGTTAGCGAATATTTGGGTCTAGTAAAAGAAGAGGAATTTCTTGACTTTCTGAAGGATTGTACTTTGCATTTGCATTTAAAGGCTAATCAAGTGCCTCGGTCCATGGTTCAAACATTTTCTGTGGTGGGGGTGCTGAGTACATGAAAAGCAGCTTTCTGACTGTTCCAAACTTGTCTCTTATGCCCTTCTTCTCTCAGCTGTATAGAGTGTAGGTGAAAGACACAGTAACAGATTCTTAATAAGTAATTTAAGAAATTAACAATTTAAATGCAAACATCTTAATTGATTAATTTGTATTAGACATACCTGGAACACGCTTTAAGAATTCATTTTCTTTTAATGAGCATTTCTGATGATAAAAGCTACCTTTTTTCAATCCCAGCGAAATGCTTGGTCGCAGCCCAAACTTCTTACCAAGGGAATGATAATTTGTTGTGTGGTCACATCTGTCACGCCCTTTATATGACAATGACAGATGAGTATGGAGCAGCGGCAAAATGATGATTTGGTGGCGGAAGCCAAATACGAGGGTCGCTCATTAAGTAATGCCCCACATTTTTTTCCTCAGAATATATTTATTCAAGATGGCTGAAATTTAGTGACAATATAAATCAATGTTTCCCTTACACATACTATTTTTCCACATAGTCCCCATCAACTTGTACGGCTTTACGCCATCGTGGAACAAGTGCGTGCATGCCTTGCCGGTACCAGCTCTTGTCCTGTGCACGTAGCCATGTCCTCACTGCTTGAATCACGCTCTCGTCATCTTCAAATCTTGTTCCGCGGATAGCATCTTTGAGTGGCCCAAAGAGATGAAAGTCGGAGGGTGGATGGGGCAGCACCGTCCAACCCAATTTGGTGATTTCTTCCCGGGTTCTCGGACTTGTGTGAGGGCGTGCATTGTCGTGCAGGAGCAAAATTTCTGCTGGATGCTTGTGAGGCCGAGCTCGTCGGAAACGCTTCTTGAGGGTTTCAGGGTCCCGATGTACGCGTCTCGCACCTCTTGGCATTACATCCACAAGAATGAACCCATCACTGTCCCAAAAGACAGTCATCATGACTTTTCCGGCGGAGGGAGTTGTCTTGAATTTCTTCTTTCTCGGTGATTGAGGGTGATGCCACTCCATTTACTGCCTTTTTGTCTCCGGCTCAAAGTGGTGTATCCAGGTTTCGTCACCTGTAATGATCCCTCAGCATCAAAACGCTTCCAACAATTCAGAAGAAATTGTTTTCCTTTGAATCCTGTGGTCTGCTGTGAGACTTCGTGGAACCCATCTTGCGCACACCTTCGAATATGCAAGAGCCCGGATAATTGCAATTACACTTCCATTGCTGACTGAAAGCTGTTGGGCCAATTGTCGAGTTGTGACCCGCCGATTTTCACGAATAATGGCATCCGCGCGGTTCAACATGTCTGGAGTGGTGGCTGTGGCAGGACGCCCAGAGCGCGGCAGATCATGGAGCTCGGTTTCTTCACTTCCTGAAGCTTTAACTCTCTTAGCCCAGCGACCAACGGTGCTCCTATCGACTGCACAGCTTCCATACACAGCACACAAACATTTATGAATGTTCACCACAGTTTCTTTTTCAGCAAAAAAGAATTCAATTACAGCTCGTTGCTTGTAACGAGAGTCGTTCACAGACGCCATTTTAACAGTTCACTACAGCTCCGCCATTGGTTGGAATCATTTGAAACTCCGTACACGAACGCGAGAAACATCAAATCTCAAGCATGTAAAAGTACACTTTTCTATCTTCATTGTTGGCTGAGAAAAAAAATGTGGGGCATTATTTAATGAGTGACCCTCGTAACTTTGAGAGAAACTGCTCCAGTGCCACTTTGCCCAGCACAAATCTTCAGGATGATCTGACATGTGACTGGTGTGAGAGCCAAGACATTAAAGTTTTTTAATGCTAAAACCTTGCACATTCTCTGGATGATGCTACATTCTTAATCCACTTTCAAAGCAATAGCATAAAAGAAGTATAGATATGCAAGTGTACACCAAACTAGACATCTGTTTTCAGATCATATCATGTATTGAAACCTTATTAAATAAATAGGCACGTATATGAAATGGTAAGGGTTAATGTTTTCAGTGGTCTGGCTAGTAGAGTGCCACCAGTCCATTAAAATTGGAGGAATACGAGATGTTTTCTCGTCTCCTTTCCACACAAGCTTTACTGTTTGCTTGGATGTGGCTTTATCAACTATGCAGCGTGACTGCTACAACATTTGATCACGTTTTCATGCACTAGAGGAGCAGAATGTTTCCTCACTGGACCAGAGGTTCCAGTCTTCGCATTCATGCTTGCTTCAGAGAGAAGAAAAAAAGAGAATTTTCCCTTAAGCACAGAACGACTGTGACTGAGTTGAGGTGTGTTGTGTGCAGGTACTTCTCCTTTCATACAAGATTCTTGTAATGATGGCAAATTAGTCCTTTTGTTTTAAGAATATTATTTTTGGTATCCTTATACTTTTTGGCACTAAACAGTGAGTTTGTGGGAAGTAGATTAAAATGTTATTCAGGATATTTTTTAGAAGAAACTGTTGTTAAGGAGATAATGAAAATAATAGAATATGGGAGACTCAGCCCACCTTCACCCAGCCTTAAGAATGTATGTAAGAACAAGTAAATAAATGTACTCCAGGAATTTGTATGTTTTGCTGCATTACCCATGGTTAATGGCTTGGAATAATCTTAAAAAACTGCATAGATGACCATGCTTGCTGCTTGAAGAAAGGCTAAATATTTCTGAAGATTTCTGTCTTCTGGGTTATTGCGGTGTGTAGTCTGGTCGATGTTAACCAACGTTTCAGAGGTCATACTGCCTCCGTCATCAGGGCGATGAATATGCCAATAGGAACCAACCAACCAACCAAAAAGCTAACTGAGGGCGGAGGCCTGCGCAAGCGCAAGCATCGTCCCTACCTAGGTGACACCATTCCTGCACTCAAGGCGCATTGCTGGAAATGGTAAACTGTCTTAATATAAAAAACGGAAATTTTGCTCACGCTAACAGGGTTACGCCGTGGCTGGAGCCTCGACCATTCAAACTGGGATCTGTTGCTGCTGATGGGAGGTTATCCCGTCAGGCAAGTTGTCCAAAGGAATTTGGTTGGTTGGATCTCTGGGGTTTGAACCCAGAGAGGGAGGGGCCGTTTCGGCTGAAGGCCTCTGCGGCGTGGGGGGAAGATCATTTCAGCTGATGGCCTCCATGATCGGGGGGGGGAGGGTGGCGGGCCGTGCCCCTATTAAGTTATACCCTGGCATTCGCCTTACAACTGAGGAAAAGCACGGAAAACCTCAGTCAGGGTAGCCGAGTAGTCTAACCACTCGTTGTGCCGACTTGGCCGTCGTTTGGGGACGGCCTCGGCTGGCCTGCTGAACATCGGTCGCCCTCATTTGCCCTTCGGCGACCTCTGGCAGCCCTCGTTCGGCACGAGTGCCTCCCGAGTTGCCGAACTAAGGGGTTCCCCACACCAGCTAACCTCGAGTCAAATCTCTCAGTCAGTGCTCTGGTGTGGTCGGCAAAGAAAGCGACCCCCGGATCCTCATGTATTTGCCTGCTACTAACGTACCAGGGCGCGTTGGTAACAATGCGAAGACACTTGGATTGCAGAACTTGCAGCTTCCGGACGTGGGTGCGGGCAGCTGACCTCCAGATCGGGCATGCGTAATCCATCATGGGACGGATGAGCTGCTTATAGAGCAGCACACCGTTCCTGATGGACAGGCCACTTCTCCTATTGATGAGCGGGCCTAGCACACCTAATCGTTGCGCCGCCTTCTTTCCCACCTGGTTGACGTGCGCCGACCAGGTAAGCCCGGCGTCAAGGGTGACCCCCAGATACCGCGCTGTTTTGACCCATTCGATCGGCTGGCCGAGAAACTGCACTGCTCTAGGCTGTTGGATGCGTCTTCTCGACGAAACGAAGAGAACCGCGGTGCTCTTCGAGACGTTGATAGCAATCCTCCAGGCCCTGAGCCAGAGCTCAAGTCTACTGAGGTAGGTCTCCAGATACCTGACGAGAAGCGTTGGGCTACGGGACGTGGCTACTAGAGCCGTGTCGTCCGCGTACTGAGCTAACTCGACGTGGCGGGACGGAGTGGGTATGTCGTTGACATACAGACTGAAGAGCACAGGGGAGAGAAGTCCGCCCTGCACAACTCCAGCCCGCATGGCTCGACGTGTGGACGTGGCCGACTGGAAGGACGTCTGGAATGTCCGGTCAGCGAGGTAGGAAGAGATGGTTTTCACCAAGTACGACGGGAAGTTGAGGACGGTCAGTTTGTATAGGAGGCCTTGGACCCAGACTGTGTCGAAGGCTTTGGCGACGTCCAGGAAAACCGCGCCGGTTAGCCGCTTCTCATCAAGGTTTCTGTTGACCCTTTCGACGAGGCGAGCCAGCTGCAGCGACGTGCTGTGTCTGGGTCGAAACCCAAACTGCTCGTCGCGCAGCAGCCCGCGTTCGCTGACCTCGTGTAGGACCCTCGTTAGAAGGATCTTCTCGCAGAGCTTGCCGACCGTGTCGAGAAGACTGATGGGTCTATAGGAAGAAGGTAGCGTGGGGTCCTTCCCCGGTTTCAGTATGGACACCACGCGGGCGTGTTTCCATGCCGAGGGGAAGTGCTGCCTGCGGAGGACCGCGTTGAACACTTTCGTGAGAAAGGTTATCGCTCGTCGTGGGAGATGTCTCAGGACCCTGTTCGGTATACCGTTGGGGCCCGGAGCCTTGCCAACCTTGAGTCCCTTGATGGCCTGGGCGACCTCCGAGGGACTGGTTAATTTCGGTTCACTTGCGGGGGCATACTCGTATGCTCGCATCTCCTCGTTAACCATGTCAATTGCAGCCGGGTCCGACGGGTTGTCTACCGGCTGGAATTGGACCTCAAGGCTGTCGGCCAGGGCTTCTGCCTTCTCGGGGTTCGAGAGAGCCAGTCCTCCCGGCACTATCAAGGGGGGCGACGGAGTGGGGACTCGCATCACCCGCTTGGTCATCTTCCAAAGCGACTGGTCCTCGCAGTCCAAGGATTCGAGCGTGTCTCTCCACTGTTCGTTCCGCCACTCGTTGAGACGATAGGTCACCGACCTCTGTAGTCGATTGACCTGGGTCTTAAGAGCGGGGTCCCTCGTGACCTGCCACCGCCTCCTCAGCCGGTTCTTCAGGCGTATTTCATCCCGAATACTAGCGGGCAGAAGCGGTCGCCTGTCAACGCGGGGTCGAAGCTTGGGAGCGGACGCTGCTGTGGCTTCCAGGATAGCACTGGTCAGCTCCTCGACGCACTTGTCGATTGCCTCCTCGTCGTTTACCACGGGGTTCCCCGGGAGTCTGCTTTCGAGGCAAGCCTGGAATTCAGCCCAGTCCATTCTCGCGAAGTCCGGGCGATCAGGCAGGTTTTGAAAGGACGATCGGCACGTGGTGTCGATGAGGACGGGCAGGTGATCTGAGCTGAGTGCGGGGCATACAGTCAGGTGCACCGGTAGAACGAAGTCCTTGATGAGGACAATATCAAGGACGTCGGGTGTGGCGTTGTGTGTGTAGGGAGCCGTGGTTGGGGAATCCGGCCCGTAGATCAAGCAGGAATTTCTGTTGGCGTAATCACGCAGGAGCGAGCCCCTAGCAGAGATCAGCCTAGAATTCCAGTCCGTGTGCTTTGCGTTGAGGTCACCAGCCAAGAGGACCGGGAAACCCCCGCTTAAGCACTCGGTCAAGTCCGACTCAATCCAGGGCCGGGTGGGTGCGAGGTATGCCGCCACGAGCTTAACTTTCCTAGTTGCCAGCACCAGGTGAATGGCGGTTGCTTCCAGTTGCTGCAGACCCGAGACCGGCACAGGGTAGTGATCAATGCCCCTGCGGACAAGGATCGCTGTGCCGCCCCCCAGCGTCGGGCGGTCCGTACGGTGGCAAACGTAGTTCGCGAACCTCAAGGTCCGACCCAACGTGAGGTGCGTCTCGTTCAGGAGGCAAACATCGACTCCGTAGTCACCGAGGAACTGCTCCAGCTCCAGCTTCCTGCCGCGAACACCGTCGGCGTTCCAGTAAGCCAGCCGCAAGGCTTTACCACCGTGTCCTCTAGGCCGTGCAGTCATTGTCGGCCATGAAGAGGAGAACGGTTTTGAGGAGGGCTCGCGGACGAGACCCGCCGGGTGGGAGGGAGTGGATCGCGGCGAGGAGACGGCGCGTCAACTCGATGCAGACCCGTGGTGAGAGGGTCTCCAGGATATCTGCGATGTCCTGGAGCGGTGACTGACCCTTGGGTGGGGTGGGGTCAGTCTTCTTGGGAGCAGGTGCGGGCTTGTTGGGAACAGGTGCAGTGGGATTTGCCACCGGCACCGCAGGACGAGCGGGCTTGGCACGGCCGCCCTTGGAGACAGCCTGCCGCTCAGTCCGTGCAATGGCGCTAAATGGCGTTGGGGCGGAGTTCCCCATGGCCGCAGCTTTGACGACGCGGCCACCACGGACCACGTGGTTCCACCCAGGGCCCAAGTTCTCCTGGTCTAGAGAAGGCTTAGCTGGCGCCGATTTGGGCGCTGGCAGGCGCGTGGAGACGCCGTCCTTTCTGCCGCGATCCCCTTTCGCACGCTGCGCAGCGGCCGCCTTGGCTTCCTTCCACTTACTGCAACCTCTATAGTTCGCAGTGTGGTTGCCCCCGCAGCTGCAGCACTTAAGCTGCTGCTTGGGGGTGGCACACGACCCGGATGGGTGAGCGTCCCCGCAGGCCAAGCACCTAGGTGCATAACCGCAGTTCCGCTGCGTGTGCCCGAAGCGTTGGCACCGCTTGCACTGCATGGGCCCCTTCGGTGCGACGTACGTCTCCACCTTGACCCGCAGACCGCAGATCTCGGTAAGGGAACGCACTTTCGCCACGTCGGGGCCCCGTGCTACCGACACTATAAAGTGTGGCGTAAGGGGACGGTCACCGTCCTGGTCCATGGCCCGGCGCGTTGATCGGAGTTGCAGGACACCCTGCACAGTAATGTGCATGGCGGCCAGCTCCTCGCGTATCTCGGCCTCGGGCATGCGCACGCCCAGGTGTTTAATCACCAGGCGCACGCACCGATCCTCGGGGAGGGAGAATGTGTGAAAACTCACACCCTCGCCCTCACCGAGGGAACGCAGGACCCTGACGGTGGCCCGGAATCCGTCGGCGGTCTCAGGCACAAGAGTCAGGTTTTCTCCCTTCATCTGCGCCACGATCCCGCAGGCCGACTCCGCGCAAATCCTCTGCAGGAAACCGCGTACGTCCTTCACCCCAGACACGTACACCGGGGTTTTGTTACGGCGCTCCCCCGGAGCCGTTTTGTCCACTTGAGCGTGGGAAGAAGAAGCGGCGTCAGATGACACGCCAGTGAGCGGCCCGGACAGGTCCCCGGAAGCCCGGGGAGACCTGCGCCCATGTGCCTCCTCCATCGAGGAAGCGGGTCCCGGCTGGGAGCCGGGTCCCTTGGCTGAGGGCTTCACTGTCCCGCTTGGCGGTTTCAGCGCGGCGGGGTGAGCGGGGGGAGGTCCGCGGGACGACTTCACGTCCCTCACTCCTTTAACCTCTTGCGAGGCCCCGGCTTTAGTGGGGAGCGGTGCCGAGGAATCCACCCCAGCAGTCGCCCCTTTAACCGGTCGCCCGGCCACTACCCCGGTGTACGCCGCGCTGACCTCAGCATAACTGCCGAGTTGCCGGCCACACGAGGTGGCTTGTTCGCCCGTGGAAGCGTTGGTGTAGGTTGCTGTTGCTGCCGCCGCCGAGCCATCGGGCCGATGGACTTTCGCCGGTGCCGGCAGAGGAGTGGACCCGGCTCCGGACAGTGGCCCGGGCGCCGGGCGCCTAGATGCGGGTTCCGTCGAACCGCCCGAGTTGGACAAGTCCAACTCGTTGGCCTTCCTCTTGCCAGCGTTGGCTCGAGTAGGCCCTCCGACCACGGCTACGGCTGTTGCTGTTGCTGCTGCTGCTGCCGCCCGCTGTCGCTGCTTTTCGGCGTCGATGGCGTCCAGAAGCTGCTTCCGCACCTGCTGGAGCAGCTCAGGGAGGTGGGCCTTCAGAAAGGCCAGGTCACCTCCGTCCATACCTCGCCGAGCGCTGAGAGTGTTGAACCAGACAATTCTCTCGACCAGTGCCGAAAAACTGCCATCTATCAACCTATCTATGCCAATAGGGTGTGAGGAGTTGGATTTTATAGGCAGGGAAGTGAAAGGTGTAGCCTGCCCCGAGCCAATGGGAGCAGGTATGGGAGTGGACCAATGGTAGCACGTGGGCGAGGGTGGGAGAGAAAGTAGAGAGAGAAAGGTGAGTGTAGTTGTATGGATAAAGGCCCTGAAAGGGGCCGAGTTAGTGGTCTGGTTGGTTCCGGCGGCGCACTCTTGCTCGTTCTCGGAGTCCTCGGAGTGTGTGGATCAGAGGCTTCCAGGACCGGCTCAGGTGAAGTCCATCTTCCCTGTTAAAGTTATCAGGATGAAGTTCGATCTCGATGGCTTCCCTGATTAACCGGTCCATGTAGCCGGTTTTTGAGGAGAGGATAGAAGTGTCCTCTAGCTGTATCTTGTGCTCCAAGTTGAAGCGGTGTTCAGCAACCGCAGATTTCTCGGGCTGCCCGAGCCGGATGTGGCGTTCGTGCTCCTTGATCCTGGCCTCAACGGAACGGCTCCAAGGGCGGCCGTGCCAAGCCCGCTCGTCCTGCGGTGCCGGTGGCAAATCCCACTGCACCTGTTCCCAACAAGCCCGCACCTGCTCCCAAGAAGACTGACCCAACCCCACCCAAGGGTCAGTCACCGCTCCAGGACATCGCAGATATCCTGGAGACCCTCTCACCACGGGTCTGCGTCGAGTTGACGCGCCGTCTCCTCGCCGCGATCCACTCCCTCCCACCCGGCGGGTCTCGTCCGCGAGCCCTCCTCAAAACCGTTCTCCTCTTCATGGCCGACAATGACTGCACGGCCTAGAGGACACGGTGGTAAAGCCTTGCGGCTGGCTTACTGGAACGCCGACGGTGTTCGCGGCAGGAAGCTGGAGATGGAGCAGTTCCTCGGTGACTACGGAGTCGATGTTTGCCTCCTGAACGAGACGCACCTCACGTCGGGTCGGGCCTTGAGGTTCGCGAACTACGTTTGCCACCGTACGGACCGCCCGACGCTGGGGGGCGGCACAGCGATCCTTGTCCGCAGGGGCATTGATCACTACCCTGTGCCGGTCTCGGGTCTGCAGCAACTGGAAGCAACCGCCATTCACCTGGTGCTGGCAACTAGGAAAGTTAAGCTCGTGGCGGCATACCTCGCACCCACCCGGCCCTGGATTGAGTCGGACTTGATCGAGTGCTTAAGCGGGGGTTTCCCGGTCCTCTTGGCTGGTGACCTCAACGCAAAGCACACGGACTGGAATTCTAGGCTGATCTCTGCTAGGGGCTCGCTCCTGCGTGATTACGCCAACAGAAATTCCTGCTTGATCTACGGGCCGGATTCCCCAACCACGGCTCCCTACACACACAACGCCACACCCGACGTCCTTGATATTGTCCTCATCAAGGACTTCGTTCTACCGGTGCACCTGACTGTATGCCCCGCACTCAGCTCAGATCACCTGCCCGTCCTCATCGACACCACGTGCCGATCGTCCTTTCAAAACCTGCCTGATCGCCCGGACTTCGCGAGAATGGACTGGGCTTCATTCCAGGCTTGCCTCGAAAGCAGACTCCCGGGGAACCCCGTGGTAAACGACGAGGAGGCAATCGACAAGTGCGTCGAGGAGCTGACCAGTGCTATCCTGGAAGCCACAGCAGCGTCCGCTCCCAAGCTTCGACCCCGCGTTGACAGGCGACCGCTTCTGCCCGCTAGTATTCGGGATGAAATACGCCTGAAGAACCGGCTGAGGAGGCGGTGGCAGGTCACGAGGGACCCCGCTCTTAAGACCCAGGTCAATCGACTCCAGAGGTCGGTGACCTATCGTCTCAACGAGTGGCGGAACGAACAGTGGAGCGACACGCTCGAATCCTTGGACTGCGAGGACCAGTCGCTTTGGAAGATGACCAAGCGGGTGATGCGAGTCCCCACTCCGTCGCCTCCCTTGATAGTGCCGGGAGGACTGGCTCTCTCGAACCCCGAGAAGGCAGAAGCCCTGGCCGACAGCCTTGAGGTCCAATTCCAGCCGGTAGACAACCCGTCGGACCCGGCTGCAATTGACATGGTTAACGAGGAGATGCGAGCATACGAGTATGCCCCCGCAAGTGAACCGAAATTAACCAGTCCCTCGGAGGTCGCCCAGGCCATCAAGGGACTCAAGGTTGGCAAGGCTCCGGGCCCCAACGGTATACCGAACAGGGTCCTGAGACATCTCCCACGACGCGCGGTAACCTTTCTCACGAAAGTGTTCAACGCGGTTCTCCGCAGGCAGCACTTCCCCTCGGCATGGAAACACGCTCGCGTGGTGTCCATACTGAAACCGGGGAAGGACCCCACGCTACCTTCTTCCTATAGACCCATCAGTCTTCTCGACACGGTAGGCAAGCTCTGCGAGAAGATCCTTCTAACGAGGGTCCTACACGAGGTCAGCGAACGCGGGCTGCTGCGCGACGAGCAGTTTGGGTTTCGACCCAGACACAGCACGTCGATGCAGCTGGCTCGCCTCGTCGAAAGGGTCAACAGAAACCTTGATGAGAAGCGGCTAACCGGCGCGGTCTTCCTGGACGTGGCCAAAGCCTTCGACACAGTCTGGGTCCAAGGCCTCCTATACAAACTGACCGTCCTCAACTTCCCGTCGTACTTGGTAAAAACTATCTCTTCCTACCTCGCTGACCGGACATTCCAGACGTCCTTCCAGTCGGCCACGTCCACACGTCGAGCCATGCGGGCTGGAGTTGTGCAGGGCGGACTTCTCTCCCCTGTGCTCTTCAGTCTGTATGTCAACGACATACCCACTCCGTCCCGCCACGTCGAGTTAGCACAGTACGCGGACGACACGGCTCTAGTAGCCACGTCCCGTAGCCCAACGCTTCTCGTCAGGTATCTGGAAACCTACCTGAGTAGACTTGAGCTCTGGCTCAGGGCCTGGAGGATTGCTATCAACGTCTCGAAGAGCACCGCTGTTCTCTTCGTTTCGTCGAGAAGACGCATCCAACAGCCCAGAGCAGTGCAGTTTCTCGGCCAGCCGATCGAATGGGTCAAAACAGCGCGGTATCTGGGGGTCACCCTTGACGCCGGGCTTACCTGGTCGGCGCACGTCAACCAGGTGGGAAAGAAGGCGGCGCAACGATTAGGTGTGCTAGGCCCGCTCATCAATAGAAGAAGTGGCCTGTCCATCAGGAACGGTGTGCTGCTCTATAAGCAGCTCATCCGTCCCATGATGGATTACGCATGCCCGATCTGGAGGTCAGCTGCCCGCACCCACGTCCGGAAGCTGCAAGTTCTGCAATCCAAGTGTCTCCGCATTGTTACTAACGCGCCCTGGTACGTTAGTAACAGGCAAATACATGAGGATCTGGGGGTCCCTTTCTTTGCCGACCACACCAGAGCACTGACTGAGAGATTTGACTCGAGGTTAGCTGGTGTGGGGAACCCCTTAGTTCGGCAACTCGGGAGGCACTCGTGCCGAACGAGGGCTGCCAGAGGTCGCCCAAGGGCAACCGAGGGCGACCGATGTCCAGCAGGCCAGCCGAGGCCGTCCCCAAACGACGGCCAAGTCGGCACAACGAGTGGTTAGACTACTCGGCTACCCTGACTGAGGTTTTCCGTGCTTTTGCGAATGCCAGGGTATAACTTAATAGGGGCATGGCCCGCCACCCTCCCCCCCCCGATCGTGGAGGCCATCAGCTGAAATGATCTTCCCCCCACGCCGCAGAGGCCTTCAGCCGAAACGGCCCCCCCCTCTCTGGGTTCAAACCCCAGAGATCCAACCAACCAAATTCCTTTGGACAACTTGCCTGACGGGATAACCTCCCATCAGCAGCAACAGATCCCAGTTTGAATGGTCGAGGCTCCAGCCACGGCGTAACCCTGTTAGCGTCAGCAAAATTTTCGTTTTTTTTTATATTAAGACCGTTTACCATTTCCAGCAATGCGCCTTGAGTGCAGGAATGGTGTCACCTAGGTAGGGACGATGCTTGCGCTTGCGCAGGCCTCCGCCCTCGGTTAGCTTTTTGGTTGGTTGGTTGGTTGCCTATTGGCATATTCATCGCCCTGATGACGGAGGCAGTATGACCTCTGAAACGTTGGTTAACATCGACCAGACTACACAGCGCAATAACCCAGAAGACAGAAATCTTCATATTCACCGCTGTGAGAACCTCAAGTCTTACTAAATATTTCTATTTGAGGGGCCTCTCCTAACCTCATAACTTCACAAAAAATGAAAAATACAATCGAGAAATGTTTAGATGATTGAAAGGGTTGTCTGTTGCCATTTAGTGGTTACTGTCAATCTGAATCACTCCTTGATAGAGGCAACTATAAAGAATCTTTGCAACTGCTAGAAGATTATGTTCCTATTGAGAATGAGCACTTAGAGGCAGCCACTTTTTTCAGGGACACGCCTTCGGTCTTTCAGAATGATTTCATTAAAGCCGTCCATGAAGTGATCCTAGATGGCATTTTATGACAGATATAAGAACCACTTAATAATGGATGAAACTTCTGATGATCATTTCATATTGATGTACATTCTTGATGGCAAGAGGTTTTTCTGCTTAAACACTTTCTCTTCTTTGTTTCTTAAATACTGACATTTTGTTTCATGTATTGCAAACAAGAAGGTGTGAGTATAGATTACATTCACAAAATAAGAGAAAATGGTCATGAGATATAGTTCTCACACCAGAGACACAACTCAAGGAAATGAAGAGGGTAAAATCTCAAATGGGATATTCTGTAGGGGAAAAGTACAGAATACTTTTTCACAAAATTATTGAGAACCAAATCAGTCATCTGTCAGCTTGTTTGTGAAGCAGTGAAAAATTTAATCTTCCACTTTACTAAACATGTCGATTAAATTATCCAATGGTAGTACTTCGGCACTATACACAGTAACATTGGAGTAATAGAGGGAAGACGAACGTGGCCCCTGCACAAGGATTACGTGAGATTGGATACCAGAAATACTTGCTACTTCTCAGTTGAAAATATTTTGTCTTCCTGTTTGATTTCTAAGAACATAAAGATTAAAATATAAAAAAAACAGTAATTTTGCATGTTGTTTTGTATGGGTGCAAAACCATGGTCTCTCACTCGGAGGGAGGAACATAGATTGCAGGTGTATGAGAAGAGGGTGTTGATGAGGATAATTGGGCCTAGGATAGAAATGGATAGGGCATAGTGAAAACTGCATAATGATGAGCTTAAAAAATTGTAAGGTGAAAGACTGTTCGTGATTTTATTTTGTACAATCACAGAAGAGGTTCAGATATTCCTACACACCTTCCTTGCCAACTAGTCAACAGGGATAAACATGTATGGATTTATACTCAGACGAAAATTTTTAAATAGACTATTAAGCTGGAGCATTCTTGAGTCTAATGAAGGGAGAGTGGAAGAAAGAGAAATTAAAAAATATGTTCATGCTATCCATTTCCAAAATGTCGGCTTGAAATTGCTGCATTCTACATAAATGTCACTGTAGATTTTAAACTTCCACATTCAATACACATCAGATGTAGTTTGTAGTAGGCCATTTGTAACAAATACTGAGTCTGTAAAAGAACAAAGATTCCAGTACACAATATATTTTGCTTTATTAACAGCGTAAAATTAAATCTGGGCGCATTTCAAACACTCATCGTCTCCATGCTCTTATGGAAACATTTTTTGTTGTGAAACAGAGCTGTATGCAACTTTCCATTGTCTAGAATTTTGCATTACAAGAATTTAAAAAGTAAGTTTAAAATTGCAATTAATACAATATTATAAATTTATTCACATGAAGGCATGCACAATTGTTGGCACTCTGGGACACAATAAGTGTGTATACATTTCTTGGTGTCTTCTTGGGCATGAGACACAGTCTGAAGGACACACATCCAACATTACAGTCTCCAATACAGCACAATACACACACAGCTGACATCCTTCAGATGGCGACTCCTGGAAACACACTACAAAATGAATACACACATATTGTGCTGTAGATTATTATTTTAATACGGTCTATAGATAATTATTTTTAATAACTAAACTTATGATTACAAATTTATATGTTTAATTATGTGACTGTATGTTATTGGTTTTATATGCACTTGCATTAATACAACTTGTAATTTTTAATTTCTGAATCTAAACTTAATTTTAATGTTTGTAATACACAACTTAAGAGAATGGCAAGTCACATATAACTGTTTCATAGTAAGAAATGTGTCCATGATGGACTAAAGATGGTCCAGAGTGGCTGAAACTTGATTCCCAGAATTTAATTATACTCTGATAAAAATGTTGATGATATACGTATTTTATGTGACGAAGTTTGTTCCTTTAAACATAACAGGCTGCAAGAAATTGATATTTGAGTCTTCTCTGGTACAAAACTTTACTAATTCCTTTACAAAATGGGACACTGATCCAATATCAGCTATGATATTTACACTTCTCTTTGCACAAGAACTCGCATAAGATCTCAATTTAGAAGTATATAAATTAACATTATTTTCCTTACAAGGGAATAGTCCAATTGGTCAGGTGATGACCTCACCTGAATTTTTTAAAATTTACAGAACACATGTCATCTAGTAATGATTGCACAAAAAAATGAGCTGCCAAAACACTGTACAAGGGTGCACAAAATGTGTCCAAAATTTGAGTGTGCAGTGAAAATTCACACCACTATACACTCACATGACAGTGCATGTCTATGAGCACTGCAGGATTTCGCGGTGGATTCCAATTAAATCTTGGGCTCGGCGCTGGTAAGAATGTGGAAGACTTAAGAAATGTCTCACACACACTCACATATATCACAAAATAACCAGAGTTCTCAAAATGCATATGATAAAACTATCTACAAATATTTGCACTACAATTGTCTCAGAAATGTGCAACATCATTACCAAGCCCGTCTTGTTATGTTGTTCTGCATCCTATGCTTCTTAGTTCCTATATAATATTAATTTTAAATATTTATTTATTTATTTCATGAGTGATTTATCAAGTCTTTCAGAGGATTATCAGTGCCTTTTGACTTGACTAACTGGACCATTCCCTTGTAAGACATTAGAAGCGCAAGCAATTTGCTTTGATCTCTGGAGTATCAGAGTGCACACTCTAACCCTAAATACCGTTTCAAGATTAAACTTTCCAATTCTGGGCATAACTACACTGTCATCCGTCTTTCTACTGGTTTGATGCGGTCCTCCACTTTCGCCTATCTTGCGCCAATCTCTTCATTTCCACATATTTTTTACAGCCCACATCCACAAATAACTGTGTCACATGTTCCAATCTTTGTCTCCCCCTACAATTCTTCCCTTCAACTGTTCCTTCCATTACCAAATTAACCAATCCTGGGTGCCTCAGAATGTGTCCCACCATCCTATCTCTTCTTCTCGTAAGATTTTTCCATAGACTTCTTCCTTCGCCTATCCTGTCTAAGACCAGCTCATTTTGTACTTAATCAGTCCACTTAATTTTCAACATCCTTCCATAGCACCTCATTTCAAATGCTTCTATCCTTCTTCTTTCTGGCTTTCCCACTGTCCATGTTTCACTTCCATATAGCACTGTGCTCCAAATATATGACTTCAGAAAAATCTTCTTAATCCCACAAAGGAAAGCACAACACAGAAAGACGCGGACAAACATCCGTGCCTTGAGTGGGAAACGAACCCACGTTCCCAGCGACCAAGCGGCACGCCCACGACTCAGACCGCGCGGCCGCTGTGACGGCGCGTTTATTCATATTAACGAAATAACTTCTGTCTAATAAACTTTAAAGGAAAAAGTTGTTTTGTACGCGATTTAGTTTCATATTTCAAATACTCGATCCAATTTTCTTCAATCATTCTGCGTAGTTTTGTGAGAATAAATTAAAATCAAATTTATACAAGATGACGACCTAAGCTGGTTTTGGACGTCTTTAGAACTGGGATTATGGGTTCGCAACCCACTCGCGCTTTCCACTGCAGTCTCGTGCAAGTGGACATCTTCCCCTTGTCAAAGGAATCCTGCCGAGTGGCTTCAAGGATTCGCACTTGCTTCTGAATTGGAACACGTCAGAAGACGCGCACCGGAAAAACTGGATAAGCGGAAATTCAATGAAAGATGGTTACTGTGTCTATTAAAAGCATTTTCTGTTTTCTGTAACCTTTGTAAGTAGCGCAGACGCAGTAATCTCGTCAAGTCACTCCTCTGAGTGCACGTGTACCCTTCCGAAGTCGCATCACGAGTTCCTGATCATGGTTCCGGCGCTTGGGGCGCCTCCAGCGAGCAATTTTCAAATTAAAACTGAAGTGGCAGAGAAACGGAACAGAACTTTCAGCGAATGCGTCGTTAAATTGTTCATGCTGTTGGACATCTTCATTAGCAGGAATGGTAAATCAGCACAGAATTTAGTGATGTGTTTGCGTACGTGAATAATTGTGGCTGGTAAACAATTTCAAGTTGTTAGACTCGGAATAGAAATTTTTTACTCATAAGAAACGCTAGTGCAAAATTCGCGTTTAAGCTTCTAACCTGCCTCGGAAATTAAATAATCTAATTCCTACAATCTATTCGATGTAGGTCCGAGACCGGTTGCCCTGAATAAGTTTTTTCGTGGTTTTCTTTATTTCTTTCAGGCACATTCTGTGATAGTGCCGGAAACTAGGCCGTAGTCCTTTCTTTCAACATATTTTACAATTTATCATTCATTACTCGTCCCATCATTCCACGTAATGCACTTTCGATTACAAATATCGTCGTTAAACAAGCCGTAAATACAACATTCGAAGTTGAAGACCGTAAGTGACGGAGTCGCAACGGCGTAACATTGTCTATTTTCATGATGATCTCCTGGAGTTTAGTACCGTAGAGGCTGAAGATAGGATTTTTAAGATTCCCGCGTGTTTATTCGTATTTTACAGTTCATGCGACACCTATTTCACAATTAATAACCTCGTTCGAATTCATGTAATGGCCATTAAAAGGGTATCAGAAATAAGAGCGTACTTTCGCTTAATAAAATTCTGAGTTTGAATTCAATCCTGCTTAAAGTAACTCGCCAGTTGTCATCTGAACCCGTACAAACGGAATCCACATCCTCGCACTATTTGTGCAAAAGACATTGGATTCAATTTATGTAATTTACCGCTGATACATTTCCCCTTTTGATCGGCTTTAAGAAGTCTATTGAAAGTTTCGTAAAAAGTAAGACGTCGATATTTATCATTCAATTCGTCTCCCACGCAATGTTAGCTACTTCATGTACGTATTATGTGACATTTTAGGTTCTAAGGTTTTTCCGTAATTTTGGTCCCACTTTTCCCCTGGACACCGCGATATTTTGCGAATACGACGCTCCGAATGATTTGTGCACTTTTCACAAAATGCAGACCGCAATGTGAAACTTACATTGCTACTTATCATCTTCTCATTACCTTGAACTTGAGGTCGCCGACAGGAGGTTTGGCATATGAAATTCCAAGAAACGCCACGTACTTTTTCCTGTTTCGGATAGATGCTAAAACTTTTCCCTTCAGAAAACCTTGTTGCACTCTAAGTATTAGTTTTCTTGAGATCTGCTCCTCCGACGCGAGGCTGCTACACATGCAGAGCATCACCAGTGCCAACGCGGGGATCCGTCGGCCCGCCATGTCTCCACATCTGTGCGCTGGACTCCAGAGATGCAGATCCATTTTAAGTTACTGCATTATTAATTAGCAGCATAAAAAGTTACACTGGTTTCAATTATTCAGTTTAATTTAAAAATTTTGAAACACTTTCTTGTGTATATAGTAAGTATATTAAGAATGTGTGAGTCTTGTGGAAATGTAGGGGAATCAAATAGGAACCTAAAAGTCAGAACGAAATTACATGGTCAGCTTTTGAGCGATATAAGTCTCCATTGTGACATGGATTAGAACCAGAAAGAGATAACAATTATGATTTCCACCTCAGTTTCCTTGAAAAGAGATCTGCCAACTTCAGAGGCGATTACACTTCCATTGTCTACGCCAGAACTGCGAAATATGCGTCCCGCAGGCCGCATGCGGGCCCCAGAAACATTTTCCCTCGCGCAGGGGTGATGGGGTCAACAGCCCGGGCCCTTGAAAAATTATTTATAAATCACGGCGTTATTTTTAAATAAGCGAAAATGAAATTGCAATTATTTCTTAAGCCTCTACTCATTATATTTAAATTTATTTCCTTCTGAACACATTTAATATTAATTATTGACTCTTTACATTTATGACCAAATTATAAGTTAGAGTAATTCTCAACAATGTGTAAATATGGACCGACAATTATTATTATTAGTGTTCTGTCTGACGACAGGTCCATATGAACAGGATCCTTCCATCCTTTTCTCGGACTGGGACCTGTTCATATACGTTCTTGGCAGATGATCCAGAAGTGGTTTGCCATTGCCTTCTTCTGTGTGTGAATGGAGTAATTGTTGGGATGCCACGGAGAAACCGGGGAAGCCCCCGGAGGAAAATTCCGTGCTGCCTAGACCACGGCTTTGCCCAACACAAGTTATAAATTCGAACCCGAGACCCCAGGATTACAAGGCCAGCGTTCTAACCGCTAGACCACCGTGGCATGGAACCAACCAACCAACCAAAGAAGCTAACTGAGGGCAGAGGCCTGCGCAAGCGCAAGCATCGTCCCTACCTAGGTGAAACCATTCCTGCGCACAAGACGCATTGCTGGAAATGGTAAACGGTCGTAATAGAAGAACGGAAATTTTGCTAACGCTAACGGGGTTTCGTCGTGGCGGGAGCCTCGACCATTCAAACTGGGATTTGTTGCTGCTGATGGGAGGTTATCCTGTCAGGCAAGTTGTCGAAGGAATTTCCATGGCATGGACCGACAATGGTCAGCTTTCATATGAACTCCTGCGTGCATAACAATGCAAGAAAACGGATTCGAATTTCTAACACACGCCTGCAACAATCTTGGCTGAGCATGCCGTAAGGCTGTTTTCTCATTTATTATATATGCAGTATAATAGCCTGAATGAATCGTATTGCACTCCATTATTTTACCTAAGAAACTAATTGTTGCGTCATCTGTTTACTCGGCATTGTTGTGTTACATTATCGCCGTCAACAATCCATTCGTTATTGTGGAAAGAACTGAGCTGTGAATCGGTTGTAGAAGAAGTGCGTCGTAGAGTAGATAATTTTTGTGCTGTTAAATACTTTTTAGAACACCACAAGTTCTTATGTTATATGAGAATTATTAATAAATCTGTGACACTGCCCTCCAATCTCTCCATTTTAGTTTTGATTCAATTGATAATTGCCGGTGGACATCGAGGTCTCTTAAAATTGAACAAAGTTTGAGGTAAGGATTCCTATTTATTATTATTGTTATTGTTTATCACAGTTAATGTTTTCATCTGCATTTCTGAACTCGTGTAAGAGAATTAGGCTTGTCTTCTTTCGAACACAGTTTCAAGTAATTTTGCATTGATTTCTGTTTATTCACGGCATCATTTATAATAAAAGAATATTCCAGCAGGCAATTATCATTTTAAAGGAATAAAACGTGTTTCGTAGCCCAAAAAATATATGGATGCTAAGAAGTGGGGTTTATATTCTGAATAATAATTCTAACACTTTTCATCTCTTGATACATCGACATTATTAAAGCGTTTTAGGGAATTGTGAAAATTTTTATTTCGGTTTTATGAGCCTAATTTTTGACGAATCTCCCTCTTATTATCTCCCTACATCAACAGATTAAATCTGGGAAATACTTGCTATTATTGAGTGCAAAGAATTTATGGGTGCAAAACGTGGTATTTCTGTTTGAGGGAGGAACATAGACTGAGGGTCTCTGAGAACGTAGTGTTGAGGAGGATATTTGGAACCAAAGCGGGAGTAAGACAGATAATAGAGGAAAGTGCATTACGAGCTCCAGGACCTGTGCTCCTCACCCGATGCTGTTAGGTACGGGTGGGCAGAGGAGGGGTGTTCACAAGGCCTGAAAGGAGAAGACCTCTGGGAAGACCTCGGCGTAGGTGGGAGGATAACATTAAGATGGATCTTAGGGAGATGGGACTCGATGGAGCGAACTGGATGCAACTGGCTCAGAATAGACCCTGGTGGCGGGATTTTGTGAACACGATGATGAACCTTCTGGTTCTGTAAAGGAAGTGGCCGAGTTCCAATCGACTTTTCATAGAATATCTTGCACATTGCAGTGTGTGAGTAGAGTGAAGTAGGCCTGATCTACGCATGCGGTAGAACAACATAGAGCTTTTGTGATTGTTCCCAACTGTAATTCTCGCGTTCATTTGATAAATTTAAGTTACATTTTGTGCTTGTAGTGTATATAAATGTGTAACTTAGGCAGGAAAATCCTTAGTCATGTAAGTGCTTAAGCACTTTTAGTTCTACAGAGTGAGAAGTACTCGAATTATTTATGCTTATGAAAAGGTGTAGCCTTCTGTTTCCAAAATTTGTTTGTTAACTGTCTGGTTCTGCATCAAAGGTCACGCAATTTCAATGGCATATTCTTGTCATGATTGTTTATAAATCGATTCACCAGAGTAGGAGTATCTAAGACTTTATAAATTACTTTTATATTTTATACGTAATGTCTGCGTAGATTAAATATAAGAAGATTTAAATTTATGCGAGTAATGACAAACACGCGGCATGACTTAATATTGCCTAAATCAGTCATATCTTCAGGGTGATTAAGTCGAGAAGAGTGAGATGGGCGGGGCATGTGGAGTGCACCGGGTACTGGTTGGGAAGCCTGAGGGGAAGAGACTGCTGGGGAGACCTAGACGTAGATGGGAGGATAATCTCAGGCGGGATCTATGGGAGACAGGAATCGAAGGAAACTGGATTTTCTTGGCCCAGGACAGGGTCCAATGGAGGGCTTTGGTTAATTCGGTGCTGAAACTTCGTGTTCCGTAAACCGTGAAGGTAATTTGTTAGATTAGTCACATTTAGGGATTTTTCATTTTGTTTTGTATCTCAAAAGGCATTTCTATAACAAAGAAACAAACTGAGTCCATGGAGCAGAAGGCCTCCTTGAGAATCTAACAGTAGCACAGGTAATCATGTACCTTGCCTTTTATGAAACATAAAGTTTCATGTCGTGTTTACAAGACCCCGCCTGTAAGCCACATCCACAAGCAGATGAAGTCAATCCACACCTTAATTCCCCACCTCTCTAAGACCCATTTTAATATTATCCCAGAAACTCATTGTATTCTCAAGTGACCTTTTCCTTTCAGGTCTGCCGATTATAAAGTTGCACTTCTTGTCTCTGTCATGTGTACTACATGCCCCGCCCATCTCATCACACAAGATCTGACAGCCTACAATTTATTAATTAGTGAAGAGGTCTATAAATCTCCATATTATGCAATATTCACCGTTCCCTTGTCAGTAACTCTCTCGCAGGACCAGATATTCTTCTCAGTACCGTGTTCCCTCTCAGTCACTCTCAGTTGATGTGCACACGCGTCAGTACGAAGAGAAACCTGTAACAGCGATGGACTGTTTTTCAGGAGATGGAGGCAAACCAACATCGGAGCTGTTTCCAAGTCGGCGGCAGGTGCAATTGCACCGAAACATTGGTCCCTCTGAACGAGCTGAGAGAGGAGAACCGCTTGTGTGACGCCGTGTTGAGGTTGGAAGATGGCGGCGTCTTTCCAGTCCACAGAGTGCTTCTCTCGATGCGCAGCCCATATTTCAGGTTTGTTGATTAACATGCGAAATAAGGACATAATAGACCTCAATTCGTATGTGAAATGTTTTATTCTCTTTGCTGCAGAAACCTTTATTTTTATACGGCTAAGTGTCTTTTGTTATTTGTTCATTGTCATGAAATCTCACGGGGGTGAGGAAGAAGACTAATGTCTCCTGGATGTTGCGCCGTAGAAACTGAGTGGCATTTCAGACGTTATTACTGCCTTTCCTTGATGATGGAGGCAGTAAGCACCTCTGAAACGTCCGATAATTTCTACGGGACAACACGACGAACATCACGGAAGACGTACGTAGTTTCTTGTACTAATTTTTAAGTGCGGTTGTACCAAGGCGACAGTCAATCTATCTGGAGGGAGTAATAGAATCAATCCATTTCCAAAACGTCTTAGTTTTAATACATAAAGACGACCGACAAAGGCCAGAAGAAAGTTGGTAATGCACTTTGTCACGCTATTGTCCGAAACATTGAAAGCTGCTGTGTGTGTTGCTCTGTCTGAAATATAATAAACTGTAACAAAGAACTTCGCGAGAAATGTTTCATTGTTAGGAGAGAATTTTTCGAGATTTTGTGCATTCGTTAATTTGCTTGTGTTTTAAATAAAGATGCGGTGCGTTCTTGAAATGAGAAATGAATTATAACCTTGAAACATTGTTTCTGTCTTCGAACAGACGTTTCTCACGTCATGTTACAAGCTGTGCCCCTCTTTCAGTTTTCCGACAATCAAAGCTTTCCGTTTGTCTTGCATTGCGAAGCCCTTAATTTGTAATAGGAAATTGTTTGCTGGTTGGTGATCACTTTTTAAAGGCCATATAGAAACATCGGCTTTTCTTTCGAAGTTCTTTATTGCCGGGAAAATGTTTTGACAGGACAAATAGATTTCATATTACGAACTGATCAATCAGTGCAATGTACAACCTGTGATGTATGTTGAAATATTTGTTACTTTGCTCGCTGGCTTTAACTTTCTGTAATAGTTGTTATAATCTCAGATATCTCTTGAAGGGGTCAAGGTATGTAAGAATCGAGGTGACCATTCTATAGTACAAATGTTCGCTGATTGCTTTCCGATTTGTACGATATATTCTGTTAAGCCTACTCAAGCTCTTCACCCTCTCGCAGTTAATCTGGTCCCATTAGTACATATTCTGGGGGGGAGGGGGGTTTGAATTATTCAGATAACAAAAATTCATCCTCCACATTGACAAAAGGATACTTTTATTTGGTTACTTAAGTTATAAAAACTAAAAATTTATGCACATGACTTGTAATTTTCTGCTCGCCGTTTCTCCAAATCGACGACTGCTCCGTGACATTTCAGGAACCTCTTCATGACAAAACTGCACACCAGTGAGGAGACTGATATTCTCCTCCGCGGAGTCAGCTCAGACATGATGACCCTGATACTGGATTGTGTTTATTTTCGCGAGGTGGGCATCCGCTCCTACAACGCGCGTCAGCTGCTCGTGACGGCTGAATTCTTGTGTATTCCGGACGTTTCTAAACTCTGCTGCGACTTCCTCGAGGACGCGATGGCCGCCGAAAACTGTATCGGCATCTTGCAGTTCGCAAGGTAATTGATGTTCATTTGTCATTTGCTCTGACGCCAGCTTTCGTCGCTGGAGCGAATCACCTGTACTCAAGACAGCGGCCGACTGTCGGGTCGGCGATTAATACCTCTGACTGGGGAATGGGCAAATTATAAAGCGTTCTAGGTCAGGGCTGTTGGCGGGTTATTATTAAAGTCCCTGAAATTCAAATGTGCTGATTTAACTGCGTATATTTTGATCATCATTATGACCAGCCGATGACTTATTGCAGGGTCATAATTAAATCTGTCTTCCTCTCGAATTCCTTATCTTCAATCTTTCTTTCTCTGCGGAATTCCTTGCTTCTTACACAATCCTCACAATATTAAAATGAACATTCAGCCCCACATCATTCTGCATACAGCAAAACCTCTATTAATAGATCCTCGATTACCCGATTCCCGCATTAAGCGACCGAATTTCAACCAGATCAGTTGAGATAGATTTCCACCGGCGAGTGTTTTTAAAGCGATGTCCACGCGGCACAGTTCATTTATCTAACCCCACACCCAGATTTTGCTGATTATTATGAACACTTCTGGACATTTAGAGAATTGGTTATTATGATGAACATATATTCCTTCTTGTTGAGGACAACATAGCAAGCAAATCAACTGACATTGGCAGAATCACACCAGAAACTCCAGCTCATGCGATGGACAGAATGACTGGTAAATCCACTGTTTTAATACAGGGACAGCGTTCACGACTGACTTTTGCTTGTGCGTGCGACACGCCCGCATCATCCGCCGACAACGAAAATCTGTATTAAATCTCTACTTATTTGTTCAATTCCATGACCACGTTCCCCTTTCTCTCGCTCGTCTGACTTATCGGCTTATCCGACCCGTGATTCCCCCAATATGTGTCGGTTACACGAGGTTTTACTGGATTAACACACACAGTTACCAAAACGTCGTTTCGCCAAGGTTAATGCCAGAATTAAAAATTAAACACTTCTGATCTCACTGCCTTCTTCACTTGCGTACGCCATGCCCTTGTTTCAACCTATATCCTTATCACGAGGACGAGCGGACATTACCTGGGTACCTTCAGAGCCGAAAACTTTCTATTTTGCCCCGGTTAAACGAAGCGTCTGTCATCGATGCTTCCCCACGTGCCTGCTCTCAGTCTCACTCATTCGGGCTTCAAAGGGCTAAGGTAAAAACCTGAGGCGAAATACTGTGGTGTGCAAATAGTTGAGAATCCAGGTCTTGCTGCAGTGTTTCAATGTGTCAGAATTCGAAGGAGATCGATTCTGAGTCGGCTTTTACCCTCGCTGTCTCAGGTTTCACTCCATCGCCGACCTCGAGACTCGCGCTCTCCGCTTCGTTTGGCGCCACTTCGTGGAAGTGTCTCAGTACAGCGAAGAACTGTTGGAACTGCCTGTAGAGGAGCTGCAAGCGATAATCGAGTCCGTGAAACTGACCGCGGAGGAAGAGAAATTTGTGTGGGAGTGCATTCTCCGGTGGATCAATCACGACTCGGACAACAGGAAAGGCCACTTCGCGGACCTTCTGAAGGGCGTCAGACTTGGACGACTTGACGCAAAGTTTTTCAAGGAGCAGGTCAGTATTCAACTGATATCGTAGATGTCTATGGGAAATAAAGCCCGCATTTCCAATTCAATATTCACACGTTCGTAACCAATTAATGCAAATTGTGAGCCTTTTTCTTCGTCACGCGTAAGCCCGTCTGTCCGCAGTTCCAGCTCGAGAATGTCTAAACGGATGTTCATTAGATTTAATACTGATAAGCTTTAACAGAATCTGTTGACACATTCCAATTCTGGTTAAAATCTTGCAATAACAACGTGAAAACTACACAATGATTTGAATGCCTTATTCTGCGTAAAATTTCCTGCGTAAGGAATCCCCATTTTCAGTTAGTTGCCATGGTTACAATAACGACCTGAGTAATGCCGCTGGTAACACGCTCGCATGTGTGTGTGTGTATTTGCAAAACAAATATTTGTTTCGTCCTTTGATGCAGATATGTGGGAAGAGTTAATAATCGCCTTTTATTCATCGTCTGTAAGTTTGACAGTCCGTCGGCGCTACAATCTTCGATTACAGTCTCGTCGTATATTAAGATCGATTTCGTGTTTAAGTTTAACTACAGCATTCCACCGTTAACTACATTCAAACGTTCACTCAGCTGGAATAGGAAAGTCCTCCACAGTTAAATCACGTCTTCTGGCGTAGCGTTCTACTTAACCAATGCCATAAGAAGCGTGTCTTATCTGCTCTAATACTTTCATACTCTCCGACGATATAGATATACAGTCAATCCGAGATCACTTCAGAGTGATAATCTTTAGCTGATTGACCACATAGGGACAACAGATATCCGGAAAGTACAGCAAGAAGTCTTCGATCTACATCCGAGAGTAAATTACCCGAGGGGCTTCAAATTCATAGACAGCTTGAACAGTCTAATATTTTAACCGTCATCTCACGAGCAGCCATACAACTTATGATATTCCTTTTTCCATTTCAGCATGCGCTTTAACCCCAGAGAAAAAATATGTCTACTCTAGGTCAAATGCAATGTAATTTCAGACACTCATCTCTTACGAATATTTGTGAAACAATCGCAAGGATCCATGAAAATAGTATCTGGGTCAAATGTCTTTACAACTTATCATTCGTATCTACTAGTTTCCAACACTTAAAGATAACTACCTGATGATGGCCAATTAAGGTCGAAACATGCAATGGCTCTTAATAGACATCGAGCCCATAATCATAAGCTTTTGTGTTGACGGGCCTTCCACCCAACCATCAACATGTAGCAGGTTGCCTCACTTGAAACTCGAAGCAACTAATTGTCATAATTTTTTTCGATGTTACGTAATTTTGACGATTAATTAAATTTATCGAATCGAAAGAATGTGGTGATCGCAGAGTGCATCTCGCACGGGAGAGACGAGAAATAAATTACAATTTTGAATGTAACTCAAAATGCAACCCTTACTGAAGTATTTTACTTTCGGTTAAAACACATTTCGATAGTTTTCTCTAAGATCGATTTGAACTTGATTTCGCTTCTCTCCACAACATGTGCATTTGTTAAGAGCGTCATTACATAAACCAAAGTACATATTATCCTATATATGTCATAGTCTATTTCGGTGAGTTCCCAACCATAGTATGTGTGAATTTCTTGTCTCCTCTGCAATGGAACGTGGCATCACTTCCTGAAATTTCACAAGGTCCACTTTGAACTGTTCAATAGGTATCAAAGCACAGGTACGTGACGGAATTTAAGGCGTGCAGACCCGTGATCTCGGAGACGCTCAAATTCCTGGACGACGTGGAAAGTTTGACGAAAGAAGACAAGGACCTCGTTATACCAAGGATTGCCCGGCCGCGAATCCCACAGTGTGTTGTGTTTACTATTGGTGGGAGTTATGACGGATTGGTTTCAGATGTGATCGAAGCGTACGACGAACGAGTAGACCGGTGGAGTGTGGTGAGTTGCATGCATTTCTACTCTACCCTGCCTTGTTAAATGACGCGCCCGAGAAAAAATACTTTTCATCTTTTTTGCTTATTTTTACTAAGCAATTGTTTATTTAAGCTTAATTACAAGAACTCTTAGCCAATTTATTTCGTGTTCGTTTATTTCCATTGCAGTGAACCCTTTTTTAAGAGACTGAATTAAAAAGAGTAAATTAATAAATTACACACATGCTGAGTCTCATGTAAAATGCAGGTTCTAATAGGAATCGACGAAGGATGTGAAGTTTTCCTTAAATACCGTTTACAATAAGCGTCCTATGTCAACTGTCATGGCAAGCTGTCTGCTGATTTTAGACATCGTTGATCGTCAGTGGTTTCAACGTTATAAATGAAGCACTGATCATTGTCGATGTCTGCCATCTGCTTGGTAACGCCTCGTGAATTAGAAGGCAAGCACTCTATTAGGGGTGCGGTGGGGGACGTACTGCCTCCAGCTTTGCGTCGATGAAACCCTAAACACCAACACCTGTCCTTTCCAAAGTACGAACCTGAAATGTCAGCTGTTGATCAGAAATTGATTCTACATTTGTCTGTCGTACTTGACGAGAGCTTCTCTTCGGGTCTTCCTGTTTCCTCCGCCTCTCATAATTCCACGATTGTTCCAAGTTTATTTCTCACGGTCTTTGTCGAGTATCACCCACCACGGCATACGAATTTCGGTCCAATGTTGGGGGTTGCCCCTCTACTACGGTGGTTGGTCGCTTGGAATCTAATGTAAGGACTTCACATCACTAGACCGCATGACCCAAAGAAACATAAAGCCATAAACTGTCGTTCCTGCAGGTGGAGGGGGTAGACTCGATCGGTCCGCGAGGCGAACATGGCACGGCAGTAGTCGGTTTCAACATTTACGTCATCGGTGGTACCGAAAACGGCTTTGAAGGTGTAAGCTCCTGTAGCTGCTTCAACGCTGTTACGAAGACATGCCGCGAGGTGGCGCCTATGCATAAACGCAGGTAAGATGCAACTTAGTAACTGAGGAAATCCTTGGAACAAAGTCCCTCTTAAAAAGCTGATTGTCGCTCCGTTAGTCAAGATATAAATGTGGGCAGGGCCTGTAAAATTGTACCACTCACATAGAGGATCATCGTGCAAAGTGTGAATAGATAGGAAGACCTTTGCGACAATGTTAATTTTAAGAATACTATTTGCTTGTTAATTCATTTGGATTGTGATTTAACAATGACGAGCGAAGAATTGCGTTCTGCGAGAGGAAATGCATCTGAATGAGCAATGAATGAGCATAGCAGAGCGTGTCATTTTTTCGTTTCAGATACAGATTAATGGTGGCAGTTTTGCGAGGTGCAGTGTACGCCATGGGCGGTAAAAGTAGTCAGAATCAGAGAACGGCGGAAAGATACGACTGCAAGACGAACCAGTGGTCTTTGATCGCACCCATGAACACGGGTCGTTTCAATGGAAGTGCGGCTGTACTGAATGGTACGTAAATGCCGTGAAACAGAAATTAGTGAATTACTGCAGAAGGCGAGGCGTCTGTCTGTCTGTTTGTCTGTCCGCGTCTAATAACGCAAGAACGGTTGAAGGAATCGCAGGATTTGAGGTTCTCACGGCGGCGAGTAAGAAGATGGCCGTCGTTTGGCTTCTGCCAACGTATCAGACGAACTGTTTGCCTTCGTCATTAAGGCATTTCTCTTCGTTCTTGATGTTAGATTCCTTCACTCCACTGTCCCATATTCTTTTATTATCTCTTTCCTTTATCCGTGCCACGTACTACGTTATTTCACAGACTGCAACGGCTTGAAGTTCTGAGTGCGTGACGGTTTCTTCTGCTCTTGTAAGCTATCCCTGTGCGTCGTCTTCTGCCTTTGTAGTGTGCACTAGGAGTGAATGCAAACAACCATCAAATTGGCTCTCAAATAATACAGATTTAATATGTATTTCAGACAGTTAATAATCTCATTTAAATAGCGCATTGTATTATAAATGTAGAGCTCCGCTTGACATCTCGTACCGTACATCTGTGGCACCAAATTTAATAAAATTCGTTTCACAGAAGACGTAACTTACCATCATTTCCACTGTGCATTAAATTAAGCACTTCATGCTGTTTATATTAAATTTTATCATTTAAACTCGTTTCCTTTGCCACGCTGATTGTCTGCATTCGAGACAAAGAAACAGATGAACAGAGACAGCCGAGTCTGTGCAGATTCTGTGACTCGAAGGGGGACATTAAATACAATATCATTAATAAAGTTACAAATTTATGTACGGATTGTTTCATGTCTGTGTTCCGCATGGACCAATTTACTTATAGCTATTTTGTTTCTACAGACAAAATATACGTCGCTGGTGGATGTAAAGGTGAGAAGTCTCTAGACTCTGTAGAATTTTATGACCCGGACACCAACCGATGGACGTACGTTGCAAGAATGCTTTCTCGACGTGAACGTTTTTCTTGCGTCGCCTTCCACGGCTGTCTGTACGCCCTAGGTGAGAACTCTCGACATTCTGAGTCATGTCCCTCTATCCTTCTTACAGAACTTCCTATTGTGAAATGTTTTCCTGGTGTTTTTGAGTGACTGAGGTTTTATGAACAGCATTTTTCTCCTGTCATTACAGAGTTTATTTGTCAGTAATTTTACCTCGATTTGTGGTTTCTATCACATTCTCCACAAAGAACACTTAACTAACTAACTAACTAACATCGCACAATTTTGTCACACAGTCCCAGTTTTAAAGGTAAATAATTTGAAGATATCCGTCTTCTGGGTTATTGCGCTGTGTAGTCTGGTCGATGTTAACCAACGTTTCAGAGGTCATACTGCCTCCGTCATCAGGGCCTGATGACGGAGGCAGTATGACCTCTGAAACGTTGGTTAACATCGACCAGACTACACAGCGCAATAACCCAGAAGACGGATATCTTCATACTCACCGCTGTGAGAACCTCAAGTCTTACAACGTAAATAATTTGTTCTTGTAGCAAGGAAATTTCAGTTTGCCGTTCTGTTATCCCCAAAAACCCGGCGGTTTAAAGCAGTCCCTTCGCGGTCTCTGCTTTTCGTCACTTGTTTGTGTAACGCCGTTTTGAACAGTGCATCTTGTGACGCTATTTTCGCACGCAGTTTCATGAAGCAGAAAACAGATGTCAGGCGCAATTTCCTGATGCTACATGTACGAAAATATTATTTTAGCTATTGATCCTTAATTTCGTTTCTAGTACTAATATTAACACTGCAAGAAGGATTGAATTTTCTTCGTTGCATTTAATTCATTCGTTCCGTTTACGTAATTACAAATTTTAAGATCGTAAAGTCCGTCGGGTAAGACGGATGGAGTGTGAAGCACGGAAGATACGAGAAATACATGCATGTAGAAAGTTATAATTGGTAATGTTAAAGGTAAGATACCACTTGTGATAATAGTCTTAAAAGGAAGGATAATATTAAAATGTTTTAAGGAACTAGAGTATGTGGGAGGGGTTCAACTACCTACTTTTGTGAATAAGGTAATGAATCTTGTGGCTCCATAAAGGTCGAACATTTCGGGGCCAGGTGACAGAGTAATAAACATCAAGGATGGGGTTAGAATAAGTTCGGCTTGGCAGCTTTTCTTTATATCCTGTGACCTATTACGGAATGTGTGTTTGTGTGTGTGGGCAGGGGGACGCAACAAGTCATCATCCGACCTCAGTACCGAGAAGTATGACCCTGCAGAAGACACGTGGACCGAGATCCCTGCCATGAACTTCTATGCTCATGAGTTAAACGCAGAAGTGATCGACGACACGATCTTTGTCATCGGTGCAAAGAATATCGATCATCACTTCGCCTCCCACGTCGCATATCTCAATGCCAAGGAAAATCGATGGTTTGTTTCTTTGATTGTTCTGTTCTGTATAATTACAGACTGCTACTTTCGAAAAGCACTAGGAAGTGAATCATTTCCCGTCAAAACAACCGCAATCTTGTGGATACTGCGCCGTGTAGTAACGTAGAAAATGATCGACGTTTCAGAGGTTCTTACAGCTTAATCAGGGCCTTGAATACAATGCGCGAAAAATGGGTGAGATGAAGGGGGTAGAATGAAAGCAGGCAGGGCGATGTTGAAATCAAGCTGATTCGTTAAAGCAGAGGCCAAATGACTAGGAAATGCTAATCAGACGTAAGCTGTAACTGCATTAAAAAGAAGCTCTTTGACTAAGTTTCTTTGATCAGTGGCACTCTCATGGGCAGGAAGTTTCTGGCGTTCAGCACATCAGCATCGCCATAATCTTCGATTTCATTAAGGGTTTTAGGCCAGTTTCAGGTTTAATGACGCCTATCGCCTCATGTTCCCATTTCTGATAAAAATTTATTTTAAAATGGCTGTCTCTTAGCGTGTTTGACCATGAAGTCTCCTGCTATCTGTTGACGGAGTGAGTAAGCAGCTTCAAAAATATTCCAGAAAGCAGATTTCTTCATACTCGACAGTTCAAGAGCCAGATATCCCACAGAAATTCATTTGATTTTGGTTTATGTCTGTTTTACGTCTAGCAGAACCTCTCCAGAACTACTTTTGGTGGGACAAAATCTTTTTTGAAAATATATTGCTAAAAGAGGGAAACATTATCATGGGCGCAAGTCTCAAACAAGACACGCTTAACTCTCCAAAGTAAGTGTGTGATTAAATTTATTATTCTGACGGAAGGTAATGGCTTAATGAAGTGTACGAAACGTAGCTAGCGCACAACACATGTCATTTGACATCGTCCTAATATAGTGGTAATCTCTCCCTCCATTTTGATGTAATAAAATATATTACGTTATAATATCACGTTGGCCGAGGTTCTATGTGCATCTGAGAAAAGGAAAGATCACGTGGGTTCTGTTCTGAAATGTGGTGTGGGAATCGTGCACTGACATCCCATTGGGGGATTTTTTGTAAAGGTTTTCTGCATACAAAATACAAGCAACGACATTTCGGCGAAAGCCTGTGCCCTTAGCTTCAGAGCAGTTCTCCTTTCTACACAAAGATAGATCCAGCCCATCAGACATGGATATTTTTAGGTCAACACATTTTACGGCTCACAAAGATAATTCTTTTATACTTATTCTACACCGAAATCTATGATATTTTAGAACCTCAAAAGAAAAATCGGGGTGGGTTGAACGGGGACACAACCGCATTCGTTTAAGACGTGAATTCGTCTTTGTGTTATTAGAGGAAGGGTAAGATGTAAATGAATAAAGTCTTGGTAGTTATAAGTGAAGTATAATTTTATTTATCAAAGGCCGATGATAATTTAACCAAGCTTTACAACTGACTTCTTTACGAATGCACTAAGGTATGTCGATTTGTGTGATGTTCACATTGAATGCATAATTTTCTTCCAGTCGTCTCGGCAAATTCACGATCATATTGTTCACATCTACTTGAACATTTATTACATAACCAACTATACCATAGTTTCTCCTTCATAACGCAAGCGGCTTATTTGCATAAATGACGATCTCGGCGAGATTAATCTTTCACTTATAGGATCCAGTGGTGGCAATCCATCGGGCTTTGGAGGATAAGCAAATCCATTTGACTTGGACAAAGCCGGTATCTTATTAACATTTAATGATTGGCGACAAGTGTTACACGATTGATACGATGTGATATTTTCATTCGGAAATTCTTCTTTTAACAAAGCTAAATGTTTTAAACTAACTTTCTTCAAATCTCTCATCAAATATTACGAACGTAACCGAACTCATTCTTGACAAACGCCGATTCGTAATGGACATCGGCCCACTGCCATCTCTTTACAAATTCTTCAGAACGAACTGCGACTATAATATTGTTTTTCCTTCTCATTTCATCGTTTAATGTTTCAAAGTCAATATCCATCGGTTCAGGCGGCGGCGATGACGCGCTCGGCTTTCTGACGCTCTCTATACAATCTGCATTGTTCGGCATTAGTCAGTTTGGGCTTTTCTGATTTATTTTGAATTTTTCATTCCAATGATATACGTTTCTTACATTTCTGTTCATATTTCCTTTGCAATTTCTTCGACATTATGAAAATTTTCTTCAACTCAGCACACTTATCGGCTTATAACTTTACAAATTTTATTTTATCGGTTATTATTACTAAGTAACCTTGTTATTATCTACAAATAGACATCAATTTCAACGTCCTATCTCTTCGCATTCTAAAGTTACACTGTCCAAACTCCGCGCGGCGTCGCCATTTTCAGTGTTCACGCGCAAGCGCTACCCCTCCCCCCCTCACAATGCACACCACGGACATAAACCCTCTATCCAACAAAATTTAAATCATTAGATTATCATTTAAACTTTACGAGATATAAGCGCGACAATTCTTGCCATTTTTTGGTCGCTCGAGTTTTCTTAGAGACCCCCCCCCCCCTTATACCGGACCGAATTTAAAGACATATTCACATCAAAAGTATATACATTTTTAAGAAAACGGATAATTTCTTTGCATAAATGCACTGACATTCAAATTACATTTCTATTAAATAAATTATTTATGGTAGGAGACGCTTTCCTTCGTGAGTTACATCATCTCAAGTTGAGCTACATATTTTCTGTAATTGTGTCAGTGAAATGTGATGTAAATTCTAATGGATGATGAAAGAGGGTTTGTTTTCACTTTTAATATTTCAAATTGCAGGTACCAGTTGACAAACACGAATGTTTATAGATCCGGGATGTCGACTTGTGTCATCAAGAACCTACCGAATGCAAGCGATTACGCCTACAAACACAGACAAATCGATGGAGGAGAAACGTAAAGAAAGGAGGAGAAACGCAAAAAAGGAGGGGAAACGTAAAAAAGGAGGGGAAACGTAAAAAAATATTGGATTTAGAAAATTAGTTGTTTGCAGTTGATTAGAACCACGACGAACACATTGATTTTAATTACTTTTCTTACGAAAATAATGTAGAGAAATAGGAATTGATGTAGGAGCTACAAAGAATAAAAATAGAAACATTGTTTGCAGCAAAGAAGGAGAAATTATTTCTTCTCGTTACTTTCTGCTCAAGAAGTCCTATTGAAATTTGTTATTTTGCGGGCGTTTAATTTTATTCAAAATATTACTCTCCATTAACACATAGCAGATTCTCTTTGCGTCTCGTGTTATGAAACCGTCTTCAGGGGAAGATTAAATGCTTTGCTTCATGAACGTCATTTACAAAAACGGCATTACGAAGGCAACACACTGAGAATTTTGTATTGAGTTCTGATGTACGTGTGACATTTTAAAAAATTGCAAAAAGTACATTTGGCTGAGTTGGCCCAATATACCGGGTAATTGTGCCATGTGCCTTGGGAAGTAACAACCTTCTCAAATGCCACGAAGAAACAGACGATGCTTTCTATTCACGATATTTTGTAAGGTACTTTTATGTATTTTAATGAATAAATGCAAAATATTACCACAAAATACACAAAACTTGAATTTAGTTAAGATACATACAGAGAAAAAGCTGTAATCAATTGGGGAACTCAAGGCATATCCAGGAGTCTCAGCACAAGTAAATCTGTGTAACCTTCTTCATTTTAATCTCATTCGTAATATAGGAATCTGTATATATTGATTGAAGATTGTTCTTGGGCTGTCACCCCGCTGCCTTACTCAGTAGCTCCGAGGCCACCTGATCAAATTATCAACTGTTCGGCTAAACTACAGTTCGTATCCTGACGCGGAGAGTCCAGGGCCCATCGATTCCATCCCAGGGATACGACAGGGTCGCGCTTTACCCCCGGGAGAGGACCCCGGTACCCACTGCATAGGAGGCTGGATGGGCCCCAGAGCCGGTCTGGACGCAGAGGCTAGACGAAAAATCCTCTGCCCCTGTCGGGGATCATTATTAAAAATAATACTTGCCACTTCTTGCGACATTTGGATGATTCTACGATGAATTTGTTTAATGTCTGACTTTCTCTGTGTCTTATTAGCAATGTACAGTGAATTCATTGATAAGTTGAAGGCAACAGGCTCCCGGCTGTACCTCCATGACTCACCACCACGCGCTGCAAGGTTTTCCCTACACAGACGATGGTAGGCTCCACAAAACAGTAAAACCAGCTTTCCTGTGTCTTCGCATTTCATGCTAGAAGCCGGGAAGTGAACGCATTGCACTTTGAACTATTTCGCATATTTTAATGATCTCGTAGTAGACAGACGGCAAAGTCACAATAAATGCTAAGTAACTGAAGCGTCCCTGTAAACACCATCACAAAATACATATTTATTGCTCTGTGACTAATAACGCTGACATATACCAGACGGCGTCCATCTTCAGACTCATACAGCGGGGCGCCACGAATTCTCCATCGGTATTGCAGCGGGCAATCAGGTCGATATTTTCGCCATTCTTGCCAAAAGTATTTCCCGCTATCACCGAAATAAAGGCTCGCTATTTTGTTTGCTAATAGCTGCCACCCGTCCTTGTTCTGCGCCACATGATTCCACGTAAGATCTTATTTATTTACGCTTCATTTTAATATTATACCGCAATCTGCGTCTGGCCGTACCAGGCGACTGGTTCTCATTGCGAGTATAACACCGCCAGCCAATCGACTGAAGACGTGAGTCGATCCAACTTAATGCGGGCGAAATAAATTGTCACGCGTGTTAATTGTGGGCGTGGTACAGGGCCCAGGTTCGTTCCCTGCGGAAGCTCATTCTGCCTTTCGACTGCTGATCGACGCGACGTTCTGGTTTACAATTCTCCTCACCTGCTCACAGAAACGACCGACAAACTTCCACCTCGTCAGCCGAAATGCGCCGAATAAATAAGAGAATGCGAGGCATTTCAACATCCGCGAGGTTTTGTTCTGTCCATTCTATGTTGGGACCCGCGGCAAACCTTCCGAGGCACAGACAGACGCACATGGGCCCATCCGAACATTCATTCATTATGAGCTTCATCTTCTGTTTAAGACAAGCAAAGTGGAAAGAGGACACTCGGAAGACCAAGGAGTAGATGAAAGGATAACATTAAACAGCATAATAAAATGTGTGAGGACGTTGACTTAATTCACGTGGTTCAGGACAGGGGCTATGACGGGATATCGCAAACACGGTAACGAAACGTCGTATTCCAATTAAATGCATGGAAATTTTTCCTCTCGTTGGGCGCACTCTTAGATTCTCAAGGACCCAAGGAGCTGGAACAAGGTAAATAATACATAGGAATAAAATGAAACAGCTGGCAGGCACTAAAATTAATCGCTGCCTTATTTATGGCAAGAAAAAACATGGCTTACCTCCTCCATTAGCTATTACATCTCTTATTGCGGAAGCCAAGGCCTACTCAAAAATTCCTTTCGCTTCCTCTTCTATCCGTTTTCATTGCACAAGTACTCAATTAAGAGACCTACAATATTAAAATGTGTTGATAAATCTGACACTAAATGTAATAAAAATTCAATTCCTTTATTAGAGTGTTTGCCAACAGCAAAGAGCCTATGACAGGCAAACACTAAGACAAAGGTACAAGAAAAAATACAAATTAAATACAAAAACAAATAAACTACCAATGAAAACACTAATATACGTAAATGCAAAACACTAAAAAATACTGAAACAATACAAGGAAGGAACATAGAAGCTATAATAAAATTAAAACAAATAACCAAGCTATATCTAATCTAGACCACCTTCTAGATCATTTCTCTTAACGAGAAAGTGTCCTCAAAAGAAACAATGTTTATGCCAAATACATCCGAAAATTGGCATACGTCATTTGCAGCAATGACACGCCTGGCACCTGTCTAAGTGCATTGCACACACTAAAAGTAGAAAATTCTCCTACTTACCTTGACGTCACACGAATACCAACAGTGTCCATGATGGAATTGCAATTTATTTTCCCCTTAAATACATTAATAAGAAATAATAAGGAATAAAGTGCTCTGAAATTTAAAGTAGTTAAAATCAATTCATATTTTCTTGTGATATTAAACTGAAAAAAACCCGGTAATTGCACAAACTGTCAAATTTCCTTTGAACATTTTCTAATTTATTAGAATCTGTCTGTGTAAGATTATTCCATACAACCGAAGCATACTCAAGCTTTGACCTAATTAAAGCAGTGTATAAAACAACAAGACTGTCTAAAGAGGAAAAACTATAAGTAATAAAACGAATAAGCCCTAAGGTCCTTAGTGCCTGTGTATGAACAAAATTTACATGGCAATGAAAGTATAGCTTATTGTCTAACAAGACACCAAGATCTTTTATACAGTCAGTACGGGAAATTAAGATATCACTGACAGAGTAATTAAAATGGATACTGTTGGTTTTCCGTGTGAAAGATATAATTTTGGTTTTCCCAATGTTAAGTTCCATATCGTTAACATCGCACCACTGATGTACAGAATCAACATCTGCTTGAAGAAATTTGCAGTCATTTACCGATTTTATATCACAATATAATTTCAAATCATCAGCAAATAAGAGAAATTTAGAATACTTAATTTTGTCACAAATGTCGTTAATAAAAACACCAAATAAGAGAGGTCCCAAGGTAGAGCCTTGTGGAACTCCAGATAACACCGAGTAAAAAGAAGAGGACTGTCCTAAAATACAAACAAAGGCAGATCTGGATGATAAATAACTTTGGAACCACTTGACATAAGGAGACGATAGTCCAAAGTTATTAAGCTTTTTCAAAAGAATAGAATGCGGGACTGAATCAAAGGCCTGCCTAAGATCAAAATACACAAAGTCGATCTGTCCCTGTGAACAAACAGATGGCTGAACATCATTAAGGTAGGTAACTAAATTAGTTACCGTAGATTTTGATTTACAAAAAAACCATGCTGAATTTGAAATAAAAGGTAAGGTGATCATGAATAATTCTTTCAAAAATTTTGGAGAGGTTATTTAAGATCGAAATAGGCCTGTAGTAGAAACTAAGGCGCTGTTGCCTTTCTTAAAAATAGGCACAACAGCCGCTTGCTTCCACAATAAGGGGAAACTCCCACTAAGTGAACTAAGGTTAAATATGTGGCATAAGAGTGGAGTTAAAATCTCAGAACAACCTTTTATGACGAAAGTCGGGATTTCATCGGGTCCGACGCATTTCGTCGAACGGAGACGACTAATTGCCCGCGTAACATCATCAACAGAGATACGAGGAATATTCAAAACATCAGAATAGGCGAAGTCAGAACTAGTCGTAACATTAACGCAAGAAGAGGCGTTAAAAACAGAACGAAAGCGGTCAGCAAAGGCCTCTGCGATTGACTCCGTTTCCGTGATAAAACTCTCTCCAACTTTAATTTGTGTAATCGACTGGTCTTTCTTTTTAAAATTAGAAATATATTTCCAAAAGTGCTTAGGTTGGGTTTTCAAATTTTCTTCAATAGTTTTTAACCAAACCAATCTATCTGATTTAATAGTCAATTTAACTAGTTTACGATAATGTGAAAAAACGCTATAATGATAATCAGATTTAGATTTTTTAAATTTCCTAAAAGATGCATTCTTCTTTCTAATGTAATAGACAAGAGTTTTGGAAAACCAATGAGGATATGCAGAATTTCTGGGTTTTACAAGGGGAATAGCTAGGTTGATGGCCTTCGACACAGTAGCCGTGAGATTATTAACTGCAGCATCAACCGAGTTTTCATTAAGAACGCAAGACCAGTCAGAGTTTTCTAGGGCATGGTAAAGTAATAAGTAGTCTCCTTTCCCGTAATTGCGTCGAGGAGTAAGCGAGGTATGTTGATAGTCAAGACTTAGTTTAAGATTAAGGACAAGAGGCGGATGATAGTGGTCAGGAGGGACCAGCGAGTGAGGAGAAAGGGAAATGCTGAGATCGCTGAAGTTTGTAAAGACAAGGTCGAGCAGGGCATTGTTAGGAACGCTGATTTAGACCAAGAAAGCACGAGGTGGCGTAAAGAGAATTTCCTTTAATTTTGCTATAGTAGTAACAGTTAGAGGAAGGGGTGCCGTTTAGCCAGTCAAAATTGGGGACATTAAAATCTCCTAACATGACCACCCGATAGAGATGCGAGTTTAGGTTTACTTCTAAAGTGTTTAGATAAATTCCAATTACTTTTATATCACAATTCGGTGCAAAGTAATGATTCCCTATAAGTAGACTGTGGTTGTCTCTAACAGGAATTTCAATCCACACACACTCCTCAATCGTTTCCAGATCATACCTTCGTTTAACGACAAGGAAAGACTTTGAAACTGCAGTCAGCACTCCGCCTCCCCGTTTTTTATTGGAGCTTACGTAATCCCTATCGGCACGAAAAACGTAATAGGATTCAGGAAAATATTATAACTTAATATAGAGTCATTAAGCCAGGTTTCCGTAATACAGTAAATTTCGGACGTGCCAGCGAAAACATTGTCAATGAATTTACTGCATTTGGTTCTTAGGCCCCTGACATTTTGATAAAATATATCAAAATCACAGTTGTCAAGAACCATACTCAGTGGGAATCCGAGCCGCCTCCAGGCACAGGAGCCACACTGGCCGTAGGCAGAGCATCTGACTCCGATGACCTGACAGGCGCGCTCGAGGAGTAAACCTGCTCAGAAGTAAGTCTGCCGTAAAAAGGAGCAATAAGGCACCCGTTTGGCCACACACCAGTATTATTAATTAATGGAAACTCGTCTTCGTTCACAGAAACATGAAAGGAAGAATAACTGCTAAATTTTGTTTTTAGCCTGGTGCACACCAAATTTTTAAGGCGTAATTGCTCCTTTAATGAAGTCTCAATATCTAAAGTCGTGACCTCAGGACTAAACCTTGAAACGAACAGGGCCATAGACCTCTCTTTCTTAGAGATTACTGGCAGAGAGGCAGAGTTTCGGACCCCAATTAAGGGCTGTCTACGCTGTTTGGTTGTGTTGACCACCGGGGTACCTGTGTTGGGCTTCCTCTTACGGTTCACCGTAATAAAGCCCTCGGTGTCTACCTGCGTTGGGGTCTCCGTAGATTGTAAACCCGTGAGTGCGACGTCCTTGTAGGACTTAACGCCCACGTCAGCAGCACAGGCCGAAGTAGAGTTGTCGGATGGCTCAGGAACTTTGCGCGACGGAGCGGTTGAAGATCTCTGGCTTGATGATTTCCTTTCCGCAACATGTAAAGGAGCACAGGGAGTACTGCTACTCAACTGCTCCTTCAAATATTCGTTGTCCTTACGCAGCTGCTGCACATCCTCAGAAAGCTTGAGGACCAACTGGACCAAGTTTTCCACAAGATTGTGCGTGCTAGCTCCATTGAGCCTCACCATCTCCAACTTTTCAGCGAGAGATTTGTAACCCCCAACGTCCGGCAGGATCGGTTCCTTTACAGGAGACACTACCTTCTTTGCAATCTCCGAGACAGAGGCAGAACGCAAGATCCTAGGCGGTGTGTTTACACCACTAACGCCTCGAAGTGTCTTTACACACTTTCTGCACTTGTAGGTGGAAACACCATCAGACAAGAGGAATGAATATTCCACCTCACTCATTTTCAAGCAATTGACATGAAAACGCGAAGCACACGGCCCACAACATCCAATATGCTTTTGCTTTCAGTAGAAAGCCTTCTTGCACACCTCGCAAGTATCCTTGCTAGCCGTCATTGCGGCGGAAGGCAGCAGGTAGTAGATTCCTATACAACTGCACCACGTTGTAAATACACAGCACGGAGCACTAGCAAGACACGTCCGCTCACTACGAAGGCTAAATATTCATATTTTTATTTCCTTACTCCTTGTTTATAAAGATAATTTATAACATTCTTCCTTTCCTCTTGAAACTTTACCAGACACTCTATTTTCTTCACTCTGTCTTCATTCCTTCTTTTTTAAATTTCATTACAAAATACAGGCACTGAAAACTACATATTAAACTCTTGACAGAAGCATTTGAAAATATGCTCTAAAAATAATAATAATAACAGTGATACCAACATGATGAACCAAAGCAACACTAGCAATCTATGCAATTCTATTTTGCCAATGATGTAATTAAACATTATATACTGATTCTTGAAGAATTTAGTAACTTTCCTGTGACTACAAATTATATGGTAAGAGAATTCAGAAAGATAAACTGAAAAGGATCTGAAGTCAATGTCTAATAACCTATTTAATTTAATATTCTGTGGAAACCCAGACAAAACTTCAGTCATGCACAGTCCACACTCTTCACTTAGATAAAGAAGCAGAATTAATGGATTCATACCAGTCTCCAGCACTTGGTTATTTCATCAGATGAGAAATTGCATTTCTAATCTCTCTTATGTGTGCCACACCCTGACCCTCCTTTATCTGATCACCCCAATATTTGGTGATTCTCATTATAAAAAAACATAAGCAAACCCTTTATCTAAAACTTATATTGTCAGTACTGCAATTCCTTGACATAAAGTTTAAAAGACACCTAAAAATTATTCTTAGTCATTTCTTCATAATACACTATTAATAATGAGGATAAAATTAAATTTGTTCCTCTTGCTTAATTACGTACCTTAACATGAAAGCCTATGGGGAATCAAGGCAGAGCTCCATGCATTCTTAACTTCAGCACAAGATGTGGGTGGTCAGCTCACACCCCAGGGACAGAGCCCCTGACACAGACTGGATGAGGGTGTGCTTGCCTCAGCCTAGTATGACATGGAAGTGAAGAAAATATTACCCTTACTGGGAATCAAACCAGCTAGCCAGGAATTACTAAACATGCAGAATTTGCAACATTTATGTAATATAAACAAATGTACTTTCAGGAACTTCTCAGGAAGGACTTAGCTTCACAGAGTAAGTAAGTAAGGAGTAGACCAGATATCTTTGATTATGCAAATATGCCTTTCTGACATGATCGCTCAATATGAGCTAAAAGAAAAAGCTACTTAACCTTGAAGTATCTGAGGAGCATACAAACAAGAGGGTATACAGCATCAGAGAAAGAAACAAGTCTAACAACAACAATATACCTTAATATAATATGCATATATTTCATACATATTAATATGTGCATTGTAAGTTTCTGAGTCATTGTGGTTGGTTTTGGCTCAACAATCTCTACTTTTTCTGAAAATATAAAAAATAATGTTGGGAATTTCTTGAGTGGCGTAGCGACTGTTGGCTTCTCAGGAAGGATTCAGCTCCATGGAGTAAGTGTATAACATATACTTTTAGAAGGAAAGGTAGAACTGTCCTCGTATTGGAATTACAAGGATGTTTTTAATATTCAGCCCAATGGAAGTAATCTGGATTCAGTACTAAAATCATGTAATTGTCAAGACAGTGGTTAAGGAGTAGGTATAATTATTACATTAACTCAACACATTAAACACAACAAATTACTTAAATATTAATATCCATTATTAAGGTGATTGACATTTTGTGAGAGCCCTTAACAATGTGAACTGACTTGGTTAAAGGAAATGCTAGAATTAAACAATATCTGAAACTTTAATAAATTTTGCTGTGCCACAAAGAATTCAGCATAATAAATATCTTAAATCTAAGTCTATGGTGCAGAGTTCTTGAGGTGCTAATAGACACTCGCCTAGTTAAGAAATCCCTCTCCTTTTATGGAACCAGAATTTTCATTACCATTTTCAAAATGGCTTGCCACTGGACCCTGTCCTGAGTCAGATGAATCCAGCAGACCTCCTTTTGCCTCTTCCCTTAAGAGCCATTATAATTAATGTTATCCCCCTTCAAACACCCAAGTCTCCAAGTAACACTATAATTCTGAATATGAATCTTTACGTGAGGGTTAGTGTTATTTATTATCGGTAAAATTGTTTTCTTTTTGGCCTTTGTCATTCAAGTAAATTATAAATAAAATCACAGATTTGGAAGGCAAATATGGAAGCATAATCAAGCTTCTGAAGCGTTGTGATTCTATTTTTAATTTAGACAATGCACAAAGTGCATAAAAACATGTTTTACAGGTTATGTAACGCATCACTGTCAGAAATCTTCAGACTTGTGTTATTTACACTTAGAAAAAATTCACCATAGGTCATTGCAAATGTTGCTTTAGGTCAGACAGACCTTACATGTGCCATGTACATTACCATTGTGTAAACACAGAAGTGACTCATAGAACTATAAAACATTTTCATTAAATTCATCCTTTGCACGGGAATGTTGTCATACATGTTATTCTTAAAATGTTATTAAGGATAAGGATAGCTCAGGATAAATCATTAAAGAAAAGTGGTTCACACAAAGAGGTTGTCAGAAGAATTAAGCAATTCACGTTGTAACAAGAATGCTGACTGAATGTTATGAAATAGGGCAAGAAACAAAGGGACTGTTAAACTGCACAATTTGTAATCACATTAATTTGTGTGTTAAGATGTTGGGAATGGTGGTGTAGAAATAACAATGGACTGTAGATGGACACAAATTGGAAAATGTTAAAGGGGGTCAGCAAATGCATGGTGTTCATAAAATGATCAAGGAAGAGAATTTGAGGGAAGGTGTCTGGAATGGGAAACTAGTGAAAATGAGAAAACCCCAATAACAAGAAGATCTGTGGGATATTAATATAAATGTATGGACATCAAAATATATAAAATAACCCTAAAGGATACTTCTGCCATCACAACATACGGAATCAACATTTGTTGGTTTAATTGGGGAGATGGAAGTGAATTGGGTCTTTTTCTTAACCCATGACCATATACATATAATACAACAAAATGTAGCAGTTTAATGTTCTGGTTATATGTACACACAGCACTTACATTGACTGCTCTGATAGTGTTGATACAGTAAATATAACAAAGGGTTCCGTGGCAGCTTGCCTATTGGGCCACTTGAGGCAGTATCCCACTTAAAATATTAACTGAAATATCATAATTTATGTATGTTGGCGGTATATACATTCATATATATGTGTGAATATAATATGATGCATCATTCACAGAATTTGTTTGTAATTCAGTGTTTGCTATATCCCAAAATGTGAAAAAAAGACATTTTCAATTCCAAATTTGTAGTCATGTTGTTGGTGTTGGACCTGCAGGTTCTGCTACTAGAGAGCTAGTTAGTTTTACATTATATTTCCTAAAATCATCAAGAATATGAAGCTTAATATTAGATATAAATAATGCAAGCTTAATCATTCGCCAGATGAAACCGAAGCTCATCTAAATAATACATAATATTTCAGTCTGTATAAAATGAAAACATATTTCACCATTTCATTGATCAAATGCTTAAAGCTGTTTAAGGAAATAATCGGTGTTCATGTTGAGAATCACACAAGACTCAAACAGCAGTTGGTACTGCTAAAGCAGTGGCACATATGCTTACCATTTGGCTATAATGTGTTAATATTATGCATCAACACAGACGTATTTTGTACTCGTTGAAATGTGTGAATCTGAATATTCGTTAGTATTAACAATAGTTTTGGACTTCGTTTGCAGAGAAAATACTCGACCATTTTGGTGTGTGACAGAACTTTTTCTAATATCTCATTACCTGTAAGATTTCATAACACGGAGGTAAGTAGTTGCAGTAGATGTGCAAATAGAATGTGTTGCTACCCTGCAGCATAACTTAGGATACTATGTTTATTGGAGTATTTTTCGTGTGTTTGTTACTGAAAGTCTGAATGACAGCATATCACTGTTCTTAACTGCATACCGTATCGATGGTGTTGCTAGATAAAATGCCTTCTAACCAAACTCTCGTTAAGCTCTAGTTTTGTATTCAGTACATCTCTGGTCAAACCATGGTCAATATTGGTTACATTGCCCTGACTGAAGGGTTTTGTGGCTTATCCAGTTGGTAATGAATGCAAATCTTCTGTAATTCAGGAATTACTTAACGCATATTTGTCATACGTGAACACAGTTTGCTTCTGTCGCGATTGAGAATAATAAATTCTGAAGCATATGATAGGAAGTGATCATGGCCAATTTCAAGGCTAATTTTAGCAGTTTTCTTTGGTTAAGGATTGCAAAGGTTATTGATGCGTCTCATATAGCCACTCCTGTCCAACTCCCATCTTCAACTTCCTGGGTTATAACCTGTTTAACAAAAAATGCACTGGGGTCCGTGTCACAGTGGGATGTTTTATCTGCAATGGTGCATATGCCATTTAGAAGCCTGTCCAGGAGGCTATAAGGTGGCAGTCCCACCACAGGACTTAAAAAGTGTCAGGCTAGAAACCTGTCCCGGGATATACAATTTCTTTCAATCCTCAAATGACAAATAAAGGACAGATCAAACAATGACAGACCGTAGCATGAACAAGGTAAAACAACTGTGAAAGAAAGAGAACTTCCGTAGCTTTGCAACTGGCAGTGTATGAAGTTTAAATTATAAAGAACATGAATTAGACTCCATTTTAAATTAAAGTAATATCAAAATTGTAGCTATCACAGAAACAAAGACAACATCATAAAGAACTACTGAATCGCAGAATTATATATTCAGGTGTAGACAGAAACATCTGTGCTCAAGCAAGAGTAACAATATGGTGTCACAAGTCAGTAAAAAAATCAAATTCTCCATTATAAATTCTACAATGAAAGAATATTAGAAATCAGAATCAAATTTAATATATGAAAATTAACACTACATGCCCTGTATGCCCCAGAAGAAGGGAGAGAGGATGAGAGTGAGAATTTTTACAAACAATTAAAAGATATAATTAGTAAAGTAAAGTAAACAAAAATGATTACATACTACTAGAAAGCGACCTTAATGCTAGAATAGGAAACACCCCAAATGATAATGAAACTGGATAATTTGGAGAACAATTTCTGAATAGGAATAGTCAGAAACCAGTAGATTTTTCATAATATAACAATATGAGAATTATGAACTCTTTTTACAAACATAAAAAAATTCATAAGTACACTTGGTCTGCAAGAAATTCACGATCCGTTAGAATTACTTCATAACAAATGTCAAAGGAACAAAACTATTTCTCAATGTTAGAACATACAGAGGACACTAAATCGGCTCTGATCATTATTTAGGCAAAGCTTAGCTTAGATTCCCACCTAAATGATTTTCGATCAGAAAAATAACAGAAATGAAAGAAAGAGAATTCTTTTATAAAGTTAAATTATTAAATGATCACAGAATAAAATGGTTGTATCAGAAAACAATAAACACACAAATTTGAAATATTCTTATAAGCAATGATGGAATGCTGCTTATGAAAGTTTAGGCAAATATAGAAAATGCATTCCAAAAAGAGACTACATAAATGGGATGAAGAAATCAAATAATAATATTGAAGAAAAATTGGCATATAACGGATGGTTAAACACACAAAAATCAGAAGACTGCATAGAATATAAAAGTTTAAAAGTTACTGCAAGAAAAGAAGTTCAACAAAGACGTAGCATTGGGATACTTTTATATCATACCTTGATACAGATCTAAATAAAGTAAGAACATGTGCTTTCAAAATTTTGAATTATATGAAAAAGACATAAAGTAATCTGTTAATATAACATGCTGCTCTAACGAACGATTCTTAAATTACTACAGGGAAGTATGGCATGATCGGACTTGTGATGAAACAATACTGACTTCAGAAAATGACAAAGAAAATAATTTTACACAAGGAGAACTAGAAATTGTAATGGAGAAAATAAAAATGGTAAATCCCCAGGGGAAGATGGAATGAACTCTGAGCTCTACAAATATGCTGGAAATAAATTTCACAACCGACTTCTGAATTTCTTCAACAACATATATACATCAAACGAAATCCCGACAGAATGGAGAAGAAGTATTCTTATTCCAATCTATGAAAAGGGTGACAAAAGAAATGCACAGAACTACAGAGTCTTTTAAATACCTGCTGCAAAATATATAGTACATTACTAACTAACAAATTGAAAATTTTTGCAAACAGTTTACTCTTGAATATCGAAATTGTTTTAGGAAAGGTAGAACATGTATTAATGGTATATTTACTTTGAAATTGCTAATAGAATGAACATAGGAATTTAATTTAGAAACACGTGTGGCCTTTTTAGATAACAAAAAAACCATTTGATATTGTAAACAGACCCTTATTGTTCAAAATACTTCAAGAGAAAAACATCCCAAATCTATTACCACAAAACATAATGGAAATCTACAAAACCAATGAAATAAAGGTAAAATTAAATACTAAAATCACAGACATGTTTTTCAGACATGTGCTTTCTGATGGGATGTGAACAAGGATTTAAATACATCAGTGGCTTCTGGATCACTGGCCAAACTATATGCCCTTTTCATCTTCTCAAATACTGGATCTCCTGTGTCACTCCCTATTTGTCTCTTAGTGGGTAAAGAAAATTTCATACCAGTAATGCAAGAAAAATAACATTTAGTTTCTCAGGAAAATACAATGTAAATCTGCATGTGTTTAACTCAAGCTCTAAAAAGCAGTAAGCAAACTCTTCAACCAATTTCCTTCTAAATAACCCTTCACAAGCTGGTTTATAACATACATGTGACACACAGTGTATTCAGTCTTATAGACAGTTTACCAAAGTTTTAGAGGAATGTAACCACCTATAAGAATGCATGGTGTTACATTGTAGATGATGTGAATTCACAATGATTAATTACATTATTGCCACTTCCCAAAATCATCCAATATAATATCAAGTACACTTTAAACTAACAACTACATAAAACTCTAGAAATGTAGTTAGATGCCATCAACATACAATTCAGTTTATTGTCACGCTTCAGCAACAACTTTGGATGTGATTTCTCATTTTGTAATTTTGATTTCTGTCATCCTTCCTCTCCACTAACAAACGAACTGGTTTCTTCTTTACAATCATGGACTCTGCTTGACAGATCTGATGACTTATTTGCAATGTCCTGACTATTATTCGATGTTTCTGTTGATGAAGTTGTTTTATTACCTTCCCCTTTGTATTGTGCTCTTTCAGCTTTGTTTTCAGCTTTTAAGTGGGCCTGGCGAGCCTCCAGCCTCGTGCTATTCACTTCCAAATCTTCAGGCGTTGGATTCAGGATTATAATGACGTCCTCTGAGAACGGTTGCTGGCACTGTATTAAAATGTAAAATAAGAAAAAATTAGCTCTCTGCGATATATAAAAATATTTACATTCGGTAGGTAAAACCAAGTCTTAATACACCACCCCCAAAATGATAATTAAAACTGCCGCCAAGAAAACAAAACTTTACATTAATATGTAGAAGCAAAATATAAAGTTGTTCCCTTACCTTGAATAAGTGTAAACATGGAAGTAAGGCACATGAACACTAGATGGAGAAAAGTGAATAGCTTCACACTCTGGCCACTTCAATCCTTGGGGAAAGAGTTCCCAGTTCCCACTACATAAAAGACTGGGGTAGCCAGTCCTGATGTAGTGGCAAGGAGAAAATCTGAAGCTGTCTTGCCAAATGCCATTCATTAGCATGTGCTCTTCTATAGTTTGTACTAGTAAAGTCTCGCTCTACAACATATTCACAGAAAAAATAAATAGATTTCTAGGACAGGGATATTACAGAAGTGCATAAAATGTAATATAACAAAGAACAAAGTATGAATATAAAGTAATGCTTATGCACCTGATAGTACAGCTAATGCACTAACACTAGTGAAGCCAAACTCAACGAGACATTTTTGTGTGTTCTTTATAATGGATAAAAGATTGTGCTCTAGTTGCCTTAAAGTTATTTCATGTTCTGTCCTACAAGAAAGAAAAATAGCATTTGGTATTAATGATACCAGAATACAGTCTGACTTATTTCACTCAGAGATTGAACACAAATTTCAATATCTTATGGCAAGTCCTGTCTAACAAACTACATTTTTTTATTCAGCTGTTCACGTAACTCTGTGATGTTATGAAACCTCAGGCAATGTTCATTACCCATTCACAAAAGCCCAGAATTAACCCATATCTTAAGTCAGGTACTTCATCACTCCTGCATTCTCAAAGAAGAGAAATTCTCAACCTTTCCACGTCATAACAATTTTTGAACACAAGGAAAGCTTAGCTACAGCCTAAACTGATAACATAAATTTTTCTACATTATTCTGCTAGAATTGCAGAACAGCTTTTGGACAAAAATGTACCAGTCAGTGTACATAAAAATGAATAAGGAAGGTTTAATGAATTGTTCTCGGGCTACGAGCCTTGTAAGTTGCTTTAATGGAGAAAAAAACCTTACACTGTTGGTAGCCCAACAAGAATTCATTATACTTAGTCGCCTTGAAAGCTTCGGATCCTACACGGAAGGTATAGTCTCAATATGTAATTAACCAGTAAGGCACAGGCTGATCTACTACAAGTTCATAACAATGGTTCATTCATTATACTAATATTACGTCAGACATTGTCCACTGTCTGATATGCATGTGGTATACACATTTCAGGATTTGGCTTTACTCTGTCTTCAGTTGATGGCTTTCTTTATACAGACAGATTATGTTTTGTTAGTTAAATTCTCATTTTATATTCATTCGCAACGTGTGCAGTGATAGCACAACAAATGCATATACAATTAATTTAAATTACCAAAATGAATAACAAACTTCTCTGATCACTGTCCTCCAGAAAAGTGGTATCTTCCTTTCCTAACAGAGACATAATGATTTTACGGTTTCTGAACGTCGCCATATAAAGTATGAATACTACTAATACAATTTTCCATGAATAAGATTATATTAATACATTCATAAAACTGACCACTGTGAACAGGTGGGTGAAAACTGGACGCCATAAATAAGAAAATACTGTTGTAATAATTTAAACCATTTAATAACCTAATAAAATTGTATAAATAAAACAAATAAATGTACATATCACCAATATCACAAGCAGTCCTGCATAACACTCCACATAAGTACACATCTTGAACATTTATGTAAGTTACTAGACAGTTCACAATAACAACAAATTATTTGTTCACTCAACATCAGGATTTCAATAGATACATTATAATTTGTGTGACCAAATTTCGTCATCGAATTCCCTTAAACATGCTCAGAGCAGCCTTAGAGTCTCTTACCTCTTTCTTCTTCTTGGCAGGATGAGGAGCAAAACATTTCCACAATCTTAAAGTTTCATCTGCACCAGCAGACAACACTGTGCTTCCATCTGGAGACATAGCCAGTTGCAATATCCGTGCTGTGTGTCCAGTTAATTCAGCAACCTGAAATTAATTCAAGACTTGATTTAATTAACTTAATCAATTCTCTAATTTTACTGATAAAATTACGCAAGGACCAGTTCTCCAGCTTTGGGGTTTGGCAATAAACTCTTGCAGTAAAAATACAAACTGACTCTGCCCGCAGAAGGTGGTACTGGTATTCATATTGTGTTAGTGTTTTGTTTGGACGACAAGATCCTGTCTGACATTTAGATGAAAAATATTTTATGGAAATACTTTATAAATTTGTATGGGGACCACAGAAGTTATTTACGTCTGTGGTAACTGTACAAATTTAAAATATTCACCCAGTGCAATGATCAAAATAAAAGAGTTTCAATCCAAATTAATAGGCACTTAAGGATCATAATTCTTATGTTAAATAGTAAAATCCTGAACTACTAGATTAATGGCAGTAGAGATGCAAGACTGATAAACTAAAAGAGATATGATAAAAAATTAAAAAAATGAAAGAGAATCTAAGTTAAATGCCATGGAAGAGAAACTAACAAAGAACAGAATGAGATGGTATGGGCAATGGATTATTAAGAATGAATAATAGACAAATCCCAAAGAAGGCTTTGAACATGAAAGTGAAAGGAAAATGTTCATAATGGAGGCTGTGATAAAGATGGGAATGACAGGTTAAGAAACACAACAGAGACAGAAGAAAGGTCAAGAGGAAGAAGCACAGGAGTTGTGGGTTGAGACCAAATTGAGAGGCCAGGAAAACCACCCCATTTTCTTCTTTCATTCCCTCAAGCACGGCAGAGTAAAGGTGATGGGAACAATATCAAAATAAACATAAATTACAAAGTTTGCCATGACAGTACTGGAAAAACATTTTCTCAGATTTCAGGTTCTCATCGGATGGGTTGTTAGTGCCATGTACTGCAGCATAAGTACGTATACTGACTTATGATTTATGATGAAGCAAATAGAGAGTGGGGGAAGATGATTTTGGTTACAAAATATTTGTTAATGGGTGCCTGACTGGGCATCAGAAACATCATGTTCTTCGTGCTAAACACTAAGTCAGACAGGAAGACAATAAACAATTATATATGTATAATTTTAAAATACATGAAAATATCCTGAGTGAACATTCGTAGACATCTCCCAATACAAACCATTCAGAAATAACCAATTCATTTTCAATCGCTTCTCTATTAACATTTCATCTCACTAAAATTATGATCATTTACCTTTGTCATTGATGGATATTTCCAGATAATTAGTTGATTATTTGCATAACCATGACCTGAGATGAGTTCTCTGTATGTAGCTGACCACTGAAGACCACATACCTGTAAGAAATTTTTAACAGTGTAAATATTTCAGTGGATTCAAGGAAGTAACAAAATACATGTAGTACTTTTCCACTAAATAACCCAGTCCAAGGAGACAAATGAGCAACAGATTTAAAAATTTAAGACAATTATGAACTAAGAGGATGAAAAAATGTTTAACACAGATATCGAGACTTTTCATTCATAAACTTTCCCTTAGTGGTAATAATGTAACAATGAACTTTTGATATGTGGAAGGTGTGTCGAGATTCGTAGCGCCAGTGTTCCTTCCCAAAACTATAATCTTTTCCTGCCATGAATATATCACTATCCTGAACAGAAACTTAGGTCCCTGCAGTTAACTGCGTACATTATGGCATGCCCTTTGGTGTGGTGGGGAGGGATAGCAGACCAGGGTACTGTTAAAACTGGCCTAGATAATGTTTGTACTTTGTCAGCAGAAGTGATTAAATGATGGGTAGTAGACTTTTATTTAGTTTTGTGGGAATGAATCTGTCTGTAAACATGCCAATGGATTCTGCATAGTTAGCACAAACTGTTGGCTCCATCCTCCGGAAGTTCTCTATGCACGGTTTCTCACCTCTTGTGTATGAGAGGAAAACCCAGCCACACTGTGATCTCTCCGTCGAACATCATCGTGAATTATCTGACCACTACCAGAACCACTGCTCAGAATGTAGGAATTCCACGACAGAGAGCTGACACGTGCCGAGTGACCGCCCATGATACGTACTCGCTTCATGTTGCTGCAATCCCACAACTTTAAAAGCAAAACAATTCAATTAATCATTTTGAGTATTCTAAAATTACAAAACAATGAGAATTCAAAAATGGGACAGCAGACTTATTGTAAGATTTGAGGTTTTCACAGCGGTGAGTATGACGAGTTCTGTCTTCTGGGTTGTTGCGCTGTGTAGTCTGGTCGATGTTAACCAATGTTTCAGAGGTCATACTGCCTCCGTCATCAGGGCGATTGCAGTACTACAGTAATACTGTTCACATAAATAGTTAAGAAAAAGAAATGTAATTGCAAGAATAAATATCCAAACAAACTAATAGCAAATGTTTTCTTCACACTGTGATTGTGTTCAATGAGGAGCTGCTACATGACATTTTGTAACTGCCACTTTGAACCTTGCTCCGTTCTTCAACCACGTTATTTAAAATACATTTTACCATCTGATTGTTCCTTCTACCAATAACACCACCATATTTATATGAATATAAGCCATGTGCATACCTAAATCATACCTGAATTTCAATAATATATAATTTGCAAGCTGCATCAAAACTTCTAAATTAATTTTCCCTCACGTATCATTTATTTTCTCTTTTCAGAAAAACAAAGAGTGTCCGTTTTTCCAAGCACCTACTGTTATTCTAAGTTAGCCCATAGCCATGTTTAACATGAATATTGTCAAGTTGGTAGTCATATCAAAGAATACAGGTGTTTCATCTACATTTCCCACTTAACTTGAAGGTAACATCTTTCAAGAGCAGACAATTTACATGCCCAACAATTACTTCATACTCCATACACATAGAAGAAGGCAATGGCAAACCACTTCTGGATCATCTGCCAAGAACATATATGGACAGGTTCCAGTCCGAGAAAAGGATGGAAGTATCCTGTTCATATGGACCTGTCGTCAGACAGTACAATAATAATAAAAAAAAAATCTGTTAGTGGATAAATATATACTTTTTGGGTAACATAACAAACCTGTATAACTCCCATACTTGTTCCCACAGCGAGACAATTTCCTTCCTGTATCCAACTCAGAGAACATACTAAATCACTCCCTTCCAGACTGAGCAACTTCTGAGTAGCACCAGTACCAGCTTTCCACAGATACACATTGGTGTTAAGAGCAACTGCCAGAATGTTGTTCGGACTCCAATCGACCAGGTTCAGATCTGAAACAACAAGCACTATTACAATAAAATCTATGATTCAAATTAGAACAAAATTTTTAAACAGGCACAGTGTATTATGCATAACCAAAAATTGTGCAGCTGTAAAAATACATTACCTTTTTCAGAAAAGCCTCAAACTTTAACGGGTTATCTCAGATTCAGATAGAACTAATTACGTCCACTGAAGGACATTCTCTGTATGAACACACACACACAGAGAAAAATAAAAACAATGGAGATATATATGAGGTAAAAGACCTTTTACAATGTAACAGAACAATATGTACATATACTCTCACTGCAAAAACATGTAAGGAAAACCAGATTCAACACATTGCTTGAGTGGTGTCCATTGTACATTAAGTCATTTACACAGGGTTTGTGCATACAATACATTGAAAACTGCATCGCACAAATGTTCATTATGTGGAGAAAATCACCAGATTATTGGCTAGGGTTCCTGGAAATAAACTGTACTGAAGTGCTGATTTGTTATGGTAATACGAGGCGCGTCCTCAAAGTAAGTTTCCCACTCGTCCCACAGCTAGCAAACCTTATATTGCACGAAGCAACTGTGCGTACGTGATAGAGCAATGACGTAGCATGGCGCATGCACTAACGGCACCTCCCGCGTTCTCACAGTAGCATTGTTGCAGCTGTTGAAGATGGAGGTTCTTATTCCAGCTCCCGCCGACTGTGAAGTGCGGTCAGTGATAACGCTAGGCCGCACACGGCTCGACGGACAGCAAGTCTCCTGCAGGAGTTCAGCTGGGAGGTGTTTAATCATTCACCCTACAGCCCGGACCTCGCTCCCAGTGATTTCCATCTTTTCCTACACCTCAAGAAATTCCTGTCCGGTCAGCGTCAGCGTTTTGAGAATGACAGAGAGGCGGAGATGGTTGTCACACAGTGGTTCCAATCCCAGGCGGCAGACTTCTACGACTCAGGTATTCAAAAGTTGGTCCAACGGTATGACAAATGTCTCAATTCCGGTGGCGAATATGTTGAAAAATAGCTGGACACTTGCTGTATCTGTTGCAATAAATATTTCCATGAAATTGTGTTTTGTTTCTGTAAACGGCCCCAGGGAAACTTACTTTGAGGACGCGCCTCGTATTATAAATAAATATATCCACTTAAACCACCGTAAGTGGCACCAAGGGTTTTCTTCAAATAAGTCGCATGAAATAGTGAAACTCTTTCAATCTTCTGTAAATGCACTTAATTGACATAAAGCAAAATCAATACAAACCAAAATATACTCTTCAACCGGAAATAAAAGGCCTTGAATTATAACCTAATATCAATGGATTAACATAAGCATCATAACTGCAGTGTATAATGTCACCTTTCAGGAAGCCACTGCTGAAAGGCTGGAACACCTTCAACATTCGATACGACTTATTCCCAAAAACCAAAATCACACATTTCATCTGTACCACTGCTATTACTCAGAATAAAATAATGTTCATTCTTAGATAAGGCTCTGGTCTCGCTTCCATCATATTTATGAACCAATTACAAGCATTAACCCTTCACCGTGGTTGGACGTCTTGTGACGCCCTGGCATTTAAATTCCCGGTCTGCTGTTAAGCCTAATTTCAAAAGCCCATAATTATGGAAACAATAACGACTGATATATGATGTTTGTAGTTGATCTGGTGTGGAAGAAATGCTCTTTCTGATCATGTATTGGCAACGTCGCATTCTTCGATCTCTAAAGGCTAGTCTTTGAATAAATGCGTGACCTAAGAGGTTACACAATCTTCCAAAGAACACTGAGCTGTTTGTTTGTAGAGGTAAGATAACTCATTCTCTCAGTCTCATATGACACGATAACTGCTCCAGCGAAGTAGAGAGGAAAAAAAATTATCTGAAACGGTCAAGGGGCTCCATAATATATATATATAGATATACCGTTATGTTTATCTGTGTCTTCAAATATCAACAATTTTAGCAGCCCTATACTCAGAAGTCTATAATCAGAAGAGTTCTTAGTAAGAGACGGTTATAACTGCCAAGTATGATGCATATATGTGGCCTTCAGTTCGCTGTCAGAATATCAGCTGGCGCAGACATATTTACTCCCGCGTATTATTGACACAGGAAAGAAATTCAATGCCTCAAAGACATTGCGTCTTGTGCAGGAACCGCTAGAAAAAGATAAAAACTATGTATTTTGGTAGTGTTGACTTATGCTGACGTTTCAATAAATAACATACAACTCTCAACGTCTAATCGACTACTAGCATTTGTCACACACAGGATGTTCATATTATACGCTGAAATTATAAAACCATCTTTTAAGAGGATTTCAGTGAAGAATTGATCATTATATGTTATATAGTTCAAACGTTATGATAAATAAAGTGTTTTAGAGCAAAATTTAAATGGCCACCACTCCTCGTCAAGCAGCGCGGAATTTAAATTCCCACGTTGAAGGGTTAAGTGTCTGCTTTACTACTACATAGCTAATTGAGATGAGCGAAGAAAAATTTACCAGCTCTAAGTCTATTGTTCTTAAACTTCCCTTTGAGGCAACATTTAAGTGTCATGAAAGAGGCCTGTACTCCACTCTAAACGTAAATTTTAAGTTTTGATTGTTGGGCTTTTCGACCTTTGACCATTTTCTGCTGATAAAACATTCAAATTTGATTTCTTACAAGATACATAAATACCAACTTACAATAGTCATCCACAATGTCAGGAGCATCAAGAATTATGTCTGGACTTTGTGGAATATATCGAGTCAAAATCTTTCCTGAAGGTCGTGCCGTGGAATACTTGACGTTCAGGGGATCCAAGAATCCCTGCAATTGAATATACATAAATGGGTTTATACTACAATGCCATGAAAAAATTGCCAAACAGAACTCAACATTAGAACTATTTATAAGCTTAACAAATTGATTACAAAAAATAGATGAGATAAATAATTTTTACTTTCGTCACACATGTTGACAGAATATCAAGTCAAATTTATTTCTTGGAAAAACTACATTTAATAAAATATTTAGAAACAGTTTTAAGATCAGATTATAACTTCTAGTTATAGCAGAACTTCTCGAGTGATTTACAAGATGCCCATTAATTTTCAGAATACAGTGTTCAAATAACAGCTACTTTCAAAACACAGTAGTTGAACATTTATACTACAGGCTTAACCAAACTTTTTAGATAGAAACCAAATTTTACTTTTGGATACGCTCTACATGCAGCTCTAAAATATTTCAATTTGAAGACTATTAGATTAACTTGTAAGTGCTAAATTCCTGTTAATGAATGCAGAAATTCTCTGGCTAACAAAAAACTGATCTAAAAATAAATACTGATACAACTAAATACACGAGCAATCTAGCCCTATAAAACAAGCAAAAAGTCACCTGAAAATGCTTCAGAATTGAACTATCCATAAACAACACACACATATGAGATTCCTGACACAAATAATAAAATGTTATGTGTTATTTGCAGTGTCCAACATGCTACTTTGTGTTTTACTGTATGTGCTGATCTTCCACATCGTAACACTAATTCTCTTAGTTGGCAAGCAGTAAGAGTAACAATCGTTGTGGTGAGGCAATCACCTACGAATTACCTGCTGTACTACAGTGAAACAGAAAAGTAGAAAACTTACATCCGGCGTTCCTGGTGCTTTGTTCTTGTATGACAGAAGCCTCATATTTCTAACATCTCTGCCAAACAGATACTCTGACATGAAGCACTGATATCCTTTCTATGAAGGGCTTATCAATTTATCATCTGGTTGTTGTTCCTGGGTTACCTGACAAGAAATCACATCAAAGATCGAACCCCATTTTTCTTTGTTATTCTGACACACACTGACATGAATAATGAACGTAACTTTCGTAGGTAGTTACCCACTTCTCAAAACAATGCATCATGGCACATTCCTCAATATTGCTTGTACCACCTACAAGACAACATTTTAAACAGTGTCTATATACTACAGAAATACCAGGAAACATCACGTGTTTAGTGACTCAATACAGTTCTCAAACTTTCCACATATCATGAGGTAATCTCTCAAGGTTCACAACCATTACAACCTGCATGTTTCATAAACACCAACATATTTATTACCTTATAATGTGCAAGTTCAACATTGGTTGCACTTCTAACAGGAATAAATCGATCACCACCGATCGGAGTCTTGGATCCTTTTTCCTGATGATGGCGTTGTTGAATATGAACAAGCACCTGTTAAAATACAGAAAATGGTTAAAATACTATTTAACAATAATGTACACATAAACTACAGACTCCCAAATAAATAAAATATGAAAAGACATCAAGTATACATTTCACCGACACATTTAATATTTATTTTAATTTGTCATCTATTATGAATCTTACAGGAATCGCCTTTTATCGGCCACACAAAAACCCACAGCCAATTTGTAAATAACACACACCAATCAACAGCATATTTGTCATACCACTATTAACCCTTTGGCCACTACGTGCAGGATATCCCTTGTTAGCACAGACCTTACCTCGTAGTTTTGCCCAAGATATTCCATGATGGCAATGGACCCTCCTCTGACTTTATCACCAAAATATTGTGTCAGCCATCCACTGAGTCTCTCTAATACAAAATGTTATTTTCCACAATCTTTACTTTTACCTGATACGTCTCACAAAAGGATGTACACTTGTGTTGTCTGCAATAGCTCAGTTGGAAGTGTGCTTACCTATAGTACAGGTGACCAGGGTCACATTCCCCATGAAATATCCTTCGAATCATCACGTCTATAATTGTTTTGGAAGTCATAATATGTCATTTATTTTTTAACCCTTTGTGTTCATTTATTTTCTTTCCTCATTCACATTTCAGAACGAGAGTGCAGTTCGTTCCTCAATGTGTTACGTCCATAATTCAGTTATTACATAGTAACACCTTTTCAGATTATCTGATTATCAATCTAACTGCTAGCTTTCATATTCTTATGCAAAAGCAGTGTATTTAAATCTCGCATCTGTAAAATAAATTAAAGCATTTATCACAGATATTTGTAAATTCTCTGTAACTATAATAAAATCAGGAAAGCTGAAAAAAACAACAACACAATTGTTCTTAAAAAAACAAATACATATGAGAGGATGCGTAAATTTCTGCAAATTCTTGATTCCTGATAACAACTGACTAATCATGACAAGTACTTAGTTGAAGAAAATTATGTCTACTTGTTCAATGAAATAATACTCCTAAAATGTACACCACAATGAGTATTTTTATAGACAAGTTAAAAACTACATCGCAGTCTTTCAGGTTCTCATTGCAGTTATTTATGAACTATCTAATAAGGAAGACTATAAAAATGCACACTCATAAAAAACCAATCACAAGCACCTGTTTCCATAATCACAAGGTCTGCATAGTATGCTGCCAAATCAATAACATTATGTGATGTAACAATCTGAAAATGCAAACGCAGCAAGCAGGCAAGCGTTTGTTTGATGTTTGTGATGTCACAAATGTTTGTGTTTCTGTTGCATTTGAAATAATCACCATCCATAATCAAGTCATCCTAGTCTAACATGCTTGATACTATTCTCACAGTGCATCATATAAAGCTTCACTGTTATAAAATACTGGTGTATTTTTGACCTTTCACACTGAGAAACCAAGTGTACAACTCTCATTCTTGAATTTTAATGAAAGAACAGAGAAAGAATATTTGCAAACACATAAGAAAATTAATTAAATTTGAGTCCCCAAAGCCACTGTAGACATGATGATTGTAAAAGCCTGATGGAGAATCAAACCTGAGACGCCTGCACCATAGCCAAACAACTGCTACAAACTGAGTTATGGCAGGGAGTGCAGGTATGCCTTCTGAAATAACAGTAAAGCAAGAGGAAAATAAAACTGTGTTTTTCAAAGAAATTGTAAAGTATCAACAAATATGTTGGCCAAGAAGTCACAGGAGGGGCCAGAGCAATACTGAAAAAAAGGAGCCATACATACTGAATCATCTCCACAGACAACAAGAATCATTGTTTTCAGCCATGTCACAAAGAGAATTAAACAAAACTTCTATCAGCACTGCAAACAATGTTACTACACACTCACACCATATTCTATGTTTAACTGAGCACCACATGAAATTACCAGCCATCTCAAAGGTTTATCTTAACAATTCCAATTCTGAGAGATCAGATTCCATTTTTATTGCAATGAGGTTGATTTTTTTATAAATGTTGTAAATTGCTACAATAAGTTGACTGGGTATGTTACATGCCTTTAAAATTCCCATTTGGTTGTTCCTGTTAACTGTGTCATCAGGAAAGCTTGCTTCAAAAATTCGTAACATGTTTAAAAATGTGTAAAAGTTTAAATCAACATGATATATTGATCCTCACTTTTAACTTCACAGAAATGTTTTACATTAATTAATTTGTTTTGCTCGGCTTAATATAACCTCAACTTCCTATGACAACTGTTCAGCTATTATTAAATTCAGGATGCCTTCATAAGAAACAGTTTAAATGTGAAATTTCTGAAATCTTCAACCATACAGATTCGTTTAAACTATCTTAAATACCAGAAAGAGCAAACCTTAAATCGTAGACCTCAGAACACTCCTTCTGCCACAGCGGAATCGGACCTTTGCTTACTGCATCGTCCACTCTAACAAAGTTCTTTAATTCATTCGCGAAAACAAACTACGTTTCGGTAGAAGGATGTATAGATACAATTGAAAAATAATGAGAATACTTCACTACACTATATTTCGATCCGCAGATTTCAAATTCGTCTGTAATACACACAATACGTATACCTGTCACAGACTTCATTTCAAAAATGATGCTTTTATGTTTGTTTCCGTCATACATTGTGACCAACGTATAAGATGTAAACGTCGTTACCAGTGCAGGTATCTTACGTGTTTAGAGAGTATGACCACAGATCACCTAATATAGTATGATAGCCTTTGCGTATTTGCTTGTTGCACTTCATACAGCGTTCACCGCTAAAATAATTTATACATCGCTTAAAAAAGGTTGTAAAGTTGTCCCTCTATGTGCCATGTAGGCCCTTTAGCAAAATGTGAATCTCTTAATACTTTTCTGCCACCTACGAAAGTACAGAAAATCGATACTGTGGGTACTGGGTGAGTGTACAGCTGAAACAATGAAATTATTCCAGATGACCACTGCAAATACAAGTTAAATTCAGCGGGACGCAGTAGCTAATAAACATACCTACACATACGTAATATTGTTATACAATGATTATTTTACCACAATGCAAGAATATTGGTGTTTAATTTGTCTCACAACAGAAGCGACGCGAAGATAAAATTCCACTAATGTTTACAAAAGTGTGTATTTGATGTATGAGAAATATCAATAAGTATGCACATTTCCCCATACTAAACAGTCAAGTCCTACTTAAAGAATATATATCACTCTATAACATCATAACCAAGATTTTGGTGCTATATTCACATTAGCAGATTATGTACATAAATGAGTAATTTGTCAACTTCTTATTGAACTTATTTCATCTTAAATGGAATCTTTGAATTTATTCTGTATAGAGCATCTAAAGTAACTAAAACTAGTCATGTCAGACACAACACTCCAAAATCAGCTTCACTGCTGCATCAACTGAAGAGGTTATGCAGCATCAATGAAAGACTGCCAATTCATAGAAATGGTGCTTTGCATTAAAGAGCAATTGCATGTGGCACATTATTGGGCTGAGGATGAGAAAAAATAATAACCGGTACTAGGGAAGGATTCAAGTCAGATACCTGTCATATATGAAGCAGATGCCATGTAATGCAAAGATCGGCTCTTAAAAGTGAACGAAACCACTCCTAGATTGTAAAATATCCCAGCAAAACAATGGTTGACATCTACTGCTTATAGATGAGAACTTCAATTCCATTTTTATTGGGTTTGAATTTTTAATGTCACCAATATGGATCTAAGTATAGCAGATTTAATTAATTTATAAAATTACAAAGAGTGGGTAGTGTATTCCAGACTCCATTTTGGAGTACACATATTGTCAAAATACATTCCTTGCAACTTTCAATATTTTACCAGCCTTGATGATCATCATTATTGCAGATACACAACTATTACATACTGATAGAAACAATGACTGCAGACCCAATAGAGCTTCCAGGGAAATACTCAGCACACACTCTAGTACAACAGAAACGAGGGAAGACCCTACGGGAGAATATCTTGCTATACCGATCGTAAGTTAGGCCAGGTGACCCTCAGACACAGCGATGATAACTACACCTTAGTTAAGACAGACACTGTAAACATCCTAGCCATGTACTTGAAACCCCATACAGACGTAGAAACAATAATAGCAACAGTAATGAGTGCAACATCACTAATACATCCTGAAGATCCAGTAATAATAGCTACCTTCGGCATGCAGGCTAATGCAATGTCAGTCCATCAGAACAGAGCCACAAAAGTATCGAGAAAGCTTGATTTGCAAGTCCTAGCAGAAGCAAGAGAGGAATTGGAGTCAATTCAATTAGCCATACAGAGCAGTGTTACAAAAGCAACTCAACAGATACAACAGCTACTCCAATCCACAATAATCTGTCAAGAAAAGACAAGCAAAGCCATGGTACGATGTGCACTGTTACAGAAAAAGACAGATTACTCTACAAGCCTTACACCAAGCAAAACTGTCAGGACTCTCCCAAGACTTAGCGACATACTTGATGGCAAGGAACCAGTACAAAATCCTTCTTAAGGATGAAAGGAACACTTATATGGAAAATGAAGGACTGAAACTAGCAGCAGCAGCAGCAGCCATCACTGACCCTTTCGTGGCGCTGAGATAAAGGAAAGTACCAGATGGAGACTTGGCAAACACATTTTACAGACATTCTGAACCTTACTGGAGAAAATCGCCCATATGCGACAAACTTAATAGTCTCCTGCCCGCTACTCATAGAAACTTGGGAAGGCCTCTTCAACCAGTGCCTGGAACTTGGTGAGCTGCCAGATCCCTGGAGTGTGTCGAATATCAAAATTCTATAAAAGGCAAGGGTGCCACTGACGACCCCAACTCATACAGGGGGATAGCCCTAGAAAATAGCTGATTCAAACTGCTGACAACCTTACTAACGAAAAGAATCACGAACATAGCTGATCCATAAATCCCTCAACAGCAGTTTGGGTTTAGAAGAGTCCGCTCCTGCCTACAAGCAATAGAAAACCTGCTAAACGACATGAAGAAGGCTCTCCGAACCCCAAAACAGAAGTACTACACAATTTTCATTGACTACACAAAAGCCTTTGACAGTGTGAACAGACAGATACTCGCTGGAAAAGATAGGACTGGATAAAAGCACATCCATCCTAATCCACAACATCCTGACCCACAGCCTGATCAGAATCGACAACACCATAACGACATCAAAAGAAATCGTACAAACCAGAGGGGTATTACAAGGGGATCCACTAAGCAAACTCTTACTCAACATCCACACGGCCGGCATCAGGAAAGTATGTCTACCCGCAACGTCGCTATATACCTATGCTGACAATATGGCCCTAGGCTCGACGAATAAAAGTGACTTGCAGGAAACATTCAAGCGACTAGTAACCTGGGCGCAACAAAACAGGTTACAAATCAACCAAGAAAAGACGGTACAGATGGTATTCAGGAGAGGAGGTATGTAAGTCATGTGTGTGTTGAGCGCCTGGGTAATACATGTGTTGCATGTTCGGGTATGCCATATGCTGTGTCCCTCGAAGGAAGTTGTTACGGAATTTGTTGTGATATTAAATTTCACCAGTTACGTTTCTTATAAACATTTGTTGCTACATTCGTATTGAGCCTTTAGAGACAAAACTCATCAAACTGAAATCTGCAAACGCGGTTTCTTCCTCCAAGAACACACATAACATCACCATTACAGAAGGTTTTAAAATGCTAATATATTATGTTATTAAACATGTGAAAGTTCAAGGAAAAAACAATGAACAACCTATACGGAGAGTGAAGCAGAATAAAACGACGATTACACGTGAATTTGTACCAACCATCGAACATTTGAAACTGGAGAATGTCAATGGATCAGACGGCTTTTTGATTTCCTCAATAAACATGTTGCATTCAGCTGCTACGTTAGTCGAAAGTCTAAAAGAAATGACATTCAATGTCAACAACGGTGACAACAATGCTGCACAATTGATCTCCGAGATTGCTACCGTATACATATAGCCTCTAAATATACATAATGTCCTTTCAATACACTAAAACGTTAACCCAGATTTGAGAATAGGTTTCCAAAGTGTGTCCGAAACGATCTACAACATTTTCGAATAGAGACGCAAAACCTGTTTGAAAACCACACGGCGGATACAAAAACATGTACAAATGGTCATCAACGTCAAGAACGTTATAGAATCCAAACATTGGTAATGAACATACCACAGACGAACGCGACAAATTTCAAAGACTTATTGAAATATCAAACAAACAGATGTGTACGGAATGTCAACAACCCTACGTATGTGAAACGAACGAAGTTGTTGTAGGTGACCGTCAAAAGCACATGATTTTGGAAATAAATAATTGACTCGAAATGGACTACGCACATTTGAAATAATGAGAATGAGACAAATTGCGAAGTGCGGTCGAATTTGTAGACATTAACAGTATTCGAAACGACGGACATTTTAAAGCATGGCGACGTTATAACGATGAACGGCTTATCTTCGACGATAATCACATTACGAAATCTAGAAAATCTATCGACAAATGTAAAAGTGTCACATTTTTACTATTTCAAATCACACAATAAAATTTTTTACGTCATTTGCTTACTCTGCATTGTTGTGTTGGTATATTGCCGTCAACAATCCCCTTTCGTTATTACCCATAGCATTTTCACAGAACAATACGTCTTTATAGAACCATATATCGAAGATGTCCAAGGGTGGAGTTGGACGTAGAAAGTTAACTGACCAAGAACAGTCGGCCTCTGAACAGCGATGAAAAAAACTAAAACATCAGACTTATTTAACAAATAAGGAAAAGCGAAAGAAGACTTACATTGATAAACGAGGCCATATTAAGAACATACGTAGAAAAACTTATCCAGCAAGAACAGAAGAGCGAAAAAAACATGCTGAAAAACAAAGTATTAAATATCAACAGAAACCGATAGACGTAAAACGCGAAATTATCGAGAAAGAACGACAAGGACTCTAGAGAAAGCGATCCGAAAGGAGCGCATTGCTCTAGTATTAGTAATTAATAGCTTCTCCGACCTACATTTTACACTGGAAATGGAGAACAACCTTAAGAGTGTCCTAAATCAAATACTTATCATTGCCAGGGACAGCAAATATCTACTTCTAGCAATATGTATCACTGAATAAGAAAAACAAAATATTTGAACAAAATGTGAAAACAAATAACTGTTGGTTTTAATTTGCAGTGTAACAACGGTATTCTCTAGACATGGACTGACAGATAAATCTTTTGGAAACTCTTGAGGCTCTAGGAAAAAAAGATACTTGAGGTAACCACTGTGAAAATATACTCATTTAATAAAAAGCTTTATTTTTGTTGTGAAAAATCAAGAAAATCTCAGTTTAGTTTCTGTCTTGTTGGTGTGGAAACTAGAGTCCGCTTCTTAAATCTAAGCTCACGCCACTTTCTGCCTCAGTGCAATGGGAACAGTTCAAGATGAAGCAGTGTTTCTTCTGGTTTGCTTTAAACAAATAATTTATGATAATGCAATGTAAGCTTTCACCTGGATATGGTAGAAAACCATCAGCTCATAAAATAATTTCTTATTGAAATTTGGTATTACCAGTTTAAGGAAACTGGTAATGTTTTAAGATGGAAATTCACTGACAGGTCTGATGTATGAAAAATGTAAAACATCGCAATCTGAAAGTCTTTACACAAGACTAGTTTGTATGTTATCCAGAATGGTACATAATGGCATTCGGTGACCTGGAAATGTAGGGATAAGGTGCTGGATTCTTGGGCCATAAATCGAGGGTTTAAGACTGGTTGGACCCAATGTAGACATGACAGAGCAGTAGTTCATATCCATGAACTTCAGATTGCTACATCTCTGTCTAATTGCTGTAAGGCCTGCATTTGTCAGCTTGCATCCCTGTGGAGGAGATAGTACCCATTATTTAGCACTTGCAACAGATAACAATCACACTGCTATGTATCAATTATCCAGAGAAGTTTGAAGAAAATTGTAAACATATCATATGACAGTTGCTTGTGTACTGTCCACAATAAACACAACGCCACCACTGAGCAGATTAGAAATGCAAAATTGTAATATTTCACAGTATAACAATTAATTACACATTGTCTTATGATAAACTCCCTCATTTGGAATTCATTGTCACTGCGGACTTTCTATATCCCCAAATGGTAATTATTTTTAAATACTTTATTTTTATATGGTTTTTATTTGGAAGATACTTTTATGGGGAGATTTGTAATGTATCACTGTGAAACTTTAATTTGATAACCCATTATGATCTATCACAGATTCTACTCTTAAAATGTTTTATTTACTTTATTTGTTGTGATTGAAAATACTTTGTTTAGTTTCAGATCTGAAGGACTTCTCTATAAAACATATTTTATTAAAATAATGTGATAATCTGAAGTAATCATGAGGAACCACAGAAATATAATCCTGGGTTCTTGCTTATTAACTTTATCAGCATGTGTTATGTGCCAAGTTAACTTGCTTGATATAAAGTGACATATACCTCCAATCGAAGATGTTTCAGTCTCGACAAATGATTCACAAGTTCAATAAAGCCACTGTCCGTGATTCTGTTACAAAAGTTAATTTCAAGTTTTTCAATGCTTGGGTTCTTTGAGGCCAGATCTGAGATGCCTGCATCTGTTACCTGAAAGCAGAATGTAAAATGTACAAAGAAAAAATAGCAATGAAGATTTTGTAAATGATCGTTCTTAACAAGCCCCTTGTTCTTCTGTGCAACTTTATCAAAAGCGAAGGACTTGGTGTTTGAGAAGAAAAGGTAAGATATTAAGAAACCCAATGAGAAGCAAAACATATTAAATTTCCCGATGAAACTAACCTGCCGGCAGCAACTCAGAATTAAATGTCGAAGTTCAAGAAAACTAAAGGCATACTTAAGGCTGACATCTGTGACTTCCCGGCAGCCATACAAATCTAGTTCTTGCAAACCTAAGGGGAAAAATAAATAATTACCATATATCAGTTTATCTAATGATATCCTTAAATTATACGATCAAACATAAGTATGTATTTAAATATTAACATATTCTGCATACCTTTCAATCTAATAATTGAGAAACCATTTTCAACTTCTTCTCCTCTTGTTCTCAACCCCATCCCTGTGAGTCCAGCATCTGTTACTTTGCGACACAATCTCAGTTTGAGGGATCGAAGCCAAACTTGGTGTTGGAAAATGGCCTGAACAGACATGTCTGTCACTGCATTGGAACAGCCCTTAAGGTTAAGATATATAAGCCTAGGAAGGTTCTCTGCTATACGACACAAAGTTCTCTCACCGAAGGAGAGTTCAGCAAGATTAAGTCGTTGCAACTGCAGATTTACAGAAGAGCAAAGTCCCCGCTCAATGCCCTCACCTGATACCTTGTCACATTTTGACAGGTTTAAATTTACTAATTTCTTGAGATGACAGAGTTCTGATATGCCTGTGTTTGTTATGGCATAGCATTTCTCTATATTGAGCGTCAAAAGGTTCTTTAGGTTGTGACAGATAGCTATGAGAGAAGGATCACCAATGCCACGACAATTACTTAAATGTAATTCAGTGAGACTTTGTTGGTACTCTGTGAGTCTGAGTACGCCTGCATTGTTCAGCTGGTGGCAAGACTGAAGATGAACTGTTTCAAGATGTAGTGCTGGTACTTCTGCTAGTTGTGACAATGCTGCATCATCAATGTCCGTGCTACCAAATCTCAACTTTCTAATCTTCCGTGCCTTTGACACAATGTATTGTAGTATATTAATGAATGTCAGAACACTTTCTGATGCCATTGTGTAGCCAGATTCTAACATGTCACCAGGGTAATATTTCTTACACAGCTCAAAATTGAAACAGATCCGACATCCTGTCAATGACAGATCTTCCAAATTGGAAGCAATTGCCATAAATCTATTCAAAAGGGCATCCGACAAATCTGAACTCAAATCAAGTCTTAGCTCTCTAAGTTTGACAAGAGTGTTACTAAGCAGAATAACATCAGATTTCTGCTCCAGAACCCTTCCTGACTTTAAAAGATCAGGACAAGCACTCACAACGAGAGTTTCTAAATGTGAGCACTTTAATAAAATATCTACAAAGGTCTTTTCTGATATATCACAATTATCGATGTAAAGAGACTGCATTTGTGGACAGAATCTATCCCAAAATTTGGTTAATTTCATGAATAGTATGTCTTTGAACACAAAATGCAGAAATGTTCCAAGACTATTTTCAAAGACTTGTAGTGGTCTACTGATGTCATGACGCAATACCACTACTTCATTGCTATGCAGTTTGGCGTTTCTTGATGCATAATGCCACAAATGGCACACTTGCGAGGCACTTATTCTGTCTGACAAGGGCAGGAACTCCAGGATGTATATTATAATCTGGAATATGAAAACAGTTTAAAATATAACAATGACAACAAGGTATAGTATAATGTTTTAGTAGAATGGTTTAAGAGGTGACCACATAAGCTTCAACTTTTAAAAACGAAAAATTAAAGCACACGTCACAATAAAATATTCAAGATCATAAACTACATAATCTTATGCATAACTGATTAGATGCCACTGCAGATGTTGACAAAACTTACCTCAGTGGGAAGTTGAACAAATTCATCGCTCTCAGTACTTTCAAGTCGACTTTCACTTGATGACGCCATGTCAGATTGCTGTATATGTGCGTGTGATGTTAGTAATTAAACAATTTAAAATGAATACTTTTTCAAGACCTTGAACATGGGCGTTTCCTGCTACCAGCTGATATATGTAATTGCATATTACACACCGTCCATAGTTCACGAGAAAAACCCTGCTGGCGAAAGTCGTTTCTGTTGCGGTGCGGGGAACAATACTTATCAGCTGGACTAGATGGCTGCTATTGGTGGGAAGTGTGACACGCCAGAGAGTAATTCTAATACACACAGACTGAAAACATCAAGCGGTTGAGATTAGCGTGTAGTGAGTGCGTCTGTACTGTGTTCTGTGGGTGTTGTGATAATATTCTATATTCAATCACAGGTTATTTAAATACAATACTTTTATTTTCCGTCGTTACACAAGCTTATTGTTAAAAATCATATAAAATTTCACATAAAATTGTTACATTTTAAAATTGACGACATGTTTCGATATACAATTCTATCATCGTCAGGTCTATCAAAATTAAAATTAAAATCTGGTGTATCTGTTGCTCTGCTTATATTGCTTTTGTTTTTATCCGTTTTTATTACATCTCCAGGCTTCTTCCATTTAATTTTGGAGATGCGCCTGGGTGCCTATATCTGCAAAATCAATGTTAATTTTCATATCGTGATTCTGGCTACCGACATAGGAAATGGAATAATATTACTCTAATTTTATATTATTTTATTTTATTTTAAGGAATTACTCAAATATATCGTATTACAAGCAAAAGAAATGCAATCACAAAATATAAAGTATAAAGTATTATAACATACCGGGTTGTGTGTGAGGTGCGTGTCCGTTGTTATTGAATGGCAGAAAGCAACTGAGTTGTAAGTATCGTGTGTGGCTATATATATTGGGTGAAAGTTGTTTAGGGGGTTGGGTCAATGGACTGTAGAATGTTAAATATCGGATTGTTCGTGTAAATGTTGCTGTCGTTTAATGCAAGGTTTTGTTTATGTGTTCTTTGTATATGATATTTCTCTATGGTGTCTCTATGTCGTTTGTTTTGTATTATTTTTATAATGTCCATTGTATGTTCTATTTTGTTGTATGAATGTCCTGTGTTTAATATATGCTTTGCATATGCTGAATGGTCTTTATTATGTTTTATTGCTGTAATATGCTCTTTATATCTTTGATTAAAGGTGCGTCCAGTTTGGCCTATATAGGTTAACGGGCAATCATTGCATTTTAACCTATATATGCCTGGTTTTTCGTATTGATTTGTTGTGTCTATTTGTGGTTTTTGTTTCAAGATGTTTTTTATAGTGTTTTTTGTTCTAAATGCTATTTTTATGTTATTTGTTTTAAATGTTTTTGTTATATATTTGGTTTCTTTTCCTATATATGTGAATGTGGCCCATTTGTTTTGTTTATTTTCGTTTCCGTCTTCATTTATGTTGTTTATATTGTTTATTTTATTTTTGGGTTTTAATTCATAATTATTATATCCGTTTTCTATTAGAATTTGTTTTATTGTGTTACATTCAATTTGTTTGTTTACTGTGGTTATGGGATATGTATTTTTTCTGTTTATTAAGTAGTTAATAGCCATCTGTTTATGTTCATTCGGATGGCATGAAGAGGCATGAATTATGGTGCTTGTATTTGTGGGCTTTCTGTATATTTTGAATTCGAAGTTATTTTCGTTTCGTATTATAGTTAGATCTAAATAATTTAATTTGTTATTTTGTTCTTTTTCTAAAGTGAATTGTATATTTTGATTTATGTTGTTAAATTCATTTAAAACATTTTTTATGTCTGTATTTTTTCCATCAAAAATCATGAATATATCGTCAACATATCTACTATAGTATTTAATTTGATATTTATTTAATATATTTACTATGTAATCATGCTCGAGATATTGTAAGAATATTTCAGATAATATGCTCGAGGTGGGAGCTCCCATAGGTAATCCTGTTTCTTGTTTCCAATATTCATTGTTGAATTGGAAATAATTTTGGTTAATAATAATGTTAGTTATATTTGTAATTTCATTTATTAGATCTGTATTTATATTCTGTCTATTTAGAATATCTCTTACATACTCTATCAGACCATTAATAAATTGGACATCAGCCCCTGCATATAAAATAGCAATAAAAATGCAAAACATTTTAAAAGAATGTTGTAATTTACCAAATACCTTTAATATAACAAATTCTATAAAATTAATAAATGAAATCAAACAATTAAATTTTCATAATAATAAAAATATACAAATTTGTTCTTTTGACATCAATAATATGTATACAAATATTCCAACAAGCATGCTACGAGATATTGTAAGAGATATTCTAAATAGATCTGTATTTATATTCTGTCTATTTAGAATATCTCTTACAATATCTCGTAGCATGCTTGTTGGAATATTTGTATACATATTATTGATGTCAAAAGAACAAATTTGTATATTTTTATTATTATGAAAATTTAATTGTTTGATTTCATTTATTAATTTTATAGAATTTGTTATATTAAAGGTATTTGGTAAATTACAACATTCTTTTAAAATGTTTTGCATTTTTATTGCTATTTTATATGCAGGGGCTGATGTCCAATTTATTAATGGTCTGATAGAGTATGTAAGAGATATTCTAAATAGACAGAATATAAATACAGATCTAATAAATGAAATTACAAATATAACTAACATTATTATTAACCAAAATTATTTCCAATTCAACAATGAATATTGGAAACAAGAAACAGGATTACCTATGGGAGCTCCCACCTCGAGAATATTATCTGAAATATTCTTACAATATCTCGAGCATGATTACATAGTAAATATATTAAATAAATATCAAATTAAATACTATAGTAGATATGTTGACGATATATTCATGATTTTTGATGGAAAAAATACAGACATAAAAAATGTTTTAAATGAATTTAACAACATAAATCAAAATATACAATTCACTTTAGAAAAAGAACAAAATAACAAATTAAATTATTTAGATCTAACTATAATACGAAACGAAAATAACTTCGAATTCAAAATATACAGAAAGCCCACAAATACAAGCACCATAATTCATGCCTCTTCATGCCATCCGAATGAACATAAACAGATGGCTATTAACTACTTAATAAACAGAAAAAATACATATCCCATAACCACAGTAAACAAACAAATTGAATGTAACACAATAAAACAAATTCTAATAGAAAACGGATATAATAATTATGAATTAAAACCCAAAAATAAAATAAACAATATAAACAACATAAATGAAGACGGAAACGAAAATAAACAAAACAAATGGGCCACATTCACATATATAGGAAAAGAAACCAAATATATAACAAAAACATTTAAAACAAATAACATAAAAATAGCATTTAGAACAAAAAACACTATAAAAAACATCTTGAAACAAAAACCACAAATAGACACAACAAATCAATACGAAAAACCAGGCATATATAGGTTAAAATGCAATGATTGCCCGTTAACCTATATAGGCCAAACTGGACGCACCTTTAATCAAAGATATAAAGAGCATATTACAGCAATAAAACATAATAAAGACCATTCAGCATATGCAAAGCATATATTAAACACAGGACATTCATACAACAAAATAGAACATACAATGGACATTATAAAAATAATACAAAACAAACGACATAGAGACACCATAGAGAAATATCATATACAAAGAACACATAAACAAAACCTTGCATTAAACGACAGCAACATTTACACGAACAATCCGATATTTAACATTCTACAGTCCATTGACCCAACCCCCTAAACAACTTTCACCCAATATATATAGCCACACACGATACTTACAACTCAGTTGCTTTCTGCCATTCAATAACAACGGACACGCACCTCACACACAACCCGGTATGTTATAATACTTTATACTTTATATTTTGTGATTGCATTTCTTTTGCTTGTAATACGATATATTTGAGTAATTCCTTAAAATAAAATAAAATAATATAAAATTAGAGTAATATTATTCCATTTCCTATGTCGGTAGCCAGAATCACGATATGAAAATTAACATTGATTTTGCAGATATAGGCACCCAGGCGCATCTCCAAAATTAAATGGAAGAAGCCTGGAGATGTAATAAAAACGGATAAAAACAAAAGCAATATAAGCAGAGCAACAGATACACCAGATTTTAATTTTAATTTTGATAGACCTGACGATGATAGAATTGTATATCGAAACATGTCGTCAATTTTAAAATGTAACAATTTTATGTGAAATTTTATATGATTTTTAACAATAAGCTTGTGTAACGACGGAAAATAAAAGTATTGTATTTAAATAACCTGTGATTGAATATAGAATATTATCACAACACCCACAGAACACAGTACAGACGCACTCACTACACGCTAATCTCAACCGCTTGATGTTTTCAGTCTGTGTGTATTAGAATTACTCTCTGGCGTGTCACACTTCCCACCAATAGCAGCCATCTAGTCCAGCTGATAAGTATTGTTCCCCGCACCGCAACAGAAACGACTTTCGCCAGCAGGGTTTTTCTCGTGAACTATGGACGGTGTGTAATATGCAATTACATATATCAGCTGGTAGCAGGAAACGCCCATGTTCAAGGTCTTGAAAAAGTATTCATTTTAAATTGTTTAATTACTAACATCACACGCACATATACAGCAATCTGACATGGCGTCATCAAGTGAAAGTCGACTTGAAAGTACTGAGAGCGATGAATTTGTTCAACTTC